>NC_053396.1:174661496-175370386 GCF_905171765.1 Bufo bufo
GTTATAACATGGTTATAACGGAAAATAACGGAATGCCCAGACAGAATGCAAAACTGAAGCCTTTTAAAGGCATTCTGTTTGCTTTACTTCCTAATAGAAGTCTATGGGAAAGCATAACGGATCCGTCTGGGTTCCGTTATGCAAGACGAAAAACAAAGTCCTGTCAACAGGACTTTGTTTTTCGTCTTGTGTAACGGGACCCAGACGGATCAGTTTTGATTCCCATAGACTTCTATTAGGACGGAGAGCAAACGGAATGCCTTTTAAAGGCTTCCGTTTTGCATTCCGTCATAATACAAAAAAACTGATCCGTCCTTCCGTCTTATGGATTCCGTTATTTTCTGTTATAACCATGTTGTAACGGAAAGCCATAACGGAATCCCTAATGCTAGTGTGAACCCAGCCTAATCATGCTTTCATATTATATTTATAGATGTTTATTTTTCTGTTAAGAATACTTGATTACTTTAAACATCTAAGAGTCGAATATGAATTGGGTAATGTGGCTAATAACATACAATATATACATTTCTTACCTCACTAGCTGCAAAGGTTATGCTTTTGATACAGTTTTATCATCTGTATTCAAACATTTAGCCCTTACAATTTACATATATTTAAGTATCAAAATAAATGTCTGATTATTATAATAGCTGTTTTTTACATATAAAACTCAATTCCTACAGGATACTGGTGTTTGAACTTCAGGGCTGAATTATTGATGGTGTTATATTAACTTTACTTGAAACTTTTACATTTCCCAAAACAACATGTAATTAAGTAAAGAGTGAATGTGAGAGCCGTGCAGATCTAAATTGTAATAAGGCAGGAGTACGTTCTCCACTCATCAGTGTCATTCAGCTTTCTGTAATAAGAAAATAACATCTACATAATATACACTTTATACATGTTTTATCTTTAGCAACTATCTATCCATCTATCTATCTTATATCTATTATCTATCTAATTTGCTTGTTTATCTTTTTCTTTCTTTCTTTCTTTCTTTCTTTCTTTCTTTTTCTTTCTTTTTTTTCTTTCATTTATTTTAATATCTCTCTTCCTTCTTTAATTTCTTTCTATCATCTATCTATGTCATGTGTAGTTATCCATATATCTTTCCATCTACTCAAGAGAGGTTACTTTAAATGCCAAATGTAGCTCTGAATCTGTCTCTCAACAATCTATCCACCCATTCACCCATCCATCCAGTATCTATCTATCTATCTATCTATCTATCTATCTATCTATCTATCTATCTATCTATCATTCATAGCTACATGAAATCGAAATATCTAGCTCTCCATGTTCTAGCTACTTGTTATCTATTATCTATCTATCTATCTATCTATCTATCTATCTATCATCTATCTATCATCTATCTATCTATCTATCTATCTATCTATCTATCTATCATCTATCTATCTATTATTCAATTTATCTTTACTTTTTATCTATATGAAATCGAAATATCTACCTCTCCAAATTTTATCTAACTGTTATCTATCTATCTATCTATCTATCTATCATCTATCTCTACTTCATAGCTCTAAAAAATCTAAATAAGTACCTCTCCATGTTCTATCTACCTATCTCCTATATATATAGTATATATCTGCCTATCTATCTATCTATCTATCTATCTATCTATCTATCTATTATCTATTATCTATTCATCTACTGCATATCTATGACAGATTGATTTATTAATCATTCTATATAAAATAACAACATTGATAATAACAATAATAACAAATCATCAAATCGTGAAAAAGATCAAAGTTCTGCATAAAAGCTACCATATGATATACCAGTGTTTATTACACTAGACATTTTATCTTATCTTTATATATATATATATATATATATATATATATATATATATAAATGAAGGCAGGTGCATTGATTTGCATAGGCATGAGATATCTTTCATAGTTAGCTGCGCTTTCAGCAAATCCAATTTTACTCGCTGATTTCAAACTAAAATAAAACCCTGATTAATTTCTAGAATGTCTACGCTCACATTGGTTGCAGGTTGTCTTTTACTTTTAAATTACAAAGTATTCACAATCAATCTTGGCTAAAGGAATTCTAGTGGGACAATCTTTCTGATATGTTTTTGATCTCTGGTACTAAAGCATCTTTGTTCTGCACTTAGTTTGGAGTATTTATTGACATTTCATCTCCTTGATAATGAAATATTTCTTTGATTTTTATGGTTCTGAGTGAAGTCAATGCATTTAATTTTAATTTCAAGTTTAAAAACAAAGCAAGAAGTCATTGATTTTTTTTGAAGTGGAATGTGGTATTTCTTTTAGAAAGTAGCGTTGCTCATATTAATATCATTACGACCACATGTTAAATGTTTACATTTGGGCCAGTATTTACAAACCAATGAAAGTATATCATTTTTTAAATGAAGAAACGGCAAACTAGGTTTTTGTGTATAAAATGATATAATGAAAAATGTATCTTAAATAGCATTACAAAAATGGCCTTAGATACTGTTCAAAAGACACATTCCTTTTAAAGAATACAAAATATATGTGTGCACTCTTTCCTATATGGAAACAACTTTGCTGAGTCACCAAACTGTCAAAAGTAGCTCAATATATAATGGATGAGTTCTCAGAACTGAAGTGTAATAGGTTAGCACTGTATGTTTTATTGTCAAACATAAAAAGAATAATGTGTATTATTTGGAATAGTATCACTTTTTTTGGAAAGTTACTTTGAAACATAAGTACATTAAATTACTAGTGATTTAAAAAAATTAGCATATGGCCTAGAATTATCTAATGCTTAGACAAATACAAATATTGCAGATGTAAATGTAAGTATTATTAGCGCAAAATCATTTGTGATAAAAAATCTTCACACTCCGGAGAGTTTATACCATCAAATATGGGTTCATAAGGCATGTTTTTTCCCCCGGTCAATACAATGTTTCGTCATTACTGAGATCGAACGATTCCACCATACTTAATATGACAAAGTAA
This sequence comes from Bufo bufo, assembly GCF_905171765.1. Taxonomy (NCBI): domain Eukaryota; kingdom Metazoa; phylum Chordata; class Amphibia; order Anura; family Bufonidae; genus Bufo; species Bufo bufo. The sequence goes on from NC_053396.1 coordinate 174,664,493, forward strand.
AAAAATTATTTCATGCATAGTAATAATTCCTATCCAACTTCTTGAAATGTTGCTTCTTTTTGAATAGGTACAAACTTATGAACCATTTTATTTGGATAAGGGAATTGCTTAGTTCTGTTTTACAATGTTTTAAGACATTAAGATGTAAAATTAAATGAAAACCAGCTGGGTAATGACCATTGCTAAAAATATTGGGGTTCTTAATAATAATAATCAAGAAATATTTTATATGCGTACAAATATGGCCAACTAATAGCAAATGCTATGCAATCATTATGATAATTTTTTTTAATTGTTGCCTAGAAGAGCACTTGAGAAAGTGTCATTTTATTAATAATTGATAACTGTAAAACTATGGTATATGTGTATGTGTGCTGTCAATGCCTCACAGTACAAAATTCTGGCTCCCTCAGGCTAAAGTTGACATAACATTCAACACTGAAGTGTATAGTATGTGTTTGTCTTTGTACCATTGAAAAGAGTTGTCACATTTTTTTGTTTTCTATTTTTATAAACCTTATCTTTCAGGAATATAGTTTGTAATAATGCAATAGATACTGAACAATGATGAGTGAACTCATCACAACAAGTTTAGCAAATTCTAATATATGCAAAACAGAAAAATATAATTTAACATATATAGATATATAAACACATATATATATATATATATATATATATATATATATATATATATTATAATTTTTCCCCCCTAAAAATACAATATCTGCACTCTATATTCTATGATACACAATTATACTTATCGTTATGTTACACATAGCTATTAAATGGTTATGAATATATTTAATAGAAGATTTGATGAAAAAATGAAATGACCTCCATACCAATAACATATAACGGCATCAGCATAAAATGATAAATAGTTTTGATGTCCTCCTATATTTTCTTATTTATTCATAGAAGTACAAGAAATACAAGACGTACGGCATGACCCTTTAAAGTAATCTAGGCAAAAGTATTCTCTTGTTATCGCCTGTCATCCTTTGTGTGGCTTTTGTCAGTTTTCAAACCTTATACATCATATAACAGTTCTGAAAAATTTAGACTATACTGTACCTCAATGTTCTGATTTTCACAACATTTATTTAGCTTCATTCAAATAACAGTACAGAGAAGGAATGAGGTAAATCGTGCATGGTTTATTGGGAATTCTGTAGCATACACAGACACAAAATTTCTTTCTTTACACACATAGAAAATTAAATGCTCCATAAAAAATAAAAAAAAAGAAGAAGAAGAAGAAACAGATGGGAAATCCCTCTTATGCCAAGCAATGTGTATCTTGCCAAAAAAGTGCAAATATTTAAATATTTCCAAAATAAGTCACCTTAAGTATCCACTGTGAAATCAATTACATTATAAGTTAAAACCTCTAAATATAAAACTCTCGCCGATGTCATCAATTATTATCTGTCTTAAATTAAAGGAACACACACACAAATGGTGATATTGTGCTGAAATGCTATAGACAATATGCACTTTCACATACCATGTCGTATCCATTTCAAGGGAGAACCTGGGGGGGGGGGGGGGGCATATGAACAAACTAATTTGATTGTCAAAGCATCTTTGTAGTGGAATTGCAGGGTCATGACTATTTGAACTTGCTCGCTGCTGCCTACAGAGTCTTACAGATCTGAACATGTGCTTTCTAGCAAATGATGAGGTAGAAACAAAACAGTTATTCGGAGAGTGAATACAACCATGCAGAGACAAGGACTGCTGCAGTCGATGGGTTTCGCTTACATGAAATTATATTTGGTGTAAGGGTTTTGTGGGCATGTATGCGTCAACGCAAATTAAATAAGTAAATAACTTAAACCTTTAACCACTGGTGCAATATCATCACAGGTTAATATTTACAGTAATAAATATAAAAGGCTAGTCCAAACTGAGAGAAACGTCATACAGGATTTCAAGTTTTGTTTCCCATTTCTTTTGATGTCTTTGTGGGTTTTTTATGTTTTTCTTTTCTTAATTTTTTTGGGATTTGATAAAGTCAAGGGAGTTTTGGTCACAGACTCCAAACCGAAAACACTATCCCAAGCTTTTTTCCACTCACCAGCACAACTTTACAGGTGGCTATTACTGTATGTCCCAGTTCTTTATCAATTCATCTCTATGCCAAGGTATGAAGACAAGATTTGAAGGTATCTAAATTCCCTTAGAGTGAAAACAGTTCATCGGGTCAGTTCAAAAGAGAGCACCGCTTTTCAGTACGTTGCCGAAAACTTCATTCTTTTCTGTTTCTGCCTCTGATTACAAAACCAGACCCGCACTACATTCTTTTTTAAGTCTAGTTTTTCTGCAATAGCTGCAATCTTTTCTGAAGAAGGTCTTGGCTGAACAGCAAAATAAGCTTCTAGTGATCTTTTTTCTGGAGCAGCAATGGAGGTACGCTTGCGTTTCTTGTCGCCTCCAGTATAAATTTCAGGTTTGGTCATTTTTTCTCTTTGAGCTCTTTCTGCCTCTTCTAGCCAGGCTTCCAAAATGGGCTTTAAAGCCACCATATTGTTATGAGACAATGTGAGAGACTCAAACCTGCAAATGGTGCTTTGACTGAGACAACCAACACCTGGGATCTTCAGGTTAGCCAAAGCAGAACCAACATCGGCCTGAGTTACACCAAGTTTTATTCTCCTCTGTTTGAATCTTTCTGCAAATGATTCAAGTTCTCTCGGGTCTGTCTCGCTTTCAGAGCAGGAAATGGTTGTGTGATTTGCCAATGCATGGTTGTGGGAGATGTTCATAGACTGTGTATGATGGACCATGTGGTTGATGGCAGACATATGAGCGTGAGGATGGGAGGGATTTGATCCGACATCTGGGACACCTCCTAAGGTAAGAGGGTTTAGGTGATCTAGAAGTTCCGCATCTAAGCCCTGTGAAGACTGATGGTGAGGGTGATGGGAATGGTGGGTTGTTAAAACTGAAGGGTGGTGCAGATGCACCGTCGAAGACGTTGGCGTGCAGGACACGCTGCTCATAGTATGGTAAGTGGCATCTGGCTTGAACGGATGTGTTTTCTGAGATACAATATCCACAGCAGCCAAAGCTTCAGCTCCTCTGAGTAAAGTTTCATCAAAACCACCAAAGATGTTGCCTTGAAGCTGAAAACAAGAATAAAATACATGTAAGGATCTTACAAAATTTTTAAGCACTTTCTTTTTAAGTAATAATGTCATTCCTAAACACAATACCAACATATGCCATACAAATTACCGCATATTCTGAATGTTATATTCAAGCATTATCAGATATCGCTGAATAGTTAACCCCTCACCTGCCCTAACAAATGCATTGTCCAATTTAAAGATAAAATAGTTTCTAAAAGAATAAGCAATAAGCAGCACAAGTTAATGAATATCCTGCGGAGAAGATGCTAAACGCTTACCTGTGGTGCTTGCAGGCAGGCTCTTCGGATGGCTTCTGAGCTTGAATGGAGAGGAGCATATTTCGGCTCATGCAGCATGGGATGCATGCCGAAAGGCTGCTTGCTGTTCATGGACATCATCGTGAAGGACAGTGTGAAAAGCCTGGTGGCTAGTGCATGAGCAGGTTGGAATTTGGTTCAGCTTTGCTCTTTTTAGTGTGTTGTTATTGTCTGACTCTTATCACAGTATCATTGGCCTGGACCCCTCCTTCTAACTCTTGGATTGGAGGAGTTTTGAGAGCCATGGACTCCTCCCTTCTGAAAGATGAGCTGGAGGCAGTGAGATCACTCCAAGCATCATCAAGCCCTCACTTCTCCAGACTTCCCCTGAGTCCTGCTGAACAGCAGGCAGTCAGGTGGCTAAGGATGTATCTTGATACCATTGTGTGCATGAACTGTTACATTGCACAGCATGCGGCTCATAGTAAGAGGATCTTCTGCTCCCAGCTCGTCAGACAATGAAAGAGAAGGCATCCAAGAGAGGAAATTACCAGCTACAAAAATTACAGCTGGCAAAGCGCGACCACAAGTCTCTATTCAAGGATACAAAGTAGCCAGCCCCCTGCTTATCTGCATGTCTCCATAGACTCTCTGCTCACACACATTATTATTGCTAATTATTGTTATTCATCACATTAAGGCCTCATGCACATGACCGTAGTTTTAGTCCGCATCCAATCCGCATTTTTTGAGGATCGTACGCTGACCCTTTTATTTCAGTGGGTCTGCAAAAATCTGTGTGGCTGTTCTGCAAATTATAGAACATATCCTATTGTAGTCTGTTTTGCAGACAATAATAGCCAGTTCTAATAAAAAAAATGTGCCATGTACACGGCCTGTGTCTGTATTTTGCGAATTCTGTGGTTTGTGGATCGCAAAATGAATCCGATCGTGCGCATGAAGCCTTAATCTCATAACACACAGATTTACTGACCAGTGACATTTTTATTCATTTACGAGTATGTTGCAGTATGTATCAAAATCAACATGACATGTCATCAGTATACGCAAGCACACTGAACTGTAACCATTTATCTAATATCTACATTCATAAATATATATGCATCGAATCCGGCGGCCCATTGGGCCTAATCAGATCCCACTCGGATTTTAGGAAATTTACTCATCTCTGGAACCTCTTATTTTACTTGTGGAATCAAGTAGAATAACTTTTATTAGTCTTTGTTATTTTACAATGTTGCTTTAGTTTAAAATCTATCTATTATCTATCTTCTATCTATCTATCTATCTATCTATCTATCTCCTATCTATCTATCTATCTATCTATTATCTATCTATCTATCTATCTATCTATCTATCTCATATCTATCTATCTATCTATCTCCGACCTATCTATCTATCTATCTACCTATCTATCTATCTATCTATCTATCTATCTATCTATCTATCTATCTCATATCTATCTATCTATCTATCTCATATCTATCTATCTATCTATCTATCTATCTATCTATCTCCTATCTATCTATCTATCTATCTATCTATCTATCTATCATCTAATCTAAAATATCTGTCTGTCTGTCTCATTATTTAACTAGTGGAATGTAGTAGCTTGTATTAGAAGTCTTTGTTATTTTACAATGTTGATTTAGCTGTAAATCTATCTATCTATCTATCTATCGAATCTAAAATATCTGTCTGTCTCTTTATTTAACTAGTGGAACATATTAGCTTTTATTAGAAGTCTTTGTTATTTGTTATTTCTATCTGGAAAAGAAAATACTGAAGCACAGTCAGTAGAGCAAATGTGGATGCAATCCCTCCAAGACCACAGGTTATAGGGCAATAGATAATCCAAAACTAAAGAAAGAGGCAGCACTCTAAAAATAGGTGAAAGGGTTATGGACCCTCTTTTCTCACGTTTCAGTACAGCACAATGTTGGGCTTAAAAAAGGCCTCATTGTGCTAGACATTGCATACAGGTCCACCACCCTTTCACCAATTTCTTCAATTTTGGATTATCTATCTATCTATCTATCTATCTATCTATCTATCTATCTATCTATCTATCTATCTATCTATCATCTATATATCTCACTATCTATGTTTGTAGGTCTATCTATCTATTTATCTATCTATGTATCTAAATTCCTGCTAATTATGGGCTTTGAAGTCCAGGAGGCGGTCCTATCAGTGATTGACAGCTATCTCTGTAGGCACAGTCATGGAGGGAAGGCTGTCAATCACCGATAGGACCACACCTCCTGGACTTCATTATTAAAGCTGAAACTCTGCTGCAATGACAGAGATCAGAGATAGTTCCAATCACAACTGTTTAACCCCTTAGATACCACAATCATTGGGAGAGAAAACATTGTCACTCACTGCTCTCCCATGACTCCATTGGGTTGGTATAAAAGCTAGAGGCCTACCATTGGCTCCCAGGTCTGACATCTTATTACATCTGCCCAGAGGTAAGACCCAAGAGGTTACCTGTCAGTTTTACACTGACAGGCATAGTACACTGCAATATAGAAAAAGTAAAGTGTATTATTTAGCCAATCAGAAGGTCAGATGTTCGAGTCTCCCAGTGGGAGACTTGAAGAAAAATTAACAAAAAAAAAGTTTCAAAGAAAAAGAGACCAAATGTAAAGTTTTTTTTTTCCTGTATGGAAAATAGCTGGAAAATTTTAAAAATCTATACATAACTGTCATTACTACATCCATAACAATGAGAAATATTAATCTGTTGTTTATTCTGCATGGTGAAGAGCTTAAAAAATTACTATAAAACAATGCTACAGTTGCTTTTTTCTTGTCACATCACTTTCCAAAACTTGGAATATAAAGTGATTTAAAGCCATATCTACCCAAAACTGGCACACAGCCCAGTCAATGAAAAAACTAAAAAAGTAATGGGTCTCAGAATACGATGACATGAAAATAAAAAAGTGTTTTATTGAGTAAAAGTAGCAACACGTACAAAAAAGTAGCATATTTTTTGCACCATAAGACACAACATTTCCCCCCCAAAAAGGGGGGGAAATGGTAGTGCGTCTTATGGAGTGAATACTAATGACTTTTTCCATTATGGAAGCACTTATCGGTATGCAGGAGGCCTAGGGAAGCGGTGAGTGTAGCACTGCTAGCGCTGGCTGTACTCACCGCTCCCTGGTGTACTTCGGGGGGATGCTCTGCATCAGGTCACAGTGCAGCGCTAGACCAGCAGAAGACCAGGCAACAAGAGTGTCAGAGCAGTCTGGAACAGGAAAGTTAAGTTCATTTATTTGGAGCTTGGGGGTCTGATCTGAGAAGAAATGGTGGTATGATGGGGGTCTGACCTGAAGTCTGAGGAGGAATGGGGGTCTGATACAGAGGTCTGATGAAGCTTGGGGGTCTGATATGAGGTCTGAGGAGGAATGGGGGTCTGCCCTGAGGTCCTCTATTCCTCCTGACTGTTTTCGGTGACATTTGGTCAATTTTTGCAACTTTTGGTGTTCCTCGTCACTTTTCAAAGTGCTCTATGTTTAAGAGCTAAAAGTGAGATTACCTGGATTATGGCTAATTTACTATGTGTGACTTTTGCAAAAGTAAAAAAAAAAGTCGACTCGCAACCTATTCCAGTCAATCCCCTGGTCTACTTTTACACAAAAAGGTGTAAACCATATTGCACTCACGCCAAATATATTATTAAGGTGCACCATTTGATAAATTTGCTGCAGATATCCAAAGCAAAGCCAGACTTAAAACTTGCACAAAAAACTGGCACAAAAAACTGACACAAAAACAACAGCAAATGATAAATGTCCCTCAACGTGTCACTTACACCTCATCAAATCAAATCCCAAAGAATGAAAGTTTTTCAGTACATAAATACACCAAAATATGCATAAAAACACAATAAAAAACATACATGTATGCAGCACTGTTGACAGAAAAATTAAAATGGTATGGCTGTCAGCAGGCTGGGATGAAGAAACAAAAGAAATTGCTGCACCATGAAGGCCAAAACCGAGATACTGTAAGCAGTGGTTAGCACTGTTGTCTTGCAGCTCTGGAGTCCTGAGTCCAACATCTGCATGGGGTTTACAAGTTCACGTGCTTGATGCTGTTTCCTCCAGGTATTCTGCTTTGTTCTTAAAAAAAAAAGCTATTAAAAAAATAGGTTAATTCAAAATTTTGATTTGGAGTCCCAATGGGGACAGGAAGTATCGTGAGTGATGACAATCTCTGCAGAATATGTGAGAGTTCAATAAATATAATAAATAAATGCCTACCTCTTAATGAGAGGGAAGGGATAGAATGGCTCGAGTGACATTGTCTCCCTGTCATGCAACCTGCAGTGCATAAAAAAACAAACAAAAAAATGTTTGCCAAAAAATGTAAAACACACTTTAAGACCAGACCGTATATATATTATATTATTATTATTATTATTTATTGAACCAAGATTGATAGATAGATATTAGATAGATAGATAGATATTAGATAGATAGATAGATAGATAGATAGATAGATAGATATTAGATAGATAGATATTAGATAGATATTAGATAGATAGATAGATATTAGATAGATATTAGATAGATAGATAGATAGATAGATATTAGATAGATATTAGATAGATAGATAGATATTAGATAGATAGATAGATAGATAGATAGATAGATAGATAGATAGATATTAGATAGATATTAGATAGATAGATAGATAGATAGATATTAGATAGATAGATAGATAGATAGATAGATATTAGATAGATATTAGATAGATAGATAGATAGATAGATAGATAGATATTAGATAGATAGATAGATAGATAGATAGATAGATAGATAGATAGATAGATATTAGGCCGGGCACTTTGCTGTGTCCTGACTGTGTAGTGTCAGGAGGTATTGCAGTGCTGGGCACCAGAACAGGAAGAGCTGGAGTTGCGGCGCCCTAGAAGTACAGGTGTTTTTTTTTTTCATGTGAGCTGAGGTCTGCAACTCTGCTTTACACCCCACCACCACCTCCTTCCACCAAGTGCAGGTGTCTGTCTGCCCCATGTGTCCTCCATTTTGAAGAGCAAATTTTGGTCACCCTAATATAGATAGATAGATAGATATTAGAAATATAGATATATATTGAAGAGATAGATAGATAGATAGATAGATGGATAGGCGATAGATAAATAGATAGATAGATAGATAGATAGATAGATAGATAGATAAGTAGAAAGAAAGAAAGATAGATAGATAGATAAGTAGAAAGAAAGATAGATAGATAGATAGATAGATAGATAGATAGATAGATAGATAGATAGATAGATAGATTATATAGATAAATAGATAGATAGATAGATAGATAATAGATAGATAGATAATAGATAGATAGATAGATAGATAGATAGATAGATGGATAGATACATACATAGATAATAGATAGATAGATAGGAAATAGATAATAGATAGATAGATAGATAGATAGATAGATAGATAGATAGATAGATAGATAGATAGATAGATAATAGATAGATAGATAATAGATAGATAATAGATAAATAGATAGATAGATGGATGATAGATAGATAGATAATAGATAGATAGATAATAGATAAATAGATAGATAGATAGATAGATAATAGATAATAGATAATAGATAATAGATAATAGATAATAGATAATAGATAGATAATAGATAATAGATAGATAGATAATAGATAGATAGATAATAGATAGATAGATAGATAGATAATAGATAATAGATAGATAGATAGATAATAGATAATAGATAATAGATAGATAATAGATAATAGATAGAATTGTTTGGTGAACAATAGGGTCCCGTCTCTAAGACTTTGTTAGAAAGTTGCCGTCCCTGCGCGCTGGCTGCTCCTCTGTCCTCACTCTGTAACCTGATTCTTGTGGCTGAGATAATTGGGTAACAGCAGGAGAGGGTGGTAACAGCTCCTGAGCAGCCCCAGAAGTGTGCGCTTCTAGCACAAAGCACCTCCCTGTTGTCAGCCAAATCTGCTGTCATTGTACATCAGAGTAAATATCAATTGTTCTCATATCATCCAATGGAAGATTTTAATATGAGCACTAGTTTAGATGGCCGTCTGGGGCCCGATGCTTTCAGGGGGCCCATGGCTACCCAAACTGCCCACCATGTTAGAAGACTGCAGCCAAACCGGACCCAGGTAGCAGCTGCACTACAACAAGACACAATAAGGGCGAGCGATGGGAAGGGTGAGGGGCTGCACTGGGGCCCCTGCTCATTGTCACTAACACCAGGCTTTTTGGCCTGGTACCCTGGATTCCAGGGGAAGCAATACTTTCAACCATATTCAGTATATATACAGTTGAATCCTTTGGCAGAGCAGGAAGCAATAGGCGTTATGCTCTGGCACGCTCTCATCCGGAGTCGCATCACCCTCCACTGACTCCCTCCGCTGCAACCCGAGTGATGGCACCCACCTGGTAGAAGGATTCCTGCTCCTGTACTGCATGTGATCCTCATTATCTGTACTCAGAGCTATCACTGTGTTACATGGGACTGCAGATGTAGTGTACTACATTTTCTGTACTAAGGGGGTTGTCACTGTGTTATTTGAGTTTGGACATGGGACTGCAGGATACTACTACAAACTATATTATCTGTACTCAGAGTGTTATCACTGTGGTACCTGTGGTGTTACATAGGACTGCAGGTGACATCCACTAGATTATCTGTACTCAGAGAGTTATCACTGTGGTACCTGTGGTGTTACATAGGACTGCATGTAAAATCCACTACATTATCTGTACTCAGAGTGTTATCACTGTGGTACCTGTGGTGTTACATAGGACTGCAGGTGACATCCACTAGATTATCTGTACTCAGAGAGTTATCACTGTGGTACCTGTGGTGTTACATAGGACTGCAGGTGACATCCACTAGATTATCTGTACTCAGAGAGTTATCACTGTGTTAGCTGTTATGTTACACAGGACTGCAAGTAATATCCACTACATTATCTGTACTCAAAGAATTATCACAGTGTTCTGTCCGTATCTTTTGTGGCCCCATTGAAATGAATGGGTCCGCATCTGACCCACAAAATTGCAGAACGGATGCGGACAGAAAAATACGGTCGTGTGAATAAGCCCTTAGGGAAAAATTCCTTAATGACTTCAAATCTTCTGGTTTAAATATTTATTCATCATAGATGATAGAAGATTTTTATTAGTAAACCACAAGTGCTGAAGGCTGTGAATACTACATTGTCTATCACATCGTGGACACTGGGGGTCATTTATCATCATTGTTTGCGCCTTTTCTGGTTTGCTTTTCAGTGTTTTTGGCAGTCAATTTTTAGTCGCATTTTTAATCTTGGGGGGGGGGGGGGTTTGCCTCTTTTCCCTGATTTGCCATTTATTTTTGTTTCAGACTGATTTTGAGGGTGTGGTTTAGTTGGCGTACATATGTTTTAGGCCTCTTGCACGCGAATGTTGTGTTCCCATGGCCGCATATGGCAGGTCCGCAATACACGGGCTCGGGCCCATGTGCATTCCGCATCACAGATGCGGACCCATTCACTTTGAATGGGTCCGCAATCACAGAGATGCAGAACGGAAGCACGGATCGGAACCCCACGGAAGCACTACAGAATGCTTCCATGGTGTTTCTGTCTGTGCCTCCGCACCGCAAAAAAAATAGAACTTGTTCTATTTTTACGGACCCATTCAAGTTGAATGGGTCTCGATCCAACCCAGCCGCCGCACGGAAAGGATGCACAGCGTTCGCGTGCAAGAGGCCTTAGACTGATTTAATTAAGGGCTCATGCACAAGACCGTATGTACGGAAGACATCCGCGTGCATTCCGTATTTTGCGGAACAGAACAGCTGGCCCCTAATAGAACAGTCACATCCTTATCTGTTATGCAGACAATAATAGGACATGTTCTATTTTTTGGCGTAACAGACATGCGGACATACGGATACGGAATGCACACCGAGTAACTTTAGTTTCTTTTGGGGGACCCATTGAAATGAATGGTTCTGCATATGGTCCGCACGGAAAGAAAATACGTTTGTGTGCATGGGCTCTAAGGCTGCGTTCACACGGGCGAGATTTCCGCGCGGGTGCAATGCGGTAGGTGAACGCATTGCACCCGCACTGAATCCGGACCCATTCATTTCAATGGGGCTGTTCAGATGAGCGATAATTTTCACGCATCACTTGTGAGTTGCGTGAAAATCGCAGCATGCTCTATATTCTGCGTTTTTCACGCAACGCAGGCCCCATAGAAGTGAATGGGGTGGCGTGAAAATCGCAAGCATCCGCAAGCAAGTGCGCATGCGGTGCGATTTTCACGCATGGTTGCTAGGTGACAGTCTATTCACTGTATTATTTTCCCTTATATCATGGTTATAAGGGAAAATAATAGCATTCTGAATACAGAATGCTTAGTAAAATAGCGCTGGAGGGGTTAAAAAAAATAAACAAATTAACTCACCTTCTCCTCTTGATTGCGTAGTTCCCAGTCTCTTCTGATGAGCTGTCGGCTGAAGGACCTTTGGTGACGTCAGATCACATGCTCCAATCACATGGTCCATCACCGTGGTGATGTACCATGTGATTGGAGCATGTGATCTGACGTCACCAAAGGTCCTTTAGCCGACAGCTCATCATTAAAGAAGTAAAGAAGAGACCGGGAACTACACGGAGGAGGTGAGTTAATTTTTTTATTTATTTTTTAACCCTCAATTGATCACCTACTAAGCATTCTGTATTCAGAATGCTATTATTATAATACAATCTACAGAACACCGATCCCAAGCCCGAACTTCTGTGAAGAAGTTCGGGTCTGGGTACCACAGTCGGTTTTTTATCACGCGCGTGCAAAACGCATTGCACCCGCGCGATAAAAAACTGAACATCGGAACGCAATCGCAGTCAAAACTGACTGCAATTGCATTCCTACTCGCGTGGGTTTGCCGCAATGCACCGGGACACATCCGGACCTAATCCAGACACGCTCGTGTGAACCCAGCCTAAGTGTGCCTTTTTTTCTGCTGGAATTAGTTGTAAATTTGGCCTAACTTCTACACCTCTTCATGGGTGGCGTAGTTTTGTTTGTCAGTGATGTGTGGAACCATGCGAAAATTTTATTAAAATAGTCGCATCGGAAGGTAGAGGTGCTCCTTTTCACAAACATAAGCAGGTGATTATGTCTACGATTTTTTTTAATATCTAATATGGGACTTTTTATTTAATATGCAACTTTTGCACCTAATTTGTCAGCTCACCAACGAATAGTCTAATTGCACACAATCCACCTGTGCCCTGACGAATATAAAGACGCCTCGCCCAATTCAAAACCTGCTTTGTGACTCTTTATAAATACTGTACAAGACGGTGACAGGCTAAACCGCTGCGCCGGTATAATCGCACTGAAAAAAAATAGATGGGTGTGATAAATGACCCCCACTGTATACAATACTCTATGGGGATAAACACCAAATAGAGAAAAAAGGCTAGCACAACTGGCAATAAATATAAACTTTATTATAATATCAGAGAAGAAAATCCGATAAAAAACAATGATAGACAATACAATGGTGGAGGAAGGACACACAGGATGAAAACGGATCACAACACTGGGCAAAATGTAAAACAATACTGACAAGGTCACAGAGGTACTGAATGGTAAATAGATAACCCCAAATGGGCGTATAATACAATGACCCGGTCAAAACCGTAAACACAATATTAAAACCAGATACAGTACATAAGTATAAAGTGCAAAGTGCAATGTACATGGATAATACACCCCTTGAGGAAGCTTACGCGAAACGTGCGTCGGGGCTTTTGGATCACCACTCTGGTATATATGTTACTATTTATTCACTATACCGTTCATTACATTATCCATGTACATTGTACTCTGCACTTTATACTTATGTACTGTATCTGGTTTTAATATTGTGTTTACGGTTTTGACCGGGTCATTGTATTACACGCCCATTTGGGGTTATCTATTTACCATTCAGTACCTCTGTGACCTTGTCAGTATTGTTTTACATTTTGCCCAGTGTTGTGATCCGTTTTCATCCTGTGTGTCCTTCCTCCACCATTGTATTGTCTATCATTGTTTTTTATCGGATTTTCTTCTCTGATATTATAATAAAGTTTATATTTATTGCCAGTTGTGCTAGCCTTTTTTCTCTTTTTGGTGTTTATACTTGGCGTTTAGGCCTAGCACTCATACTCACTATGTGAGGTATTTATTATTGGTGTCTATCTAATACTCTATGGGGGAATTTCTCATGCAGTGCTCTCCAGAATTTTGACTTCAAAAGGTCTCAAAGTAGGGCTTTTGAGACTTTTTTGGGGTCACTTGTACAAAACTTATGTGACTTTTTGCATCACTTAGGCCTCTTTCACACTTGCGTTGTCCGGATCCGGCGTGTACTCCACTTGCCGGATTTACACTCCGGATCCGGAAAAACGCAAGGGTACTGAAAGCATTTGAAGACGGAACCGTCTTCCAAATGCGTTCAGTGTTACTATGGCACCCAGGACGCTATTAAAGTCCTGGTTGCCATAGTAGGAGTGGGGGAGCAGCATACTTACAGTCCGTGCGGCTCCCGGGGCGCTCCAGAATGACGTCAGAGCGCCCCATGCGCATGGATGACGTGTCCATGTGATCACGTGATCCATGCGCTTGGGGCGCCCTGACGTCACTCTGAAGCGCCCCGGGAGCCGCACGGACGGTAAGTATGCTGCTCCCCCGCTCCCCGCTACACTTTACCATGGCTGCCAGGAATTTAACCTCCCGGCAGCCATGGTAACCACTCTGAAAAAGCTAAACGTCTGATCCGGTAATGCGCCGAAACGACGTTTAGCTTAAGGCCGGATCCGGATCAATGCCTTTCAATGGGCATTAATTCCGGATCCGGCCTTGCGGCAAGTGTTCCGGATTTTTGGCCAGAGCAAAAAGCGCAGCATGCTGCGGTATTTTCTCCGGCCAAAAAACGTTCCGTTCCGGAACTGAAGACATCCTGATGCATCCTGAACGGATTTCTCTCCATTCAGAATGCATTAGGATAATCCTGATCAGGATTCTTCCGGCATAGAGTCCCGACGACGGAACTCTATGCCGGAAGACAAGAACGCAAGTGTGAAAGAGCCCTAAGGGCGCATTCACACACGGCAGATTTTGTGGCAGAAAATTCCGCAACTGAAAATCAGTTCCATTCATTTGAATGGGGCAGCGAGCACATGGATTTCTGCAAGCCCCATTAAGGTAAATGGAACTCATTTTCAGTCTCAGAATTTTCTAACACAAAATCTGCCGCGTGTGAAGGCGCCCTCACTTCAGTTTGGAAAAGCGGATGGGAAAGTGGGTGTGGTTAGCTATGTTAATGAGTTGCACTCAGTGGGATTTTCTAGAAAAGCTGCAAAAAAGTCCTAAAGTCACTCCAGAGAGGGTGTGGTGTAGAAAACTAGAGTAGCATCCTTAGGCCTCTTGCACACAAACGTTTTTTTTTCCATTTCCGTTCTGTTTTTTTGCGTTTCAATGGATCTGCAAAAAAAAGGAAGGTACTCCGTATGTCTTCCATTTCCATATTTCCGTTTTTTTCCGTTCCGTTCAAAGATAGACATGTCCTATTTTTGTCCTCGAAACGGACAAGGATACTACTGTTCTATCAGGGGCCAGCTGTTCCGTTCTGCAAAAAAAAAAATGCACACGGACGTCATGCGTATTTTTTTCAGATCCGTTTTTTGCGGACTGAAAAAGGGCTCGTTCACACAAACGTTTTTTGTGTTCCGTATACGGGCCGTATTTGGCGTTCCTTATACGAAACCATTCATTTCAATGGGTCCGCAAAAGATGCGGACAGCACTGTGTGTGCTTTCCGCATCCGTTGCTCCGTTCCGTGGCCCCGCAAAAATTATGTGTCCTGTCCGTTTTGCGGACAAGAATAGGCATTTCTATAATGGGCCTCCTGTTCCGTTCCGCAAATTGCGGAAGGCACACGGGCGGCATCAGTTTTTTGCGGACTGCAAAAAATTGCACGGTCATGTGAACGAGCCCAAAGCCATACGGTCGTGTGCAAGAGGCCTTAGACAAAAATATTAGGCCTCTTTCACATGAAAGATTATTGTGTCAGGATGCGTTCAGGATGCTTCAGTGAAACTTGCACCATTTCTCACGAAAAGCTCAGTCCGTTTTGTCTGTGATTGCGTTCAGCGTTTCAGTTTTTTTCCGTGCGGGTGCAATCAGTTTTGATGCGTTTTTCACACTCGGGGAAAAAAAACTAAAGATTTGCACACATCTACTAGCAACCTTCAATGAAAAACGCATTGCACCCGGACTGCATCCGCATTACATCCCGATGCAATGGGTTTTTCACCGAAGCCCCATTCACTTCTATGGGGCCAGGGATGCCTGAAAAACGCAGAATATAGAACATGACCGCAGGCGGGCCCAAGACACTCTGGGAAAGATTTATCAAAACTAGGGTAAAGTAAAACTGGTTTAGTTGCCCATAGCAACCAATCAGATTCCACCTTTCATTTCCAAAAGGAGCTCTGAAAAAGGAAAGGTGGAATCTGATTGGTTGCTATGGACAACAAAGCCAGTTTCACTTTTAATGAGTCTCCCCTATTATTTTATTTCCCCAGAAACACTGCCACTTACATCTATAGCTTGTGTCTGACATTACAGCTCTTGATTGTCAATGAGCTGCAGTATTTGATACAGTTCAAGGTCAGGAATGGTGATGATTTTGCCGAAAAAATACAATCCCCTTGAAAATGACAATAATATATAAAAAATATAATCACATGATAATATAGGATAGATGGAAGCATGTGGTTTTCTGAACAATGTCATGACCTGCCCATAAAGATGTCCCTCTGGTCATCTATGAACCTGGCGCAATAAACATGGATACTAGAGCCCCTCTTGATTTGATGGCACAGGGGGGTTACCGCTTTACTAATCTTTTCTGGTAGTTGTCAATAAATAATATACTTTTTAAAAATACATTTTGCACTTCAAAGGTATTCATGTGGCCACCGTGGGGCTAGAAATCCGCCTTGTATTCCTGATGCTCCGGTCGGCACAATAGCTCAATAAGATGACAGGGAACAGTGATTCAGTTATTGCTTATTTGATGTCGGGTAAAACAAGGAGCCTGGGTATTAAATCATTTACTAAAGACGGCAGTTCTGACGGCGCTCCGTGTAACGCTGCAGTCTAGAACCTATTCTTAACAAGGGAGTATTCTAGCTTGTACTGGAATTCCTAACATCATGAAATTGTAATGCCTTGTGGTCACATTGTCACGCTTCGGTGTGGGAGGGAAACACCACACCGAGCACAGGAGGGAAGGAAGAGGGGGGGGGGGGACAGGGAATCAGGCCTGAAAACTAGGGAAGGAAAATGGACACCTCCTAGTGAAAACCCTAACCAAAATCCTGACTGACTACCAGTATGAACAGACCCCCAAAGGTAGAAATACCCTACAGGACCCTACAGGACCCTGGTACTAATGGCAGGGATAAGTCTACCTGTTCCTCTAAAAGGAAGAACGAACAGTAGTCTCCTTCAGGCCTAATACAAACAATAAACAAAAGGGAAAGGGAAGACTTAACTTTAAAGGAGCAATGGAAGCACCAGGAACTCAGCCGAGACCCAAGCACAATCTATCCAAAGGTCCAAACAGAAGCTCTAAACCGCACAGCATTGTGGGAGAAGCAACTATAAATAAAAAAGGTTAAATGACATTAATAGCCACATCTGGGGAAAGAAGGTGAGGCAAGCACCAGAAACAACACAGACGTCATTTGATTCAAACGGAAAACATGTCAGATCAAACCACGTGTTGCCGTTCTCCTGCCACCTGTCACGGGAACGTCTTTGACACGCATACTACTTACATGTACAATGCAGCTACCTTAAAGAAATGATTATGGTAAAAGAGATTACAAATCAGCACACAAGACAAAAATGTACTACTTCTGGGGTTTTATTGTGTCTGTAAAAAAAAGAAATCTTTATTCTATCTCTCTATCTATTATCTATCTATCTATCTATCTATCTATCTATCTTATATCTATCTATCTATCTATCTATCTACCGTATTTCTCACTTTATAAGACGCACCTGATGATAAGAGAAAATCATAGAGGCCGATCCAGATGGCATATCTAGACCATGCTGCTTCACTCCTGGCCACCAGGCTCGGACTTGTCCACAGGGGTACAGGTGAATCCCCCAGGGGGCCCCTGAGCAAGGTGGGCCTCTAGTCTCCCCTCCCCTGCACAAGTGGCACATAACACAGTAGACTTACCTCACTACCTACATATATTCAATGTACAGCACCTCAACCAGCCTATGTTCATATAAAAAACTTGATAGATTATTAAAGTGTTTATTATTATAGACACGATCAGATAGCTGAGATGACTTCTAGGTATAGAGAAAAGCTAGCCAGTGTCCTCTTCTCCCCAGGACCTTCCTTCTCAAAGTTAGGGCCCCCAAAATAAACTTTACTGCTGGCCACAGATCCCTTGCAAAAGGTCTCCTGGATATGAATTGATTGTATGGATATGAATTAGGTAAGTGTATATAATCTTTGGAGTAAAAGCATCTAAAATTATTTGGAGTGTCAAAGATTTTCTCATATAATTTGAGTGACATTTGTCCTTTATGAGAACCCAAAACTGACATATACGGTGTGCAGATCTTATAATCTCTACTACTCTAGCACCTGATGATAAGATGCACATAGGTTTTAGAGGACGAAAATAAGAAAAAAATATTTTTCATTAGACCTCAGATCAGACCCTCAAATCAAATCCTCATATCAGACCTCAAATCAGATCCTCATATCAGACCTTAAATCAGACCCCATATCAGATCTTCAGATCAGATCCCTATATCAGACCTCAAATCAGACTCCCACATTAGACCTCAAATCAGACTCCCTTTAGACCTCCATGTCAGACCGCAATATCAGACCTCAAATCAGACCCTCATATCAGATCAGACCCCCAGAGAAAAAATAAATAACTTACCTCTCCTCCTCCGCCGCTACTCTAAAGATTTGGGGTTCTTTCTTGCAATCAGGGTCCCTGGTCTGCTCCTGGCCCATGCTTCACTGATACCTGACTGCGTACAACTTCAGGTCATAGTGTGCGCACTACGTCCTGGCACTGTCAGGACAGTGCAGGGCAGGCCCAGAGAAAACCAAAGAGGGGTGAGTACAGGCAGCGTCTGAAGCGCATCACTCCCGCTCCCTGGGACTCCTGCATACCTGTGAGCACTTTCATAATGGAAGTGCTCACTAGTATTCGTTTTATAAAACGCACTGCCATTTCCCCCCCAATTTGGGGGGAAAAAAGTATATCATGAAGCAAATCTCATATCTATCTATCTATCTATCTATCTACATCTTAGACACACCAAAATGAATAATCGTCTCTGACATCTTTGACATTTCCCCTTTTTTAAACAACATTGCGAGTGTGACCAGCTTTTGTCTACATACATTTATGAAGCTGAAATCCTTGTTTCTGGTGCAAAAATATGTCACAGACAAGAGGTTTTTAATAGACAGAATTTGGCATATTTGGATGGAATTGTGGACCCTGTAGACAAATTTTTAGGGTGAAATGGGTATGTTTTCAGTGTAAGCTAAGCCAGTCATTAGGTGCCATACACTGAACTTCACAGTCTAAAAATGCACCAGATTTATCATCCAGCATCAGTTGCTACATTTGCTGCCTTGTAAGACCAAGTTCGCACTGCATACAATTTACACAGTATTAGTAAATCTGGGCCACTGTGTTTGTTTTTCCTATTTTATGATATTACTGTATATTATTTCTGTACTATGAGATGATGGAAACCTATGGACATAATTTCCGTGAAGGGTCCTCCCAGTGATAGTGTCACAAAATGCTTGGATAACTTACGAAGGTCATAAATATTTCATAATAAACACCTGATTTCTTCTAGTTAATGCAGAGAGATTTTTTAAAGGGGTTTCTGGTTTGCATCAACATCCTTTAAAATAATCATTTATGAAGGAAGCTGTAATTTTGTAACGTATTTCTTTTACGTTTATTTCTCCTCTCTGTAAGGCCTCCTGCACACGAACATGTGCGCTCCGTGGCCGTATTGCGGACCGCATTTGTGGATCCGCAATACGCGGGCACCGTTCAGTGTTCATTCCGCATCACGGATGCGGACCTATTCACTTCAATGGGTCCGCCAATCCGGAGATGCGGTATGGTGCGGAACGGAAGCACGGAACGGAACCCTACGGAAGCACTACGGAGTGCTTCTGTTGGGTTTCATCCCATACTTCCGTTCCGCAAAAAAATAGAACATGTTGTATCTTTTTGCGGAACGGCCGGATCGCGGACCCATTAAAGTGAATGGGTCTGCGATCCGCTGCGGCTGCCCCACGGGTGGTGTTCGTGCTTGCGGCCCGCAGCAAAATCACGGGGTGCACACGTTCGTGTGCAGGAGGCCTTACCGATCAGCGAGTGTGGACCCACTCAAACCCTATGGGCGTTATTCTGGCGCTCCACTAGTATTTACCTTTCAACTCCTGTACAGGGATCTGGCCTTTGCTGCAGGGCAGCAACTGAACCGCTACCTTCTGGGATAGTTCTGATGTAGTTGGTAGCTGACCCAGGGACTCTAGAGCAAGAGCCAGAAGCTCGGGATACAGAAAACGCACCAAAAACACAGGAAAAACGCAGGCATAGTCTGAAAAGTCACTAAGACTTGAATTCAGATTACTGTGATCCACACAGCATACTTGAAGCATACAGTAGATGGTGGGAGACAAAGGATAAACAGGCAGTCAAGGTGATAGTGAAGATACTTACAAGGCAGATGGACAGGGTTAACTTAGACACAGACAAAACTGGAAATGCTGAAACACACGGACAGGACAGGTTTAAGTTGGAGCACAAAAATGAACAAATGCAGGATGAACACTGGTAAATTACAATAGCACAAGACTATCAGAACAACTTTGCTGGTCATCAGGAAACCTAAAGCTCAGTCACCCTCCAGTTAGATGGGGTGCCCTAACCCTAAATGACCAGGGGTTCCAAGCTATTAAAGATAGCAGCATGGTGAGTAGCATAGGTATCATGCCCACAAGGGAAGAGCAGTGGTGGATATAGACAGCTAACCTAATAGTATCTCCCTTTCTGGGCTGTGGTCACATCACCATGTCCATGCATCTCTTTCTTATTTATTGTGATATTATGTCCTTGGGAGGGACAGTTATAGGGGAGAGTATGTAATTATCTGGGTGGGAGGAGCTATAAATTAGCTGGGTGTTGTTAGGGGCAGTGCTGGAGCTGTGACAGAGGAAGGAGAAGTGCATCATGGGTTCGGTTGGATACAGGAACAGGAAGTGCTAAACTAAAAAAAAAAAAAGAATGTTGAAGATGTACATGAAGTAAGAAAATGCATGAGCATATCTGGTAAAAACCATAGTAATCTTTAACAAACAAAAACTTTTTAGGTCTTCTTGCTGGAAAAGGCTGGAAAACATTAAAAACTGGACTGTAGAAGCCCCTTAGCGGTGGAGGCCCCTGGGCAATTTCCTCTTTTGCCCTCCATCCGGCCTTGGATGAGTGGTATCTTCTTGACCAAAAGAGAAGACAATTGTCATAATCTCCAACATTTTAAAATATCTGCTTGGATACAAGAAAGTAAAGGGTCTCATGAATGTTTTAGTCAGTTTATCTAGAGGACTTTCTTTCCTTTCTATAGATCAGCTTCACCTGTGTCTCTATGAGATCACTATGTCAGCACGGAGGGTAAGGGAGCAGGGAATATACTGAGCATGATAGTCCACCTCTGAATGCAGGAGAAGGTGGACCAGAAAGATAAACAACAGGGGGGCGTTAACAGAGAGGGAAATGTAATGTACATAAAAATGGAACAATATTCTTCATTTAAAATGCTGTGTACATTGCATAGTAGGGATAAGCGAATTCATTTTAACAAATTGATTCATCTCATCAGCAGGACTTCTTCGCCTGTGGGCGTAGCTATAGGGGGTGCAAAGTTAGCAGTCGCTACCAGGCCCAGGAGCCTGAGAGGGCCAGACCCTTGTGGTGCATAAGAAGACACCAGTATTATAGAAAGTGCATTGTGGTCAAGTTACACCTCCGGCTGGAGGGAAGAATTTGGCATGGGGGGTGCCGTTTCATGTCCCTGGCGATAAAGCACTGAGGGAAGGGGGACCCATGCTCAACTCTTGTCACCGGGACCCATGAGACTTTAGCTACACCCCTGTCTGTGGGGGATCTTCCTTGCAGAAGTACCCACCTGTCACTAGTTTGACATGGCTGGACATTTAGTCCAGCCCTGACAATTTTCTGCTTACACTTCTGCTCCAATTAGCTGCGTCACTGCTCCAAACAGTTCCCCCTTGGGGCTATTGGGCATCAGGGGAGCTGTATGTTTAGTAGTGGGTCAGGGAAACTGTACATGGCAGGTCTTCATAGGAATGTATTAAATATCCCATAGGCTGCATAGGTAATTCATTGCAGTCTATGGGGCAATATATCTATTGATTGCATGTTCAAGTCCCCTAATTGAACTAAATATGTGTAAAAAAAAGTTGTAAAAAAATAAATAAATAAAAAATATAAACATTCAAATGACCCCCTTACCATATAATAAAAAAATAAACAAAAATAAAAATAAAGATCATATGCATGGGTGTGTTCCAAAAAGGCCAAAATATTAAAGTATAAATGTATTTATCCCATACTGGTGAATGCCATAATGGTAAAAATTCAAAATAGCCTATTCTCCCCTTTTTTGAATCACTTCACCTCCCCCCAAAATGGTATCAATTAAATCTACAGATCTTGATTGATTATATTAATAATGATCAGTAAGGTGACCAATAAGCGTGTCTTACATTGGTGTGACTCCTGTACATATCATATAAATTGTATGTTTATCATAACTAAATGGTAAAACACTGGGTAACACTGACATGGAAAAGGACCTAGGAATTTTAATAAACAGCAAGCTAAGCTGCAAAAAACTGTGTCAGGCAGCTGCTGCCAAGGCCAATAAGATAATGGGTTGCATCAAAAGGGGCATAGATGCCCGTGATGAGAACATAGTCCTACCACTTTACAAATCATTAGTCAGACCACACATGGAGTACTGTGTACAGTTCTGGGCTCCTGTGAACAAGGCAGACATAGCAGAGCTGGAGAGGGTCCAGAGGAGGGCAACTAAAGTAATAACTGGAATGGGGCAACTACAGTACCCTGAAAGATTATCAAAATTAGGGTTATTCACGTTAGAAAAAAGACGACTGAGGGGAGATCTAATTACTATGTATAAATATATCAGGGGTCAGTACAGAGATCTATCCCATCATCTATTTATCCCCAGGACTGTGACAAGGGGACATCCTCTGTGTCTGGAGGAAAGAAGGTTTGTACACAAACATAGAAAAGGATTCTTTACGGTAAGAGCAGTGAGACTATGGAACTCTCTGCCTGAGGAGGTGGTGATGGTGAGTACAATAAAGGAAATCAAGAGGGGCCTGGATGTATTTCTGGGGTGTAATAATATTACAGGCTTTAGCTACTAGAGAGGGGTCGTTGATCCAGGGAGTTATTCTGATTGCCTGATTGGAGTCGGGAAGGAATTTTTTATTCCCCTAAAGTGAGGAAAATTGGCTTCTACCTCACAGGTTTTTTTTGCCTTCCTCTGGATCAACTTGCAGGATAACAGGCCGAACTGGATGGACAAATGTCTTTTTTCGGCCTTATGTACTATGTTACTATGCTACTATGTTACTATGTTACTATGTTACATGAGCTGGTGTCATAAGCAAGATTATCAACTTTAGAGGCTTTTGATTAATTGCAATATCTGTACCCGTTATTGGGTGACATATCGAGCTTTCATCTAAGACTTATACGGTATTGTATATGTTGATCTGCTTCTTTACCCATTATCTCTTCCCTGATGAACCTATACTAGGGGAAACGCGTTGGCGGTTTTAGGGTCTTTTGAGGGAAAGTCAGGGCAGGTACAGGACCACAGGCCACCCACCATCAGGGTGTTCCTGGGGGTTGAAGCAATAGTGAGGGTCCCCATAGGTATAGTGAGGTCCCTCGCGTTGCCCTGCTCCTCTAATTCTGCCCTCCCCCTCAGATACCATTGAGACTATCAGGTCTTATATATGTTTGTATGTATCTATGTTTTGTTTAAAGTGGGTGGATCATTGATTATTAATTAACCTGAAAAGTTATGTTTTATTCATGCTTACTGTGATCCATATGCTCCCATTGCATGAATTCACAATTATAAATATGTATATCCTCAGCGAGGTTAATAGCGATTAAATCTACAGATCACCCTGTAAAAATTGAGCCCTCACTTAGCTCCATAAACATAACTATAAAAAAAAGGTATGGGAGTCAGAATATGGCGATGCAAAGAAAATATAATTTTTTTTTCCAAAGTTGCATACCTCTGAATGAAATTGGAGGCATACAGAGGTTATTGGTTCACAGACCTCTATGAGCACCTGCACCATAGTTGACCCACACAGATCCAAAAGGGCATCGTACATAACGCCACAATCAAATTCCTGTCAATGAAATTATGAATATCAGGATGGATAATATTTTGAGTGAATTCTTTTGTACTGTAGATACAGATGAGTAAAATGAAATGTATCTCTAGAGACTTCATATTTAGCATTGCATAAGAAAAAATATGCTGACAAGATTATGTGCAAAATCTTTACATTAGATCCATGCATTTCTTCAGGTGATTGTTGGCTTGCGTAAAAAACCTGCAATAGAAAATCATCTCTTCATTCATTTGGGATGATGTCGACTTCTGCATTGACAAGCAGAAGGCTGGAATTCCCTGATGTACTCTGCGCATTTCAAGAAATCTCTACACATCATTAAGGCTGCGGGTTCATTTTTTACTTCGAAGTGGACTTTCTCATTCCAGTTGTTTTTTATATTTTATCTTCTCATAGTGTTTTTACGACAATAGGTTTTTATTAGATTTTTTGAATGTTCAAATACAGACATATTCTCCATATAACATCCAATTAGAACATCGCTTGATGCTGTGTATTTCAGAAACATAAAGCATGTATACATACAGGTAGGTATGAACAGAAGGAATGTTCCTTTATAGGCGAGTCCCGATTGGAGCTGTAACATGTCAGTCACATACATCGAGGAATAAATGGAGAAAACACACAACAGAACAAAGGGTATACTCAGCATTATTTGAATTATTGAAGGACATCAGAAGCATTACTGACTAGATATGACTGCATAAGTAGAAGATAACCAGGATTCCCAAACATATTTGAAACGGGGATACCATACATGTATTTCTTGTAAGCTATAATTTTTTCGTATGCACATGAAGAGTTAATTAGATCTACCACTTCTTTAAGAAGAGGAGTGGTTGTGGTTTTCCAGTATCTCGTTATAACCAGTTTTGTGGACAGTACAATATGAGCTATAATGGTTCATGTCCTTGCCGGGAAGTTTGCTATATTATGAAACAGCAAGGCCAGGTCTGGAGTCAGGAACACCCGACTCCGCGTAATAGAGGATAGGAGGGTAAAACTATCTTCCCATATATTTTGTATTTTGGGGCATGACCAAAGGATATGTAGGAGAGATCCCCTGCTTCCACACTCCCAACAGCACAGGTTGGATGCGCCCAGGTATATATGGCTCAATCTATCAGGCGTGAGGTACCATCTAAGCATTGTTTTAACAGCGGCCTCATAGTGAGAAACACAAGTGAATGTTTTAGAGATAAATGAGAGTGAAAATGACCAGCATGAGTCTGGGAACTCTTTACCTATCTCCTTTTCCCATGAAATAAATGGTGTTAATTTGACAAACTGTTGTTTAGAATCAAGAATAGTATGTATAGGTCTCAAGCCCTTCGAAACACCCGATGGGGGTTCCTTAGTGTTCCACATATCCGACCAGGACCTCCTTGCATAAAGATCCCTAAAAGGATCTTTATTTTGAAGAAGGTGCCTTATTCTGAGGTACATATAGAAATCTTTATGAGAGATTTTTCTCAAAGTGTTTTTATCCGTTATAATCCTGTAGCTGCTTTTGCCATATGTATTATTTAATGTTAATGTACATACATATACATACGTAAATCATCACTGAACAATGATCAAGAGATTATGCAAATCAGTTATGTCATTATACAATATGTTATGGACTTCACTCACAAAGAGTATAGTCCCAATGGTGTTCAGATTATACATAGAATAATATTGGTCACCAAGGATTTGTTCAACTGATGGCCAAATATATAAGAGCACTCACTTTTTCTAAAAAATTTTATGATGCGGCTTTGCTCTGAAATAAAAATAAAAAATCTAGTTTTCTCCCATCAATCTGCACTCATGCCACATAATGTTAAATTGAAAATAGAATTTTAGAAATGTTTGCTAATTTATTTAAAAGGAAAAAACTAAAAATGGCATAGACATAAGTATACTGAACCTTTGGCATAACTCTTCAAATTTAGCTTTGGGGGCTACCAGATCTTTTGATCATCTTTGAGATGTTTCTACACTTTGATTGGAGTCACCTGTGGTAAATTTAGTTAATTAGACATGATTTAAAAATACACAACACTGTCTATCTAAGGTCTCATAGCTGACAATGCATATCACACCAAAATCCATGCCATGAGGAGGAAAGAACTGCCTGTAGAGCTCAGACACAGGATTGTGGGGAGGCCAATATAAAGGTAAAAAAACATTTTTACTGAAAGTTCCTAAGACCACAGTGACCTCTATTATTCTTAAATGGAAGAGGTTTGGAACAACCAGAACTCCTCCTAGAGCTGACTGCCCCACCAAACTAAGTAATTGGGGGACAAGTGCCATGGTAAGAGAGATGACCAAGAACCCAATGATCACTCTGGTTGAGCTCCAAAGATCCAGTATGTAGATGGGAGAAACTTCCAGAATGTCAACCCCCAATATAGCACTCCACTAATATGGGTTTCATGGCACAGTGGCCAGAAAGAAGCCCATCCTCAATATAAAAAATAAAAAAATAATAATAATAATAATTTAAAAAAAACACATGAAAGCACCTAAAGGACTCTCAGACTGTGGGAAACAAAATTCTCTGTTCTGAAGAAACCAAGATTAAACTTTCTGGCCTCAAATCTAAGCATCATATTTGGAGAAAATCAGGCATTGCTCATCACCTGCCCAATACCATCCCTATAGTGAAGCATGGCGGTGACAACATCAAGCTGTGGGGTGTTTTTCAGCAGCTGGGACAGGGAGACTGGTCAGGTTTAAGGCAAAGATGGATGAAGCAAAGTACAGAGATATTTTTAACACAAATCTGATCCAGAGTGCTCTGGACCTCAGAGCGGGCAGAAGGTTTACCTTCCAACAAGCCAAGACACCAGAGGAGTGGCTTAGGGACAACTACGTATGTGAACATCCTTGAGTGGCCCAGAAAAAGCCCTGACTTCATCCTAAGTGAACATCTCTGGAGAGACCTGTAAATGCCCGTTGACTGATTCTCTCCATCCAACCTCACAGGCCTTGAGAGGATCTGCAGAGAAGAATAGCAGAAAATGCCCAAATCCAGGCGTGAAAACATTGTGGCATCATACCTAAGAAGACTGGAAGTTGTAATTGCTGCCAAAGGTGCTTTGACTAAGTCCTGAGTAAAGGGTCTGAATACTTATGTCAATGCAAGATTTTCGTTTTTCCTTTTCAATAAATAAGCAAAGATTTTGAACATTCTGTTTTCTTATGGGGTATTGAGTGCAGAATGATGGGGAAAAGCATGAAATTTATTATTTTATTTTAGCACAAAAAATTATAGGGTCTGAAGATTTTGTATCAGTCAGAAAGTAGTAGTTGTACAATTTTGTACATCAGTTATGTAATCAATTGGTCCTCAGTATTAGTGCTTTTCACATATGGCCATAGGTACGACTTATCTACAGGGTTTTCAATTTTAGCCCAAAAAATGTTTGTGTGTGCGTAGAGGAAAGGGAATAGGTCCAACTGACTGGTTCTATTTTACTAGAGATACAAGAATTCCATACACTCTGTATAGACAATAATACACCGATAGCTGTCAGTCTCTAAGTAGGACCACCCTCATCACTCCTAAGCTTAGAATGAGCAGGAAGTTCCGTAAATAACATACAGGTTCATTGAATCTTTTCAAACCACATTATATATTAATCTGCTTATTCCTTCAGAATTTCTGAAGCTTGGAAAATCAGATAACTTTGATATTAGATGGACCCACTTGAGTAACACAATGTAAAACGTAAGGAAGAAGGGGACAAAGTCAAGGGTAACACAAGTTTTCTATTCAGTACATTTTGAGTTATAACAAATGGTTGCGAGTTATTTACAAATCCCGACGTTCGGGTAACAAGCAGAGTCAGAGCACAAGGCAATGAATAATTCAATCCGGTTTGTAAAATCCTTATTAAAAATGCTGCCTTGCTTAATAATGCAAGGAAACTTTTAATTAAGAAATACCAGTATTGATTTCTAAAATTGTGGTGATATCAATAAAACAGGAGCATACAAAGGACGAATGAGGCTGCTATGTCATGTGTGAAAACTTCCATATTATATCCATAGTGCATGGAAGTTCAATACCTGTAGGCATGAGAAAACAGAATCACTTATTGAAATGTATGAATGTGAATGAATGAAAAGATGGATTTAACTATTCGCGCCGATTGACTGATTTATAGAATGTAGCCTACATCTTAGGCTGAGTTCACTTCACCGTTTAGCTTTCTGTTCTTCTGATCCATCAAAAACAGGATCCTATAAAAAAAAAAAAAAAACGGATCCTGTTTCATCAGTTGTCACGAGAGTTGAGCGAATCGAAGCTGATTAAGTGGAATTCATTTCGAATTTCAGGAAAAATTTGAATGTGAATTTTATCAAGCTTTGTGGTAACGAATCGCATTTATTCCTAAAATGGCTACTGCACGTGTGAGGACATAGAGAAAGGAACTCTGGGAAGGCTGGATCACCCATAATGCCATGCATGCAGCCAATCAGCAGCCAGCCAGCCTTTTGATGTCACATCCCTATAAATAGCGGCAGCCATCTTAGATTCTGACATTTACCAGCGTACTTAGTGCAGGGAGAGACGTCCGCAGGCGCTAGGGACAGTGATAGAAAAAACATCATTGTGCTAAAAAAAACGATTTACAAGTGCAGGGAAAGATTATTCAAGGTGCAGGGAAAGGATAAGGAGGAATCATTCCACAGCTTTTATGTTGAACAGGGTTCAGTCGGGGAGGTTACAGCCTGGGTAATAGGAACCTTCAGGTCATATTTGCAACCACCAAATACTTACTAGAAGTGTGCAAATAGTCCCACAACATGGACAGTGACATACCAGAGGGGGATCATTGGCAATGCCCAATGCCCAAAAATTAGGCATTCAACTGACAGAAAAGAACAAGTGATTATGTGTCTGGAGGTACATTAGGCAGTCACTGGATAACAATTTTACTGTCGGCCAGTACAGTCCCAAAAAATTAGGCATTCACCTGACAGAAAAGGCCTTTTATGCCGCTGTATATACATAAGACAAGGACCATTCTTTGTTCTGGGTGGTGGCGGATATGTGTGGGCTGGTATAAGGAAATTCAATTACATGTGGTCATCACAGGTGTTGAATTCCATCGAGATCCATGCCTTATTCATTTTTAGAAATGTGAGGTAGTCCACACTGTCGTGACCTAGGCGAGTGCGCTTATCGGTCATGATCCACCCTGCTGCGCTGAACGTCCTTTTGGACAGGACACTCGACGAGGGGCAAGCCAAGAGTTCCATGGCAAATTGTGTCAGCTCTGGCCACAGGTCAAGCCTGCACACCCAGTAGTCCAGAGGTTCCTCGCTTCTCAGAGCGTCCACATCGACCATTAACCCGATGTAGTCGGACACCTGTCGGTCTAGGCGTTCGCTGAAGCTGGATCCGGAGGGCAGCTGTCGATAGGTTGGCTGCAAGAATGATCTCAAATCCAAAGTGACCAAAACATCTTCAAACCGCCCTCTTCTTGCACCAGGGATCCCCAAAAAGTTTAAAGTCCCCCTCAAAGCCTGCTCTTCTTGCTCCTCCTCCTCCCCCTAGCCACCATCCTCCTCTGATTCCTCATTAGACTTCTGCTGACTTGTCTCATATGGAGTATCCCCTTGTGGGAATTCATTCAGCATTGCGACTTCCTCATCTTCCAGCTCCTGCTCCTCGACGGCTTGATCAATGACACGATGCAATGCACGCTCCAGAAAGAAGGTGTAAGGTATGATGTCACTGATGGCACCCTGGCTGCGACTGACCAGTTTGGTGATCTCATCAAATGGCTGCAGAAGTCTGCATGCATCGCGCATGAGCAGCCACTGGCACGGGGAAAAGAAAACAAGCTCCCTAGAACCTGTCCTGCGGCAGAATTCGCACAGGTAGTCGTTAACGGCGTGTTGCTGCTGGAGAAGCCTATCAAGCATATGGCCAAAGATTTTCCTGGCCTTCCGCAAGACGTCCTGGACCCCGGGGTATTTGGCAACGAAACGATGCACGGCTAAGTTCAGGACGTGTGCCGTGCACGACACATGTGTAATTCTGCCCTGCTTCAGCGCGCTCAGCAGATTGGCATCGTTGTCGCTCACCACTTTACCAAATGTCAAATTGAGCAGGGTAAGCCACTGATCAGCCTGTGACCCCAGAGCTGAAAGCAGTGCATGACCGGTGTGGCTCTTGGCTTCCAGGCACTAGTGTTGATATAACATGCTCGGCCGAACACCAGTTCGGCTCGAGCATCTCGATGCTCGGCACATGGTGGTATTCTCCCTATGCAGCCAATAAACATGCAGGTAAGTACTGCCCTCGCCGTAGCCATGTTGGTTACTGGCATTACAGTGATTGGCTGGCCGGAACGCATCATCGGGTGCACCCCACGCATAGCACCCGATGACGTGTTCGGCTCAGTCTTAGGGAGAGCTGTGCTGAGAAAGGGACAGACAGTGCAGGGAGTGATATAGGAATATTTTTATTAGAAAAACTTTTCAGAGACCCAAAAGTCCTCTTAAGGACTATTGTGTGTGGAAGCAGCAATATCTATTTTTAGCGCAAACTGAGCTAAATAGCTAAAACTTTACAGACCCAGAAGTCCTTTTGAGGACTATTGTGTGTGGCAGCAATATCTATTTTTAGCGCATCCTGCGCTAAATAGCG
The DNA here is from genome assembly GCF_905171765.1 of Bufo bufo. Classification (NCBI taxonomy): domain Eukaryota; kingdom Metazoa; phylum Chordata; class Amphibia; order Anura; family Bufonidae; genus Bufo; species Bufo bufo. The sequence goes on from NC_053396.1 coordinate 174,695,211, forward strand.
TGCAATAGTTAGGCCGATGCAGACAGCGACATTAGCTGCACCACATCTCCTGTGTAAAGTGTGCGCAACCAAAAAATATCTGTGACATCCAGTGTACTTTTTCCGTAGATGGTGTCCGCTGCGGACAGTAACATTAGCTGCGCCACATCTCCAGTGTAAAGTGTGCGCATCCAAAAAATATCTGTGACATCCAGTGTGCTTTTTCTGTAGACGGTGTCCGCTGTGGACAGTGACATTAGCTGTGCCACATCTCCTGTGTAAAGTGTGCGCATCCCAAAAATATCTGTGACATCCAGTGTACTTTTTCCGTAGACAGTGTCTGCTGCAGATATTGACATTACCAGTGCCACATCTGCAGTGCAACTTGTGCGCTTAAAAAAATTATCTGTGACATCCAGTGTACTTTTTCAATAGATGGTGACCGCTTCTGACAGTGACATTACCAGTGCCACATCTGCAGTGTAAAGTGTGCGCTTAAAAAATGTATCTGTGACATACAATGTACTATTTCAATAGATTGTGTCTGCTTCTGACAGTGACATTACCAGTGCCACATCTGCAGTGTAACATGTGCGCTTAAAAAATGTATCTGTGACATACAATGTACTTTTTCAATAGACGGTGTCCGCTTCTGACTGTGACATTACCAGTGCCACATCTGCAGTGTAACGTGTGCGCTTAAAAAATTTACTGTATTTTTCACCCTATAAGTCACACTTTTTCCCCCCCAAAAGTGGGGGGGAAATGGCAGTGCGTCTTATGGGGTGAATGCTGCAGTTTACACTGATACACCGCCGACCGCATGCTGCACAGTGTATTGCACCGGGGCTCGCTCACTGTAGTAATCTTATCGAAGTGTAGGCATTGTATAACAATAGAATTAATCTTAATTCCAGCAGCCTGTACTACTGTACTTACTAACTTCCGTAGCAGGCAGGAGGCAGGAGGCCGGGCGGGAGGGTGGGCGGCTGTAGCGAAACTCACTACGTCACGCGCCTGCTCCTCCCACTTTATGAATGAAGCAGGCGACGCGGGCGCGTGACATAGTGAGTTACGCTACAGACGCCCGCCCGCCCTCCCGCCCGGCCACCTGCCTCCTGCCTGCTATGGAAGTTAGTAAGTACAGTAGTACAGGCTGCTGGAATGAAGATTAATTCTATTGTTAAACAATGCCTACACTTCGATAACATTACTACAGTGAGCGGGGCCCGTTGCAATAGAATACAGTGACTGCATCGGGCCCCGCTGCCATTACAAAACTAGATGCTGGCCCCCACCCCCTGTATTGGGGGTCATTCACACTACACAGGGACATTGTTAGGGGGGATCTGTGGATGCTATTTATGTGTCATCCACAGATCCCCCATAGCAGTGTCATGCCATCCACAGATTCTCTCATAACAGTGCCATCCACAGATCCCCCATAGCAGTGTCATCCACAGATCCCCCATAATAGTCTCATCCACAAACCACCATTAGTTCGAAACCCACCAAAACCACACCTTTTGGTTCAAAATTCTTTTTTTTTCTTATTTTCCTCCTCAAAAACCTAGGTGCGTCTTATGGGCCGGTGCGTATTATAGGGCGAAAAATACGGGTATCTGTGACATACAGTGTACTTTTTCAATAAACAGTGTCCGCTTCTGACAGGGACATTTCCAGTGCCACATCTGCAGTGTAACGTGCGCGCTTAAAAAATGTATCTGTGACATACAGTGTACTTTTTAAATAGACGTTGTCCGCTTCTGACAGTGACATTACCAGTGCCACATCTCCAGTGTAACGTGTGCGCATTCAAAAAGTATCTGTGACATCTAGTGTACTATTTCCGTAGACGCTGCGGACACTGACATTACCAGTGGTACCTCTCCTGTATAACGTTTCCTCATCCCAAATACCTGTGACATTCCCTGTAATTTTTTATTAGCCGCTGGTGACAGCATTGACATTATCTGTGGGATATCTCTTGTGTGACGTTTCCACAACCCAAATACCTTTTTAAATTTGTTTGCGCATACGCTTCCCAATCCTATGCTACTGTACGTGTGAAATACTTTCAAGCATATAAAACATTTAATATGAGGAAGGCGAGCAGTAAGGGACGGGGAAGTGGCCGTGATGCTGATGGCAAATGCAAATGCCGTGGCCATGGGCGCGTTGAAACTGTGACTGCTGCCAGAGCACAAGAAAAACAATCATCCACAATACCTAGCTTCATGTCCCAGTTTGCAGGGCGGCGCAGGACACCACGCTTGAAGTCAGACCAGTGCGACCAGGTGGTCGGTTGGATTGCAGCAGATAATGCTTCCAGTCGGTTAAGCACCACCCTATCTTTCACCAAGTCCAGTCTCAGTAGCCAAGAGTCTGGTCAACACAATTCTCACCCTGATCCTCCTTCCTCCCACCATGGAGAGTCTGGGCAAACAACTGATCCCACACTTAGATATTCTGAGAAGGTCTTTTCAGTGCCATTCCTTGATTTGGCCCCCTCGCCAAGCACGCTTGAAGAGGCACAGATCTTGTGCCCTGATTCCCAAACTCTTGAGCATCCACAGTCACAGGAAGATGATGGTGGGGAACGGCAATTACTGTTTAATAAGGTGGATGATGATAAGACACAGTTGCCAATAAGTCAACGGCAATTTCTGTCTCAAGAGGTTGATGAAGAAGATGAGACACAGTTGTCAATAACTGAGGCTGCTGTTAGGTCAGCAAGTCAGGAGGATGAGCAGAGTGAGGAAGTGGAAAAGGATGTGGTGGACCATGAAGTCACTGACCCAACCTGGGAAGGTGGAAAGCCGAGCGAGGACAGCAGTACAGAGGGGAAAGGTTCTGCAACACCGCAACAGGCTGGAAGAGGCAGTGGGGTGGCAAAAGGGAGAAGGCAGTCCACACCAAACAGGCCCACAACTGTTCCACGGAGCACCCCCTTGAGGAAATCTTTCTTGCCAAGGGGTAAGTGTTCCGCAGTATAGCGCTTTTTTGAGGAAAGTGTGGACGACAAAAGAATAGTAGTTTGTAACCTGTGCCATAACAAAATGACCTGGTGCGTGAACACCACCAGCAGAATGTTCCGCCACATGGCATCCAAGCACCGTAATAAGTGGGAAGAACGCCTGGGTCAACAATCTGAGTCTGCAGGTCACACAAATGCCTCCTCTTCCCCTTTGTTACGTGCTGGCCAATCCTCTGTCGAAGGCGCAGGCCCGAATGCCTCCCGCCCTGCACCTGCACCTTCACAAGCACCATCAGCGACCACATCCACTTCCGTGTCCCAGCACAGCGTCCTTACCGCAGGCCTTTGAATGCAAGCGCAAATACCCAGCCACCCACCCACAGGCCATAAAACTAAATGTGCAGCTTTCCAAATTACTGGCCCTGGAAATTTTGCCATTTAGGCTTGTGGACACTGAGGCCTTCCACAGCCTGATGTCGGCGGCCGTCCCGCGTTACGCAGTCCCCAGCCGCCACTATTTTTCAAGGTGTGCCATGCCTTACACCAACATGTGTACCGTAACATCACACATGCCCTGACCAATGCAGTTACTGGGAAGGTCCACTTAAACACGGACACATGGACAAGTGCTTTCGGCCAGGGATGCTACATTTTCCTGATGGTACACTGGGTGAACTTTGTGGAGGCCGGGAGCGGGTCATACCCTGGGATGGCACAGGTGCTACCAACACCAAGGATTGCCCCCCCTACGTCGATCAGGGTTTCCGCCAGCCCCTACGTTAGTGGCTCCAACCCCCACTTCTCCTCCTCCGCCTCCTCCTCCACTTCCACCTCAGAATTATCCTCTTGGAGCACCAGTCAGCCATCAGTCGGTAGCTGGAAGCAGTGTAGCACTGCAGTGGGGAAACGGCAACAGGCTGTGCTGAAGCTGATCTGCTTAGGTGACAAACAGCACACTGACGCAGAGCTCTGGTAGGGGATAAGAGACCAGACTGAGCTGTGGCTCTCACCACTCAACCTAGAACCAGCCATGGTTGTGCCTGATAATGTCCTTAACTTGGTGGCGGCTTTGGAGCTCGGCGAGCTCACACACATCCCATGCCTAGCCCATATTTTAAACTTAGTGATTCAGCGGTTTCTCAAAACCTACCCCAATTTGCCTAAGTTACTGGTGAAGGTGTGCTGCGTGTGTGCACATTCCGCAAGTCATCAACAGCTTCAGCCGGTCTGTCAACGCTGCAGCAGCGCTGGAAATTGCCAGCTCACCGGCTATTGTGCGACATGAGCAAGCGCTGGAACTCCACGTTCCACATGTTGCCCAGGCTTTGTGAGCAGCAGAGGGCAGTAGTGGAATACCTCTGTGAGGTTTAAAGAAACTTTGAGGAATCAACACAGATGGTGAGCGGCGATAACACTATTATCAGCATAACCATCCCACTTCTGTGTCTACTCAAACGCTCGCTGCTCACAATTACGGATGACGCTTTGCATGTGGAAGAGGTGGAAATGGGGGAAGACATTACACAGGGTGATAGCCAGACCACTCTCAGTTCGTCTTCTCAGCGCGAATTGGACGATGACGAGGAGGAGGAGCAGTAGACGGTTGCCTCCACTACAGAGGGTAGTACCCATGGAAGTTTAATTCCATCTGTTCTGCGTGGGTAGGCAGAAGAGGAGGAAGAGGATGATATGATTGAGAGTCATCCTCCTGATAACGACAGCAAAGTCTTGCCTGTTGGTACTCTGGCACACATCGCTGACTTCATGTTAGGCTGCCTTTCCTGCAACCCGCGTGTTATACACATTTTAGACAACATGGATTACTGGTTGTTTACCCTTCTCAACCCCCGCTACAAAGAGAACTTCTCATCTCTCATTTCTCTGGTGGAGAGGATGAGCAAAATGGTGCAATACCAGAAGGTCTTTGTTGAAAATTTGCTCCAAAAATTTCTACCTGAAAACGCTGGCGGCAGAGTCCATAGTTTCTTTGGGAACTAAGGTTGGGAGACAAGGGGAACACACAGCAGTTCCAACAGAGGCAGGGCAACACTCTCCAAAGCCTCTGAAAGTTTCATGACACCCCGCCAGCACCCTCAGCCTGATGCGTGGCCTACTGTCACAAGGAGGGAAACATTTTGGAAAATGGTGAAGGAGTACATAGCAGACCGTGTCAGCGTCCTTACAACTACTGGGTGTCCAAGCTGGACACGTGGCATGAACTGGCGCCCTACGCCTTGGAGGTGCTGGCCTGCCCTGCCGCAAGCCTTTTGTCTGAGCGGGTATTTAGTGCTGCTGGTGGCATCATAATAGATTACTGTATCCGCCTGTCAACTAAAAATGCTGACAGGTTGACTCTTATAAAAATGAACAAGGCCTGGATTGACCCTGACTTCTTGACTCCACCAGAGGAAAGCTGATGAACATAAAGGCACTTTAAATGTGTTATTTATAATGTAATGAATACACTGCATTCCCATGCACCCCTTTCACCCCAGTAAATGGGTATATGGTTGAATCTTCCTTTTCTCATCCTCCTCCTCCTCTTCCATCATATCAACATGCTTACCATATTTTTCTCCCCATAAGATGCACTTTTTCCCCCCAAAAGTGGGGGGGAAATGGCAGTGCGTCTTATGGGGCAAATGCTGCAATTTTTACATTGCTAACACTGATACATCGCCGGCTTTGATGCTGAACAGCGCGGCGATGTATCAGCGGGAGGGAGGAGGGGCTGGAGGCCGGCAACGGCTGGAATCGCAGCGGGGCCTGATGCAGTCACTGTACTCTTACACCGGGCCCTGCCGCAATTAGCAGTATTTATATGTAAACTGTAACCTCTTCTTAACTTTAGTTACAGTAGCGCTATCCCGTGTACTACTACTTACGTAGCAGGCAGATAGGCCGGCAGCTGTAACGTCACTCACTCACGTCATGTGGCTGCTCCGCCTGCCTCATTAATTAAGTGGGCGGAGCAGGCGCTTGACGTGATTGAGTGACGTTACGCTGCCGGCTGCTCTGCCTGCTATGGTATGGGAGCTTGATAGTAAGTAGTAGTACACGGGATAGCGCTATTTTAACTAAAGTTATGAAGAGGTTAAGGATTACCGTTTTTATATGAATACTGCTGTGAGAGGAGGAGCCCGATGTATTTGGGGACACTGTTATGGGGGGAAATCTGTGGATGACACATATATAGCATAAGATGCTATATACTGTATATATGTCATCCACAGATCTCCCCCAAAATAGTGTCATCCACAGATCCCAACATAACAGTGCCATCCACAGATCTCCCTCCCCATAACAGTGCCATCCACACATCCTCCTCCCCATAACAGGGCCATCCACAGATCCTCCTCTCCATAACAGTGCCATCCACAGTTCCCCATAACAGTGCCATCCACAGATCCCCCTCCCCATAACAGTGTCATCCACAGATTCCCCATAACAGAATCATCCACAGATTCCCTCCATAACAGTGTCATCCACAGATCCCCCATAATAGTGTCATCCACAGATCCCCCATAACAGTGTGTCATCCACAGATCCCCCATAACAGTGTCATCCACAGATCCCCTACATAATAGTGTCATCCACAGATCCCCATAACAGTGTCATCCACAGATCCCCCATAATAGTGTCATCCACAGACCACCAATAGTTCAAAACCCAGCAAAAGCACACCTTTTGGTTCAAATTTTTTCATTTTATTATTTTCCTCCTAAAAACCTGGGTGCGTCTCATGGATAGGTGCGTCTTATAGGGTGAAAAATATGGTATTTGTTGCATATAATGCCCTCGCATATACAGTATGCCCATGCATATAATGTTTTATAAAGTCAGCTCACATGCACGCCCTCGCATATAGTGTTTTATAGAATCAACTCACCTGCAGGCCCTCAACTAAAAACTTTTACAGGGACAGCTCACTTGCAGGCACTCGCATATCATTTTTTAGAGGGTCAGCTCACCTGCAGGCCTTCACCTACAATCTTTTACAGGGACAGCTCACTTGCAGGCACTCGCATATAATTTTTTAGAGGGTCAGCTCACCTGCAGGCCTTCACCTACAATCTTTTACAGGGTCAGCTCACCTGCAGGCCCTTGCATATAATGTTTTAAAGGGTCAGCTCACCAGCAGGCCCTCACATACAATCTTTTATAGGGTAAGCTCACCTGCAGGCACTCGCATATAATTTTTTAGAGGGTCAGCTCACCTGTAGGCCCTCGCATATAGTTTTTTAGAGGGTTAGCTCACCAGCAGGCCCTCAACAACATTCTTTTACAGGGTCAGCTCACCTGCAGGCCCTCGCATATAATTTTTTAGAGGGTCAGCTCACCAGCAGGCCCTCACCTACATTATTTTACAGGGTCAGCTCACCTGCAGGCCCTCGCCTATAATGTTTTATAGGGTCAGCTCACCTGCAGGCCCTTGCATATACTGTTTTACAGGGTCAGCTCACCTTCAGGCCCTCGCATATAATGTTTTACAGGGTCAGCTCACCTCTAGGCCCTCACATATAATGTTTTACAGGGTCAGCTTACCTACAAGCCCTCACCTACAATCTTTTACAGGGTCAGCTCACCTGCAAGCCCTCACCTACAATCTTTTACAGGGTCAGTTCCCCTGCAGGCCCTCGCATATAATGTTGTACAGGGTCAGCTCACCTTCAAGCCCTCGCATATCATGTTTTACAGGGTCAGCTCACCTGCAGGCCCTCGCATATAATGTTTTACAGGGTCAGCGCACCTGCAGGCCCTCACCTACAATTTTTTATAGGGTAAGCTCACCTGCAGGTACTCGCATATAATTTTTTAGAGGTCAGCTCACCTGTAGGCCCTCGCATATAGTTTTTTAGATGGTCAGCTCACAGCAGGCCTTCACCTACATTATTTTACAGGGTCAGCTCACCTGTATGCCCTCGCATATAATGTTTTACAGGGTCAGCTCATCTGCAGGCCCTCGCATATAATGTTTTACAGGGTCAGCTCACCTGCAGGCCCTCGCATATAATGTTTTACAGGGTCAGCTCACCTGTAGGCCCTCACATATAATGTTTTACAGGGTCAGCTCACCTACAGGCCCTCACCTACAATCTTTTACAGGGTCAGTTTCCCTGCAGGCCCTCGCATATAATTTTTTAGAGGGTCAGCTCACCAGCAGGCCCTTACCTACATTTTTTTACAGGGTCAGCTCCCCTTCAGGCCCTCGCATATAATGTTGTACAGGGTCAGCTCACCTTCAGGCCATCGCATATCATGTTTTACAGGGTCAGCTCACCTGCAGACCCTCAAATATAATGTTTTACAGGGTCAGCTCACCTGCAGATCCTCACCTACAATCTGTTATAGGGTAAGCTCACCTGTAGGCACTCGCATATAATTTTTTAGAGGGCCAGCTCACCTGTAGGCCCTCGCATATAGTTTTTTAGAGGGTCAGCTCACCAGCAGGCCCTCACCTACATTCTTTTACAGGGTCAGCTCACCTGCAGGCCCTCGCATATAATGTTTTACAGGGTCAGCTCACCTGCAGGCCCTCGCATATAATGTTTTATATGGTCAGCTCACCTGCAGGCCTTCACATATAATGTTTTACAGGGTCAGCTGACCTGCAGGCCTTTACCTACAATCTTTTACAGGGTTAGTTCCCCTGTAGGCCCTCGCATATCATGTTTTACAGGGTCAGCTCACCTGCAGGCCCTCGCATATAATGTTTTACAGGGTCAGCTCACCTGCAGGCCCTCGCATATAATGTTTTACAGGGTCAGCTCACTAGCAGGCCCTCACCTACAATCTATTACATGGTCAGCTCAACTGCAGGCACTCGCATATAATTTTTTAGAGGGTCAGCTCACCTGCAAGCCCATGCATATAATTTTTATAGGGTTAGCTCACCAGCAGGCCCTCACCTACAATCTTTTACAGGGTCAGCTCACCTGTAGGCCCTCACCTACAATATTTTACAGGTTCAGCTCACTTTCAGGCCCTTGCATATAATGTTTGACAGGGTCAGCTCACCTGAAGGCCATCAATCATAATTTTTCAAGAGTGTGTATGATGCCCTCCTTTATGTGTAATAAAGGGTGTATTGGAGTGCCGGTTCCTTGTAATTTTTGGCAGCCCCTTCCCTTAATGCGACAAGCAAGTGGTCAGCCGTTGGGCAAGAGTGTCATCAACTTTTTACGCTCAAACATTTGGGCCACGGAAGTCTGCCTTCTGCCAGATGATTGCAACGATGGCATGGTGGAAGGTGGAGTGGAGGACAAATGGGAGGATAGAGGAGAAGGAGAAGAGGCAGGACGTGGAGCGGCAGAAGTGTGGCTTTGTGGGTTCTGACTGCATTGATCCCACTGGGCTCGGTGATGGGAGGCCAGGTGCCTTCTTAAGATAGTCATCCCTAGGTGAGTGTTGGACTTACCGCGACTTATGCGTTGACAGCACAGGCTGCAGATGGCAACACTATTGTCAGCAGCTGACACGTTAAAAAAAGCCCACACTGCGGAGCCCTGTGACGGCATCCTGGGTGCACCAGAAGTGACCGTTCATGGTGGATGGCTCGCTCCAGATACATTTACAGTCTGCTTTTTGCCTCCTGGGCCTTGTGAACTATGCCTGCTTCTCCTCCTTCTCCTCCCTCTCTCCCTCTGAATTCCCCTCCTATTCCTCTCTTATGGGGACCCACGTGATGTCCATCGACACATCATAATTGTCACCTTCACCACCACTGACATTTGAGATCTCGTTGTAGGCAGCAACAGCGAAGACCTCCCTCCTTGGACTGATCTGGGTACTGTCGTCAGACCGCTGGGTGGCAGCCATTGCTACCTCCTCTTCCTCATCCGATGTCAAGAATGGCTGCACATTAGTAAGGTCTGGGAATGGATGAAAGAATAATTCCTCTGACTCGAGTGGAGGGGCTATGGTGTTGGTGGTGGTGGAGTCTTTAGGGGTGCGCACAGCAGAGAGTGAGGAGGGTGTAGATACAGAGGATGAGGAGCGTGCAGAAGCGGAAGGCTGAATGAGCCACTCAACAAACTATGGTGCGTCCTTTGAAGTAATCGCACGCGCCTTCTCCAACTGCCCGACTCCTACCACCCCTGCGGAACAGCCTGCCTCTTCCCCTGCCTGTCATTTTCCCTAGAAAAGAGCAGTTTTTGTGGAAGCAGGTATATCACAGGCCTCAATCATTATATGGTGGATGCAGGTATATCAAACCCCTTAATCAATATTTTGTAGAAGCAGGTATCTCGCAGGCCTCAAACTATATTTGGTGGAAGCAGGTATATCAATCCACTTAATCAGTATTTTGTGGAAGCAGGTATATCACAGCCCTCAATCAGTATTTTGTGGAAGCAGGTATATCAATCCCCTTAATCCATATTTTGTGAAAGCAGGTATATCACAGGCCTTAATCAATATTTTGTGGAAGCAGGGATATCAAACCCCTTAATCAGTATTTTGTGGAAGCAGGTATCTCGCAGGCCTCAATCAACATTTGGTGGAAGCAGGTATATCAATCCCCTTAATCAGTATTTTGTGGAAGCAGGTATATCGCAGACCTCAATCAGTATTTTGTGGAAGCAGGTATATCAATCCCCTTAATCAGTATTTTGTGGAAGCAGGTATATCGCAGGCCGCAATCAATATTTTGTGGAAGTAGATATATCAAACCCCTTAATCAGTATTTTGTGGAAGCAGGTATCTCTCAGGCCTCAATCAATATTTTGTGGAAGCAGGTATATCAATCCTCTTAATCAGTATTTTGTGGAAGCAGGAATATTGCAGGCCTCAATCAATATTTGGTGGAAACAGGTATATCAAACCCCTTAATCAGTATTTTGTGGAAGCAGGTATATTGCAGGCCTCAATAAAAAAAAAAAAACTGTGGAAGCAGGTATATCAAAACCCTTGATCACAATTTTGTGGAAGCAGGTATCTTGCAGGCCTCAATAAGTATTTTGTAGAAGCAGGTATATCAATCCCCTTAATCAGTATTTTGTAGAAGCAGGTATATTGCAAGCCTCAATAAATATTTGGTGGAAACAGGTATATCAAACCCCTTAATCAGTATTTTGTGGAAGCAGTTATATCACAGGCCTCAATCAATATTTTGTGGAAGCATGCATATCAATCCTCTTAATCAGTATTTTGTGGAAGCAGTTATCTTGCAGGCCTCAATAAGTATTTTGTAGAAGCAGGTATATTAATCCCATTAATCAGTATTTTGTGGAAGCAGGTATATCGCAGGCCTCTATCAAAATTTTGTGGAAGCAGGAATATCAAACCCCATAATCAATATTTTGTGGAAGCAGGTATATCGCAGGCCTCAATCAATATTTTGTGGAAGCAGGTATATCAAACCCCTTAATCAGCATTTTGTGGAAGCAGGTATCTCGCAGGCCTCAATCAATATTTTGTGGAAGCAGGTATATCAATCCCCTTAATCAGTATTTTGTGGAAGCAGTTATATAGCAAGCCGCAATCAATATTTTGTGGAGGTAGATATATCAAACCCCTTAATCAGTATTTTGTGTAAGCAGGTATCTCGCAGGCCTCAATCAATATTTTGTGGAAGCATGTATATCAAACCACCTAATCAGTATTTTGTGGAAGCAGGTATATCATAGGCCTCAATCAATATTTTGTGGAAGCAGGGATATCAAACCCCTTAATCAGTATTTTGTGGAAGCAGGTATCTCGCAGGCCTCAATCAACATTTGGTGGAAGCAGGTATATCAATCCCCATAATCAGTATTTTGTGGAAGCAGGTATATCGCAGGCCGCAATCAATATTATGTGGAAGTAGATATATTAAACCCCTTAATCAGCATTTTGTGGAAGCAGGTATATCGCAGGCCTCAATCAATATTTGGTAGACACAGGTGTATCAAACCCCTTAATCAGTATTTTGTAGAAGCAGGTATATTGCAGGCTTAGATAAAATTTTTGTGGAAGCAGGTATATCAAACCCCTTAATCACAATTTTGTGGAAGCAGTTATATCACAGGCCTCAATCAATATTTTGTGGAAGCAGATATATCAATCCCCTTAATCAGTATTTTGTGGAAGCAGTTATCTTGCAGACCTCAATAAGTTTTTTGTGGAAGCAGGTATATTAATCCCCTTAATCAGTATTTTGTGGAAGCAGGTATATCGCAGGCCTCTATCAATATTTTCTGGAAGCAGGAATATTAAACCCCTTAATCTGTATTTTGTGGAAGCAGGTATATCGTAGGCCTCCATCAATATTTTGTGGAAGCAGGTATATCAATCCCCTTAATCAGTATTTTGTGGAAGCAGTTATATATCAAACCGCAATCAATATTTTGTGGAGGTAGATATAGCAAACCCCTTAATTAGTATTTTGTGGAAGCAGGTATCTCGCAGGCCTTAATGAATATTTGGTGGAAGCAGGTATATCAATCCACCTAATCAGTATTTTGTGGAAGCAGGTATATCGCAGCCCTCAATCTGTATTTTGTGGAAGCAGGTATATCAATCCCCTTAATCAGTATTTTGTGGAAGCAGGAATATTGCAGGCCTCAATCAATATTTGGTGAAAACAGGTATATCAAACCCCTTAATCAGTATTTTGTGGAAGCAGGTATATTGCAGGCCTCAATAAAAAATTTGTGGAAGCAGGTATATCAAACCCCTTAATCCCCATTTTGTGGAAGCAGGTATCTTGCAGGTTTCAATAAGTATTTTGTGGAAGCAGGTATATCAATCCCCTTAATCAGTATTTTGTGGAAGCAGGTATATCGCAAGCCTCAATAAATATTTGGTGGAAACAGGTATATCAAACCCCTTAATCAGTATTTTGTGGAAGCAGTTATATCACAGGCCTCAATCAATATTTTGTGGAAGCAGGTATATCAATCCCCTTAATCAGTATTTTGTGGAAGCAGTTATCTTGCAGGCCTCAATAAGTTTTTTGTGGAAGTAGGTATATTAATCCCCTTAATCAGTATTTTGTGGAAGCAGGTATATCGCAGGCCTCTATCAATATTTTGTGGAACCAGGCATATCAAACCCCTTAATCAGTATTTTGTGGAAGTAGGTATATCGCAGGCCTCATTCAATATTTTTTGGAAGCAGGGATATCAAAACTCTTAATTAGTATTTTGTGGAAACAGCTATCTTGCAGGCCTCAATTAATATTTTTTGGAAGAAGGTATGTCAAACCCCCTTAAATCAGTATTTTGTGAAGCAGGTATCTCGCAGGCCTCAATCAGTATTTTGTGGAAGCAGGTACAAATCGGATTCCAAAAAAGTTGGGACACTAAACAAATTGTGAATAAAAACTGAATGCAATGATGTGGAGATGGCAAATGTCAATATTTTATTTGTAATAGAACGTAGATGACAGATCAAACGTTTAATCCGAGTAAATGTATCATTTTAAAGGAAAAATACGTTGATTCCAATTTTCACGGTGTCAACAAATCCCAAAAAAGTTGGGACAAGTAGCAATAAGAGGCTGGAAAAAGTAAATTTAAGCATAACGAAGAGCTGGAAGACCAATTAACACTAATTAGGTCAATTGGCAACATGATTGGGTATAAAAAGAGCTTCTCAGAGTGGCAGTGTCTCTCAGAAGCCAAGATGGGTAGAGGATCACCAATTCCCACAATGTTGCGCAGAAAGATAGTGGAGCAATATCAGAAAGGTGTTACCCAGCGAAAAATTGCAAAGACTTTGCATCTATCATCATCAACTGTGCATAACATCATCCGAAGATTCAGAGAACAATCTCTGTGCGTAAGGGTCAAGGCCGTAAAACCATACTGGATGCCCGTGATCTCCGGGCCCTTAAACGACACTGCACCACAAACAGGAATGCTACTGTAAAGGAAATCACAGAATGGGCTCAGGAATACTTCCAGAAACCATTGTCAGTGAACACAATCCACCGTGCCATCCGCCGTTGCCAGCTGAAACTCTACAGTGCAAAGAAGAAGCCATTTCTAAGCAAGATCCACAAGCTCAGGCGTTTTCACTGGGCCAGGGATCATTTAAAATGGAGTGTGGCAAAATGGAAGACTGTTCTGTGGTCAGACGAGTCACGATTCAAAGTTCTTTTTGGAAATCTGGGACGCCATGTCATCCGGACCAAAGAGGACAAGGACAACCCAAGTTGTTATCAACTCTCAGTTCAGAAGCCTGCATCTCTGATGGTATGGGGTGGCATGAGTGCGTGTGGCATGGGCAGCTTGCATGTCTGGAAAGGCACCATCAATGCAGAAAAATATATTCAGGTTCTAGAACAACATATGCTCCCATCCAGACGTCATCTCTTTCAGGGAAGACCCTGCATTTTTCAACAAGATAATGCCAGACCACATTCTGCATCAATCACAACATCATGGCTGCGTAGGAGAAGGATCCGGGTACTGAAATGGCCAGTCTGCAGTCCAGATCTTTCACCTATAGAGAACATTTGGCGCATCATAAAGAGGAAGGTGCAACAAAGAAGGCCCAAGACGATTGAACAGTTAGAGTGTTGTAACTGTTGAGTGTTGTAAGAAGAAGGGGAGATGCCACACAGTGGTGAAAATGGCCTTGTCCCAACTTTTTGGGGATTTGTTGACACCATGAAATTCTGATTCAACATATTTTTCCCTTAAAATGGTACATTTTCTCAGTTTAAACTTTTGTTCCGTGATTTTTGTTCTATTCTGAATAAAATATTAGAAGTTGGCACCTCCACATCATTGCATTTAGTTTTTATTCACGATTTGTATAGTGTCCCAACTTTTTTGGAATCCGGTTTGTATATCAATCCCCTTAATCAGTATTTTGTGGAAGCAGGTATATCGCAGGCCTCAATCAATATTTTTTGGAAGCAGGGATATCAAACCTTTTAAGCAGTATTTTGTGGAAGCAGGTATCTCGCAGGCCTCAATCAATATTTGGGGGACCAACCGTATGATGTGGGAAATTTTCACAATAAGTCTTAGTAAATTCAAAAGGTAGTCGCGCTGCCAGGCACACTTCAAAGCGTCAGAGTTCAAAGTCAAGAAAAAACAGCAGCTCTTTTTGTGTAGCTATGACACAGATTTCCACCAAAAGGCAATCTCTATCGTGTGAGTTCCTCCTGTGGATTACAAAGTTGCGCCGCACACTTTTTAATATACTCACAAGAGTCGTTAAAATTTAAGCATTTAGACAATAAAATCTTTAGAACCGCCCGACCCAGGTTTCGTCAGAATAGCTTCGTCCGGGGTATTTCGCAGCCCTCAATCAGTGTTTTCTGGGATCAGGTATCTCGCAGGCCTCAATCAATATTTAGTGGAAACAGGTATATCGAACTCCTTAATCAGTATTTTGTGGAAGAAGGTATATCACAGTCCTCAATCAATATTTGGTGGAAACAGGTATATAAATCCCCTTAATCAATATTTTGTGGAAGCAGGTATATCGCAGGCCTCAATCAATATTTTGTGGAAGCAGGGATATCAAACCCCTTAATCAGTATTTTGTGGAAGCAGGTATATCGCACCCCTCAATTAATATTTGGTGGAATCAGGTATATCGAACCCCTTAATCAGTATTTTGTGGAAGAAGGTATATCACACCCCTCAATTATTTTTTTGCCACAACAGTTATATCACACCACCCTTTTTCTTTGCGGCTTCAGGTATATCGCAGCCCTGAATCAGTATTTTGTGGAAGAAGGTATATCACACCCCTCAATCAGTTTCTTGGGGGGCAACAGGTATATCACACCAGTTGCAAATAGTTGTTCCAATAGAGTTTGTCCCTCTATATACCTGTGGAATCGCAGCAGAACCGTACACAACTGCTGAACAATACAAATGCACTATATACTTTCTATGTTAAAAAGTATATTATAGGTAAATTACATCCCTCAATCAGTTTTTTTGGGGCAACATGTATATCACGCCAGTTGCAAATAGTTGTTCCAATAGCATTTGTCCCTCTGTATAGCTGAGGTATCGCAGCAGAACCGCACACAACTGCTGCACAATACAAATGCACTAAAATATACTTTTTATGTTAGAAAGTATATTATAAGTATATCGCACCCCTCAGTATATCACACCCCTCAGTATATCACACCTATCGATAGCACACCTATACCAGTCATTAAAAGGACTTTTGTGGCCCTATTAGCTATCGTTTGGTGTCTCTAACAGCTTGTCCCCACTCCACAAAGCAACCTCTCCCTACACTGGCAAAACACAGAATGTAAAATGGCTGCCAGATTGGGTTCTGTTATGGGTGGTTGTGTGTCCATGTGCTGAAAGTCTCAATTGGCTGTCCTGTCCCAGCTGATGGATGTGTCATGGGTCAAAGTTCGGCACAATGTAAAAAGAATAAGGCGCTGGCCATCGTCATATGTTTGCATGTTCGGCGAATGCGCAAAGTTTGCCGCAAAATGACCGCGGGGCGAACCGCAAGGCCAATCTCTTGCTGTGGATTACTGGCAAAATAAAAATATATACGCCGTTCAGGATTGCACTTATCTGTTGAAAAGCCTTTTGTGTTGTGTAAAAGTATAAAAAATGTATGGCCAAATTGCCCTTGTGCGGTGCAGTGCTATACTCTATAGCACAGTTTGCCATGTATTAGTGGCGAAATAAAAATATATTCGCCGTCCAGCATTGCACTTATCTGTTGGAAAGCTTTTTGTGTAGTGTAAAAGTAGAAAATAATTAGGGCCTAATTGCCCTTGTGCGGTGCAGTGATATATTGTACAGCCCTGTTTGCCATGTATTAGTGGCAAAATAAAAATATATTCGCCGTCTAGCGTTGCACTAATCTGTTGAAAAGCCTTTTGTGTTCAGTAAAAGTAGAAAAAAAATTAGGGCCTAATTGCCGTTCAGTGGTGCAGTTATATGTCATGAAGCCCTTTTCGATGTATGGACCGAATTACGTAGTGGTGAAATTTGTTATGTGATACAGTTTTTTTTGGGGGGAGAAATTTATGGGTGATTGTAGACTTTCTTCTGTATGAACCAAATTCCATTATCCTTTCATTGGTGTAATTTTTTTATTTCAACCATGTTTTCTTCGGGAAAATTGATGGTTGATTGTAGACCTCCTTTTGCGGTATGGACCGAAGTACTTAGTGGTGAAATTCTTTATGTGATACTGGCTTTTTTTCGGAAATGCATGCAAGCCATGTGCGACCCCTCTCAATTAAGGGCCTACTTGCCGTTCAATGGTGCAGTTATATGTGGTAAAGCCCTTTTTGCAGTGAAATTTGTTATGTGACACAGCCTTTTTTCGGGAAAATGTATGGGTGATTGTACACCTCCTTTTGCGTTATGTACCAAATTTCTTAGTGGTGAAATTCTTTATGTGAAACTGGCTTTTTTCCTGAAAATGTATGGGTAAATGTACACCTCCTTTTGCGTTGTGGACTGACTTACTTAGTGGTGAAATTCTTTGTGGCACTGGCTTTTTTTTCGGAAAATGTATGGGTGAAGGTACACCTCCTTTTGAGGTATGGACCGACTTACTTAGTGGTGAAATTCTTTAAGTGACACTGGATTTTTTCTTGTAAAATGTATGGGTGAATGTACACCTCCTTTTGCAGTATGGACTGACTTAGGCCTCCTGCACACGAACGTATTTTTTTGCAGTCCGCAAAAACGGGTCCCGTTTTTCCGTGATCCGTGACCGTTTTTTCGTCCGTGGGTCTTCCTTGATTTTTGGAGGATCCACGGACATGAAAAAAAAGTCATTTTGGTGTCCGCCTGGCCGTGCGGAGCCAAACGGATCCGTCCTGAATTACAATGCAAGTCAATGGGGACGGATCCGTTTGACGTTGACACAATATGGTGCCATTTCAAACGGATCCGTCCCTATTGACTTTCAATGTAAAGTCTGGAGTCCCTTTTATACCATCGGATCGGAGTTTTCTCCAATCCGATGGTATATTTTAACTTGAAGCGTCCCCATCACCATGGGAACGCCCCTATGTTAGAATATACTGTCGGATATGAGTTAGATCGTGAAACCTCATTTCCGACAGTATATTCTAATACAGAGGCGTTCCCATGGTGATGGGGACGCTTCTAGTTAGAATATACTACAAACTGTGTACATGATTGCCCCCTGCTGATCAGCCGCACCTGAATTGCCCCCTGCTCAAGTGCCGCACCTGAAGGGGTTAATTGTACTATCATATCCCCCTGTAAGAGATCAGGGCTGCCAGGCAGCAGGGGGCAAACCCCCCCCCCTCCCCAGTTTGAATATCATTGGTGGCCAGTGCGCCCCCCCCCCCTTCCTCCCTCTATTGTAATAATTCGTTGGTGGCACAGTGTGCGCACCCCCCCCCTCTTCCTCCCTCTATTGTAATAAATCGTTGGTGGCCCACAAGCTAGAAGAAGGGAGGGATGATCTCCTGATGTGTGCCGTGCTAAAAAAAACAAAAATAAAACAAATATTCGTCATTACGAATATATTGCACTATATTCTAAATATTCGCAAATTCTCGAAGTGTCGATATTCGTGATAAAAATTAATAATACGAATATATGCGCTCAACACTATTCTTTATGTGACACTAGCTTTTTTTCCTGGAAAATGTATGGGTGAATGTACACCTCCTTTTGCAGTATGGACCGACTTACTTAGTGGTGAAATTCTTTATTTGACACTGGCTTTTTTCGGAAAATGTATGGGTGAATGTACACCTCCTTTTGCGGTATGGACCGAAGTACTTAGTGGTGAAATTCTTTATGTGACGCTGGCTTTTTTTATGAAAATGTATGAATGAATGTACATCTCCTTTTGCGCTATGGACCGAACTACTTAGTGGTGAAATTCTTTATGTGACACAGTTTTATTTTATTTTTTATGTATGGATGATTGTACACCTCCTTTTGCAGTATGGCCCGAATTACGTAGTGGTAAAATGTGTTATGTGAAACTGACTTTTTTTGGGAACATTGATGGGTGACTGTACACCTCCTTCTGCCATTTCAAAGAAACTCCAACAATGGGAAGAACATGGTGTCGGCGCTGCATCAAGGAGGGCTGAGCCATGCGCCCTGCATGGCACCCGTGTTCAATCTAGTTGTCAAGCAGTTCCTGAAGTCTTCCACCCATCTGCAAGACATCCTAAAAATGGCCAGGAAACTTTGCATGCACTTCTGCCACTCGTACACCGCAAAGCACACCGTTCTTGAGCTGCAGTGGCAGAACGGCATCCCCCATCATAGGCCAATATGCGACGTTTCCAACCACTGGAATTCCACCCTCCATATGTTGGACCGACTGTACGAACAGAGAAAGGCCATCAACGATTTCTTGATGATCCAAGCAGACAAGAGTAGTCCCCTGTGTAACTTTGATGTCAGCCAGTGGCAGCTAATGTGTGACACCTGCCGTTTGCTCAGGCTCTTTGAGCAGGACTACGGGATGAACAATGTCATTCCATTGCTTCATGTCCTGGAACAGATGCTGGTAAATCTGGCTGGTCAGGGCACTGGAGACGTGGCGCCTAGAAAGATGGCGGCATAGTTTGATATGTTTGTCCGTCAATATCTCTCATTTTTGTTTTCAATGCGAAATATCGGCAATATAATTTTCGCGTACGCGCATGCGCAAATGCACTATACAGTACCCAAATGCACTATAAAGAAAGTATATTGGTATATAACACCCCGCTTCAATCTGTTTTTTTGAGGGACGACTGGTATATCACACCAGTAGAAATGATTTGTTCCAATAACGCTTGTCCCTCTATATACCTGCAGTATCGCAGCAGAACCGCACACAACTGCCGCACAATACAAATGCACTATAATATACTTTCTAACATAGAAAGTATATTATAACATTGTACAAGGAAGGCAATCCATTAGAATATAAATTAAGATAAAACGTAACCTTTAATAATTTTACTATGAGGGTCCATTCACACATCCGTAAGTGTTTTGCGGATCCGCAAAACACGGACACCGGCAATGTGCATTCCGCAATTTGTGGACCGCACATCTCCAGCACTATAATAGAAAATGCCTAATCTTGTCTGCAATTGCGGACAAGAATAGGACATGTTCTATTTTTTTGAGGAAACGGAAGCACAGATGCGGAAGTGCGGATCCGCAAATGCGGACAGCACATTCCGGCCTCATTAAAAATGAATGGGTCTGCACCCGTTCCGCAAAATAGCGGAACGGATGCGGACCCATTTTGCGGACGTGTGAATGGAAAAGATATCCCTCAAAATGAAAATAAATTAAATTATTAAAGTTAACCAAAAAGCATAGATGTGGTAGGCAATAACAAGTGCTCGGCGGCACTAAATCAGGTGCTCGGCGGCACCAAATCAGAAACCATATGTCCTACCACAATCCGGGGGGTTCCAGTGCACATCCATGAATCCCGGAGGGAAAGCAAAAACCATCCATCCCTGGGCTAGATGATGATGTGGTATTGAAGGACAGGGTTGGCAAAGAACTGTCCCTGATATTGCCCTAATGGGGGGTGCTATTCTGGCCCTGATAGCCTAACCACAGACCACCCGCCCTGATAAGAGCGACCCCGTCCGGAACCTTACCCTATATAAAAATGGCCCTAGTAAGCCCCTAGGCCCCTGACTTTCAGGTGATCACTATATAGATCTATGTGTTTTTGACTCATTATAAAAGTATATTATAAGTATATCGCACCCCTCTGTGTATCACACCGATCGATAGCACACCTATACTAGTGCTTAAAATGACTTTTGTGGCCCTATTAGCTAGCGTTTGGTGTCCCTAACAGCCTGTCCCTGCTCCACACAGTAACCTCTCCCTACACTGGCAAAACACTGAATGTAAAATGACGGCCAGATCAGGTTTATTTATAAGGTAGGGGGTATGTCCATGTGCTGAAATGTCTCAATTGGCTGTCCTGTTCCACCTGATGGATGTGTCATGGGTCAAAGTTCTTCACAAAGTAAAATAATATGGCGGGCGCGAATTTCTCCATATGTTCGCATGTTCGGCGAATCGCGAACACGCAAAGTTCGCCGCGAAACGACCGCCGGGCGAACTGCAAGGCCATCTCTAGTGATCAGTTCTCAGGACCTTACATGGCTAGCAGCGATGTGGACCAGGCACGACGTGTCTGGATCAGTGTCGGCCACAGAGCTTGTTTTCTCTGTGCCCGTCGAACCTCGCATGGACATTTCTTATGCCATCCACGGAGAGGACTTCAAGACTTTATGGAATGATATTCATAAATCAAAGGACGAGGTCACGTTGGAGGAAGTGGACAATTTATTCCAATATCTTCACTCGCATTTCTTCAGACACTTTAGAATCCACTTATCAGCAACCCAGCTTGTCACGGAATGAGCTGGAGTCGGCTTGTTTGCTGGACTGTTCTCCAGTTATCAGCCATAACCCCATACATTTCTTGATTCATATGCATTACTATCGTGGTCACCCCGACACTGGTCGTCAATGCATTCTTGTTAATAAAGCACTTTGCTTTTTCAGTTTGTCTTTTAAATCTTGTGGTTTTGCCCCTTCTGTGTTGTATTTTATGTGTTAATATCCTGTTTGTTAAATAAAGTATTTTTTTTCTACCCCGTTCAAAAAAAAGAAAGAATTGGCTTATGATTTGGTAGCCAAAATCAGGAGTGGGTACAAAACACAGAAGACATGCAAAGATTCCATTCACGTGTCATCTCCGTTTGGGTTCGACTCCTGTTTTTTTTGGCATTAGCAATACTGATGGATTACTGACCAAATGCTGACCGAGTTAAGGCGGATTCTCCACAGACAGGATCCATTTTTTGTGGGTTATTGTTCTGACGGATCAGAGGAAGGGCAAAATAATCAGTGACGTCAACAGAAATTTACTGCTGACACCCTCTCCACTCTGTCGGGGGGCTCTACTTGTATAAGCGTTTAATAGAACAGGGTCTGTAGACATCTATGTGGAATCAGCTGACGACGGTGTAAAAGGAGTGCGCTTCTTCTTGGCGCTAACATTGACCTGTAAGGCTGAGTTCATACTTGAGTAATTTGGTCAGTTTTGGCCCCGTGACTGCCCAAATAAGTGAAGTGTGCAGTGATTCTAAGCGCCTGTCATCTGCATGTCATACAGACTCACAGTATTATTTCACTACCACAGCAGACTCCCTATGCGTGTTACTGCAAGGCACAGTGTTCTACACCACTATAAAGGCTCTCAGCAGCCAGGAAATAATTTTTTCACGTAAGTCATCGCAAATCTATTTGGATGGAATCAAATTTTTTTTAAAAATTGGGCAAACCGGCGAATCGAATAAATTTGCTCATCTTTAGTTGTCACACATTTGAGCCATTTCCATCTGAGATATTTTTTTTTAGATAAAAAAAAATGGACTGCATGCAGGCGGAAATTGTTCAATCGGATGACAACATCCGTTTTTTTACAGGATCTTGTCTTTTTTCTCTCTCTCTTCTTCTGACGGATGAGAAGAACGGAAAACTAAATGGTGATGCGAACTAAGCCTGAAAAGATTTTTCCAAAGTTTTCCATTATATATGTTTAAAGTTGTTTATTTTATTTTAGTAAAAATGTGAAAAAGTGCTCCACTGCCTCATCGCAGCTTACCAAGCACAGCGCCGTCTATTGGATAGAGGCTGTGCTTGGTATTGCAGCTCAGCCCCATTCACTTAAATGGGACTGAGGTGCACCTAGGCCATGTGACCGATGAACGTGATGTCACTGGCCTAGGAACAGGGAACTACTCTCTCTAACATTATTTCCTACAACATGCTAAAAACAGTATAGTATCTTACTAATATAATGATTTTAGAACATCTGCATCACTACCTTGCTTTCAAAACTGTTGACCAACTGCTTATTTTAGTTTGCATCCCTGGCTGTACAGCATTCCAGTCCCAACATGGCAGCTGATAGAGGGTCAAGTGACCCTATTCTTTAAACACCAGCCTCCACTGAAGGGTACTGCACATGGCAAAGAAAGCTAACACATGCTCAGTGGTGTGCAAACTGCACTCCACTGGAGGCTGCTGATGGACGGATCGTATCACCTGACCCACCATCAATGTTTATCCATAGCAAAATCTGCTCAAATCCATGTATCCTTAAAAAGTAATTTTCCATTTAAAGCATTTATAGCATATCTACAGGGCATAAATGTAGACATAAATGCCTGATAGGGCGGGGGTCCCACAGGTGGAGACTGTCACCTTTTTGGACAGCTGGGGTCCCCTTATCCCTATTTATGAATGCAAGGCAGTCACATGCTGCATCAGATTCAATGGAGAGGTGGCTGAACTTGTGTGTGGCTCCCTTTATTAAACTCTAAAGCAGTATGCAAGTGTGGTCGCCTCTTCTCTGAAGACAATGCTACAAGCATCCTCTGATGGCTAGTTTGCATCAGTCCATGGGGGTCAGGTGACACATGTTCTACTCATAGGTATGCTCCTAGAGTTGGCCTTTACCTATCATCTACTTATGACATATTCTGTCTGTGCATGCCCCATGGAAGTAAAATCCACTTGAAATGAACCATTTGCATTACCATGACCAGCATAACCAGTGTATATGTCAATCATTCCTCCCACAAATACTTGTACACCTGTATAATCCACCGTTGATCTACACAGCCAGCCATGATTACCAGAACTCACAGCAGATATTCGCATCTCTCCTTTACCTATATATAGACCTTTATTAGTCTATACTGTATTCAGCTTATGACTAATTTAGTGATTGCATCTCGCTGCCCATTGCTAGTGCTGCCCCGCATCCCAAGTCTGAAGCGCTCAGCAGTCATCCCATCAACACTTTATCATTCATTCCATGTAGCCACTTCTACAAGGCAGACTTAAGATACAGGAGCACTAATGCACTTGCCGTGAGCTCGATGCTGTCTACTTACGTTCTTCCTTACATGCTATATAATGCACTGTAGGGAGAATTAAGCTGCTGTATTCTGTATCTAGCATCTGCAGCATTTTCCTTATGTGAAAGCTTTCTTATATATCTTGTACAGCAAATTTCTCGCAGAAAGTTTGAGTTTGAGTTTGGCTTTTCTAAAGACACTCATGTAATTACTATAAAACAAAATGTTGTTATTATTATTGTTATATTTTGTATTCTTCATCTCCCCCTCACTTCTAAAATGAGTAATTTGTTTTATGTTTTTTATGAGAAAAACTTTTATTTTTCTTCTAATTACATATTGGATGCTTTATTGAAAATAAATAACTTGCTCATAGAAAACTATAGAATTTTTTTTCCATGTTCTGCTCTGCCTACACATGACTAGAGATGAGTGAATTGTTTCTAAACTAATTAAATTTGGTACGAATTTCCCAAAAGCTTCAATTCTGGTGTATCCGAAGCTTTTGCGATTCATTCCAGATGAATCTCTTAAAATGGCGACCACCATTTCAAAGATCCGAAGACAGAGATGAAGGCATCTGCCACTAAAAGGGATCATTCTTGGAACATTTTTCATAAAAAAAAGAAATTTGTCAGTGCTGTGTTCTTTTGCAGGAATAGAATTGAGCGAACCTTCCTTTTAGCAGGTTACAGTTCGGGGTTTAAGTGAATTACGTAATGGATTCTGTTCTCACGGAATCCATGACGTAATTCAATGCTGGCATGCCAAACAGCATGCCTTTAGAGTCATTCCATTTTGTATGCCGCCCGTCATAATACAAATGTATGGCCAGCAGAACAGAACCCTCAGAGCTGGCCATACACTAGTATTATGCAACATGCCGGCATTGAATTACGTAATGGATTCCGAGAGAACGGAATCCATTACGTAATTCACTTAAACCTTAAACTTGAACCTGCCGAAAGGCAGGTTTGCTCAACTCTAAGCAGGAAGTTTGTTACCACCGGCTTCCATCCTTTTACCCGTAGGCAAATATGTCACTTTCACTCTGTCATTACTAATGCTGTCTTGGTGTTAAAGAGCTTGAAAGGGTTTGGATACAGTCCTCAGAGACCTCAGAGTGTCATATGCAACTTTTCAGGGCAATTGGGGCACTTTCAGGTTGGGTCAAATTTATTTGGACCTGAATCAGATATCACGACCAACTCATGCGATTCGCACCCAAAATGAATTTTAAGAAATGTGCTCATCTCTACACATGACCTGTAGATATGTTGTATACAAGCCTTATGGAGGTATCAGGTGGTGGCACACAGAGCAATACAGACCCATAGGGACTGTTTATTCATTTATTTGATTCCATTATATAGACTTATTATATTTCTCAGTTCTGCATAAGATTTTTATCACTCACGTCAGTCCCTGTCCGTATTGGGACTGACAATATAAACTTTGCCTTAACTTATCCATATGTTTTTGGAGTGTGGGAGACAATACACATACAACTTACACATACAAACTCCATTCAACTGCTGTCTTGGCTGAATTCGAACACAGGGCTACAAGGCAACAATGCTAACCACTGAGACAGCATGCAAGCTTCTTAAAGGATATCTCCAGGTATGCTAAAAAATACTGGAGTTTAGATAAAGCTAAGCATTATTGAAAGATTGCATGTGTAGCATAAGAAGATGAGAGGAAGAAAGAAAAGGCATGTAGACTAGGGAAAAGTGCAACTGTATAAAGTACAGCGATGGTAGAAGATGTTAAAGAAGAGAAACAATGTTCTCTGTAGACTATAGGTTCTTAACACCACAGTAAATATCAAAATGGCAGCATGTTATTGAGATGTACAGGCCACTTTTCTGACATCAGTTCCTGCTTTGCAGGTATTGGCTAAAGCAGCATCTCGCAGACTTCCTGTTTAGCCCACTTCCTGCATGCACGCTGCAAAAATAATTCCTAATAGTAGGAAAATACCTTTTTTCTTCAGTTCTTATTGACATGAAGATTTCTACACAAAATGTTTTAATTACAACATTTGAGTAAATCAGAAATTAACCTATCGGTCAGTCATTAAGTAAAGTAATTATGTTTTACTTACAGGAATATTGGTATTTCTGTGTTCACTTACAATAGCCATTCATAAAAGTAGTGACAGGTATTACAATTATATTGGTTGTCAATGGTTGTGCCATCAATTCCCGAGAAGCTCATTCATAAATGGCATCCGATATAGCTACAATTCCTGTTGTCACTTTTGCCAATATGGCTGTCTCAACTGATTAGAAAAACGCTAATATCTCTTTAGGTAAATAGGACATAATTGGCAAACTTTGGTTTCTGCTCGAACCTCTGACTTAATAACATTTGGTAATTAAATGAGTTAATATTTAATATTGACTCACGTGATCCATCAGTGGCGAGAATCCATAATGACAATTCTAGGAGACAAAAAAGTAGAATTACTCTTCAAATTGAATACCAATGCAAGACCCGGCTGAATATATTCCATTGTATTTTGGAAAAAAAAGAAGACATACAATTGATGCTAAAAAACTGTAACTGTACATTTTTTGTTCTAAATAATTTATAGTAAATAAAATTGTGCGTGTCGGTTGTGAAAAGAGTCCAATTTGTTTGATTTACATTGCAGGGGGGAGCCCCAGGGTAAGGGGTGTTTAACTATCTGCTCTAATGTAATTGCCTATGGCGGGCCTCTAAATATTTGATGGGCTGCCTGAGCAAAGCAAGAATGCCTTGTCTAATACAGTCATGCAACTTCCAGTCTATCAACTGTTCTGTCTGAGGAAAACAATAGTCACACCGTTATACAAAATCATCTCAATTACTATTATATTGAAAATACTTTACAGATAACACAGGAGCGTTCCTGGAGAAATGTCCCATACAGATAAATACAAGTTACTTCCCCCTCAAAGTAAAAAAAAAATTAATTTTATAAATTCAATAAAATAAAAACAATAAAGTGATTGTCTGGACTTAAGGAAAGATAATCAAAGATATCAGATTAGTGGGGGTCCAACACCCTACCAGCCAGCTATTTTGGGCAATCACAGCATCGGAAATTATAGTTTTTCACTTAAATGGGTGCTGAGCTGCAGTACACTAGCATGGCCACTACATAGTGTATGACGATGTCTGCTTCCTCTCCCTATACTGTATAGTTTCAAGCACCGTGGTTTCCCAAAACTGCTGATCGGTGAGGGTGAAGGGTGTCAGACCACCACTGATCTGATATTGATGACCTATCCTGAGGATAGGTCATCAGAATTTGTAGCACGGACAACCCCTTTTCCCAAACACAACGTCACACATGCCCATGTCCATGCCCTGTTATATTGTAGCTCAAATTAATATTAGAAATAGCCCATGGAAAAAGGTGACACTTTTCCTAAGTATTATGTAGATCTTCAAATCTCATTAAACACCTTAAATATGTACTTTTAATTTTTTTTAAAATTTCAATTAACCTTACTTTTTAAGGCTCTGTTAATACTTCACTATGGCTTTTACGTCTGGGTTTACAGAATTTTGAACAGAAAGAGTAACAAAGTCTGCAATGCTATTTCCATCCACAACAATCAATCCTTGACAGATACCTGTTGGAATCTATCATAGGTCAGTGAGCTATTCGTTAAGATGTATCTATTATAAGCAGGAGTCATGATGCTAGTGTGCACAGAGCTTAAATGAGGAATTTCAGGGACATGGTGCAATGGTGCATGTTGTAATGCACTATATACTATTGCTACATCCATGATGTTTAAAAGGGTCCTTTGGTCCTACAGAGTGAATGAATGTTCCAAAATCTGCAGCAGAGTATGTTGTATGTATGATGATCTGATGGAGCAGAAGGTCGGGTATGTGCCCTGCCACTCCATTCATTCTCTAAGGGACTGCTGGGGAGAGTACATCTCTCAGCTTTTTCCAGTGGTCCTATAGAGAATGAACAAAGTGGCAAGGCACATGCTCAACATGCCACTCCATCAGATCAAGGGAAAGGGACTCCTTTTCTGGGGATTGGTAGGGGTCCCAGCAGTTACACCTTGACCAATCAGTTAGTTATCCCCTATTCTGTGAACAGGGACTAACATGGTGCAACTTTCTTCACCCTTATGCTACTGTACAGTTACATTGTGGTGCAGCGTAAGGAATGAATAGTGGGCTCACGCACTAAGTCTGTTCCATATACGGTGGTGCTGGCTGTATAATACAGTCGGCACCAGGCCACACTGACTAGGATCAGGGATGACGCCAATCCCATCCATTTAACCCCTCAGATGCCACGATGAATAGTGATCACAACATCTGTGGGGTTAGGGAGAGCAAAGGGGCCCCCTCTGCCTTCTAATCAGAACCCCTAGGCAGGAAGGGGAGGGGGCTAAGATTGGTTACCATGACAGCCTGTAGCCTTGGGAAAGTTTCCATGCCTGTTATGGCTAACTGCCTGAAAAGCTATGCATAAGGCATGGCTTCTCAGGAAGAGTGTCAGGATCCCATAGACTGCAATAGTATTATATTGTGGTCAGAAGATTCCACATTCAAGTCCCCTAAGAGGGGCTAAAAATTACAGTAAAAAAAACGAAAAATAAAAAAAATTCCCCTTTTCCCCTTTTCCTAATTTTACATATAAAATAAAAAAAACAATAAACAAAATAAGCATATTTTTCCTGAGTAGTGAATGATGTAATGGAAAAAAATATATAATTGTGTGAGGTTGGCATTTTTTGGTCACTTTGTGCCCCCAAATAAATTAAATAAAAAGTGATCAAAAAGTCATATGGCACCATCACAAACTATAGTTTATCTATATACAGAAATATAAAGTGCCATAAAAAATGCAAGCCCCTATATGGCTACGAGAACAGAAAACAAACAAAAAAAGTAGGAATTTTGGACGGTAATGAAAGAAAAATGAAAAAGAAAAAACAAAAATAGGGGTTAATTTTATAGTTTGTGCCATGGCTTTTTTCCTGACATCAATATTTTTCTCTTGATTGTGTATCTACTAGGCTTGAGAGAATCGAGCTTCGGATCATAGATTTGAAGTCAATTCGTTCAGAAACTTCTGTTAATGCTGTTCCTGTCTGTCCTATCTGCGTCTTTAAAAACATTTTAAAATAGGAATCCGGTGAGGTACCAGGCAGTACCAAAGCCCACTTCGAATTCCTATTTTAAAAAGTTTTTAAACACTCAGATAGCTATACCTAAGTAATTCACCGAAATCTCACCTGACTTCGGGCGAGTCGAAGTTTGGCTTCACAGAGCCAATACATTTTAATGCTGTACGTAAACAGCATTAACACCGATGTTTTTGAACGAATTGACTTCGGATCTATGATATGATAATATCTACCTAAATGTACTCTACCTGAATTGACCATAGGTACAAGATTTGACCATGGACAAAATTTAAGTGGAAACTCTTAAAAGGAATGTGCTATTAGAAAATTACCTATTCTTTAAATCATTTATATTAAACATATTTTAAAAACATTTCTGGTGATGTTATATTTAATTTTCGATGTCAGTATCTATTAAAAAATAATAATAATAAAATAAAATGGATAAAATCCTGGCCATTTCTCGATCTGTACAGATACCTTTCAGCACTCATCTCTTTATCACTACAGGCAGGATAGAACAGAGATAGATAGATAGATAGATAGATAGGATCCACCATTTATAATAGGTGATATTACAGCTTATCTTCTACCTCCTGACCTCTGCACAGGTCACAGATCATGCCTAGAATACTCTCTCATAGAAGTCAATGAGGTCCCCTTCTGACCATTGTATCTATGGTGGCTGCTCTAAAGCAAGTCTCTCAATGCTGTTAAGAACAGCTCAGGCAAAATGGTTGCCCCCATAATCGTGTTCAGAAAATAGAATAAATAATTTATGATAGGAAATAAAAACAGATCAGAAAAAAAGGAAACTGTAAGAAAACATTTTTGGTGACACATTCCCTTTAACCCCTTAAGGACATAGGACGTACCGGTACGCCCTATTTCCCGAGTCCTTAAGGACACAGGACGTACCGGTACGTCCTGACTTAAAATCGGCATTCCGGCGCCGCGGGGGTTAATTGGAACGGGATGCCGGCTGAAATCATTCAGCCGGCATCCCGTAACAATGCAGGGGGGGGGGGTCATTTGACCCCCCCCGTATCGACGATCGCAGAAAACCTCAGGTCAATTCAGACCTGCGGTTTTCTGCGTTTCCGGTCCATTTGGGTGTCCTGTGACCCGATGAACCGGAAAAAGACTGCGATCGGTGGCGTAATTATACACCACCTATCGCAGTCCGAGGATTTGGGGTGCTGGCCCCGGTGCTGGCCCTGGTGCTGATGCCTGCTGTCCAGGGTGCTGATTGGTGCAGGGGAGAGAGGCGCGAGATTCAAACTTCCTGCGCTCCTCTCTCCCCTCCTCTTCCTGTCCAGCACCCTGACCGTGCAGCACCGTTCAGCACCAGCTCCTGCGTCCCCCTAATCGCCATCCATCACCCTCCTGCACCCATCGCCACCCAGGTAGGTTAGGGTCAGTGAGGGAGAGGCACCGTTAGGCAGGGAAAGAAGGGAAAAGTTAGTTAGAAAAATAAAATAAAAAGTACTTTTATTTCAAAACTTTTTTTGATCCAGCCATCAGACCCCAGACCCCCCCCTGCCACTTGCCCCCCCCCCCACCAGCCCCCCTTCCCCTCACTACCACATTTTTTTTTTCTGCGTGCGCTGACTGCCCGGCACTTTTTAGCATCCGTCCACTGTTAGCGCATCGCCCGCCCCACCACCCCACCGACCGCTGATCAGCGTTGTACCGCTGATCAGCAAATTTGAACTTTTTTTTTCCTAACACTTTTTCTTTTTTTTCTTGCCTTTTTTAGTACGCGAACACCCGTTGCCCCCACACACACGCACATATAATAAAGGTTTCCACACACGCACACATACACGCACACACACCCATGGCCCGCCGGATGTTCTCGGCCGAGGAGGCATACGCCCAGATTGCCTCCAACTCTGAGAGCCCCAGTGAGGATGAGGATGACCCCACGTTCCTTTTATCATCCGCATCCTCCTCATCATCATCGGATGACGATGAGCCACCAAGGCGGCGGAGACGCCGCCAGGCGGAGCCAGGGGCCCCACATGCTAGGGATCCTGTGGCCCACCCTAGTACGAGCCGCCCTGGGGTTCGTACTGGTTTCCCGGCCCACCAAATAAGTCCACCGGAGCCCCCTGCCGATGAACTTAGTTGGTGTCCCCCAGTGGACTTTGAGCCTGAGATTCCGGATTTTGCTGGAAATCCTGGAATCCAGATTCCCACAGTGGGGTTTACTGAAATTGACTATTTAAAATTTTTTTTTAGTAACCCACTGGTGAATCTGATGGTGGAGCAGACGAATCTGTACGCCCAACAGTTCGTCGATCAAAACCCAGGCTCATTTTTGGCTAGACCCGGTGGCTGGACGCCGGTCAGTGCAGCCGAGATGAGGACATTTTGGGGCCTCGTGCTGCATATGGGTCTAGTCCAAAAACACAGTGTCAGGCAATACTGGAGTGGGGACGTCCTATACCAGACCCCACTGTACAGTATGGTCATGACACGCTCCCGGTTTGAGGCCATCCGGAAATGTCTGCATTATTCCGATAATGCAGCATGTCCACCCCGAGGTGATCCTGCCTATGACCGGCTGTATAAGATACGGCCGGTCATCGATCACTTTGGGGCCAAATTCATGGAGGCCTACGTACCTGGAAGGGAGGTCGCGGTTGATGAGTCTCTCGTTGCGTTCAAGGGGAGACTCAGTTTCCGCCAATACATTCCCACAAAGCGGGCGAGGTATGGCGTGAAGCTATACAAAATTTGTGAGAGTACCTCATGGTACACTTACAAATTTCGTGTGTACGAGGGGTGAGATTCCCGTATTCAACCCCCAGAATGTCCCCCCACTCTGGGTGTTACCGGGAAACTCGTGTGGGACCTTATGTACCCACTGCTGGATAACGGTTACCACTTGTACGTGGACAACTTTTATACCAGCAACCCTTGTTCAGGTCCCTTGCCGCCAGATCCACGTTCGCTTGTAGGACCGTGCGGAAAAATCAACGCGGCCTCCCTGCCTACCCTCTCCAGGTACCTATCCCCAGGGGTGAGACCTGTGCCCTTACCAGTGGAAACCTGTTGCTGGTCAGGTATAAGGACAAGAGGGATGTCCTTATGCTGTCCACAATCCACAGTAACAGCACCACCCCAGTCCCTGTGCGAGGTACCGCGGCAACGGTCCTCATGCCCGATTGTATCGTCGACTACAATCGGTATATGGGAGGAGTTGATCTCTCTGATCAAGTCCTCAAGCCATATAATGCCATGCGCAAAACCCGGGCATGGTACAAAAAAGTTGCGGTCTACTTGGTGCAGGTTGCCATGTACAACTCTTTTGTACTATCCCGAAGCGCTGGCAGCACAGGGACATTCCTCCAATTCTATGAGGCAGTCCTCAAGGCCCTGATCTTTTCGGACCGGGAAAGAGCAGGCCGGAGTACCTCGGGAACTGGAGGCGCCCGGATCGTCCCTGGCCAACACTTTCCAGGTGTGGTCCCCCATACTGGAAAGAAGGGACGAACCCAAAAAAAGTGCAGAGTGTGTCACAAGAGGGGGATACGGAAGGACACCACCACTCAGTGTGACACGTGCCCCGATCATCCGGGCCTCTGCATTATCGATTGCTTCAGGGAGTATCACACTTCCATGGAGTACTAAATTTTTATAATCCCCAACAGTCCACTAGAGAACATAAAAAACTATGTCTCTCAGACTTTGGAGACACAGAAACAATTTTTCTTTCCCCAAAAAATATTAGTTTTAGTGCAGGCATCCTCAAACTGCGGCCCTCCAGATGTTGTAAAACTATAACTCCCAGCATGCCCAGACAACCTACAACCATCAGCAGGGCATGGTGGGAATTGTAGTTTTACAACATCTGGAGGGCCGCAGTTTTAGAATGCCTGCTTAGTGTCTCCAAAGTCTGAGAGCCATACATATTGGGCATCGTCGCGTGCGTAAAAGTCGTCGCTATAAAAATAACTTTTGACCAAACGCCTCGGATGAACGGTGTTAAAAATATAAAAATAAAAAACGGTGCCAAAACACCCATTTTCGGGCAAAATTTCAATTTGAATCCATTTTGCCGGTAATAAAGCAAGGGTTAACAGCCAAACAAAACTAAATATTTATTTCCCCGATTCTGTAGTTTGCAGAAACACCCCATATGTGGTCGTAAATGGCTATATAGCCGCACGGCAGGGCATAGAACGAAGGGAACTCCATATGGTTTCTGGAAGGCAGATTTTGATGGACAGTTTTTTTTTTACACCATGTCCCATTAGAAGCCCCCCCTGATGTAGCCTAGACTAGAAACTCCAAAAAAGTGACCCCATCTAAGAAACTACACCCCTCAAGGTATTCAAAAGTTACTTTACAAACTATGTTAACCCTTTAGGGTTCCACAAAACTAAATAGCGAATGTAGAAACAATTTTAGAATTTAATTTTTTTGTTACCTTGCCTCAAAAAAGAGTAATATAGAGCAACCAAAAATCAAATTTACCCCAAAAATAGTCCCAAAACAACAACCACCTTATCCCGTAGTTTCCTAGATGGGGTCACTTTTATGGAGTTTCTACTCTAGGGGTGCATCAGGGGGCTTGAAAGGGTACATGGTGTAAATAAACCAGTCCAGCAAAATCTGCCTTCCAAAAACCATATGGTGTTCCCCTTCTTGTCCTGCCGTTTAGCCAAATAGTAGTTTACGACCACATATGGGGTGTTTCTGCAAACTACAGAATCAGGGCAACCCATTTTGAGTGTTGTTTGGCTGTTAACCCATTTTTTCCAGTAATAAAGTAAGGGCTAAAATGGAAGATTTTCCAAAAAATAGAAATTTCAAAATTGTTTCTCCATCTGCCATTAACTCTTGTGGAACACCTAAAGGGTTAACAAAGTTTGTAAACCCAGTTTTGAATACCTTGAGGGGTGTACTTTCTTAGCTGGAGTCACTTTTTTGAAATTTCTATTCTAGGGTGCAACAGGGGGCTTCAAATGGGACATGGTATAAACAAAACCAGTCCTGCAAAATCTGCCTTCCAAAACCCATATGGTGTTCCCCTCCTTCTATGTGCTCCCGTTCGGCCAAACAGTAGTTTACGACCACATATGGGGTGTTTCTGAAAACTACAGAATCAGGGCAACCCATTTTGAGTGTTGTTTGGTAGTTAACCCTTGTTTTACTCCTGGAAAAAATTGATTATATTGGAAAATTTTCCAAAAAATAGAAATTTCAAAATTGTTTCTCCATCTGCCATTAACTCTTGTGGAACACCTAAAGGGTTAACAAAGTTTGCAAACCCAGTTTTGAATACCTTGAGGGGTGTACTTTCTTAGATGGAGTCACTTTTTTGAAATTTCTATTCTAGGGGTGCAACAGGGGGCTTCAAATGGGACATGGTATAAACAAAACCAGTCCTGCAAAATCTGCCTTCCAAAACCCATATGGCGTTCCCCTCCTTCTATGTGCTCCCGTTCGGCCAAACAGTAGTTTACGACCACATATGGGGTGTTTCTGCAAACTACAGAATCAGGGCAACCCATTTTGAGTGTTGTTTGGCAGTTAACCCTTGTTTTACTCCTGGAAAAAATTGATTATATTGGAATATTTTCCAAAAAATAGAAATTTCTAAATTGTTTCTCCATCTGCCATTAACTCTTGTGGAACACCTAAAGGGTTAACAAAGTTTGTAAACCCAGTTTTGAATACCTTGAGGGGTGTACTTTCTTAGATGGAGTCACTTTTTTGAAATTTCTATTCTAGGGGTTCAACAGGGGGCTTCAAATGGGACATGGTATAAACAAAACCAGTCCTGCAAAATCTGCCTTCCAAAACCCATATGGCGTTCCCCTCCTTCTATGTGCTCCCGTTTGGCCAAACAGTAGTTTACGACCACATATGGGGTGTTTCTGCAAACTACAGAATCAGGGCAACCCATTTTGAGTGTTGTTTGGTAGTTAACCCTTGTTTTACTCCTGGTTAAAATTGATTATATTGGAAAATTTTCCGAAAAATAGAAATTTCGAAATTGTTTCTCCATCTGCCATTAACTCTTGTGGAACACCTAAAGGGTTAACAAAGTTTGTAAACCCAGTTTTGAATACCTTGAGGGGTGTACTTTTTTTAGATGGAGTCACTTTTTTGAAATTTCTATTCTAGGGGTGCAACAGGGGGCTTCAAATGGGACATGGTATAAACAAAACCAGTCCTGCAAAATCTGCCTTCCAAAACCCATATGGCGTTCCCCTCCTTCTATGTGCTCCCGTTTGGCCAAACAGTAGTTTACGACCACATATGGGGTGTTTCTGCAAACTACAGAATCAGGGCAACCCATTTTGAGTGTTGTTTGGTAGTTAACCCTTGTTTTACTCCTGGTTAAAATTGATTATATTGGAAAATTTTCCAAAAAATAGAAATTTCGAAATTGTTTCTCCTTCTGCCATTAACTCTTGTGGAACACCTAAAGGGTTAACAAAGTTTGTAAACCCAGTTTTGAATACCTTGAGGGGTGTACTTTCTTAGATGGAGTCACTTTTTTGAAATTTCTATTCTAGGGGTGCAACAGGGGGCTTCAAATGGGACATGGTATAAACAAAACCAGTCCTGCAAAATCTGCCTTCCAAAACCCATATGGCGTTCCCCTCCTTCTATGTGCTCCCGTTCGGCCAAACAGTAGTTTACGACCACATATGGGGTGTTTCTGCAAACTACAGAATCAGGGCAACCCATTTTGAGTGTTGTTTAGCAGTTAACCCTTGTTTTACTCCTGGAAAAAATTGATTATATTGGAAAATTTTCCAAAAAATAGAAATTTCTAAATTGTTTCTCCATCTGCCATTAACTCTTGTGGAACACCTAAAGGGTTAATAAAGTTTGTAAACCCAGTTTTGAATACCTTGAGGGGTGTACTTTCTTAGATGGAGTCACTTTTTTGAAATTTCTATTCTAGGGGTACAACAGGGGGCTTCAAATTGGACATGGTATAAACAAAACCAGTCCTGCAAAATCTGCCTTCCAAAACCCATATGGTGTTCCCCTCCTTCTATGTGCTCCCGTTCGGCCAAACAGTAGTTTACGACCACATATGGGGTGTTTCTGCAAACTACAGAATCAGGGCAACCCATTTTGAGTGTTGTTTGGCAGTTAACCCTTGTTTTACTCCTGGAAAAAATTTATTATATTGGAAAATTTTCCGGAATTATTTTTTTTTTTTAATTGTTTCTCAATCTGCCATTAACTCTTGTGGAAGACCTAAAGGGTTAATAAAGTTTGAAAAAACTGTTTTGAATACCTTGAGGGGTGTAGTTTCTAGAATGGGGTAATTTTTGGGTGGTTTCTATTATGTAAGCCTCACAATATGACTTCAAACCTGAACTGGTCCATAAAAAGTGGGATTTTGAAGATTTCTGAAAAATTTCAAAATTTGCTTCTAAACTTCTAAGCCTTGTAACATCCCCAAAAAATAAAATATCATTCCCAAAATGCTACAAACATGAAGTAGACATATGGGGAATGTAAAGTCATCACAATTTTTGGGGGTATTACTATGTATTACAGAAGTAGAGAAACTGAAACTTTGAAATTTGCTAATTTTTCGAAATTTTTGGTAAAAATTGTATTTTTTTATGCAAAAAAATTAACTTTTTTGACCCAATTTTAGCAGTGTCATGAAGTACAATATGTGACGAAAAAACTATTTCAGAACGGCCTGGGTAAGTCAAAGCGTTTTAAAGTTATGAGCACTTAAAGTGACACTGGTCAGATTTGCAAAAAATGGCCTGGTCCTTAAGGTGAAATAGGGCTGAGTCCTTAAGGGGTTAAAGAAGAGGGTTACGTGGATCCCATAACCTGGATTAACTTTGGTTGTCTTGATAACTAAACAGTAAATTCTCATCACACCTTTTAATAGTTGAATTATAAATATGTTCAGTGGTCTGGCTATTTATTTTATTGTGGGGAATGAATGGAAAATGTGGTATAAATACATGGATGGCCTGGGAGTCCCAGAGTCAGAGCTGTGATTTCTGGATCCCCTAGAATCCTATATTCCTTAATAGATTTCTTGATTAGATTTAGGAATAAATAGGCTTAGCACGGCTTAGGTGCATAAAAAGTTTATGAAACTATGATAAAAGATATATACAAAAAATAACATACAGAGTAAAGTAAGTAACAGTCACTAAAGCCAAAGTGGACAAATGAGACAGCTCTCCCTTGACCAGTTTCCAACATGGCAACTGTCTGACGCCCATATGACACAAAGAGAGGTGGCAAGACACATCCTACCCTGATGATGTTGTCAATGGAGCTAACCTCTTTATTACATGCCTAGATGTTTTCTAGCTTCCTGGCCCTTTCTAAAGGTCTTCAGTGTTCAGTACTCATGTACAGTTACTTCAGACATTAGGAATGCAGCGAGCGACCTGATACCATTAACCAACTAGATTACACAGAATTAAAGGCAAAAAAATGCTAAATATCTTGCTAGACAGTGAGGAAACCCCATAAAGCGTTTGTCACTAGTGATGGACGAACATCGACCAGGGCAAATCACAAACGCGAGCGCGCGTTCACGATCAAATATTCGCAAACCGCACGTTCGCGGCGGACCCCATTGACTTTAATGGCAGGTGAACCTGAAAAAACTTCAGGTCATATTTGCAGCCAAAAAAAAACCTTAATCAGTATTTTGTGGAAGCAGGTATATTGCACCCCTCAATCATAATTTTTTGGTGCAGCATGTATATCACACCAGTTGCAATTAGTTATTCCAATAGCGTTTGTCCCTCTATCTAGCTGCGGTATCTCAGCAGAACCGCACACAACTGCTGCACAATACAAATGCACTATATACTTTCTATGTTGGAAGGTTGGTATTATATAGGTATATCGCACCCCTCAATCAGTTTTTTTGGGGGCAACAGGTATCACACCAGTTGCAATTAGTTATTCCAATAACGTTTGTCCCTCTATATAGCTGCGGTATTTCAGCAGAACCGCACACAACTGCTGCACAATACAAATGCACTAGAATATACTTTCTATGTTAGAAAGTATATTATAAGTATATGACACCCCTCAGTATATCACACCTATCGATAGCAGACCTATACCAGTCCTTAAAAGGACTTTTGTGGCCGTATTAGCTAGCGTTTGGTGTCCCTGACAGTCTGTCCCTGCTCCACACAGCAACCTCTCCCTACACTGGCAAAATACAGGATATAAAATGGCTGCCAGATCAGGTTCTGTTATAAGGTGGGGGTATGTCCACGTGCTGAAACGTCTCAATTGTCTGTCCTGTCCCACCTGATGAATGTGTCATGGATAAAAGTTTGGCGCAATGCAAAAGAATATGGCGCATGCGGACATCCCCATATGTTCGCATGTTTGGCGAATCGCGAACGCGCAAAGTTCGCCACGAAACGACCGCTGGGCGAACTGCAAGGCCATCTCTATTTGTCACTTTCTTTCAATCCATTTCTTGGTTCACCCACAATTTACTATGCGATTGTGGTGTATGTTGTCTTTTTTTTTTTGCCAAATAAAGCATTGTAAAGAGAATGGATATAAGAGGAAGATTTTGTGGATTTTTCATGCCCATTTCAATCCAGTAAAAATGGCCATCCCATTTAAGTCCCAGGAACATATTGGAATAGTTGCTAACAAGTCCTGCACGTTTTCCATGGCTGAGATATTACAGCTTATTAAGTTGTCCTCTGGTTTTATGTACACCAGCTTATTTCATCAATAAACGGAGCTTAGATCTTCATTTGCATCGCCTGAAGATCTGACTGCCTCATCTATAATATCTAAGTTTAATTATTTCCTTTAGCCCACTTGCTTTTGATTTTGCATTCAAAACCATTAGGCATTTTTCATTTATTTAGAGACACAGATGCAAACCTGTTGAAGAATTGATGTGGAGCGCTCCTCATTAGACTTTCTAGGTTAATACAGTGGAACTCAGAGATGAGGGCTATAACAGAAGAGGACATGCAATATAAAAAATGCAATACTTACCTAACGTGAAGCTTATGCAAAACAGTGAGGAGGGCAAAGGCTGTCTAATGATGAAACTGCACTTGAAGGAATTGCAGATTACTTTTTGCCTTGTTTAGCAATGGTACATGCACTGCTGGCCGACTCCTTATTGAATACAATGGCAAATATCTAAGAAGTGCCACAGCATAAGATTTGCCTATGTTTGGAAATTATACTGAAGTCATGTACATATACAGCAAATAATTACAATAAAAATAGAAAAAGCAACCTTATACTGCCTACAATTTCCTGTATACAGCTCCTATGCAAAGTCATGTGTGTCTGGTTACAACAGTCAATCAACTCCTTAACCAACTGTCCTCATCTCTTGGCATAGAGTTCGTGTCAATTATCAACTTTTGTAGTTTGATCTTGTATCACTCCTTAGAGCCCTCTTTTCCTGTAATATTGGTTAGGATCTTGGTACTTGGCTGACCTGAGAACTTTACAAAGTGGAGGAAATAATATCTTAGACACAAGTAGGTGCAATTTACAACAGTAGTCTAACTGTTTAGCTACCACAAGGAAAATTAGCACATGCGCAGTGCCATGCATAGTTCAGTTCAATTGAGGCTGCTGATGGATGGATTAGGTCACATGACCCTCCATCAGCAGCTATCTTGGGACTAAAACAGTGCACAACTAGGGAGGCAGACCCGTGTTAACCATTAGGCAGCTGTTTTTAAAGTGGTACTATACTTTCATTAAAGGGGTTAGTGCTAACAATATATATTGGCAGCCTATCCTCAGGATAGGTCATCAATATCTGATCGATGGGGGTCCGACACCCGGCAACCTTGCTGATAAGCTGTTTGAAGAGGAGATGGCGCCGTCTCCCTTGAAGCAGCAGCGTAGTGTGATTGCAAGTACTCTATCCATTCAAGTGCTTGTAATTACACTGCACTTCCAAGACTTCTGAGATGACGGGTAGTGTAATGAAGCACTCCTCTCCTACTGCCCTTCCGCCACCACCCCCCTACTTACCACCAGGGCCGCATGAAGTGCTGCCTCCTCTTCAAACAGCTGATCGGCAGGGGTGCCGGGTGTTGGACCCCCACCAATCAGATGTGGATGATCTATCCTGAAGATAGGCAATCAATATAGATTGCCTTCACAGCCCCTTAAAACTTTTGATATGTTATAGAGATATACGCCCATGAATCTCTAGAACGAGGAAAGAGAAACAGAGAACTGACTGATTTTGTTGCCGCCAGCTTTTGATCACTTTTCCCCATAATGAACATATCATCATTGGCCAAGGAAAATCTGCCTTCTCTAACAGCTAGTCACGGTGGTCCCAGGTGTCGAATCCCCACCAATCAGGTACTGATACCAGAGGATAGGTCATCGGTATTAAAATCTCAGAAAACCCCTTTAACTGTGCAGTCTGGGCTCTTATGCTCCTGCTCTACAGCTTAGAAGGGACCCTCTGCAATGGAACCAGCTGCATAGGTGGTTAGTCTGCCCATTTAGGTGCAATTTTATTCAGCCAACTGCTTGGGTCCAGCAGGGGGCCTCAAGAATTTTCTTGGTTTGCATGGTGATAAAGTCTGCCACTGCTTGGAGGGTGGGAGCATGGCCAGGGCCGCACCGCCAATTATGCGAGGTGAAGCGGCCCTGGTGGTAAGTGGGGGGCAGTGGTGGAAGGGCAGTAGGAGATTAACGCTTCCATTGTGGAAACGCTCATCTCTATATTCATCTGTATCGCTGTCCTCAGGACAGCGATACAGATGGATGCTGCGGCGCAGGCAGGAGAGACCTGTCTCCCTTCCCCGTTCCTCTGATATATCAGAGGCCGGTGCAGGTGGTGCAATGACGTTATCGCGCCGCCTGAGCCGTACAGAGCAGGACACAGGCAGAAAGAGGCCTGCATCGCATTGCTAAAAGCAGCATGGAGGTAAGTATATGTGTTTATTTATTTTTATATGGCATAATGCAGGAGAGTAGCACTATGGGTGCATCTAGGGGCACTTCTTACTGGCACATTATTGCGGGGCACTATTGGGGCATCTACTGAGGGCATAAAGAAGGGGTATTTTATATGGTGGCACTATTGGGAAGGGGGAAGAGGAGCTCTATGGGGCATCTACTGAGGACGCAAAGAAGGGTTATTTTATATGGGGGCACTATGAGGGCATTTTATACTGGGACACATTATGGGGGTACTATGGGGAAGGGGGAAAGAGGAGCACTATGGGGGCATCTACCAGGGCACTAAGAAGGGGTATTTTATACTGGCAAATTATGGGGGACACTATGGGGACATTATTTAGCTCAACTGGTGGCATTAAAAGTATTTTTTGCATTGGCACACAGAACAGGGGCATTTATTATACTGGTGCTCATTTTAAGGGTGCATTTTTCTACTGTCACATTATAAGGAGAATTATTACTACTGGTGAGCTTTATTACTACTGGGGGAGCTATAGGGAACATAATTACTACCATGGGCACTATGGCAGCATTATTACTTCAGGGGCACGGTGAGGACATGTTGGGGCACTGTAGGGGCCTTTGGGGAGCACTATTTCTGTGTGGGCACCCTGGCACAGTATCAACTTAGCACAGTTATTTGTAGGGGACATTATGTTTACATTATTAGTGTCAGGGACACTATTTGCTTGGCGCAGTTATTATAGGACACTGAGTGCCAATAATTATTGGAGGGCACTATCTGCATGCTACCAGTATTTTCAGGGGGTTTATCTGTTTCTGCAGTATAGTATTGGGGAGCACAGCAGGCACAGTATTTGCGGTGGTAGGATGATTTGGCCAGAAGGTGGGAGGATGATGGAAAAGTAGGAAACTAAGATTTTTTTTTTGTCAAACTGCAGAGATGAGAGATGGCTGAAAAATCATCATGGCGGTCTGGTCTGAATGGAGAAGATGAGGAAAGAGAACGTCTACATCAGATAAGACATCACTGGATGTAAGAGGTATGGGGGCGCTGTATTACCATGTATGTTTTGTAGTGATATATGTAATGTTAGGAGGAAGGGGGTTAGGTTGAGAATTTGGTATGGGGGGGAGGCTGTTTCAATTTTCTACTTAGGCAGCAAGAAAGGCTAGGTGCATTCCTGAGCATTGCTCCTGCAAAGGTCAGAAAGACGAAATACTCATTAGACAAGTATATAAAGCAGGCATCCTCAACCAGCGGCCCTCCAGCTGTTGCAAAACTACAACTCCCAGCATGCCCGAACAGCCTACAGCTATCAGCCTACAGCAGGGCATTGTGGGAGTTGTAGTTTTACAACAGCTGGAGGGCCGCAGTTTGAGAATGCCTGATATAAAGGGTTGTTTGCTTTTTTCCCCCCTATTTGTTCTAATGATACTACACCCTGATTTTAAACTGTATATTTCAATGGTTGAGGACAAAAGCCATAATCTATGCAAATTCAATAGATTTTTTCAAACTCATACGGAATGCTAAATGATATATTTCCATACTGAGTTGCAAAAGAGTCAATGCTAAATGATATATTTCCATACTGAGTTGCAAAAGAGTCAATGCTAAATGATATATTTCCATATTGAGTTGCAAAAGAGTCAATCAACTGCTTAGCAGACTGTCCTCATCACTTGGCATAGAGTTTGTGTCAATTATCAGCCTTTGGGCAGAAGGTTCAAAATCTGAGGAGCTCAATGCGCGCCGACGATAAGCGGCTCACCTTCCTTTTCCCTGTTTATTTGTGTAGTGTGCGCTCTCATGCAGCGAAACAGCATGTGCAGCATTTCATTGGGGATGTCTGGGGATTTAGCTTGTTCAAAAATAAATCTATATTTTTTGTTTTAAAAGATATTCCTAAGGAAAAAAGGAAACATTTAAGCATGTTAAATTCATAACGGATTCAGCTGGAAATTTCATTTAACCTTTCAGGTCGAGGTTCACAGAAAGACCATCTCCCAGTAGGATGCTAAACATTGGGATGTTTTATGAATAGATACACTTTCTCTTTATATCTATGCATTGCGCTGAGAGATTTGGGACTGACTTGCGAAAAAGAAATGAAATCACTTTAGATTAAGGGATTCCATGAGTGACAGCATGTTGCCAATGAAAAAACTGAAACCAATGGTCAACATTCTTCTCCAAACAGAAGTTTAGTTTGAAGCTCCTGGGCTCATTGCAAATTCTATATCAAGATAATTCACTGCACAGTGCACTGTCCTCTTGCCAGTACTGAAATAATATGTGCTACCAATTTCTCACCATCACGTGCCTATAACTGGTGCTTAATCTATGTACGCTAATAGACTTGAATCGGAACACCGCAAAGCTATAGGCAGGCTGAAATTTTGGGGGCTTTTTTTTTAACAGTAATTGGGGGAGTAGGGTCTTGGTAAGAGAGGCGACCAATAACCAAATGGTCACTCTGGTTGAGCTCCAAAGATCCTGTGTGCAGATGGAAGAAACTTCCGGAAAGTCAACTATCACTCCAACATTCCATCACTCTGGCTTTATGGTATTGTGGCCAAAAAGAAGACTTTCATCAGTAAAAGACACATGAAAGCCCACCTGGAATTTGAAAAAAAGCAATAAAGGACTCACACTATGAAAAAACAAGATTCTCTGGTCTGATGAAACCAAGATTGAACTCTCTGGCCTCAATTCTAAGCGACATGTCTGGGGTAAAGTAGGCACTGCTCATCACCTACTTAATAGCATCCCTACAGTGGGGTGTTTTTCAGCATCTGAGACAGGCAAACTGGCCAGGGTTGTGGGAAAAATGAGTTGAGCAGAGATATTATTCATGAAAATTGATCAAGAGAGTTTTGGGCCTTACACTGGGCCGAAGATTCACCTTCCAACAAGACAATGACCCTAAGAGCACAGCCAAGACAACACAGGAGTGGCTTAGGGACAATTCTGTGAATGTCCTTAAGTGGTCCAGCCAGAGAACCAACCTATCTGGTGAAATCTGGAATTGGTTGACACCAATGATCCCCATCCAACCTAGCGGAACTTGAGAAGATTTGAAGAGAATAATTGCAGAAAGTCCTCACATTCAGGTGTAAAAACCTTGTGGCATCATACCCAAGCAGACTGATGGCTCTAATTGCTGCCAAAGGTACTTTAACTAATTACTGTGTAAAGGGTCTGATTACTTATGTCAATGATAGATTTTAGTTTTTCCTTTTCAATAAATTAACAAAGATTTCATACATTCTGTTTTTACATTGACGATATCGGATATTGCAGATTGATGTTTGTTTTTTTTTTTTCTCACAAGGTCGAACATAAAATGTGAACAAAAAGTGAATGGATTTGAAGATTTGCTGAATGCACTGTAATGTATGTACTAGATTTCTGGAGATGGGATATTGATCCAAGAATTTATTTGGTGTTGGGAATTTTTCCTCTAATATCGGGCAATTAGTGACCA
Organism: Bufo bufo; assembly: GCF_905171765.1. Taxonomy (NCBI): domain Eukaryota; kingdom Metazoa; phylum Chordata; class Amphibia; order Anura; family Bufonidae; genus Bufo; species Bufo bufo. The sequence goes on from NC_053396.1 coordinate 174,739,554, forward strand.
TCTCATATAGGTTTTTGCCTTTCTCTATATGAACACAATACGATTATCGCCTGGACCAGATAGACCTGTGTCTTTTTTAAAACTTATTGACTGTTTCATTATGTATCTATGTACTACCACTATAGCTACATCGATTGATTAACTAGCTGCATTACAAAAGTCTCCATGTAGACCAGGCCTTATTTACAGTTGCAAGAAAAAGTATGTGAACCCTTTGGAATGATATGGATTTCTGCACAAATTGGTCATAAAATGTGATCTGATCTTCATCTAAGTCACAACAATAGACAATCACAGTCTGCTTAAACTAATAACACACAAAGAATTAAATGTTACCATGTTTTTATTGAACACACCATGAAAACATTCACAGTGCAGGTGGAAAAAGTATGTGAACCCTTGGATTTAATAACTGGTTGAACCTCCTTTGGCACCAATAACTTCAACCAAACGTTTCCTGTAGTTGCAGATCAGACGTGCACAACGATCAGGAGTAATTCTTGACCATTCCTCTTTACAGAACTGTTTCAGTTCAGCAATATTCTTGGGATGACTGGTGTGAATCGCTTTCTTGAGGTCATGCCACAGCATCTCAATCGGGTTGAGGTCAGGACTCTGACTGGGCCACTCCAGAAGGCGTATTTTCTTCTGTTTAAGCCATTCTGTTGTTGATTTACTTCTATGCTTTGGGTCGTTGTCCTGTTGCAACACCCATCTTCTGTTGATCTTCAGCTGGTTGACAGATGGCCTTAAGTTCTCCTGCAAAATGTCTTGATAAACTTGGGAATTCATTTTTCCTTCGATGATAGCAATCCGTCCAGGCCCTGACGCAGCAAAGCAGCCCCAAACCATGATGCCCCCACCACCATACTTCAGAGTTGGGATGAGGTTTTGATGTTGGTGTACTTTCCAGCTTTATGCAAGTCAACAATTCTTAATCGTAGCCTCGTAGCTCTTCTGAGAACTCTTTTGTGCGAGGCATCATTCACATAAGGCAATGCTTGTGAAAAGCAAACCCAGAACTGGTGTGTGTTTTTTATAGGGCAGGGCATCTATGTACCTACCTCCCATTACTCCTGGGCTCTTCCTTAGCTCTAGGCACCAGCACACTTGATACTAATGCTGTCAGCAGGGCCGTCTTTAACGCGGGGCAAAAGGGGCAGCTGCCCAGTGCCAAGTTGCTCCTGGGGGCCCAAGGCAACTGCCTCTTGAGCCCCGCTGGGCACTGGAGGACCTTTCATGGGTCCATACTTTATTAGCTAAGTAGCAGGACATGTAGGGCATACATGGGGGATGTCCCAGCACTTACTATTATTTCTGGATGCTGCTCCGTTGTGCCGCTGTGGCCCCTGTTACATTCTCCCGCATTGTATGCTAAGTAACAGCATCGGAACACCAGGGTGTAGACATCAGCTTTTCTCTGTGGGCGTTCCTGTCCAATTGCAGCGCAGAATGTCAAAGCCAGGGAGAAAGGCTGTGATGTTCTGCACTGCAATTGGACAGCACTACAGCCAGGGAGAAGGAACGCCCAGGGAGAAAAGCTGGTGTCTCCTCCCTGGTGTTCCGATTCTGTCACTTAGCATATAGCGCGGGAGAATGTAACGGGGGCCACAGCGGCGCAACGGAGCGGCGCCTAGAAATAATAGTAATTGCAGGGACATCCCCATCTATGCTCTACATGTCCTGCTACTTAGTTAATAAAGTATAGACCCAAGAATGCGGCAGCGGCACGCGTTCTCCCTCTTGCCCAGGGTTCAATCAATAGTAAAGACGGCCCTGGCTGGCAGCATCATGACATAGTTTATGCTGCCAGACACTAAATCCAACCCTGTACATTAGCTCCCATAGCTTTAGAGGGGCACAGACACAGGGAAGGTAAGTATTATCGGTTGATATCTATCAACTATCTATTGATAGTGACCGGTTAAAAAATTCCCCTGAAGAATTGTGATCTGTAGGTCATGAGAGCAGGAATGCCACTGTGAGGGACTGGAAGGGACCTGAGTGCTGGATGCTACAAGCTCATCTACTAAGCACTAACCTTTGGCTTTTTTAGGAAATTTATGGAAAATGCATCTTACACTGTCGCTTAAAGGGGTTGTCTGATGACTCCATATAGAAAAATTACTGACCACAGTGAATCAATTTAGAGAAAAAAAAGTTAAAACTGAAAGCCCCTCTGGTCCAGCACTGAGGATCCAGTCCCCACTGCTTCTGGTTCCCAGTGGCCTAAAAGTGATGACTTCCCTTTTGTTGTCATGCTGACTTCTGCAGCCATTCAATGGCCGCAGATATGGTGTGTTCCTGAACAGCAGGAAATTGCTGAGCCTCTACGGTCATGTGCCACTCAGGATCTTCTCAGGATGTCATATCTTGCAATGCACTTATGGAACGTTGTCACTTCTGGTCAGCAGTAGAGGCATGGCACTGAAACAGAAGGAGTTTTAAAAGGGCAATTAATTTTTTATTTTTAACAGATTCCTGGCAGTTATTTTATTTTATTTTTTTGTGGGGGAGCGGACAACCCCTTTAACTATTAGATCTACTATATATTGGTATGTCACCAAGCAACTGGTTACACAGCATGGGCTAAATTGACTGTGACATTGAGAAAACAAAAAAAATGAAGAACTTCATAATTACAGAATCAATGTTGCCTAGAGCTCCAGCAATGAGGTGGTTAAGTATGTGGCCAAGACCACATTGTGCTTTGCAGCTGTCAAGAGCATGGAGCTCTTTTGTGAAGAAAGAGGCAGATCGCGGATTCCTCTTTTGTTGCGTTGATTGAGATTAAGTACATGTATAAAAAGATCAAAGGGTCTTCTATCATGGCAGCCCTCCTAACTGGCATGGTATAAGGAGCGAGAAGTGTTCTGAATAGCAATGTTTCAGCCGAGAAACAATAGACTGCATAGAAGACCTGCATTCACTGGAGCTCTTCCTTGATGCTTGGGAGGTGACTTACTAAATGGAGACAAGTCAACATGACTCTCGGTCTGATAGATTCTTTACTTGTAGTGAATGTTATTTTTACTGAGTTGTTTGCAGGTATGAAATAAACAGTTCAAGGCTATGAGCCCGAAAGATAACATTAGTGCCTTAGGCTATTTAACAGCTAGAATATTTTCTCAAGCATGAGGCATTTGCAGTGCCCAGACCCCCCTCTGAGGTGCCCAGATAACCGCTCCCCTTGGATTCCTTTGGCCCGCCCTCCTCTCCTTATTCATCCTCCTCCTCTGGTTTAGATCTCATGCCAGCGCTGGTCACCACATGAGCGGTCCCGGCGGTGACCGACGATCGCATAAGATCTAAACCAGAGAAGGAGGATGAATAATTGAATGGAGGGTGCACTGTGCATGCGCAGTGCGCCCTCCACAACATGCGTTCTCGATGAAAGTGCGGGTCCCAGAGGTAGAACCCGCGCCTATCAGACAATGGGGGCATATCCTAGCAATATGCCCCTATTGTCTGAGATGGGAATACCACTTTAAAATCGGTCTTCAACCTGTAGACCTACAGTGGGTATTAAACTGAAACTTCTAGCAAGAGAAACTAAACCTCATGGGGCCCTGTAGCAAAGTCAGGAATGAACCCTTTAACATGTTGGCAGTAAATTGAGCTGTAGCAATGCCAAAGAAGAAGTCTAATCATAGATAGTAAGGTCATATATCTTCTGCACAAAGGCGAACCCACTAAGTAGAGTTAGACAGCCAAAGGCCACTACCCTGTCTCCCCCCCCAAAAAAAAAAAATAATGTGAGTGGGGATCTTCAATCCCTGGGTCTCTCAGAAGCTGAAATGTGTGCTAAGGCTATAGATATACCTATGACTCCCAGGATTTCCAGGTAATGTCTGATCATTTATTTTAACCTTGAGCCTACATATTATCATTTGTCACATTGTCGCACGGTCTCTGTTCTAGACTGATCTGGCCATGCTTAACCCAACATATAAGAGTGCAGCAAAAAACAACCAAGACAAGAAAAACTTTCAATAGTGCTACCGAGTTGAAAGGATGTCTTGTGGACCAGTAGTACTTGAAGATCAATCTCACACCCAAAGCATTTTGGGGAGCATAACTAGTGAAAAGATAAGAAGTAGAAGTTTCTTAAGGCAATCAATCGGGCCACTGAATCAAAAGGGTCTTGACATTCACTCTATATGGGTACATCAGCATGACATGACCCTCTAAGTCATGCAGGACAAGAAAGTCGTTGTTTGGAACAGTACTAAAAACCACTTCAGCAATGCTTCATGAGAGGTGCAGAAAAAAAAGATAATTTTTAACAATGTCATTGTGAAAGGTTTAAGGGTGGCCCCAAGTGGATAACCTTGTCTACAGAGGCATAGCTAGGAGTTCAGCACAGAAAGAAACACATCTGAAGTCTGATTTATAAGCACTCTACACCCTGTATGACATCACTTTCTCCCCTCTATACTATCACTCTATCCCTTGTATGCAATCACTTTGTCCCCTAGTATGCCATCATTCTGCCCCATGTGTGCCATCACTGTGCCCCTTGTACACCATCACTCTCTCCCCTGTATGCTATCACTCTGCCCCCTGTATGCCATCACTCTTCCCCTTGTACACCATCACTATGCCCCCTGTATGCCATCCCTCTGCTCCCTGTATGCCATCACTTTGCCCCTTGTATGCCATCACTATGTCCTCCATATGCCATCCCTCTGCCCCCTCCATGCCATCCCTCTGCCCCTTGTATGCTATCACTCTGCCCCCTGTATGCCATCACTCTGCCCCTGTATGCCATCACTCTGCCCCCTGTATGCCATCACTCTGCCCCTTGTACACAATCACTCTCTCCCCTGTATGCTATCACTCTGCCCCCTGTATGCCATCACTCTTCCCCTTGTACACCATCACTATGCCCCCTGTATGCCATCCCTCTGCTCCCTGTATGCCATCACTTTGCCCCTTGTATGCCATCACTATGTCCTCCATATGCCATCCCTCTGCCCCCTGTATGCCATCCCTCTGCCCCTTGTATGCTATCACTCTGCCCCCTGTATGCCATCACTCTGCCCCTGTATGCCATCACTCTGCCCCCTGTATGCAATCACTTTGTCCCCTAGTATGCCATCACTCTGCTTCTTATTATGCCATCACTGTGCCCCCTGTATGCCATCACTCTGCCCCTTGCACACCATCACTCTCTCCCCCGTATGCTATCACTCTGCCCCTGTAGGCCATCACTCTGCCCCCTGTATGCCATTACTATGTCTCCCATATGCCATCACTGTGCCACCTGTATACCATCACTTTGTCCCCTAGTATGCTATCACTCTGCTCCCTAGTATGCCATCACTCTACCCCCTCCCATTTCAATTTCCTGCTCCTGTGCTCTGTGTTTTTGTGTTTTGTCATTGCTGGCTGTTACATGATGTGCTCCCTAACAATTTCCTTATAATTTGTTCTAGGAGAGCTATTCATTCACCACTCAGTCAGTCACACAATGGACACCGCTCTCTGACTGGTTGGATGCTGGCAATGCCCGATGTGATATTCAAACCCAGAAGGACCTAATTAGTGGGTACCACCATGTGAGTGTGCCCAGGGCCACCACTACCCTACCAATAACTACTCTTCTACCTGTCTATATGGACATCATAGATGTTCTTGGTTTGACACAAGTTGAAGATGGATTACACCATTGCCTATTTCTTTGAATGGTTGCAGTGTAATATTACTTTTGCGGTGCGATATAATACTACTTTTACCTGTGTGTGCATTGACAGCATTTTTGGTGACTTGTGTTTTTTAGCTGAACAGGTTCATTTTAAGGAAGGTCCATCTACTCGAGATAACTCCCTTGAAAGTAATATTTAGTCATATTGTATTATATGCTATATCTTTACTCAAATACATAAAAAGACCAAAACTTTCCATATAATTATTTCGACAAAGCTGTGGACCTTTATCTGTCCCAGTCTCCCAGTAAGTAACTAGCAGAGATGGATGCATGGACTCTTCACACCAGTAATGTGGTAACTTTCCTGAGCAGAATTTGTATGCATCATAGTGATGTGCCATTCTAGTGCCTGAGGGGGCAGCTGAAATGTCACTCTTCTCCGGGCTTATACATAAACATTAGTTTATATATGTACTCTGCTATACAGGTGAATTTATTTCAGTAATGCAACTTAAAAGGAGTTGCATTAATGCAACTTAAAATTTGAATATTGGGAAAAGGTTCAATATTCTAGGCTCAAAGTGTCACACTCTAGTCAGCAAATTAATCCATATCCCCTGAGCAAAGGGTACCTGAGATTGTGAATTTGGGGTTTTCATAAGCTGTAAGCCATAATCATCCAAATTATAACAAATAAAGGCTTGAAATATCTCGCTTTGCATGTAATGAGTCTATCTCATATGTTAGTTTCACATTTTAAGTTGCATTACTGAAATAAATGAACTTTGCACGATATTCTAATTTTTCGAGTTTCACCTGTGTATGTTGTCAGTCCTAGTGTGTAGTACCGGCTCATTTGCTTCTCTTTTTATTCTTAAACATTATATTTTTTTACTATTTCAAAAAGCATAACCTACTATTGTTGCTAAAAATTGCTATACCATAGGTACATTCATGCATTATCTATAGCTATTGAGAGTATGAAGAAAAAATTCCAGCACACAACCACTTATAAGCCAAATTCCCATAGTGGCCAATGGTGCGTTAATAGTTTTGAGCGATGGCACGCTGAGTGCCTAGTTACAAAGCCTGGGTGCCACCATTCTGTCTAATTTGAGAATTGATCTGTCTTTTCAGCAGATAGCTTTCACATACTCTCTAAGCATAGGCATACTGTTAAGATTTCTACACAACTGCAGTACCCCAGACCTGGTGGTATCTGCAATTGTTTAATGTTTTATATGCAATGTTTTGTAATGTAGTCTGATGCTACGCCATTTATTCCAGCAGGGGAGGTAATGGTTGGCAAGAACAGGGCTAACCACACTGTTCCTTCACTCTTAGTACTAGTGCACTGGTCCTGCTTCCTGCCAGGAAGAGGAGCTCCAGTCTAGCTAGAAAAAGAGAGGAGAGTTCCTGTTCTGATAGTAGGGGAGTGAGGAAGCACATGTCAAAGCTCCCACTCCCAGGAACCGTGTCTTATTCCCCTGTGAGACAAACACTCTAGAGGGACACTCAAGATCAGATATTAATCAATCCTGCCTCTAAAAAACACTTCGGAGACAAAAGAGCAGAGTGATCAGTGAAATACAGCTTTACTGACCCTGCTGCAATGTGAGGAACAACAGCTCAGACACCCATCACCTAAAGCATCGCTGGGCCAGACTAAAATTAAACCTGTATTACAGTAGACACCTATATCGACAAATGCTTGCTAGTGCCAACCTATTGCCATCCAACCTACCACCATACCTCCACGTCTGGTGCTAGAAACTGCACTTTGTATTTATTGCTGCTGGATGTGCCACATGTTATGTTTTGCAAGTAAAGAGAGACTGTTATACGATTCTTTTCACTGCATCGGAAACCCAGAGAGTACACTGTGACACAACATCTCATCAGGACTACTAGCACTCCCATCCACTGCACTGGGTTCTCAGGTGCATGCTGCACAACCACTAGCTATGCTAAATCTGCTGTATCTGGTAACCTTCTAATCTAATCCAGGAATTATGGGTTTGGTTTAGATGGTTAGTTGCTAGAATTGAGCGAACTGGCTGTAAATACCCCAAATAATTTGGATCTGAAAGTTTGACATTCGTTTAAGACGAGTCACTCAAAATGGCAGCCGCTTTTCACAGATCAGAGAACAGAGAAAACATATGTAAATATGACTTATGACTACAAATTATATGCTATACTAAAAGTATACTATGGAAAAGTATTAACGTTTTCATGTGTTAAAAGTTGCAATCAATTAAAATTAATTTATTAATTATTTAGTTAGCAACTTTAATTCAATTATATATTTTCTTATAGAATATTACTTTATTTTTCATCCATTGACAGATGTACCAAGCATTAAAGTTTAGGGGATACGTTTCTGATCAGTGGGGATCCGACCTCTGTGACCCCCACTGATCATGAGAACTCGGGTCCTATGTTACCTCTCAAGAATGGAGCAGTGGTCATGCATATCTGCTGCCACTCCAGTCACCTCCAAAGGACTTCCACGGATAGCCAAGAACAATGCTCGCTTATCTCTGGAACTCCCGTAGAGTTAAACAGAGCAACAGTAGATATGCAAGAACCCCATTCCTATAATCAGTGGGGCTCTCAACCGTTGGACCCACAATAATCACTTTAAAAGGTTGTCTTATTAAGACAACTCGTCCCTTAGCCAACTGATAGGGGAAGTGTCTGATCAACAGGCTTCCGACTGCTGGGGCCCCCATGTTAACGAGAATGGTGACCCATTCTCTTCCATTTGAAGGAAGCTTCAGTCGCTCTGCCTCTCAATTCAGCTTTCTGGGGCTGCCGGAGATAGCCAAGTACAAGTGATCACTATTTCCAGTAACCCCATACAGCTGAAAGAAGCGGCAGACTTGCATGCCTGCCTTTCATTCAACTAGAGAGCATAAGCCCCAATTCTTTTGACAGGCAGGGGCCCCAGCAGGTACACCCCGGCCAATCAAATATCCTCTATTCTGTAGATAGGGGATGAGTTGTCTTAATAGGACAAGTCCATTAAAGATGCAAATCCTTTTTAACAGGTGGAGTGCTCAGAGCAGAGCATCGCCGCACCCTACACTAGCAGAATAACGCGCTGCAGTTCTTCGGCTACATCTGGATGACTTTATGATGGTCCGAGTGACTTGATTTATGGAGTATATCCCTTTCTATGTCACTAAGTGAGCTGTTTTTAGGCAATTTCCATTCCCATGTAAGCTGTCTTTAGTTACCATAGCAACAGTGGCCATTTTTAAAACCAAAGGAAAATGGCTAAAAATATAGAGTCATATTTTGCAGGTTTCTTTGTTTAGCGACTCACGACAGACAAACAGTGTCTGCAATGGACCATTACTTGTCAAATAATGCCCCAACGTAGTGACACCCTTGGCATTTCCTAAGGGGCTTCACTCTGCGCCCAGAGGGTATTAAGTGACAGCTAATGGCCCCAAGCATATGCCATTATTGCTCAATGACATGTTTTGATAATGATCTACACTAAGAAAAAATGATGGGAAAAAATTCCTGTGACACAATGATAAATAAAGAGGTTGAAGAATAGGAGTCTGTAGAAAGCTGTCTGCTCTCATCACTGCGAAGTAAATGAGGAATTGTTTTATTTGTGATTTTCTTCCCTGCGTTTCATGGGACTCGGACAAGCAGCGCAGCATCTTATCCAGTTACTAAATGTTGATTGGATAGTTTAAAGAGGTTTTCCAATTTGCATTATAATCCTTTAAAATAATCCTTTAAGAGGGTAGCTGTCATTTTGTAATGTATTTCTTTTACCTTTATTGCTCCTATCTTCCGTTCTGGGCTGTGGTCACATGACCATGTCCATGCAGCTCTTTCTTACTTCCTGTGATGTTATGTCCATGGGCGGGGCAGTGATAGGGGAGTGTCTATGTAACTAGTTGGGTGGGTGTGGCCTTAAACTAGCTGGGTGTTGTTAGGGGCGGTGCTGGAGCTGTGGCAGAGAAAGGAGAAGTGCATCATGGGTTTGGTTGGATACAGGAACAGGAAGTGCTACATACAGGAAGTGAACAAACCATTGTGATGTGTTTACATGGTGAAAACAGGTCAGGAGAGTCCAAATTGAAAAAAGTTAGGAACGGCAGCAGCATATCTGTTAAAACTGCAGCAATCCTGAAAACCCCTTTAAATGTGTTGGCCAATTTCCAAATTAATTTGTCAAAATATCATATATAGAGATGAGTGAAGTTTTGCAAAATTCAACTGCGCTACTTTGCTGAATTTTACAAAAAAATCTGCTTCATGACGAAGCACATTTCTTTGAAAGTAGTAGGTGCAATGACAGTGAGCGGCGATTGCGCCGCTCTCCGTCATTGTACCCCTCAGATTCCGCATTCATAGCTGATCGCAGCATCTGATAGGAATAATACAGTGTAAAATAAAAAATAAAAATAATTTTTAAAAATAATACTTACCTGATCCATTTGCTCCGGATTGGCCGGCCGCTGCCATCTCGCTCGAAGGTCTGGCGTGAAATCTCGCTTGGCCCGAGATGACATCATCACGCCGGTCGGCGTGGGGAAGTCATACCACATCGCATACGGGATTTCGGCCGAGATCTTCAAGCAAGATGTCGGCAGCCAGCCTGTTGCGGGAAAATGGATCAGGTAAGTATTATCCCTCATTCTAGTCAGAAGATTCTCCCTTGCCCTAACACAATAACGTCCCCCAAAGGTTTAGAAAGAGATAACCCCATTTAAAGCTGGTATTTAAACCAATCAGTCACTAGGATATTTTGTAAAGAGTCTATCAAACAGTACGAATAATATGTCCTGTGCATGTGCAAATGTTCTGAATGCCTAAAGAAGGTAATTATCGGGAACAAACCCTTCATTCCGAATAATTGCCTGGTGAACAGAGATGATGAAAGCTAAATTTACGTTTAGCAGTCATCTCCTTTGTATGGGCAAGAACAATCACTGCTATTGTTCGTCCCAATAGAGAATAGTTGAGGGGCATTTATCATTGTGTTTACACCACTATTGTGGAGTCAAAAATTTGAACATTATGGTGCATGCCATATTTGCACCATAATTTGCAACTTTTTGAGCTTCTCATCACTTTTCTAAATTGGCAAGGGGATCAAAACTGGCTTATGTGAACACCAGTCTTGATAAATGTCCCTCATTGTTTCTGGGCAGCTTACACAGCACAATCTGCTGTCTAGAAGCAATGGGCTATGAAAAATTAAAGGTGGAATCTGATTGGTCTCTATGGGCGACTAAACCAGTTTTCCTTAGAATCAGTTTTGATAAATGTCCCCCAATGATTTTGGTGTTCATTCAGTGACATCTTTACAATACGACCACAAATTAAGGTTTCCCGAGGAAGTTTTGGAAGCCAAAATCTGAAATAGATCATGAAAGGAGAAACATTATAAAGGACAGGTATGACTTCTTTGTATCCACTCCTGGTGTCAAGAAACTTGACAGCGTGGTCGTAACTTTATAAAGGGTCAGTTATCGGGAATGAGCGTTCCTAGGAATGCATATTCTCGATAATTGCCCTGACAAAAGACACTACACCTCTGAAGACAGAAGTTCCTACAGTTGACCATGCCCATGTCAGGGAGGAAGTAAAAAAGCCGCAGATCAGAAGATGGGCAAGTGGGAGCCAACGTGCAGGACTGAAGGCGACGGGGAGCAGCTAATTATGATTCTTTCTCTAGTGGAGGCCGACTGCGGGCATCAGGGAAAAAAATTGTTATTCCTATTCGAACCACTTTATAATCAGAAAAAATGTTTTGCTGATTTTTTATTAAAATTTTTCCATGTTGCCATCTATTAAAAAAAACCTGAAATTCTGTAATTATCACACTGGCCACTAGGCCTAAAAATATGTTAAAACATTGTTCTGTTTAGGCAACTTTTCAGTAGCCACTGCATTATTATTACTACAGGGAGAATTACAATGACAAGTACCACCTCCGTATATATAACACAGGATATACCATTCCCAATAGGTGATATCATAGCTTATCTTCTCCATACTAACCTCCACACAGGTCACAGAGCATGCCTCGAAAAAAAACTCCCCTCCTGACCATTGCGCCTATATCCTATGTGACTGCTCTCAAAGAACAGGAATTCTTGAGCTATTTTAGGTTTAGTCACCAGTGTGGAAAGTGCATGATTTCAGGATTATTTTTTAAACATTGATAGGGACATAGAAAATGTAAAAAAAATCACCAAAAATTCACATCAAAACATAAAAACTTGATTTAAACAATAGGTCATATTCCTATGACAAATTCTCATAAAAGTGGCAAAGGTTCAAGCCTGTCACGTGGGAATAGACACTTTCATCCAAAATACTGATTGTTGTCAGTGTCATATCCATGTATATATTTAAGATTTTATCATTCACAGCATGGTTCATTCCTTACACGGGACTGAAAAAAATAATAATTCACACATTCTTGGATATTCAGCTAGGATTTTAAATTGTCTTGATTCTGGCCTGAATAATTAATATTTGCTACAGGCCATGAAGTCTTCAGCTTGGGTGTCATGCGCTTATCCAATATGCATCTTGACACTGAGAGCTTAACGTGTAAAACAGAGAAAGCATAAAAGAAAACAGGAGTAGTCCTGCTCCTCCCCATAAGCTATGTTTTGAGAATAATTAGTCAAAATGATGTTCCCATTGTTTTTAAAAAAATTCCGTCATTGAATTAAAAATATTTAATCACTGCACTTTACAATAATACAATATTTAAAGGGAATCCGTATTATCAGCACAAGAGCACGATTTTTTGTGACTTTTTCCCCTTGTAGCTAGTTTGCATGGAGCCTCCATTCTGCTTGACCAAAGATACACATTGTCATTAGTATTGTCTAAGGATATATATAGAGCGCCAATTGATCACTTCTTATGGGCTCATTCAGACGGCCGTATGAGTGAGTCCGCATCCGTTTTGCAATTTTGCGGAATGGGTGTGGACCCATTAATCTCAATGGGGTCACAAAAGAAGCAGACAGCGCACCGTGTGCTGTCCGCATCCATGGTTCTGCTCCGCGGAAAATATAGAACTTGTCCTATTCTTGTCCGCAATCGAGGACAGGAATAGGCATTTTCTGTTATGGTTGTGGCCATGTGCGGTCCACAAATTGTGGAACGCACACGGCCAGTATCCTTGTTTTGCGGCTCTAATAGGTAACTTTCCTTTTAAAGGTGCGTGAAGTTTGTTGCATGTCTATTGTAGTCAGTGTCGGACTGGGGTACCTAGGGCCCACCAGTAAAATTTATTTTGGGGGCCCACCATACGGATACATTCAAATATAATAAATAATCTAACAAGTTTTTGATATGAACATCGGCTGGTTGAGGTGCTGTACATTGAATATATGTATGAAGTGCAGTAAGTCTACTGTGTTATGTGCCACTTGTGCAGGGGGTGGGAGACTAGGGGCCCACTTTGCTCAGGGGCCCACCGGGGGATTCCCCTGTACCCCTGTGGGCCAGTCCGAGTCTGATTGTAGTGAAGGGCTAGTGCGACATAGGCTTTCTCCGCCGGTATTCCAAGGGTTACTTCAGGATCAGGTTATTAGCACAGGAAGCACAGCTTCAGTAGTAAATAAGACCATCCACGAATATCCCATCACTCTTCCCAATAACTGGACGACACACAGTATCAGGAGCAGGACACTGCTTAATGCCACATACCCTACTTTTATGCCACTCTCCCATGCAAGGGAGACACCTACAGAAAATTATCCATTCTTCAATCACAGACTGGTTACAGCCCACACATCCCCTCCCCTCAGCCTGAGAGCAAATCCAATTAACAGTTCAGTTGAAACATTCATTGTAGCCAAACGCAATCCGCTACACTACACTGCTCCCCCTTGCCCACAAGCCGGTATACACAGTCTGATCCATCACGGATCGGCTTAGGGATGTCCGGGGTTGCTCACGGATCATTTTTCAAAGTCAGTTTGTCTAGACAACCTTTCAGCGTTTCCGTTTTGTTTTCCTGGGCGGTATTGGATGTTGAAGTGAAATGGCTGCAGCGCCAAACTCCAGCGCAGCAGCCAGGCATTGTCCCCTGCCACCCGGTTTAGCCAGACCAGCGGGTTGTGATCCGTGAGCAAAGAAAAGTCTGTCCATACAAGTAGGGTTGTAACTTTTTCAGGGCCCACACCACAGCCAGGCACTCCTTCTCGATGGCGGCATAGCTTACTTCTCTGGGTAACAGCTTTCGACTTATGTAAGCAATGGGATGTTCTCCGCCATCAGCCCCAACTTGGCTCAGTACTGCCCCCAATCCAAACATAGAAGCGTCTGTGTGAACAAGAAAACGTTTGTTTGGATCGGGAGCTGCCAAGACAGGGGCATTTATAAGTGCATTTTTCAATTGTTGGAATGCTTGCTGACACTCCGGGGTCCATGTTACTTGGCGGGTAAGGTTTTCCTGGGTAAGATCAGTAAGGGGTTTGGCCAGGGCACTATAGTTGGGAACAAACTTTCTATAATACCCGGCCGTCCCTAGAAAAGCTAAAATCTGTGTCTTGGTTCTGGGTGTTGACCACTAGGCTACAGCCTCTACTTTAGTGGGCTCAGGCTTCTGCTTCCCACAGCCTACTCGATGCCCGAGGTACTGGACCTCGGCCATTCATATGTTGCATTTGCCAGGCTTCAGCGTTAAGCCTGCTTCCCTAATCCTATCTAGAACCGCTCCTATATGGGCCAGGTGCTCCTGCCAGGTATTGCTAAAGATGGCGATGTCATCTAAGTAGGCACAGGTGTAGCCCTGGAACCCATCTAGGAGCCGGTCCACCATCCTTTGGAAGGTAGCCAGAGTGTTTTTGATTCCAAACGGCATTACCTTAAATTGTTATAAACCGAATGGGGTGACAAAGGCAGACTTAGGGATGGCGTCCGGGGCCAAGGGGATCTGCCAATACCCCTTACAGAGATCAATGGTAGTGAGGTATTGGCCCCTGGCCATCCGGTCTAGCAGTTCGTCTATCCTTAGCATAGGGTAGGCGTCGGACACTGTCTTTTCGTTTAACCTCCGGTAGTCCACGCAGAAGCGGGTTGTACCGCTTGGGTACAAGGACTACTTGGGAGGCCCAGGTGCTGTCCAACGGCTCAATCACCCCCAGTTGAAGCATCTCGTTGATCTCCTTATGCATGTTCTCCCGTACCGCCACAGGGAGGCGGTAGGGGGTCTGCCGCAGTGGGGGTTGATCTGGTGTCTCTACTCGGTGAGTGGCCAGAGAAGTGTAGCCAGGTGCATTAGAGAAGGTGGCTTGCTTCTCTCATAACAGTTGTTGTACCTCAATACACTCCTGTGGGCTCAACCTATCTCCTAGTTTGACTTCCTCTATGTCACTAGATAAACTTCTGTCCCCCAGGAGAACTGGAAGGGGGAGGCCAACAAACTCCTCAGATGTGGGTGCGCATATAGCAGTCACCTCCTCGGAGCGGTCCTGGTAGGGCTTCATCATGTTCACATGGAGCATGCGTCACCCCCCTGACCCTGCACATGGACCGATTATATAGGTGGTGTCAAATCTCTGTTCCAAAACTTTATAAGGGCCTTGCCAAGGCCGCCTGTAGCCTATCATGTCGGACCGGTTTTAAGACTAAAACTTTTGACCCGACCTGAAAGCTACGGTCCCTGGCTCCCTGATCATACCATGTGTGCTGACGAGTCTGGGCCGCCTGAAGGTTTTCCTGTACCGACCTGGTTAATTCCTCCAGTCGGTCCTGGAACTCCAGCACATATGGTATGATGGGGGTACCGTCTGTGCTATGGCCTTCCTCCCAGTGTTCCTTGATAAGATATAGGAGACATTGCACCCGCCTTCCAAATAACAACTGAAACGGGGTGCACCCTGTGGTTTCCTGCGGCACCTCTCGGTATGCAAAGAGGAGATGGGGCAGGAATCGCTTCCAGTCCCGGTGGGTCTCGGCTAAGGTTCGGAGCATCTGTTTCAGCATTCCGTTAAATCTTTCACATAGGCCATTGGTCTGGGGATGGTAGGGGGCACTAACTATTGGCTTAATGACACAGAATTTCCAGAGGTGCTGGGTCACTTCCGCGGTGAACTGAGTACCCCGATCCGAGATTATCTCCTTGGGTAACCCCATCCTGGAGAAAATCCGCATGAGAGCCTCTGCTACCTTTTCAGCGTGGATATTAGATAGAGCCACCGCCTCTGGATATCGCATAGTGTAGTCCACCACTGTCAAGATAAATCTCTTGCCAGAGGGGCTAGGCTTGGTTAAGGGACCCACTATATCCACCGCTCCTTGGCTGAATGGTTCCTCAACTATGGGTAAGGGGTGTAACTTGGCTTTCCGGCGGTCCCCCCTCTTCCCCACTCTCTGGCATGTGTCACAGGTATTGCAGTACTTCCTGACTTCTTGACTGATTAATGGCCAGAAGAAACTCTAGGTCAATCGATACCGGGTGCAACTGACCCCTAAATTTCCGTATAGCGGAATATTATGTGCTATCCGGAGCAACTTTGATCGGCACCGCTGCGGTACCACCAGCTGCCTAATGATAATCGGGTCTGACCTGCCTACTCTTTTCTCAGACTCCCTGTATAACAATTTCTTGTCCCATACAAATCTCTCCCCTTCAGCCCCGGGTTGGTCAGAGGTGACCTTATCTCTATATACTTGTAACGTGGGGTCAGTGATCACCTCTGCCTCAAATTCACTAAGGGGAACCCAGGGGACACACTCTAAGGAAGGGGAAGGATCTCTTATCTGAACCTCCGGGTGTGAGTTGTGGTCCTGGGTGCGGGCCTGTTGCTCGGTGACAACTGGGTGTGCTTCTCCAATGGCGGTGGTCTGGGGATCAAAAGTGGAGGTGAGCTTCCCCAGATCGTTCCCCAAAAAAACCTCTGCCGGTAGTTGCCGCATTAACCCGACTTCCACATTTCCAGACCCCGCTCCCCAATGCAAATGTACCCTTGCTGTGGGTAGCCGGTATAGTGCTCCCCGGGCTACCCTTACAGCCACGGTTTTGTTGGTTCTGGCGTGGTTGGGCACTAGGTGGCTCTTTACCAGTGTTATGGTGGCTCCCGAGTTGCGGAGCCCTTGTACTGCTTTTCCCTCCAAATAGACCGTCTTCCGATGGTGTTGGCGATTATCTGCCTCTGCCTGGAGTGGATTGGCTTCATGTAGCACTTCCCACTGTTCTACGGTTGGGGCTGGTGTCTCGGTCTGGTAATAGTGTGCTGCTGCTCGGGGTGGTGGTGGTGGTGGGCCTGGCCGGATCCATGGTGGTCGGTCTCGGAGTTGCGGGCAGTCTCTCTTGTAGTTCCCCCATTTCTAGTACTGGTGGCACTGTCCGGGATTGGGTTGCTGGAACCGCTGTTGTGCGGTAGCTGGGGGTGGAAGCTGCTGAGGTGGTGCTGCTGGGCCAGTGGTGTAGGTAGTCCCCACGATGGGTCTTACTACTGTCCTAGCTGGTACTGGTTTCCGTTGCCTGCGGGCATCCATATATTTATCTGCTTTCCTGGCCGCTTCGTGGAGGGACGTACGGTTGCGGTCCCTTACTCACTCTTGGATATCTGTTGCTAGCTCATCATAGAATTGTTCCAGCAGCAGGATCTGTAGTGATGAGCGGCAGGGGCAATATTAGAATTCGCGACATTTCGCGAATATTTGGGCGAATATTCGCCATATATTTGAAAATTTGCAAATTCATGATCTCCAGGCATTATTTTCTTGATTGCGAAAATTCGCATAAAATTCGCCTAAAATTTTCACATAAAAATTTGCATGAACTGGTATTTTAAAAAAAATCTAATATTCGCGATTACGAATATATTTAGCGATATTCTAAATATTCGTGAATTCTCAAAGTGCCGATATTCGTGATTAAAATTCGCAATTCGAATATTCGTGATCAACACTAAGCATCTGTAGTAGATCCTCCATGGACCGCACTTTGTGGGCTTATACCCATCCCAGGGCCGCTCGGTATAATCGGCAGGCCCATTCAGCGTGAGAGTCCTTCTCGGTCATTTTAAGCTCTCTGAACCGCCTCCGGTACGCCTCTGGTGTTATGGCATAACGGGCAAGTATTACTTCCTTTACCCGGCTGTAGTTCCTGATTTCCTCATCAGGGACTGTGCGGTACGACTCTGCTGCTCTCCCTGACAGCCGACCTGCTAGGATAGGGACCCAATCTTCCGTATTTATTTTATGTAGGGCACACAGTCTCTCAAAATCCTGAAGGAATTCATCTATATCTTCCTTTGCCTCTACATATGTTTTAAAAGCTTGGTAAGGTATGTTAGGCTTACCCTCCTTTATCATTGTCACTGTTTGGCCTCTTTCTGGGGTTTGCTGGTTCCTCTGTCTCAGTATAAACTCCTGAACTTCTATCATGGTTCAGGAGATTATATCCATTGGTGAGTTTTCGCCATAAAACGACAGCCTGAATTATAGCTCCCTTTGGAGCTCAGACTGTTTCTCTTCGTTAGCCGAACAACTTCGTTCGGGAACCAAACCGCCCTCCATTCGGTATTCCGCCCTCATTTCTGTAACAAAAACAGCCTTTTTCTTGTTGCTGGCCAGAATACCCCTTGCTTCCAGGAGATCCTTTAACGTGGACCGCTTAAGTGAAGAATAGTCGATCTCCATCCGCAATCCTCCTTCTCTGTTGCTTGTTCCCTTGTGAGTTCTGGATCCCGTTGCTGCCAACCAAATGTAGCGGAGCGCTAGTGCGACATAGGCTTTCTCCGCCGGTATTCCAAGGGTTACTTCAGGATCAGGTTATTAGCACAGGAACCACAGCATCAGTAGTAAATAAAATCATCCACGAATATCCCATCACTCTTCCCAATAACTGGACGACACACAGTATCAGGAGCAGGACACTGTTTAATGTCACATAGCCTACTTTTATGCCACTCTCTCATGCAAGGGAGACACCTACAGAAAATTATCCATTCTTCAAACACAGACTTATTACAGCCCACACATCCCCTCCCCTCAGCCTGAGAAGTAAATCCAATCAACAGTCCAGTTGAAACATCCATTGCAGCCAAACGCAACCTGCTACATCTATGCAGAGGGGTGGAAGAGACTGATGGCATAATACTAATGTATGCTACTAGTGTTGGGCGAAACGAAGTTCACGATGTGGACTTCGATCCGAATTTCAGGAAAAATTTGATTTGCACAAATCAGAATTTCCTCGTGCACCATGGTAACGAATCCATTTTCCCTGAAATGGTGGTAAAAAATAAATAAAATCATTCTTCCCTCATCCATTTGATCGTGAAGAGGCCGCCTCGGCCATCTTGCTTCAAGATCCTGTGTGAAATCTCATGCACGGTGATGTATGACGTTACCAAGCCAGCCGACGTGATGACAGCATCATGCACTGTGCTCGTTTTTGCGCTGCATCTTCAAGCAATATGTCGACGGCGGCCTTTCGCGATCAAATTTATAAGGTAAGTAAAATGTAAAAAATAATTTTTTAAATTGCGAACACTAAAATATAGATCTCAGATGCCGTGATCAGCGATGATTGCGGCATCTATGAGTTCAATGACGGGGGTGGTGCAATCGCCGTTCCCTGTCATTGCACCCACTGTCAACAGGACTTTTTTTTTCGGTCATACATTACGGAAAAAAACTGAACTTTTATTTGTGCCGATAGAAATGTATTAGGACAGAGCAAAAGGGAATCCCTCTTAAAGGCTTCCATTTTGCATTTCGTCCTAAAATTCTGTTATATTCAGTTATAACCCTGTTATAATGGAACACTATAACGGAATTACTTAACGTTGATGGGAACCCACCCTTACATCCGTTTTTTTGCGGATTCATTGTAACAAATTTTTGTCCTTGTCCGCAAAACTGACAAGAATAGGACATGTTCTATTTTTTTGCGGAACAGACTTGCAGACATACAGACACGGAATGCATTTCTGTTTTTTTGCGGCCCTATTGTACCTCCACAAATAAAACTGATGGACACAGACAAAAAATATGTTTGTGTGTGTATGAGCCCTAAGGGGAGTTGTGCATTTTGGCAGAGGTACAGTTTAGTAGCGGGATAAAGCTGCTCATACACATTAGATAAATGTTGCCAATCCCTCCATCTACTCTGTATGATGTCGCGGAAATAGGGATTGGGCAGTTGGAATTGAACTGACTGATCCTTTTGCTCTGGGGAGATAAGCCACTTTCAGAAATGTCTGGTGGAGGCTTCTGGTGGTGGCTTCTGGTGGTGGCTTGTCCGGTGGTGGCTTCTTCCCTCTCCCCATTCAGAACAAATTCCTACTTTTCTAAGCCAAGCTTGCATCTATAAAGAGAGATACGGTAGTTGGATAGATTTTGGAAGGGGCTATGTCATTCAGACAAGCATTATGGCCTCTTTCTCAGCCTGTGACGTCACATCCATCGGTCACATACTCTTTCTGCAGCTCAGTCCTATTCAAGTGAATGGGATCGAGCAGCAGTACCAAGTACAGCCACTATACCATGTACTTTACTGAGGTTGGTATACTATGAAGAGGCTGCTGCACCTGTACGAGCACCTTGGACCCTCAAATAGCAGATCGTCGAGCGTTTCACCAGTCAGACCCACACCGAGGATAGGTCATCAATATTTAAATCCTGGAAAACCCCTTTAAGATTCCTCAAATGTTATGGATAAAAAGGTAGTAATCCGATTATATTGTCTGTAGCAGTGCAATCCACATGTGTGTTGACGTACAAGAAAACTCATATTGTTGATGTTTACTGACCAATGTGAAGCCATATGATTCTTTAATGGAGCATCAACTAATTAAGTACAGGCTAATAATGTTTGACCAACAGATCACCAGCAAAAATAACAAGTCTAAAACTGGCATCCTAATCATTTCCCTCTGTGTTGATGCTCTGAAGTGATTATCCAGCCAAACAAGAGATTACTGATTCTTTCTGCCTCATTACTCTGATATACTGGGAGCCCCATGGCTCTTCTGTGTATACTCTTGTTTTCCCAGGTTTCTCTATTGTGGCGAAGGAGACTTAGTTGCACTTAGAGTTTATCCCTGCTCTCATTATCATCGCTTCCTCTTTCTCCTTCAGTAGTGGGGTTTAAAGAGCTGGATTAGTCTTTGCTAGCCCTTTCTTGCTTTCACTAATTCCCACTTGACCAGTAATGATAAGCAGTGTAATCAATGTCTTCTAAGACCTGGTGTGAGTAGGTGGGGGATCAGCTCCAGTACATTGTACATATAGATACATCCGTGCAGAGTAACATCGGTAGTGATGGACGAACATCGTCCGGTACGTTTTGTGAACGTGAACGCGCATTCGCGATCAAAAGCTCACAAACCACGCATTTGCGGCGGGGCCCCATTCACTTTAATGGCAGGCGAACCTGAAAAGCCTTTAGGTCATATTTGCAGCCACCAAATACTTACTAGAAGTGCACAAATAGTCCCACAACATGGACAGTGACATACCAGAGGGGGATCAATGGCAAACATTCCTACAAAAAATATGTATTTTAATCAGGGTCCATTTTTATGTGGCTTAAAGGGAAACTCTCAAAAATGTGCCCTGCTGGAGCCTAGAAAAATGTTATTTTAGGCCACGGGAGTACGGTCCCCAAAAATTAGGCAATCACATGACAGAAAAGAACAAGTGATTATGTGGCTGGAAGTACATTAGGTGGTCAGTGGATAACAATTTTACTGTAGGCCAGTGGAGTAGAGGCCCCAAACATTAGGCAATCACCTGACAGAAAAGAACAAGTAATTATGTGGCTGGAGGTTTATTAGGCGGTCAGTGGATAACAATTTACTGCAGGCCAGTGGAGTACAGGCCCCAAACATTAGGCATTCACCGGGCAGAAAAGAACAACTGATTATGTGGCTGGAGGTATATTAGACGGTCAGTGGATAACATTTTTACTGTAGGCCAGTACAAGCCCCAAACATTAGGCATTCACCTGACAGAAAAGAACTAGTGATTATGTGTTTGAAGATACATTAGGCGGTCACAGGATAAAAATCTTACTGTAGGCCACTGTAGTAGAGGCCCCAAAAATTAGGCATTCACCTGACAAAAAAGCCCTTTTATGCCGTTGTATATACATAAGAGAAGGACCATTCTTTGTTGGTGGTGGCGGATATGTATGGGCTGGCATGGGGAAATTCAATTACATGTTGTCATCACAGGTGTTGAATTCCTCCAAGATCCATGGCGTATTCATTTTTTGAAATGTGAGGTAGTCCACACTGTCGTGAGCTAGGCGAGTGCGCTTATCGGTCACAATCCGCCCTGGCAGTTCCATGGCAAATTGTGCCATCTCTGACTACAGGTCAAGCCTGCACACCCAGTAGTCCAGGGGTTCCTCACTTCTCAGAGCTTCCACATCAGCCGTTAACCCGATGTAGTCAGACACCTGTCGGTCTAGGCGTTCCCTGAGGCTGGACCTGGAGGGAGGCTCTCGATGGGTTGGCTGCAAGAATAATTTCATACCCGAAGTGACCAACACATCTTCAATCCACCCTCTTCCTGCAGGCGCAGTAGGATTGGTACCCGCACCTGTTTTGCTGTGGATGGAAATTCCTCTGCCAGTGCCCGCAACAGCAGAATGCAGCATCTCTCGCAGCAAGGCCTGGAAATGCTGCATTCTGACAGCCCTCTGTGATGCTGGTAACATGTCTGCCATTTTGTGTTTGAACCGGGGTCTAAGTACGTTGCCACCCAGTACTAGTCCTTGCCCTTTATGTTTTTTATACGGGGGTCCCTCTTCAAACACTGGAGCATGAAGGTCCCCATTTGCACTAAATTGGAAGCGGTGGAGCGCCCTGGCTCCTGCTCATCGCCCAGGAGAATGTCGTCCTCGGTCTCCTCCCCCCAGCCACGGACAACACCAGGGATCCCCAAAAAGTTTAAAGTCCCCCTCAAAGTCTGCTCTTCTTGCTCCTCCTCCTCCCTAGCCACTATCATCCTCTGACTCCTCTTCAGACTCCTGCTAACTTGTCTCAGATGGAGTAGTCCCCCCTGGGAATTCATTCAGCATTGCGACTTCCTCATCTTCCAGCTCCTGCTCCTCGATGGCTTGATCAATGACACGATTCAATGCACGCTCCAGAAAGAAGGCATATGGTACGATGTCACTGATGGTGCCCTCGCTGTGACTGACCAGTTTGGTGATCTCATCAAATGGCCGCAGAAGTCTGCATGCGTCGTGCATGATCAGCCACTGGCGACTCGAGGTGAAAAGAAACCAAGCTCCCCAGAACCTGTCCTGCTGCAGAGTTTGTACAGGTAGTCGTTAACGGCACGTTGCTGCTGGAGCAGCCTATCAAGCATATACAAAGTGGAGTTCCAGCGCGTCGGGCTGCCACAAATCAGACATCTGACGGGCAGATGGTGTCGTTGCTGAACGTCAGCAAGGTGAGCCATGGCCGTGTAAGATCTTCTAAAATGGCCAGAGATTTTCCTTGCCTGCCTCAAGACGTCCTGGACCCCGGGGTATTTGGCAAAGAATCGATGCACGACTAAGTTCAGGACGTGTGCCATGCACGGCATGTGTGTCATTTTGCCTATTTCAGCACGCTCAGCAGATTGGCACCATTGTCGCACACCACTTTACCAACTGTCAAATTGAGCGGGGTTAGCCACTGATTGGCCTGTGACCGCAGAGCTGAAAGCAGTGCAGGTCCGGTGTGGTTCTTGGCTTCCAGGCACAACAGCTGCAGCACAGCATGGCAACGTCTCACCTGGCACGTTGAATAGGTTCTGGGGAGCTTGGGGGGTGCAGCGGAAGAGGCGGTAGCAGTGGAAAAGGAGGAGTCAGCCAAGGAGGAGACGGAGGGCAGTAAAAGTTATGTACACCCAGAGGGCAGTAAAAGTTATGTACCTTCCCTGCCCGTGTTTGCTAGACTGTGGTCAGATTTATCTTGGCACCGACACTGTGCCAGAGATATATTCACATGCTGCTGAACGTGGCCATATAGCTCTGGGATGCCCTTCTGGAAGAAATATTTCCTTCCAGGGACCTTCCATTGTGGTGTGCCAATGGCCACAAAATATATAAAATCCTCCGAGTCCACCAGTTTATATGGCAGTAGTTGGCGGGCTAGCAGTTGTGACAAGCAAGTGGTCAGCCATTGGGCAAGAGTGTTATCCAGCGTCATAAACTTTTTACGCTCTAACATTTCGGCAATAGAAGCCTGCCTTCTGCCAGATGAACGCGACGACGGCACGGTGGAAGGTGAAGTAGAGGACAAATGGGAGGAGACAGGAGAAGGAGAAGAGGCAGGATGTGGAGCGCCGTGAGTGTAGCTTTGTGGGTTCTGACGGCGTTGCTCCCACTGGGCTCGGTGATGGGAGGCCAGGTGCCTTCTCAAGGCGGTCGTCTCTAGGTGAGTGTTGAGCTTACCGCGACTTATGCGTTGACAGCACAGGCTGCAGATGGCAACACTATTGTCAGCAGCTTACACGTTAAAAAAAGCCCATACTGCGGAGCCATGTTCCAGCGTCCTGGGAGCGCAAGATATGACTGTGCATGGTGGATGGCTCGCTCCAGATACATTTGCAGTCTGCTTTTTGCCTCCTGTGCACTTTGAGTTCTGCCTGATTCTCCTCTCTATCTGCATCTACATCATCATCTTCACCTTCACCACCACTGACATTAGAGATCTCGGAGTAGGAAGTGACAGCGGGGACCACCCTCCTTCCGCTGATCTGGGTACTGTCGTCAGACCGCTGGGTGGCGGCCGTTGCTACCTCCTCTTCCTCATCCGATGCCAAGAATGGCTGCGCATCGGTAAGGTCTGGGAATGGATGGGAAAATAATACCTCTGACTCCAGTGTAAAGGCTATGGTGGTGCTGGTGTCTTTGAAGGTGCACACAGCAGAGAGTGAGGAGGGTGCAGATACAGAGGATGAGGAGGGTGCAGAAGCAGAAGGCTGAGTGAGCCACTTAACCAACGTTGGTGCGTCTTTTGACGTAATCGCACGCACCTTCTCCAACTTCACTCTTAGGCTTTGGCCTGGTGCACCTGCCAGACCCCTACCACCCCTGCGGAACGGCCTGCTTCTTCCTCTGCCTATCATTTTCAAAATGACCCTGTGACAAAGTCCTTAGAGAAGAGCAGTATTTGTGGAAGCAGGTATATCACAGGCCTCAATCAGTAATTGGTGGAAGATGGTATATCGCACCCCTCAATCAGTATTTTGTGGAAACAGGTATATAGAACACCTGAATAAATATTTGGTGGAAGCAAGTTTATCGCACCCCTCAAATCAGTGTTTTGTGGAAGCAGGTATATCAAACCCCTTAATCAGTATTTTTTGGAAGCAGGTTTTTCGCACCGCTCAATCTGTATTTTGTGGAAGCAGGTATATCAAACCCCTTAATCAAAATTTTGTGGAAGCAGGTATATCGCACCCCTCAATTAGTATTTTGTCAAGCAGGTATATAGAACCCCTTAATCAGTATTTTGTAGTAGCAGGTATATCACACCCCTCAATCAGTATTTTGTGGAAGCTGATGTATCGCAAGCCTCAATCAATATTTGGTGGAAGCAAGTATATCACACACCTCAATCAGTATTTTGTGGAAGCCAGTGTATAGCAGGTCTCAATCATTATTTGGTGGAAGCAGGTATATCGCACCCCTCAATCAGTATTTTGTGGAAGCCGGTGTATCGCAGGCCTCAATCAATATTTGGTGGAAGCAGGTATATAGCACCCCTCAATCAGTATTTTGTGGAAGCAGGGATATAGAACCCCTTAATCAGTATTTTGCAGAAGCAGGTATATCAAACCCCTCAATCAGTATTTTGTGGAAGCCGGTGTATCGCAGGTCTGAATCAATATTTGGTGGAAGCAGGTATATCTCACCCCTCAATCAGTATTTTGTGGAAGCCGGTGTATCGCAGGCCTCAATCAATATTTGGTGGAAGCTGGTATATCGCACCCCTCAATCAGTATTTTGTGGAAGCAGGTATATTAAACCCCTTAATCAGTATTTTGTGGAAGCAGGAATATCGCACCCCTCAATTAGTATTTTGTAGAAGCAGGTATATAGAACCCCTTATTCAGTATTTTGTAGAAGCAGGTATATCACACCCCTTAATCAGTATTTTGTGGAAACAGGTATATAGAACACCTGAATCAATACTTGGTGGAAGCAGGTATATCGCACCCCTCAATCTGTATTTTGTGAAAGCAGGTATATCAAATCCCTTAACCAGTATTTTATGGAAGCAGGTATATCACACCCCTCAATCAGTATTTTGTGGAAGCAGGTATATATAACCTCTTAATCAGAATTTTGTAGAAGCAGGTATATCGCACCCCTCAATCAGTATTTTGTGGCGACAGGTTTATAGAACCCCTGAATCGATATTTGGTGGAACCAGGTATATCGCACCCCTCGATCAGTATTTTGTGGAAGTCGGTGTATCGCAGTCCTCAATCAATATTTGGTGGAAGCTGGTATATCGCACCCCTCAATCAGTATTTTGTGAAAGCAGGTATATAAAACTCCTTAATCAGTATTTTGTAGTAGCAGGTATATCACACCCCTCAATCAGTATTTTGTGGAAGCAGGTATATCGCACCCCTCAATCATTTCTTGGGGGGCAACAGGTATATCACACCCATTGCAAATAGTTGTTCCAATAACGCTTGTCCCTCTATATACCTGTGGAATCGCAGCAGAACCACACACAACTGCTGCACAATACAAATGCACTATAATATACTTTCTATGTTAGAAAGTATATTATAAGTATATCACACCCCTCAGTATATCACACCAATCAATAGCACACCTATAGCAGTCATTAAAAGGACTTTTATGGCTCTATTAGCTAGCGTTTGGTGTCCCTAACAGTCTGTCCCTGCTCCACAAAACAACCTCTCCCTACACTGGCAAAACACAGAATGTAAAATGGCTGCCAGATCGGGTTCTGTTATAGGGTGGGGGTGTGTCCATGTGCTGAAACGTCTCATTTGGCTGTCCTGTCCCAGCTGATGGATGTGTCATGGGTTAAAATTCAGCGCAATGCAATAGAATATGGCGCATGTGAACATCGCCATATTTTCGCATGTTCAGCGAATCTCAAATGCGCAAAGTTCGCCGCAAATCGACCACCTGGCGAACCACAAGGCCTCTCTAAACCATTTCAAATAATGACTTTATTGATCATGAACTTGGAAAAGGAGAAGAAGTTTCTTGTAACACCTAGGTTCAATGTTGCTTTAATTGCCTTGTGACATATGCCCGGGAGGAGCAGAGCAAAGGGCAGGAATTGTAGTGGCTCTGGCTACAACAGTTAGATAAATCACACAGTGGCATTCCTCACACCGATGCTCTCAAGGGCCAGTCAGTGACAGCAGGGCGCACCTCTCCTTACCTTGAGGCACACCCTGATGTTGGGATTCTGGCTTGATGGTATGAGTTTGGTATGGGTGCAAGGCAGGAGATGTAGGGGCTTTGGCCAGCAAATGGTGTTGTACAAAATAGACAAGTCTCTTTTTACTAAAGTGCAGAAAGGGAGTTGTAGTACATCCAGTGGTATTAAAGCACAGGTCCAATCAATTCACAGTGCAAATCTCCCCCAATAGCAATGAGTGGATCCCAGCAATGATGTAGATTCTCTCTCTTTCTCTCTCACTCTCTGCAGAATCTAAGGCTGGTAATAAGATTCTTGCAAAACTTGTCTGTAATCCCCAGCTGAGGGGAACACGATTTAAGATATGGCTGGCCAGGATCATGTCAAAGTGTGAAAAGGTATATTAGCGCAATGTCTCTCTCTCTTGGATGAGAAGCAACCCCACACATGAATGGTCTCAGGATGCTTTACTGTTGGCATGACACAGGACTGATGGTAGCGCTCACCTTTTCTTCTCCGGACAAGCCTTTTTCCAGATGCCCCAAACAATCGGAAAGAGGCTTCATCAGAGAATATGACTTTGCCCCAGTCATCAGAAGTCCATTTACCATACATTCTGCAGAAGATCAATCTGTCCCTGATGTTTTTTTTGGAGAGAAGTGGCTTCTTTGCTGCCCTTCTTGACACCAGGCCATCTTCCAAAAGTCTTCGCCTCACTGTGCGTGCAGATGCGCTCACACCTGACTCCTGCCATTCCTGAGCAAGCTCTGCACTAGTGGCACTCCGATCCCGCAGCTGAATCCTCTTTAGGAGATGATCCTGGCGCTTGCTGGACTTTCTTGGACGCCCTGAAACCTTCTTAACAAGAATTTAACCTCTTTCCTTGAAGTTCTTGATGATCCTATAAATTGTTGAATGAGGTGCAATCTTAGTAGCCACAATATCTTTGCCTGTGAAGCCATTTTTATGCAACGCAATGATGGCTGCACGCGTTTCTTTGCAGGTCATCATGGTTAACAATGGAAGAACAATGATTTCAAGCATCACCCTCCTTTTAACATGTCAAGTCTGCCATTTTAACCCAATCAGCCTGACATAATGATCTCCAGCCTTGTGCTCGTCAACATTCTCACCTGAGTTAACAAGACGATTACTGAAATGATCTCAGCAGGTCCTTCAATGACAGCAATGAAATGCAGTGGAAAGGTTTTATTTGGGATTAAGTTAATTTTCATGGCAAAGAAGGACTATGCAACTCATCTGATCACTCTTCATAACATTCTGGAGTATATGCAAATTGCTATTATAAAAACTTAAGCAGCAACTTTTCCAAATTCCAATATTAATGTAATTCTCAAAACTTTTGGCCACGACTGTACATGACTTCACTGTGCCAACAACACTACCATACACTTCCAGCTTGGGATGAATCTCCATTGTTGTAAACCCCTACTCTAATCCAAGTGCTCTATACTGTAGGCTACAAATACATCCCAATAGTAACAAATGGCTCAAGATTGTCTCCTGTCAAACTTTTGGAGGCCTGTTGTGCTTAGGGGTCTATTACTGTATGAGAGCATGAGCCCAGTGGAGTATCCTCTAGTACTCTGGTAGGACAGTCTGACCCTGCCAGTGGATGCCTGGGGTAAGATTGGTTCTAATTTACTTCAATGTATTACACATAGGTTTTTTGAAATTCAGTTAAAAAAAAAAGCTTCTGACTTGAAATTTCTAAAAATTTTAAGAATTTACTGACATGATCACATGCTAAGTTAAATATGGCATTTGAGACTAGTAGAGTCTCTGGAATGCAGAAAAATCCAGCTCTTGTGAAACTACCACACCCATCGTGATTTGTCTGTTCTAGAAATACCCATCAAAGTGAATGGAGCATTCTTGGAGTTGTAGTTTCAATACTGTTGGAGTATCAGAAGCTGTTCACCCCCTGCCCTAAAATAATATGTTCTAGTGACAATTCCTTTAAGATTTACCCAGTCAACTGATTCTTCTGTACTGCCCCCGACCATCATTTATTACACCCCTATAGGTGATCTCCAGGAGTAGGATGTGACTCTGGTATCCTAGCAGAGGAGAGGACATGTGGTCCTAGGTAACTGCCTAGACTGACTTATCTAGTTTCTCCCCAGGAAATGTATCAGTTAAAGGAAGAAAACACTTTGGGGGAGATTTATCAAAACTGGTTCAAAAGAAAACGGACTTAGATGCCCATAGCCACCAATCAGATTCCACCTTTCATTTTTCTGAAATCCTTTGGAAAATGAAAGGTTGAAGCTGATTGGTTGCTATGGGCATCTAAGTGAGTTTTCTTTTCTACCGATTTTGATTAATCTCTCCCTTTATCTTCGGTCACTTTCTAAAGGGAATTACTACAGAAACCAAAGAACTGCTAAGAAAGATCAGGCACCAGGCAGCACATTAGTGTCTTAAAGGATAAAAATTAGGCTAATGGTACTTACCATGTTTATACCTCCCACTAAAACCTCACTTACTGTATGTTAGCATCTGAAGTAGGTAATCCATAAGTATAGGTCAATAGAATACTGACAAGTGACCACATTTTTCGTTTATGGTTTTCCATAGACAATGGAGTAGGTGGAATCATGGCTGCTGTATAAGTGTATACCTATAGAAACCAATGCAACAGAATGCCAAAGAGTTATATTTTTACTATATTTTTTAATACATCCTTTATGCACCAGTTTTGTCTGATATGCTGATGGGAAAAACATTCTGATGTACAATTGGTTAGCCACACAGTTACAAGTAGGATGTTAAAAGACTTTTCCCACAAATAACCTTTATCTTACCCCTATCTAAAGGACAAATGTCTGGTTGGTGGGGGTCAGACCATGGAGAACCCCATTGTTCACAAGAACATGGGAGCCAGGCATGTTCACTGCCTCTCCGTACAACTCTGTGGGACTGACAAAGATAGCTGAGTCCAGTGCTTGTCCCCGAGAGTTTAATGAAGTAGTGGTAGACATGCATGACAGTGATACGAGAGTGTCTTTGTAACAAGCTGGATGTGAGGAGCTATAAGCTAGGTAAGTGTTGTTAGGGGTGGTGCTGGAGCTTTGACAGAGAAAGAAGAAGTGCATCATGGGTTTGGTTGGAACCCCATTCTCATGACCTCCAGGGTCCCAATCGATGGGCCTCACTCCTCAGGCACTTAACCCTTATTCTCTGGATAGAGAAAAAAGGTGCATGTTTATTAAGACCGGGGTTTTAGACAACGGCCTTAATAACCCTTATACCTGGCGGTGGACCCGCCGGAGTTATGAAGAGGCGCCAGCCTCTACATACCGTAACTTTGGCAGATCCACCACCTCTTCCAAATGTAAGACAGCTTCCTAAAACAGGCATAGAAAATGGTAAATGAGATGGGCCTGCTGGCCCATCCCCTTGCCGCTGACGTCACGCCTACTTTTTTAGACCTTACATGAGTGGGGTGAAGTAGCACATTGCGGCACAAAGAATCTTTGCGCCGCAATCTGTGTCAGAAATATGTCTAATTTAGGCGTATTTCTGTTTAATAAATGACTCCCTAAGTGTTTATCATAAGAAAACCCTTTTAAAGACCTGTAACCTTTCCTGTTTTAGAAAATATGTGAATTCCCCATGTAATACAAATTCTGGAGCATATATTCTTATGATTCTATGTTGTACTATGCCTTTATTATACCAGCAAGAAGATATGAATGAATTACTAGCTAATTAAAAAGAAGGTCCAGATGGGTGTTACCAGTTGGGAGTGTGTCCCTGCACAGTCTCACACTGGCAGCACTGACTGAATACACCATGCAGGGGCGCACACCCAATTGGTAACATCCACCTGGACCTTCACTGCAAACTGCTTGTAATTCATTCATAACGTCTAGACATCTGGGCTCTTTTTTGGTTGGGCCCCTTATAGCTATTAAAGTGGCTACTTCATTAGATATACAGAACCAAAAAAGAAAGCCTCAATGTACAACCGTAAATTAGGGCAAGGGATGAATAACCATATAAACCTATAGTGTTGTTGAACAAACAAAAAAAGAATGCCCAATGTATTAAAAAAATATATATTTTATTTAATTATAATAAACATATCATGATTTCTAAAATATTCAAGATAGCAAGAAAAACGTATGAAGAGTCAGCAGGAAACCGGATGCCGCAATCCACTGGCCGGTGTCGCTGCTACCCGCCTGAAGATGGAAAACATGTCAAGTATGTATATAATATGACTATTCTGAATAGTAATTCATATGATCATCACCCCGATGCATAGCCACCAGATGAATCTCAGCTCAACTCAGAGTGTAGTTAAAGGAAAAATAATATAACAACCGCTAGAATCTAGCAATAAAGGGGAAAAAAATTAAGCCCTCACATAAATGAGACAGCACACACAGAACCTTATTATTAGGCCTCATGCACACGACCGTTGTGTGCACCCGTGGCCGTTGTGCCGTTTTCCGTTTTTTTTTCGCGGACCCATTGACTTTCAATGGGTCCGTGGAAAAATCGGAAAATGCACCGTTTTGCAGCCGCATCCGTGATCCGTGTTTCCTGGCCGTGAAAAAAATATGACCTGTCCTATTTTTTTCACGGCCAACGGTTCACGGACCCATTCAAGTCAATGGGTCCGTGAAAGAACACGGATGCACACAAGATTGGCATCCGTGTCCGTGATCCGTGGCCGTAGGTTAGTTTTTATACAGACGGATCCGAAGATCCGTCTGCATAAAGCTTTTTCAAAGCTGAGTTTTCACTTCGTGAAAACTCAGAACCGACAGTATATTCTAACACAGAAGCGTTCCCATGGTGATGGGGACGCTTCTAGTTAGAATACACTACAAACTGTGTACAAGACTGCCCCCTGCTGCCTGGCAGCACCCGATCTCTTACAGGGGGCCGTGATCAGCACAATTAACCCCTTCAGGTGCGGCACCTGAAAGGGTTAATTGTACTATCATATCCCCCTGTAAGAGATCAGGGCTGCCAGGCAGCAGGGGGCAGACCCCCCCCCCTCCCCAGTTTGAATATCATTGGTGGCCAGTGCGGCACCCCCCCCCTCCCTCTATTGTAATAATTCGTTGGTGGCACAGTGTGCGCCCCCCCCCCCCTTCCTCCCTCTATTGTAATAAATCGTTGGTGGCACAGTGTGCGCCCCCCATTGCCCCCCCCCCCCCCTCTATAGCATTAACAACGTTGGTGGCCAGTGTGCAGCCTCCCATCTCCCCCCCCCCTCCCCCCCATCATCATTGGTGGCAGCGGAGTTCTGATCGGAGTCCCAGTTTAATCGCTGGGGCTCCGATCGGTAACCATGGCAACCAGGACGCTACTACAGTCCTCGTTGCCATGGTTACTTAGCAATAGTACAATAGTAGAAGATTAATACTTACCTGCTGCTGCGATGTTCGTGTCCGGCCGGGAGCTCCACCTACTGGTAAGTGACAGTGACAGGTCTGTGCGGCGCATTGCTAAATGAACCGTCACTTACCAGTAGGAGGAGCTCCCGGCCGGACACGAACATCACAGCTCCCAGGTAAGTATGAATCTTGTACTATTGCTAGTAACCCGCTGCCACCAATGATCGGGGGGGGGGGGGGGGGGCGCAAGATGGGAGGCCGCACACTGGCCACCAATGTTGTTAATGCTATAGAGGGAGGGGGGCCAATGATTGCCACCAACGATTTATTACAATAGAGGGAGGAAGGGGGCGGGGGGGGGGGGGCCACACTGTGCCACCAACGAATTATTACAATAGAGGGAGGAAGGGGGGGGGGCGCACACTGTGCCACCAACGATTTATTACAATGGAGGAAGGGGGGGGGGCCGCACTGGCCACCAATGATATTCAAACTGGGGAGGGGGGGGGGGGGGGGTCTGCCCCCTGCTGCCTGGCAGCCCTGATCTCTTACAGGGGGATATGATAGTACAATTAACCCCTTCAGGTGCGGCACCTGAGGGGTTAATTGTGCTGATCACGGCCCCCTGTAAGAGATCGGATGCTGCTAGGCAGCAGGGGGCAGTCATGTACACAGTTTGTAGTATATTCTAACTAGAAGCGTCCCCATCACCATGGGAACGCCTCTGTGTTAGAATATACTGTCGGAAATGAGGTTTCACGATCTAACTCATATCCGACAGTATATTCTAACATAGAGGCGTTCCCATGGTGATGGGGACGCTTCAAGTTAAAATATACCATCGGATTGGAGAAAACTCCGATCTGATGGTATAAAAGGGACTCCGGACTTTACATTGAAAGTCAATGGGGACGGATCCGTTTGAAATGGCACCATATTGTGTCAACGTCAAACGGATCCGTCCCCATTGACTTGCATTGTAATTCAGGACGGATCCGTTTGGCTCCGCACGGCCAGGCGGACACCAAAATGACTTTTTTTTCATGACCGTGGATCCGCCAAAAATCAAGGAAGACCCACGGACGAAAAAACGGTCACGGATCACGGACCTACGGACCCTGTTTTTGCGGACCGTGAAAAAAAACGTTCGTGTGCATGAGGCCTAAGGGATATAGAGGGGCTCATCTGTGGATATCAGATAGAGAGTTAAGGCATACCATGAGACATGATGCAGGGTAAAGGCAGCAGGCACGGGACAGGCTAGGAACCTCAACGCACGTTTCACCTCAGCTTCTTCAGGAGGTAAGTAAAAGTGTGGCCATATCCCCCTATTTATATCCACCATATAGCTCTAAAACATGTGATCTCAATGGACAATTACAACAGCTGATACTTACTATCGAGCGCTCCATGCCTGATGATGCACGCCGAGTTCACAATGACGAAGCCGCACTCATCAGGAGGAGGGGTGGAACGCACGTATGCGTTCCAGCCCGCCTCCCAAGGAGACGTAGCGGCGTCCCCACGTGACCCGGCGCGCAGCGCATCACAGCATAGCACTGCATCAGCCGATCCAGTCAACAGGATATCCAAAGTAAATCTAATGTATTAACCCCGCAATGGGGAACCCTGTATAGAGAATCTACCTAGGGGATATCGGTTGTTAGGAGGGCATAGATATGGGGCTGAATACATCTAGACATCACTATTCCCAAGAAAATAAATACGTATTGCCATGATTATTGCACAACATATCATTTAGCAATATATCCATGCCATAATCTGGCCAGAAGCATGGTGTCCCATTAATATAGTCATAATACAAAAATTACTATAGACAAATGTCGTACATGATCATGAAAATACAAATAGCATAAGAAATACATAGTATACACTGTATAATATACATCACAAATCTCATGATTGTACCTTACTATCTATTTGAGCCCCAGTACATAGAGATAAAGAATACATAGCAGACAAAATAATGAATGAGGACCTGATACATAGAGTTAATAAACATAAAATTAAAAAATTCATAATATAAGAATATATAGTAATAATGTAATCGTGTAAATATCATAATTAAACTACATAGTTCAATCCTAGTACAAAACAAGGCGATGATAAAAACAAGATGGTCCTACAGACAACCCACAACATGGGTCGAAATCGCAGACCATCTCATATAAAGTGCTATGTGCATAAAGGCAATAAACAATAATAGTACAAGAGTGATCCTACTTAGTTACTAGGTGAGGAAATAAAAAAAAAAACATTTTTTTTTTCATTAGATATACTCCTGCTAGTAACACTGTACTGTTAGGCACTACTCACACTTTATGGGGACAGTCTGGGTCTGTGACAAATTTCTGGAATTTTGATGGCGAGAACACTCTGTTTTTGTCAACAAAAATATCGGAGTCCTGACGACAAAGCCCATTGAAGAATTCATCAGTATCCTTTGAAAATGAATCTTGCAAAGGTGTCATGTCTTTGCTATCAACTAATGACATGACTGTAGTAAGTACAGGCCCTCAACACAACATGTAGTGGTAATGCTATTACATCTCCTACTAATACTACCGTTAGCTCTACATTAGGTCTACCAGAGAATTTTCCAAGATTCTTCTCAGGTCCAATTTTGTCAAATCAGTTGTCACATTTGATTCATTCCCAATAATTTCTAACCGAATTGAAAAAGCCTCAATTGTCTTGAAAAGTCATGTCAGACACTCTGAGGCCTCCTAGGACAGTGTCCAACCCCTTTCAAGCTCTGCAACCCCAAGGCAGCATTAGTAGCGTCAAAGTGTCAGCACTTACGCAAATGGACGATAGCCACTGTAGGAATTTTTTTTTTTAATTCCGCTCAAAAGTTATTTTGGTGGCAGATGCCATCTTCTCTGTCTTTCAAACTGTAAAACAGTGACCGCCATTCTGAGCAATTCGTGAGGGACGAATCACTACATTTTTGGATCTGCTAAATTTAGAATGATTTGGGAAACCCGTATCAAATTTGACTCGTGAAGAATTGATTCGCTCCTCTCTTACTACTACTACAGCACAATTTCCCTCAGGAAAAAGAGGAAAACCCAAATATAAAATATTATATGTATCTTTATTAAGTTACAAAAACATGCAAAACAACCCAATAAAAAGAAGATATTGCCAAAATCAAGGATGAAATAAATGTCTCCAATTTGATATTCGTTTTGGCAGAAACGCGCCATCAGCCATTGTTGGTATCCCATGGCCCAACTCCATGAAGGCTGTATCCATTGTTATTACATTGTTTTTGCGGTAGTCTTCAGTATTTGTGGGGGGTTATTTTTTCAATTTTGGGGGGGACCACATGTTTATTTTTCTTTTAGAGCCGTTATTGTAAGTTTATACTACTATGAGCCGATCATAGTGGATAGATGTCACAAAACTTTCAGGATTCGGTGGGCTTGTTTATGGGCGATCAGTGGCTTAAAAGAGAATATTCTACATTTTTTATCTTCACAATTCTCATAGGTAAATACACAATAAAGCCCAAATGTTATTCTAGTATCTTATCTCCCCGACTCTAGAGGGGCATCACACAGAGTCCAGGCCACGGGAATAGCAGCTGCAGGGGAATAAATCTCATAGACCCAAGAGAGACAGAAATATTCCTCCTTTATGAAGAGCCTTGTATAATATATCATACAAAAACCAGAAAAACTGTCCATGACCGTGCTAAATATTAATCTGTTATTGATCTGATTAATATTAATCGCTCTCCTGTATCCCGCTCCATTACGTTGCATTAAGTGACTTTTGACGACGATGATTCTTCTTAGGAGTTGAAAAGGAAGACGGACTCTTTAAGGAAAACTACACAGAGCAGTACAAAAGGAGAAATTCAATGTACAAGAGGCTTGTTTGCCTAAAAGCATGAGAAATCCCCCACGCCCACCCCCCACCCCCAGGGCATCTAGACAGGGATTGAAGTCTAGCAGCATGAGTGCCTGTCCTCTTTGAGAACTGTCATTTGAATAACGTCCTCAGCAGAGGGTGAGCTACAGGCGCAGAGAGAAAGGGAGAAGCAGACACACAGATCAAGCCTTTTAATGCAGGCTTGATCTGCGACACCCAGTTCACAGCTGGTGCAGCAGCAGGTATCCCAGCTCAGCCATATGCTATCTGCTCTGCTACAATTACCCTTCTGAGGAAGTGGAGAATTCACAGAGCAATCTCTCGTTCTTGTAAAGGGAAAAGGGGTGGGGTGGGGGGGGGGGTCTGTAAAATCAGTGGGAATGAAGATCTGGTGTAAAATGAAATAAGGGAGACAGTGTTAGGGTCAACCCTACTGTTTTATGTCCCTCACTGCCTGGCCTTCTAGCCATAGAGAACCTTGTTACTGTTTCAGATCCGAATTTGTAAGAGTTAGCCCTTTATTGAATAGATCCCCGGGAGGCCCTCGGGATAGGCATCCTGAAAATGACAACATTTGGTGAGATGTAGCTCATAATTGAGGAGAAATCAATTAGAGGCCGGTCAATGATGTGTGCTAATTGGACAGAAATTGGCCAAACAACGATATAGCAATTTTTTAAAACTTGAGCTTAAAAAATAAAAAAATAACTATAACATTTGTTATGTTTGAATGAAGATTGATGTAAAACATTCATATTGTAAATGTTGCATTAAATATTTAGATAAGGCATATTTTATTGAGGAGGATTTGTTGTGCTCACGTGTTAAGGATAAGACAACCATGGGTGTAACTATAGTCATAGCAGCCATAGCTAAGGCCCAGAGGTTCAGGGATCCATTCAGATGCAAGAACATTGTCCGTTTTTGTTAAGCATAACAATATAGGGGATTTTGTTATAATATGGTGCTTCTTATGCTGCCTTTTTAATTTTCTTAGACTAGGTGGTAGGTGCTCCATCTTAATTTGCTATGGAGCCCAATGAATTATAGTTACGCTCCTAAAGACAACTCTATGCAAGGCCGAATGGGAGGTGCACTCAATTAACATGATACTTTTTTAAAAGGATACACTTTGCTAAAAGAAACGAAATGCCATATAAACCTAAACTAATATTGGTAGTATATATAAAATAATTAATGCAGTTTCTTGCCTTGCTTTTTGATGGAAACTTATTGATCTATTGATCGAAGAAACAATCATTTTCCACCATATGTTTTGAGAATTAGTACATACTTAGTAAATTATTAATAGCTGATTTTTAAGGCTTAAACCTTTATATCTTAATTTGAAATTTGAAAATAATAATTTATGAAGGTAGCTGTAATATTGTAATATATTTATTTTACTTAAGGGTGGCACGGTGTCTCAGTGGTTAGCACTGGTGCCTTGCAGCGATGGAGTCCTAGGGTCCAATCTGACCAAGGACAACAACTGCATGGAGTTTGTACGTTCTCCCCATGTTCGTATGGGTTTCCTCCCCGGGTACTTCGGTTTCCTCCCACACTCCAAAGACATACTGATAGGAAACTGAGATTGTGAGCTCCACTAGGGACAGCTTGATGCTAATATCTGCAAAGCGTTGTGGCATATAGTAGCGCTATATAAGTGCATAAAATAAATAAATAAATACTTGTCACATGATCATGTCCATGCAGCTCTTTTTTTTTTCCTGTTATGTCCATGGCCAGGACAGCGATAGGGGAATGTCTATGTAACTAGCTGCATGGGAGGAGCTATAAGATAGGTAAGTGCTGTTAGGGAGCTTTGACAAAGAAAGAAGTGCATCATGGGTTTGGTTGGATATATCAACAGGAAATGCTAGAAACGGAATGTAAAGAGTGATTTTGTTACATGGTGAAAATGGGTCAGAAGAGCAACTACCTGAGCATATCTGCTAAAAACCATAGTCATCCCAGAAAACCTCTTTAAGTAGCACGGTCATATTGTCTAATTAATATTAATAAAAATATATATATATTTTTCCAATTTTCATTAATGTTCAAGAATTGATCATCAAATTAATTTCTAAGAAGATTAATACGTTTCAGAAACAGTGCAAATATAAAAGAAAATGCATTGGTGTTGTCCAGAGGGGAAAATGTTTAGTAAACTGTTCAGAGTAGGTAAAAAAACTAAAGAGATTGTTACTCACCTTCACCAATCCCCCGCCTCTCCCGATCTATGCTTACTGGATCTCTGCTGGTCGCTACTTCCTGATCTAGTTTCAAAACTGCAGGAGATGGCAAGAATGGCAATCCCTGACTAAGGTAGGTCACTGTTGTATCATTTGTAGGATCGTTTCCAAAAAAAAAACATTTCCTGTTCTGCTCATGCTCTCAGTACTATGGTTCCTGGTCCTTGCTTTAAAACTCTATAGCCAAGAAGACCTGATTCCATATAATCAAGTATTTTACGTGTCTATTCCATCAATGCTACATAAAAAGATTGCTTCCTAAGAGTCTCTTTGCAGTTTTAAAGAATAGAAGTGAAGAATAACATAAGATAATCAATGCATAATTGATGTATGTATTCATTAACTTGTCAAAGCAGAGCTAGGAAATCCCATTGTAAAGTTTCCCATCGGTTTTCAAGGAAACTTCATGGATGTGGCAGAGAAGTAGAATATGGACGATCCACACTTGATCCAGGAAGTTTAGATGAAGGGTTCACAGTTCAGTAGGGCAGAGACTATTCTTCCATGATATATATTGTTTCTTTCAAAGGAAACCTTGAACATTGTGGAAAACCAGAACCTTGACCTTTTAGGGAAAAACTACATATTACAAGAAAGGAACCCCCATCCACACACGTACATGAAATAAATCTGGAATATATAAGATTTATAAACTGCACAACTAAGATCAACCCTATAGGTGCTACTCTTTGAATGATGTTATGGGCTAGTCATTGCTGATCAGGCTTGAAATTCACAAAAAAAATTAATTATGAATCAATACTTATGATAACAGCGCATTAATGTACATAATCTATATTGTCTGCTTTCATGGACTCTGAGGACAGTCTGCTTTTTTCCTTTGAATGGGTCTTTTGGGAATTCAGTAGCCAATGGGTTAAGAGCTCCAGGGCTAGGACCTGACCCACAGACCTTCTCCATATTGTTCCAAGTTTTATCCCATATCACTTGGGAGATTAGCAGCCTGAGGATTAACCTTGGTTTCTCTTGCATTATGGTCCAGGGGGGGAGGGAAGAAGAGTTTTGTATATCTTGACACTCCAATTTTTTCTGTAAAATAGCAATAATATATACAGAACAAGCATGATCTAACAGTTTACAATACCCTAAACACCTAGAAACGTTGCCTTCTCGTTAGAACATGTGATTTATTGATGCCATGTTAAATGTATGCGCTCAAATTAATACACAAATGGAGAACTAGTGTCATTGATGTTTTATGATTAGAGATGAGCGAATTGAAGCTGACGAAGTGGAATTCGTTCCGAATTTCAGGAAAAATTTGATTCGCACCAAAGCCGAATTTCCTCGCGCTTCGTGGTAACAAATCACATTTTTTCTTAAACTGGCTGCTGCACGTGTGAGGACATGGAGAAAGGAACTCTGGGAAGGTGGGATCACCCATAATGCCATGCATGCAGCCAATCAGTAGCCAGCCAGCCCTATAAATAGTGGCAGCCATCTTAGATTCTGCCATTTTCCAGTGTACTTAGTGCAGGGAGAGACGTCTGCAGGCGCTAGGGACAGTGATAGGAAAGACTTCATTGTGCTAAAAAAAAGAATTATTAGTGCAGGAAAAGGATAAGGAGGAATCATTCCACAGCATTTATGTAGAACAGGGTTCAGTAGGGGAGTTTGCAGCCTGGGTAAAAGGAACAATCCTATTACACCTTGCTGCTCTGACTGGGGATCCAAATTATACAGCTCTGTAATTCCAGCAAACCTGTTTGCTGTGTATTAGTGGCAAAATAAAAATATATTCGCCGTTCAGCGTTGCACTTATATGTTGAAGTTTTGGCCCCGTGACTGCCCAAATAAATGAGGTGTGCAGTGATTCTAAGAGCGACACCTGTCATCTACATGTCATACGAACTCACAGTATTGTTTCACTACCACAGCAGACTCCCTATGCATGTTACTGCAAGGCACAGTGTTCTACATCACTATAAAGGCTCTCTGCAGCCAGAAAATAGCTGTTTTTTTTAAACAAAATTCATCACAAATATATTCGGATCGAACCAAATTTTTTCAAAAGAATTTGGAGAATGGGCGAATCGAATTTTTGAAAAATTCACTCATCTCTAATCATGATACGGATTGATTCTGTTTAAATGGGTTTTCCAGGTAGCATATGTAGCTTTATTGCTCCTATCCATCCGTTCTGGACTGTGGTCACATGACGATGTCCATGCAGCTCGGTCTTATTTTCTGTGTTATGGCCATGAGTGGGGCAGTGATAGAAGAGTGTCTATGTAATTAGCTTGGTAGGGGGAGGT
Source organism: Bufo bufo (assembly GCF_905171765.1). Classification (NCBI taxonomy): domain Eukaryota; kingdom Metazoa; phylum Chordata; class Amphibia; order Anura; family Bufonidae; genus Bufo; species Bufo bufo. The sequence goes on from NC_053396.1 coordinate 174,780,390, forward strand.
ACACTAGCTGGGCGTTGTTAGGGGCGGTGCTGGAGCTGTGGTAGAGGAAGGAGAAGCGCATCATGGGTTTGGTTGGATACATCAACAGGAAGTGCTACATACAGGATGGATAGAAACCTGAATGTTTTGTTTACATGGTGAAAATGGGTAAAGATAGAGTCCAAATTTGGTATGGAGAAGGCGTACTTGAGGTAATCAACTACGTAAGTATAGCTTATTGCAGGGATGCCCATCCTGCAGTCCTCCAGCTGTTGCAAAACTACAACTCCCAGTATGACTCGACAGCCTACAGATATTAGGGCATGCTGGGAATTGTAGTTTTGCAACAGCTGTAGGGCTGCAGATTGATCATCCCTGGCTTATTGCTAAGAATATCAATAAAGGGATTGCTCTGTATTAGAAAAAAAAGTGTTTTCACAGAAACAGCACCTTTCTTGTTTGTTGGGTTATGTCTGATTTCATTTCAGCTCCATTAGCTTGACTGAAAATGAGCTGCAATACCAGACACGGCCCACAGACACGAGTGGCGCTGTTTCAAAAAAAAAAAAGAATTAAACAAAACTAGAAAAACTTCCCTAATCTTGGGTAATCCCTTTATTCATAGAAATTCTGGAGTGAAAACAAAACATAATCAATACTTTCTGGAAGTAAATGAGTGGATGCTACAATAATTTTATAGGTCAAATAATCACTTTATTTTCTCCATATTAGACACTTCAGTCATCCAGTTCAATGACCATTCTCTATCTTGTCCTTAGGTTGATGAACTGGATCAAGCACAGCTTCTGCTGTTATAGCACCATTACAGTAAATAGAAGATAGGGGGGAGGGAGATGCAGCTGCAGTTTTTATCCCTATGCATGAAGTAAGAGGGGAAGAGGAGCAAAAACAGTGAAATGAATAATTGAGCATTGAGGTGATACCAGAAAGGGTCCACTCACTTGCCAGGCATGGAGTGAGAAAATCTGCACAGATCTTATATTTGTATATCTTATAGTGCAGGCATCCTCAAACTGCGGCCCTCCAGCTGTTGCAAAACTACAACTCCCAGCATGCCCGAACAGCCTACAGGTATCAGCCTACAGCAGGGCACTGTGGGAGTTGTAGTTTTACAACAGCTGGAGGGCCGCAGTTTGAGGATGCCTGTTATAGTGCCTTCATTCAGCCTCCAAGATGCTTACATTCACTGTTTTCCAATGGTCACCCTTGCGGTCTCTCAGGTAATGTAGGAACTTTTGTGCTCCCTTATGTATCTTCGAAAGGAGAGCAAGATGCAATAAGATAGCTGCCTTGCTTTCCATGTTGTTTCCAAATGTATATATGTGGCTGCCATGGAATCCCTGACAAGAGTGGGAACAGCCAAGGTTCATTTAATTCTTTATTATAAAGGGGTTATCCCATGACTAACGTAAAAAACAAAAATCGGACATCCTATAGCACATGACAATTTATTTCTAACAAAGCTAGAACCAGCCCTGTACCTCACCTGGATCCAGAGATCTCTACATTCATTGCCGCAATTGCTCTGCTAGATTTATTTAAAGGAGTTATCCAACCACTATAATATCCCCGCTAATGGCCCCTCATATAGGTTATACTTACCCCACTGTCTGGCACCCTCATTGCTCCTGATGCCCGCACGGCCACCTCTGCATCTCCCCGTCGCGTGGATCAAAACATCCAGCAACGAGGACGCAATAGGGAACGAGCCTCCCTAGCATTGCAGCTGACACTAGGGAGGCTCGCTCCCGTCCCAGCTTGCTATTGGCTGAATTCCCCCCCCCCCATTGCCGGATGTTTTGATCCACGCAACGGGGAGATGCAGAGGTGGCGTGCGGGCATCAGGAGCAATGAGGGTGCCAGACAGTGGGGTAAGTATAACCTATATGAGGAGCCATAAGTATGACTGAGTTTTTTTTCGATAACTCAGTGGCTATACTAATTTATTAATTATAGGCTAGAGGGGCCTGGCTGTAGTTCTGGAGTGTAATAATATTACAGGTTATACTGTACAGTAGTTACTAGATTTCTGGAGAAAAGTTGTTAATCCAGGGAGTTATTCTGATTGCCTGATTGGAGTCAGGAAGGAATTTTTTTCCCCTAAAATGAGTAAAATTGACTTCTGCCTCACCAGATTTTTTGGGCTTTCTTCTGGATCAACTTGCAGGATAACAGGCTGAACTGGATGGACAGATGTCTTTTTTCAGCCTTACAAACTATGTTAACGTGTTGCAAAAGTATTCCTATCTAGGTGCTGGTTTGAAAAATGTGGAATATTTTTCATGGGGCACCCTCTTAATGATTTCTGAGACCCTGTGCAGGAATCCCTTTGATTAGCAAAGAAAGGTGTGGGGAGTCCACTATGTGGATTATGGAAAGCAGATTAGGGCCTACAAGCACCAAGTCCTGTGTTTAGGAGTGTGATGGTGTCAACCAGCACCAAAAGGGCAGCCACATTTTAACGTTTTCTATATAGAGTATGTGTTATCACTCTTCGTTTTACTGTTACTGGTATACAACCAAAAAGTTGCATTATTATGAATTAATTTGTTTAAAATTGTCAATAAACTATAAATCTCAGCGATTAGAAAGTCAAAAACGCATCAGTCCTGCCCATATTTATTTATGTGCCTCTGGAAAAGGTCTGCACATCCTTAGCAATAACGATCAATGACCACAGTTTAGAAAGCACTCAACGGTTCATGTACAAGAGGGAAAAAAAATCAAGCAATGCACTGCAGTCCTGTCTTGCAGAAAATGGTCGAAAAGCGATGCTGTGTCCGAGGCTGAGCTTCTGACCTTAACTTGAAAGTTGTGGAGCTGCTCTGGGGCCCTGCCTTGAGTCCATTCATTCCCTTTGGAACATGTACGCCGTCAAAGTCAATGATGCAGCCTTGTACGAGCCAGATGATTGAGCTGCACTACTTACGTTCAAGTCACTGAGCACATTACCATGACATGTCTACAAGGGGGAAAAAAGGCTAATGATTCACCCATTTAACCAGTCAGGCTTAAAAAACATACATTGAGCAAACACTTTACCATCTTCTGGCCTAGCCCTTTGTAGCTGTTGGAGGTTAACCACCTGGCGTACAGGGGAGGCACCAGGCAATTTTCAATTAGACTGGTTCTCCAAAGCAGTCAAGTATTGAAAAGGCAGATTGGCATTGAAGCCTAATTTGTATTATTAAATAATAATACTATGTTATAATAATGCAAATTTAATACTAAATTGTAGCTTTTTTTTTACTTTGTAGCATTTATAAAAGAATTACAATGACAGTAATGCATAAAAAAGCAATCACAAAAAGAAATATATATTATATTATATATAATGTACTAGGTTATAGTACTATAGCTTCTTCACTTTGAGGCTTATTAGTATGCAAATCATAGCTTTTTTTTAACTTTGTAGCAATTATTAAAGAATTACAATAATAGTAATAAGTAAAAAGTAATAATAAAAGAAATATATTATATTATATACACTGGCGAGCAATACATACATAAACAACCACTTACCATATATAACAATCACTTACCACATACACTGATGAGCTAAAGGGTAACAATGTTTTGAACTTTTGACTTTCAGGCTCCATATCTCACCATCCACTACAGCTTTGGACGTGAGACTCCCATCATTTTATAGACAATCATCTTGGCTATCTCATACATAAATTGCACTTGTAACTATTTAGCATATGATTAGTTCTGCCGATTCATGTCATGTAACTGCATTATTACTGTTTTGCTCTTTTTCTTCTTGTATAATACAAATTACAACCTGTTCTCACATTCTCTAATAGCTCAGTGTGTCAATAGGTTGATTCTCAAGCTAAAGGTCACTGGTTTGAATCCAGGAGCAGCCATGAAGAAGATTTCCCAAGAAAAGAGGGCTAATGGATCGGAAAATTGAAGGAACTGTCAAGTTCGATGGAGGAAGCCTGAAGATATGGGGTTGTTTCACAGCTAAAGGCGTTGGATACTTGGCCAGGATCAATGGTGGTCTCAATGTGGATCTATATGGGAGTATTCTACAAAACGAGTTACACTTGAGTGCTATGGTTATGAAAAGGATGACATAGTGTTCCAGCAGGACAATAACCCATGTGTTGAGATTGGCGAATAACTGCTTGAATGACAATGAAGCAGAGGTGCTGGATTGGCCCCCTGCTGTCCCCAGACCTCAACCCAATTGAACACTTGTGGGTAGAGTTGAAGAAAAAGCTGCATTCGTACCCAAGTGAGTCAACCAGTATACACCTTGGGAACGTGTGGAATTGATATGGGAACAGATTTTGGTTGAGACATGCTTGAATCTGATCAAGAGCATGTCCAGAAGGATTCAGGCAGTGTTGAAAGACAAAGGTGGATTTATAAAATAATAAAAATGAAAATTTAGAATTTTAGGAGCAGTTACATGACAAGAATCTGCATAACTAATCATATGCTTAATAGTTGCAACTTAAAGGGAACCTGTCACCTCAAAAACACATATAAAACTGCCAGCATTACCTCATAGTAGCCCCCAGTCTGTTAATAATCATATGTTTGATCCGTTAGTCTGATGCTCCATAGGTTAAACAAACAAAGTTTTAAGTGTCATCAGCGCTATCTTGCCGGTCAGCTTGAAGTCAAGGTAAGCATGCCCCCTAACCATCCCCTCTTTTGTTAGATTGACAGCCTGCAGTGCGGCCGGGATCGCATAAGTCTCGCGCATGCGCAGTGCGCCGCTGGAACCCGGGTAACAGCAGCAGCCAGAGACAGGATCATGCCTTACCAAGGAGCGCCCCGCGCACGCGCAAGACTTATGCAATCCTGGCCGCACTGCAGGCTGTCAATCTAACAAAAGAGAGGACGGTTAGGAGGCTAGTGCGAAAACTGCACTAGATTGCTCTATTCTGCTCCTTGCAGCTTTTGCTATTTTACCTGATGGTTGGGAGAGCACCCCAAAGAGCCCTCAGTATCTGACACACTTCTTTGAAACTCTTTTATTGCATGGGGCTGTATACAGTGATCTCCCAACAAAGGACTGGATTTGTGATTCTAAAGCTGAGCTGTCAATCAAATCCCACTTACATGCACTTTAAAGGGAATGTGCTATCAGAAACAAATCTATTGTTTGAATCATGTTTTTATTTAAACATATCTTTTTTGAATTTTTGGTGATTTTTGTTTTCATTTTTCGAGTCACTATCTATATTTTTCTTTTTTTAATCTAAAAGTGTGCAGTTTTCGCACTAGCCATTTGGTCTAATAATATATTGAGACTTCCTGTTCTGTACAGGTAGCTTATTAGCAGTCATCTCATTATCATCACAGGCAGGATTACAATGACAGATATCACCTCTATGTAGATTCAGGATCCACCATTCAATGGGTGCTATCACGGGTTATCTACTATCTACTGACCTCTGCAAAGGTCACAGAGAATGCCTTAAAAACTATCTCATATAATTCATTGAGGTCCCCTCCTGTCCATTGTGTCTGTAACTCATGTGGTTGCTCTCAAAGAACAGAAAAGTCTTGACATATCTAAGACCTAGTGGCCAGTGGGAGCACTGCATGATTTTAAGATATTTTTAATATATATATAGGGACTTATACATGTTTTTTTTAAATCACCATAAATTCTAATGAAATATGTTTAGCATAAATACCTGATTTAAGTAATAGGTCATTTTTTGGTGACACGTTCCCTTGAGGATTCTGAGCAATGTCAAAAATGAGAGCAACCTGGAAGTGGTCAATAAAGTACAGTTTTGTTTCATAAATTATAATGTATCATATTATAATTTATTATACACTCACCTAAAGAATTATTAGGAACACCTGTTCTATTTCTCATGAATGCAATTATCTAGTCAACCAATCACATGGCAGTTGCTTCAATGCATTTAGGGGGGTGGTCCTGGTCAAGACAATCTCCTGAACTCCAAACTGAATGTCAGAATGGGAAAGAAAGGTGATTTAAGCAATTTTGAGCGTGGCATGGTTGTTGGTGCCAGACGGGCCGTTCTGAGTATTTCACAATCTGCTCAGTTACTGGGATTTTCACGCACAACCATTTCTAGGGTTTACAAAGAATGGTGTGAAAAGGGAAAAACATCCAGTATGCGGCAGTCCTGTGGGCAAAAATGCCTTGTGGATGCTAGAGGTCAGAGGAGAATGGGCCGACTGATTCAAGCTGATAGAAGAGCAACGTTGACTGACATAACCACTCGTTACAACCGAGGTATGCAGCAAAGCATTTGTGAAGCCACAACACGCACAACCTTGAGGCTGATGGGCTACAACAGCAGAAGACCCCACCGGGTACCACTCATCTCCACTACAAATAGGAAAAAGAGGCTACAATTTGCACGAGCTCACCAAAATTGGACTGTTGAAGACTGGAAAAATGTTGCCTGGTCTGATGAGTCTCAATTTCTGTTGAGACATTCAAATGGTAGAGTCCGAATTTGGCGTAAACAGCATGAGAACATGTATCCATCCTCTGATGGCTACTTCCAGCAGGATAATGCACCATTTCACAAAGATCGAATCATTTCAAATTGGTTTCTTGAACAGGACAATGAGTTCACTGTACTAAAATGGCCCCCACAGTCACCAGATCTCAACCCAATAGAGCATCTTTGGGATGTGGTGGAACGGGAGCTTCGTGCCCTGGATGTGCATCCCTCAAATCTCCATCAACTGCAAGATGCTATCCTATCAATATGGGCCAACATTTCTAAAGAATGCTATCAGCACCTTGTGGAATCAATGCCACGTAGAATTAAGGCAGTTCTGAAGGCAAAAGAGGGTCCAATACCGTATTAGTATGGTGTTCCTAATAATTCTTTAGGTGAGTGTATGTTGTACTGTGAACATCCCTTTAAGAGTCATATATTCAGAAATCTAGTTGACATGTTATGTACCACAAATGCTTGAATGAAAATTGCATGCTTTTAGCTGGGGCTAGTGATGGATAGTGATGAGCGAACCCAGACTGCCACGTTAGGGACGTTTTGGTGTCCTGGTACCAAACCTGAACACGGATTTTGGCGCCAAAGACCTTGTCCAGGTTCATTGTTGGTAGTTTAAATAAAGCTTGTTGAAAGGCTGTAGTGCAGGCAATCAACAAGCTTTTATGGGGGGGGGGGGGGCACTTGGAAGCCATCACAGTCATGCCTAGTATGTAACTAGTGTAGGGACAGGACGCTGCTGCAGGCAGGGAGAGTGTTAGGCCTATTATTTTTAAACAGTGTGCTGGTGACCTGTTTGCATTTTTGTTCGGTGCAATCCTACTCCTTTGCACCAGTGACAGGAAAATATAATAGTTAATCAGCCTGTTAATTGGTTCGGTGAGACCTACCTATTTTTTTTGTGTTGAAAAAAAACTGTACTTGCCACCATCACAGGGAAATATAATAGCTAATGATCCTGTTAATTGGATCGGTGAGACCTACCTATTTTTTTGGGTGAAAAAAACTGCACTTGCCACCATCATAGGGAAATATAATAGTTAATCAGCCTGTTTATAGTTCGGTGAGACCTACCTAATTCTTTGGTGAAAAAAACTGCACTTAGCACCGTCACAGGGAAATATAATAGTTAATCAGCCTGTTAATTGGGTCAGTGAGACCTACCTTTTTTTGGGGGGTGAAAAAAACTGTACTTGCCACTGTCACTGGGAAATATAATAATTAATCAGTGTGTTAATTGGGTCGCTGAGACCTACCAATTGTTTGTGGTGAAAAAAAAAAACATTGTAGGAATGACAGCAGAGGCAGCAGGTGGGTTGCATCAGGCGGGTAGCAGCATTAGAATAATGGCAGCAGCACGTGGCCAGAAGTAATGGCCCATTTTGCAGAATATTCCGGAGTGGCAGCACACTACAGTGTGATCATTAGTGGCAGAATGATCTAGTCTGTTGCATTAGGCACCGGTGTCTGGAAATCCTAGTTCATCCACATTTGATTCATCTTTATGGAGGTTAGTCTCTCAACATTTTAGGAGGAAAGGCAAGTTCTCTTAGGAGTAACTATGTCCCCCACCGCACTGAAAACCCACTCTGATGCCACACTACTGGCCAGGTAGGTAAGCATGCCCATGGCAGACTCGGCCAGTTGCAGCCACACTTCAGGTTTGCATTCCCAGTAGTCCAAGGAATCTTGGATCATGGGTGACAGGGTATAGTCGAAGTATGCCACCACCTGCTGGTTCAGGTTCTGCTGCAAGTTCTGCTGCTGCTGGGTGTTTTTTTCAGAAGACAACTGAATAAAACTGCTCATCAGAGACTCAAGACTTAAGTTGCTGCTTATAGACCTGGTGCTGCTCCTGACTACGCCCCCCCCCATCATGGCAGTAGATCATGAGCGCAGAGGGTCACCCCCGGTTAGACCTTCCTGAAAATAGCCGATGGCGCTCATAGGCAGCGACCAACCGACTACATAGCGTGTCTCTATAGTAGTCAATATTTCCATCCCTTTCAAAAGGTCAAAAAAATGCCCCCATTTTTAACCTGAGGCGAGGGTCTAACAATGTGGATAGCCAGTGGTCATCCTTCTGCCAAATCCTGATGATGCGGCTGTCTCTAAATAAATAAGAAAGCATGGATCTTGCCATTTGAGCAAGGGACTCCGAGGGCCTCCCTCCCTGCCTCCATCTCCACTGCATACTATCTCCTGAGGTCATCTTAATCGTCTTCATCATTGCCCTCCTGCTCCTCATGCTCCTCCTGCTCCTCTCCGGTTGCTTGGGCAGATAAACCACCTAGCTGTATATAAAATTCCTGGGTTTTTATGTCCTCCTCCTCTGCCAGTTCATCCTCCCCAGGACTCAAATGGCCGTGAGATCTAGGCGTCAAGTCTTCTGTCCGCTCGTCAATCAGATTTGGCAAGGGGAAAGAGCACGTGTCACGCATGAGCTGCCACTGGCTAACATGCTGGAGGACCACTGTAATCTGTGCCTAGAGGGAAGGGTGAGGACTAGGTGGAGGATGAGGAGGCAGAGCAGGACATTGGCACAGAAATCCCAGCATTACCATGTGGAGGCGGCATTGTGTGCCTGGGCTGGAACAATATTTACCCAGTGGTCTGTGAATTACATATTTTTCATGACCATAGTTACAACTGCATATCTCAGCGCTGGTGTATACTCTACCAGACACCGAGAGGCACTAGGACTGGCCCACCTTCTCAACGTACATATGCAGGGCTGAGGCAGCTTTTTTGGAAAAGTAATGTCGGCTTGGGACTCTCCACCTTAGGTTGGCATAAGCCATCAGTTTTCTGAAATGTGCAGAGTCAACTACATGGCAAGGCAGGGACTGTTGTACCAGCAACTTGGCAAGGTGCGCGTTCAGCTTCTGCGCCATTGGATGAGTGTATGCATACTACTGTCTTTTTGCAATTACCTTGTTGAGGAGTAGGAGGAGAAGGAGCATCAGGAGCAATAGACAACATTGAAGTCAATGGGAAGAAATTACAGCTTCGTTCTGCTGACGTTGTCGAGCCCTGACTGCTGGAAAGGGCCAGTAGGAGATGCAGCGGTTGCTGCATCGGGCTGTAACACTAAATGAGTGGCACGGTTTTCCCACGCCACTTTATGGTAACGCTCCATGTGTTGCCAGGGCCAAAATGCCAATATTAGCACCCTGGCCGTGCCTCACCTTCTGCCACACGTCCTGCATAGTGATGGGCGAAGTAATGAAGTTACAAAGACATTTGATTCAAAGTAATTAGTCACAAACACATTCTTTTGTATGTAGCAGGCGCAATGACGGGGAACATCGATTTGACGAACCCCTCAGATGCCACGTTCAACGCTGATTGCAGCATCTGATGCTACAATTGAGGCCTTTCAAGGATTAATCAGATCTAAAAAATAAACAGATGCCCAGATGGCCTCTCCACAAGTTAATGGATGAGGTGAGTATGTATTTTTTTTAATTTTTACTGCCTTTTTAGGAAAAATAGATTCATTACCACGAAGTGCAGCGACCACTGCTGGATTGCAGGGTGGTTGTAACCATGGAAACGAGCAGTGTATAAAGTGATGGAAAGATTAATCCAGCCAGCAAAGGAAGAAATATGGATAATCACAATACATTAGTAAGTGTCGTGTATTAACATTCTCTACATGATAGATGCCACTTGCTGAAGTGACACAACCCCTTTAACGTTATGCTACAGCAGGGGTAGGCAACCTCCATCACTACAGCTGTTTTGAAACTACAACTCCCAGCATTCATAATTGCTCTGCTCTTCTTAGAACTCCCAAATGAATGGAGCATGCTGGGAATTGTAGTTTCACAACAGCTGGAGTGCCGAAGGTTGCTGATCCCTGTGCTACAGCTAACAGAAAGGATTAGCTATGATAAGTTTCCCTCCACTGCGCAGTTATGTACAGGGCGATAAATTACACCTGCTCATAATACGGATGCAACGTAATGCTACAGCTAACAGAAAGGATTTGCTATGAATGTCAGTGCACTGCACAGTGACACACATGGCAATATATGACTAAAATAACAGATTAACTCTGAATGTTGATGCTCTAGAATGTGATGCACACGGTGATAAATTACACCTGTCCGTTATACGGATGCAACGCAATGCTACAGCTAACAGAAGGGATTAGCTATGATAAATCTCGCTCCGCTGCACAGTTATGTACAGGGTAATAAATTACACCTGGCCATTATATGGACTTAAGGTAATGCTACAGGTACAGAATGGATTAGCTATGCCATTTCACTCTACTGCAGTTATGTACAGGGCGATAAATTACACCTGCCCGTAATACGGACACAACGTAATGCTACAGCTACCAGTACAGATTAGCTATGAATTTCGGTGCAGTGCACAGTGACACACACGGCAATATATGACACCTGCCTTTAATCCTTTCACTACCGAGCCACTTTTCATCTTAAATCCCAGGCCGATTTTTGCAAATCTGACATGCGTCACTTTATGTGGTAATAACTTTGGAACGCTTTTACTTATCCAGGTCATTCAGAGACTCTTTTCTCGTGACACATTGTACTTCATGATAGCGGTAAATTTGAGTTGATATATTTCACCTTTATTTATAAAATAATACAAAATCTACCAAAAATTCGGAAAAATTCACAATTTTGTCAATTTGAATTTCGCTACTTTTAAGACAGATAGTAATACCTAATAAAAAATGTATCAGTCATCATTGCCCATATGTCTGCTTTATGTTGGGATAATTTTGTAAACGTCATTTTATTTTTTGGGAATGTTGGAAGGCAATTTTTCATATTTTCACCAAAATTTCCAAAACCATTTTTTTAAGCACCAATTCAGTTATAAAGTGATTTTGAGGGGCTTACGTAATGGCAACCACCTATTAATGACCCCATTTTAGAAATTACACCCCTCAAATTATTCAAAACTGATGCTACAAACTTTGTTAACCCTTGAGGTGTTTCACAAGAATTAAAAGAAAATGAGGTGAAATTTAATAATTTCACTTTTTAGGTAGATTTTTTTTGTTAGTAAATTTTTTCTTGCAACACAGCAAGGGTTAACAGCAAAATAAATGTTGATATGCTTTACTCTGATTCTGCAGTTTACAGAAATACCCCATACGTGGTGGTAAATTGCTCTATTGGCATGTGCCAGTGGTCAGAAGGAAACCAGCACCATATGGATTTTGGAGGCAGATTTTGCTAGACTGGTTTTTAGGCACCATTTTGTATTTGAACAAACCCTGATGTACCCCTACAGTGTAAACTGTCAAAAAATGACCCCATTTTGGAAACTACACCCCTTAAAGAATATATTAAGGAGGGTACTGAGCACTTTGACTCCCTAAGTGTTTTACGGAATTTGGAAACACTTGACTGAACATGAAAAGTTTCATTTCTTCCAATAAAATGTTGCTTTAGCCCCAAATTTTTCATTTTCACAAGGGGTAACAGGATAAAGAGCACATTATAATTTTCTCCTGAATACGGCAACACCCCATATGTGGTGGTAAACTGCTGTGGGGCTCATGGCAGGATTTAGAATAGAAGGAGCGCCATATGGCTTTTGCAGTGCAGATTTTGATGGATTGGTTTACGGGTGCCATTTGTTTTCATTTTTTGAGTGATTATTTTATGTGGGGGCTCATTTTTTGCAGGATTAGGTGACGTTTTCATTGATACCATTTTGGGGAACATGAGACGCTTGGTATTACACTTTTTGTGAGGCAAGGTGACAAAAAATGACATACTTATGGCATACTTATTTTTGTACAGCATTCACCTGAGGGGTCATCTCATGTGATATTTTTATAGAGCAGGTTGTTACAGATGCGACTTTACCCAATGTGTCTGTTATTTTTTATTTTTTTAAAAAACCATCTTGTTTTTGTGTTGCTACTGTATATTCTGAGAGCCATTTTTTTTTATTTTTTGGGCACTTGGTATTACACTTTTTGTGAGGCAAGGTGTCCAGAAAATGGCTTTTTGGCACAGTTTTTTTTTTTTTTTACGGCGTTCACCTGACGGGGTGGATTATGTGATATTTTTATATAGCCGGTCAATACGGATGCGGCGATACCTAATATGTATACTTTTCTTTTTTTCCCTATTTTTTCCAAAAAATTTTTTACTTTGTTTTGTGAAAAGGACGTTTTAGTTTTTTCTTACTTAAAACTTTTAAGTTTTTTAAACTTTTACCTTTTTTCTCCACTTTATTTTTTGTCCCACTCTGGGACTTCAACTTTTGGGGGTCTGATCCCCTGTGCAATGCATTACAATACTTCTGTATTGTAATGCATTGGTTGTAAGTGTATTACCACTGTAATACACTTCAGCCAGCTTGCCTGTGAGATCCAGGGGGTTGGATCTCACGGGCATACAGGGAAGGCAGCCACGATGCCTAAGGAAGACATCGGGCTGCCGTCCAAACCATCGGGTCCCCGTCACAGCCCTGCACGGACATTGCACGTGCCGCTGACCGCGGCACATCTAGGGTTAATGCACTGGCATCGGTGTTTCTGATTCGATACCACGAAGCGCGAGAAAATTCTGCTTTGTTATGAATCAAAGTTTTCCTAAACTTTGGACCGAATTCCACTTCGAATGCTTCACTTGGTTTACAGAGTTTTGCCTCTATACAAATCAATTGCTAGGCCATATATCGAATATTGTTCACAATTTTAGGCGCCTGTGTATAAGCAGGAAAAAACTGAACTAGAGCAGTTTCAGAGCAGGGTGACCAAGGAATTTAAGTAAATGATGAAATTCAGTAGGTTAACAAACTTGGGGTTATTTATTTTGGAAAGAAGACTTCTTAGGGGTGACCTAACTACAATGTCCAAATATATGAATAGGCAGTACAAAAATCATAATTAGAGATTCTTTACTGTAAGAGCGGTGAGACTATGGAACTCTCTGCTAGAGGAGGCCGCAATGGTTTCTGATAGTTTCTTCTAGATTTTTGGAGATGTATTGATCCAAGAATTTATTCTGATAGAGTAGGAATTGGGAAGAATTTTTTTCTCTAATATGGAGCAAATGGAGACCAATTTATAGGGGTTTTGTCTCTCTCTGGATCAGCACGGTAGAATAATAGGTTGGACTAGATGGACCTGTGTCTTCTTTAAACCTTTTTGACCTAGTAACTTTGGAGTATTCCCATTCCTTATATAAATAAGTGAAGGTCCTAGCTCTTAGACCCTACAGATGTAACTTTCTGATATGTCCACTTCACATCCTACTGAATTACATTATTGGAACCTCTTTAGGAATAGTGTTGATTGCGAATATTTTAATCGCAAATGATGTAGAATATAGTGCTATATATTCGTAATCGTGAATATTCTAGATTTTTTTTCATCAGTAACCTCTAGCGTGTGGGCCAATGAGAAGGCTGCAATGTCTGTGTCTGAGCTTAGCAAAATCCCTAGCAAACAATAGGAAAGTTGCCTACCCCTTTACTATATAAGAAACTCCCCAGCAGCCATTTTCTGCTGTTGTTTTGCAGTTCTGAGAGAAACAGCAGTGTTATTGCTGTGCTCTGTGCTTTCATCTGGATCCTATTCCTTATCCAATTACATTAGATAGTTAGTTAGCTCATATATATAATACAGATAGTTAGTGGGAGATAGTCAGTGTAGGTTAGATCCTGATATAGTGTAGCTGATAGGTTCCAGTGCAGGGTGTTAGGTAGTGTGATAGGAATTACTGTTTCTCTGCTGTCCATACATATATGCTACAGACATACTGCTGTGATGTCACAACTAGTGATGGACGAACATCGGCTAGGACGGTTTACAAATGCGATCGCGCAATCAAATGTTCGCGAACCGCAAGTTCGCGGTGGGCCCCATTCACTTCAATGGCAGTCGACCCTGAAAAACCTTCAGCTCATATTTGCAGCCACCAAATACTTACAATAAGTGCACAAATTGTCCCACAACATGGACAGTGACATACCAGAGGGGGATCAATGGCAAAAATTACCACAAAAAATATGTATTTTAATCAGGGGCCATTTTTATGCGTCTTAAATTGAGACTCTCAAAAATGTGCCCTGCTGGAGCCTAGAACATTTTTATTTTAGGCCACGGGAGTATAGGCCCCAAACATTAGGCATTCACTGGACCGATAACATCAAGTGATTATGTGGCTGGAGGTATATTAGACGGTCATTAGATATCAATTTTACTGCAGGCCAGTGGAGTACAGGCCTCAAAAATTATTCATTTAATGTACAGAAAAGAACAAGCTTTGTCTTCTTCTCATTGTATGTCGCTAGTAGAGGCCTAAGCCTGGCAGGCAGGTTCCCCCAGAACCCCAGAAGTATCTTGCTGGATGAGCAGCCAATACCGCACTTGCATCAATCTTGACAGGATTCAGCTCCAGGTGGAGAGTAATATTTTTTTTCTCCATCGCAACACACGTCGTTAAATAAACAGAAGACTGGCCGATTCTCTCCTGTCTTACGCAACATTTAATTTTTATTATTATATTTATTAAATACTAGCAGAAGGACCCGACTTCGCACGGGTAAATTTCATCTATTTCATTTTATGTTTCCGTGTTGTAAAAAGATATCGACAGTTTCCCCCATAACAGTGACCTCTACAGTAACCGCCCCTTTAACAATGACCTCCACAGTGCCTGCCCCTTTTACATTGACCTCCACAGTGGCCGACCCTTTAACATTGACCTCCACAGTGCCCGCCCCTTTAACAATGACCTTCACAGTGCCCGCCCCTTTAACAGTGCCTGCCCCTTTAACAGTGACCTCCACAGTGCCACCCCTTTAACAGTGACCGCCCCTTTAGCATTGACCACCCCTTTAACAGTGACTTTCACAGTGGCCGCCCCTTTAACAGTGACTTTCACAGTGACTGCCCCTTTAATAACAGTGACCTCCACTGTGCCCGCCCCTTTAAAAACAGTGACCTCCACAGTGCCCGCCCCTTTAAGCAGTAAAGAAAAATGGCTGGTTTGTTATGGAAACCTGGAGTAAAACTGTGTTTATGGCAGTTGGGATTTGAAGAGAAAGACTTGCAGGCTTGTATTGGCTAATGTGGGTCAATTTTTGGGAATATCTCAGGAACGGTAAGTCCTAGAGAGCTGAGACCCGGTCTAAAACTTTCCCGGACACCTGATGTACCTGTGTGCCAAATTTTGTGAAGATTGGTCCAGTCGTTTGATCGCGCATAAAGAACAGACAGACAGACAGAAACTCTTTTTTATATATATATAAGAGATTTTAACATTCATTTTATTAAACCAAAACTTGATTAAAATTATAAGAAAGTATACTTAAATTTGCCAAAACTAGCCTAATAACTCAAGTATGAACTCTGCCTTATAGGTCGATGTTAGTGTCAGGAAGAAGCGCACTCCTTTTACACCCTCATCAGCTAATTCCACAGAGATGTCTACAGAACCTGTTCTATTACACGCTTATACAAGTAGAGCCCCCCTGACAGAGTGGAGAGGGTGTCAGCAGTAAGTTTGTGTTGACGTCACTGATTAATTTGTCCTTCCTCTGATCCGTCAGAACAATAATTCACAAAAATCGGATCCTGTCTTTGGAGCATACGCTTTCACCTGGTCAGCATTTGCTCAGTATTGCTAATGCCAATAAAAACAGGACTGGATCCAAAACAGAGATGACACGTGAAAGGAATATTTGCATGTCTTCTGTGTTTTGTACCCACTCCTGCTTTTGTCTACCAAATCATAAGCCAATTATGGCCTTACATTGGCTACACAGACAGGATCCGTTGTGCGTCTCATTTTTCCTTCCTTCTGACAGATCAGAAGAAAGGTCAAATAAATTATTATGTCAGCCAGCCCGAAAGCCAAAATAGTGGCCCAGTCATAAAGTGTGGGTGTGAACAGCATGAGAAGTCCACAGAGTGTCCCTATGACAGAGTGGTGAGGTGGAAGCAGTATGAGGAGATCACAGAGTGGCCCAATGACAAAGTCTGAAGGTAGAGGCAGCATCAGGAGGCCACAGAGTGGCACAATGACAGTGTGGAGGTGGCAGCAGTATGAGGAGGCCACAGAGTGGCACAATCACAGAGTATGTCATTGGCAGCAGTATGTGGTAACCAGCGAGTGGACAGGTTACATAGTGTGGAGATGGCAGCATCAGGAGGCTAGAGTGGCAAGGCGACATAGTGTGGACATGGCAGCAGCAGCTTAAAACAACAGAGTGGCACTGTGACATAGTGTGGACATGGCAGCACCAGGAGGCCACAGAGTGGCAAGGTGACATAGTGTGGACACGGCAGCATCAGTAGGTCACAGAGTGGCAAGGTGACATAGTGTGGAGGTGGGTGGCAATACTAGTACTCGCTGAAGATGGTGGGTGAAAGAAGGAGCACTGATGCATCAGGCATTGGTGTGTTGAAATCCTGGCTAATCCACGCCTGATTCATCTTGATGCAGTGTCCCACTATGTGCTATATATGGGCACTTTAAACTCTTGCTAAAAATGCGATTCGTTACCACGAAGCGTGAGGAAATTTGCATTAGTTCAGAATCAAATTTTTCCTGAAATTCGGAACGAATTCGACTTCGTCGGCTTTGATTCGCTTATCTCTAATCTCAACAGTTGCAATTAGTTGTTCCAATAGCATTTGTCCCTCTGTATAGCTGCGGTATCGCAGCAGAACCACACACAATACAAATGCACTATATATAAATTATATTATAGGTATATCACACCCCTGCCTCAATCAGTTTTTTGGGGGGCAACTGGTATATCACACCAGTAGAAATTATTGGTTCCAATAGTGTTTTTCACTCTGTGTAGATGCGGTAACGCAGCAAAACCACAAACAAATGCTGCACTACCTAAATGGAATATATAGAAAATATATTATTGGTAAATAACACCCCTGCTTCAATCAGTTTTTTTGGGGGGGCAACTGGTAAATAACATTAGTAGAAATTATTTATTCCAATAGCATTTGGCCCTCTGTGTAGCTGCAGTATCGCAGCAGAACCGCACACAACTGCTGCACAATACAAATGCACTATAATATACTTTCTATGTTAGAAAGTATATTATAAGCATATTACACCCCTCAGTATGTCACACCTATCGATAGCACACCTATATCAGTCCTTAAAGGGACTTTTGTGGCCCTATTAGCTAGCGTTTGATGTCCCTAACAGCCTGTCCCTGCTCCACACAGCAACCTCTCTCTACACTGGCAAAAGACTGAATGTAAAATGGCGACCAGATAGGGTTTATTTATAAGGTAGGGGGTATGTCCATGTGCTGAAACGTCTCAATTGGCTGTCCTATTCCACCAGATGGATGTGTCATAGGTCAAAGTTCTTCACAATGTAAAAGAATATGGCGGGCGCGAATATCGCCATATGTTCACCCGTTCGGCGAAAAGGGAACAAGCAAAGTTCGCCACGAAACGACCGCCGGGCGAACCGCAAGGCCATCTCTAGTCACAACAATTCTTAGTGCACCAATCAGTAATATCTACTCAGACCTGATAAAATGTGATGTTGCATGTGTTGCACAAAAAATCGGCGCATCATTAGTGCCGATTTATGCAATCACGAAAATAATGACGAGTTGAATTCGCAAATTTATTGCGAATATTATGCAAAAAAATCACGAAATATTGCGAATATGTCCTGAGAAATCTTATGCACTTCTTAAAGGATAAGTAAACCTAGAAATAAATGGACCAACATACAGTATGTAAAAAATAAAGTTTCACAAAATATCTGTCAGACTGTAGAATTTTCAGACTGTTCCTGAAAAAGATTTTCCACAGATGTTACCAAGGGTTTCCTTTTAACTCTTCGAGTTTTGACTGGCAGATGAATTAGGGGTAGGGCTTAGCCATAGGGACAGATTAGTGCACAGAAAATTTTTAAATCAAGTGTTTATTAAACTTTTGTTTTAGAATTCTTAAAGATTTATTTTTTATTTTTCATGTTCCTGTCTATATTTTAAAAAAAATCCTAAATTATGCAGCTTTCTCACTGCCCACTAGGCCTAAAAAATTTCAAGACCTCTTTTTTATTTGACAGTGGCCACATGGGCCATCAGAGGCAGTCTGGGAATTTAAAGAAGCCCTGGGGAAAAAAAACTAAAGGTGGCCCCTCATTGTAGGTGGGTCCAAATTGACAGAAGGCATGGCAACACAAGTAGGCAGAGCCAATAAAAGTAGGAAGGGACCACAAAAGTAGTCGGACCAGCAATACCTTAGTGCAGCACAGAATACTGCCCCAAACAGAATCAAATACCATAGTGCAGCACAAAATACTGCCCCAATATAACCAAATACCACAGTGCAACATAAAATACTGTCACCCATGCAGGATGGCTATACAGTTGATATCAGGAGGGCACCTACAGACGCCGGCTGAGTGCAAAGTACCGAATGCTCTTAGCATTAATTAATGCTGAGGGCATCAGATTGTTATGTCCCTGTCAGCCATGAGGAGAGCTCAAACGGTCCCCTTGGGCATCGGCCCTCTGGGAAATTTCCCCGTAGAGTGTATGGCCAGTCTGCTGCAGTGAGCCATAGACACAATAGACATGAGGGGACCTCTTTGAATTCTATAGGAGGGTTTTATAGATATGCTATCTGACCTGTGCAGAGGTCCAGAGGGAGTAGGCAAGCCGTGATATCACCTATTGTGGATGGTTGATCCTTTGTTATTTATATAGTGGTGATATATGTCACCCTACCATCATCTATTTATCCCCAGGACTGTGACTGTGACGAGGGGACATCCTCTGCGTTTGGAGGAAAGAAGGTTTGTACACAAACATAGAAAAGGGTTCTTTACGGTAAGAGCAGTGAGACTATGGAACTCTCTGCCTCAGGAGGTGGCGATGGTGAGTACAATAAAGGAATTCAAGAGGGGCCTGGATGTATTTCTGGAGTGTAATAATATTACAGGATATAGCTACTAGAGAGGGGTCGTTGATCCAGGGAGTTATTCTGATTGCCTGATTGGAGTCGGGAAGGAATTTTTTTCCCCCTAAAGTGGGGAAAATTGGCTTCTACCTCACAGTTTGTTTGTTTTTTGCCTTCCTCTGGATCAACTTGCAGGATGACAGGCTGAACTGGATGGACAAATGTCTTTTTTCGGCCTTATATACTATGTTACTATGTTACCTGTAATGATAAAGAGTTGTCAAATAATGAGATGAAAAGAAAGACTTTTCGATTTTTTTTAAAACATAGATATTGACATGGAAAATGAAAACAAAAATTCAAAAAAATATTTAACATAGAAATACGATTGAAACAATAGGACATATTCTCTTTAAGAATTCTTGTTCACTATGGTTTCTATCACTGGATATATGTACTGTATGTAGTATTGAGTATAGGGATGCTTTTAAAAACCAATTAGATTGGGGTAGGACTTGATGGTCAACTTCAGATGGTACTAAAACACTTGAATAAGGCCTCTTTCACACTTGCGTTGTCCGGATCCGTCGTGCACTCCATTTGCCGGAGGTGCCCGCCGGATCTGTAGCAACGCAAGTGAACTGAAAGCATTTGAAGACGGATCCGTCTTCAAAATGCGTTCAGTGTTACTATGGCACCCAGGACGCTATTAAAGTCCTGGCTGCCATAGTAGGAGCGGGGAGCGGGGGAGCAGTGTACTTACCGTCCGTGCGGCTCCCGGGGCGCTCCAGAATGACGTCAGAGCGCCCCATGCGCATGGATGACGTGATCCATGCGATCACGTCATCCATGCGCGTGGGGCGCCCTGACGTCACTCTGAATCGCCCCGGGAGCCGCACGGACGGAAAGTATACTGCTCCCCCGCTCCCCACTACACTTTACCATGGCAAACAGGACTTTAGTGTCCTGGCAGCCATGGTAACCATTCAGAAAAAGCTAAACGTCGGATCCGGTAATGCGCCGAAACGATGTTTAGCTTAAGGCCGGATCCGGATTAATGCCTTTCAATGGGCATTAATTCCGGATCCGGCCTTGCAACAAGTGTTCAGGATTTTTGACCGGAGCAAAAAGCGCAGCATGCTGCGGTATTTTCTCCGGCCAAAAAACGTTCCGTTCCGGAACTGAAGACATCCTGATGCATCCTGAACGGATTTCTCTCCATTCAGAATGCATGGGGATAATCCTGATCAGGATTCTTCCAGGATAGAGCCCCGACGACGGAACTCTATGCCGGAACAAAACAACGCAAGTGTGAAAGAGCCCTAACCATCCTCTAGGAATTGCTTCTTAAATTAGATACATTTGAACTCTTGCAATTTATATATTTCATAATTTTCATATTAAACAGATGAATAAAAAATATAAAAGATATAAAGTGAGGTCCTTGAACCTACAATGATCACTCTCCTGGCTCAGAAATTCATGTTCAATTATGGGAAAACTGGACCAATTATTGTCCCAATATAAGCGGTACAATTAAGGGGCCTGCTGAGTATCCATTTAGTGTTATTTCGTTGTGACTGTACACTAAAATATACGATAACATGCTGAATTATAGATGAACGTACATTGTGAAGGTTGGGTAACCTGATCGCTGATGTGGGATACTTGGAATGAAATGTAGCAGGGGTGTGCGGAAGGCAAGATAAGAAATAGAAATGACAAAACTACCCAACAAAATTAGATTCAGTCATATGATCTGCAAAAGGGTGTCCCTGAAGCTTGATCTAGTGTTGGTCAAATACTCATTACCTGAGAAATACAATCCTGTCTCACAAGGGACAAGTGTACTCATTTCATCAAGCAATCACAACGTAAGGATCCTGGAAAGGCATGTAAAGGTCTCCTATACGTGGAAATATGAGAATTATGACTCTATAGTTTGCTCTTTTATTACATTTTTTTACCTGTATGGAAATGATTCTATAGAATTTATTCTATATTTATGCAGCCATTTTAGTTGTATAAAACCTCATCTACTTCATTATTTTATTTATTTATGTAGGACCAACACATTATCTGTACAAAGATTTTCGTCACTACGATCAGTCCCTGTCCCCCTGTCTCACAATACAATTTCCAAATTAAAATATCTGTATGTTTTTGGAATGTGGGGAAAGTAACCTATGCACACATGAGGAGGACATACAAACTCCAAGAAGATGTCCCCTGACAAAGCCATTTGGGTGAACGGCATGTCAAGGCCGGGGCATGGGTCTCTGGTGTATAGTCCTCAAGTACCTTTTGATAATTCACACAGAGGTAGGAATGATTGTAGTGTATGTTTTATGTGCTATATGTTTGATAACTTGTTCAATAAAGTACTGTATGTTGTATTTTTGCCTACAGTTTAAGAGCAGTGGTTCCCATAGCTTTGCAGACAAGGGAACCCCAAACTAGCTAGAAACCAGACTAAAGAACCTTAACTTATTATTCATACTAAAGATACTTGGTACTTGGTTGGTCGTGTTGATCATAGTGATATCAGCAACAAGCCATTATTGTGACCATGGGAGAAATATCATAATGTCCAGAAGGCAGTAGACAGCAAAGATAGTTTAAAAGAGCAAAGAGCAGTAGCATCCCGCTGTGGTTGCAAATTTCATGGAACTCATTAATATTCATGTATTTTAACAGCGGGTTCTGTCTTTTGGTAATGCCTCAGATGTTCTACCAAAAGATGGGTCTCTCTGTGATTACTAGCAGTTATTCTTTGGAACCACATATACCCTGCCATGGAACTTTGGAATTTCACAGAACTAATTTTTTTAATCACTGGTGTTATAGTAGGAATATTTAACTGCATCCATTAAACGGGTTTTCCAAGACTTTTATACTGATGGTCTATTCTCTGGATAGGTCATCAGTATCTGATCGGTGGGGGTCTGACACCTGGGATACCCACCAATCAGCTGTTTAAGAAGGCACTAGTGCTTGCAGTAGAACAGCGGCTTTCCCTCAGCTCATCAAGCATTGCACTGTACATTTGATAGTGGCTTTTGCTTGTTATCGCAACCCAGCCCAATTCACTTCAATAGGGCTAAGCTGCACCCTGGTCATGTGACCAATGAAAGTGACATCACATGGCCTAGGCAAAGCTGAGAGCAGCAGCGATACTGCCAATGGTGGTACCTTCTCAAACAGCTGATCTGCAGGTGTCCTGGATGTTGGCCCCCCCCAGATCAGATACTGACTGATGACCTATCCAGAGGACAGGTCATCAGTTAAAGAATCTCGGAAAACACCTTTTAGTCTTTTATGAGTGAGTTATAAATAAAGTAGATACAATTGTACTGTACAACTTGATCATTGGACTTTGATAAGGAATGAAGGCAAGAACATCTAGTGGACAAAATAACATGGTACTCAGTCAAATTTGAGGCGCTGGAGTAGACTCTCCATCCAGATCCAGTCATAATTATGGTGCAGTCACACAGTCAGGGTTCCTGATGCAGTTCTGAAAGCCAAAATCAGGAGTGGACAGAAAAGACTTCTCTTTTTTGCATTTACTCTTGGTTTTGGCTTTCAAAACTGCACCAGGAGACCTGACCATATGGCTGTACCCTTAAAGTCCTATTATAATCATTGGACCTTGATAAGAAATGTAGACAAGAAGAACTAGCAGACAAAAAAACATGGTACTCTCTAAAATTCGAGGTGCTGGAGTAGGATCCACATGTAGTAAAAATTGCAATGAACTCTCTAGTCATAGTTAGAGTACGGCCACATGGTCAGGTCTCCAGTTTTAGAAGCCAAAATAAGAAGTGGATCATAAAAAGTGAGAAAGTATAAAGTACAAACATGACTTCTCTTCTTTTTTGGAATTCACATCTGGTTTTGACTTCCAAAACATTCATTTATAGGCCTATATTTTAGTTGATGTTCAGGACAATCCAAGCAAAGGATGAATGTTTTCAGTGTTAAGACCTTCATCAGACCATGGACTGTCCTTTAACCACACCATGTCAGCACTACGTAGTATACCAGGCACTATATTTATGTCTATTTTGCAAATATTGCAGAGTGATCTTTACTAGTAGTACTACATGTAGCTATGGACATCTAGGCCTGAATAATTCGAATTTTTTGTTGTCCATAATATAAATCAAGTCGTCCAAAATGAGTGGAAAAATGCTGTATTCCTCCTGTTAACAAATCGACAACGTACTTATTTATTAATGTAGTCAACGAAAGTTACTTTGTAAATCACAATTCCTTGCATTGATAATGGGTAATACACGCCCCGAGTCTGTAAACTTTACATGAACTTGTCCATCTGGAGATTCTAGAAAGTGCATTTTGTTTGTCACCAAGTATTTGGTCCTAAAATCCAGCAAATTCTTAGTGCATGTGGTGAGTTTACTACTGTGTCATCCTCAATTGTCTCCAATTCTCCTAAGGCTATAATGACCACTGCTGTCCATTCACTTCTCACACTTTAACCTGAAGAAACCATATGCCATGTAAATGTTATTTTAATTGATCTGTAAAATTGGCCAAAATGGGGTTATTTACCAGTCTTGTAACAGATGAAGAGCGGAGGGTGCTGCGTTAATGAGTCAACTGATCCTCAACTGCTCCAAAATACCTTAAATTGATGTGATTTTAAGAGATTCTTATTTGAAGGTGTTATGCATTTATAAAACCCATTTCTAGAAGTATATTAGGGAATTTTGAGTTAACAGAAGGGAATGTCCACCTGAATCATTTATAAAATGTACCGCTAACTCTGAAGTAGCCCATTCATGCCGTACATGGACAATCCAATGATTCTAATGAGAACCATGTAATTCTTCTCTTCCCTTTTAGTGGGGCAGTAGACAAACTGAACACTTACTGCAGGGTTTATAACATGGTAACATAGTTTATACAGTAAGGCTGAAAAAAGACATCTGTCCATCCAGTTCAGTCTGTCATCCTGCAAGTTGATTCAGAGGAAGGCAAAAAAACAAACATGTGAGGTAGAAGCCAATTTCCCTCACTTTAGGGGGGGGGGGGGATCCAATCAGAATAACTCCCTGGATCAACAACCCATCTCTAGTAGCTGTAGCCTGTAATATTATTACAATCCAGATACACATCCAGACCCCTCTTGAACTCTTAGTGAATTCACCATCACCACCTCCTCAGGCAGAGAGTTCCATAGTCTCACTGCTCTTACTGTAAAGAATCCTCTTCTATGTTTGTGTACAAACCTTTCCTCCAGACGCAGAGGACGTCCCCTCATCACAGTCACAGTCATAGTAACATAGTACATAACATAGTACATAAGGCCGAAAAAAGACATTTGTCCATCCAGTTCGGCCTGTTATCCTGCAAGTTGATCCAGAGGAAGGCAAAAAACCCTGTGAGGTAGAAGCCAATTTTCTCCACTTTAGGGGAATAAAAAATTCCTTCCCGACTCCAATCATGCAATCAGAATAACTCCCTGGATCAACGACCCCTCTCTAGTAGCTATAGCCTGTAATATTATTAAGCTCCAGAAATACGTCCAGGCCCCTCTTGAATTCCTTTATTGTACTCACCATCACCACCTCCTCAGGCAGAGAGTTCCATAGTCTCACTGGGGATAAATAGATGATGGGAGAGATCTCTGTACTGACCCCTGATATATTTATACATGGTTATTAGATCTCCCCTTAGTTGTCTTTTTTCTAAAGTGAATAACCCTAATTTTGATAATCTTTCAGGGTACTGTAGTTCCCTCATTCCAGTTATTACTTTAGTTGCCCTCCTTTGAACTCTCTCCAGCTCTGCTATGTCTGCCTTGTCCACAGGAGCCCAGAACTGTACAGGGTTCCCCAACCAAAATTACAGCTGACTGCTGAGGATTCAAGTTTAATATTGGAGGATTCTTTGAATCAAGAGAGATTATGCAAAGTAACTCCTTTAGGAAGTAGATCATCTTATTGTTCTTGTAAGGGCTCATGCACATGGCCGTTGTCCGGCCATGCCTGTATTGCGGACAGCAAACAGCGGGTCCACAATTTATGGGCATTGGCCGTGTACACCCCTTCACTTGAATGGGACCGCAATCCGGAAGGTCCCCCAAAAAATGAAAATTTTTGCTCAAGGGGGGATTGTGGCAGTATTTGCAACTTTTTGATGCCAAAACTGGCATAGGAGATTTAATAAATGTGTCCCTATGTGTTTTAGACTAAAAATTACTATTTTGTAATGAAGGAAACTGTCAAGATTTCATGCTGTCATTAAAGGACATCTGTCAGTAGATTTGTACCTATGAAACTGGCTGACCTGTTATATGTTCACTTGGCAGCTGAAGGCATCTGTGTTGGTCCCATGTTCATATGTGCCCGCATTACTGAGAAAAATGTTTTAATAAATGCAAATGAGCCTCTAGGAGCAACAGGGGCATTGCCATTACACCTAGAGACTCTGCTGTATCTGTAACTGCCGCTCCCTCTGCACGTTGATTGACAGGGTCAGGCAGTAAAAGCATCATCACTCCTGGTCCTGTCAAATCAAAGTGGAGGACATGGCAGCAGGGGTGCACCTAGCCTTTCTGCTGCCTGAGGTGAAAATTGAAAAAGTGCCCCCCCCATAATAAATTCTCAACCTAACCCCTTCTCTCCTAACATTATGTATATCACTACAGAACATACAGGGTAATACAGTGCCACATACCTCTTACATCCACTGACATCTCCTTTGATGTAGATGTTCTCTTTCCTCATCTTCTCCTTTCAGATTTTCAGACCAGACCACCATTTTTCAGCCATTTCTCATCTCGTCTCGCCAAAAAAATCTAGTTTACTACTTTTCCATCATCCTGCTTGTCAAGCAATTTAAGCAGGGAGTAATCATGACTTCAGATGGAAAAAAATGACGAATATTCTAAAAAACGAATATACCGTATAGCACTATATTCTATAGTGCTATATATTTCCTTTTACCCACGCCTGTATTGATCGCGTAATATTTGCATTACATTGGCGATTTTTCAAGTAAGAAAAAAGACTAATTCTCGAAGTTACGATATTCGCGATAAATATTCGTAATTCGAATATTCGCGCTCAACACTATTAATAAAGCCCCCCATAAAGCCCCCTAGTAGTAATAATTCTCCTTATAGTGTGCCAGTGTAAAAAATACCCCCTTTTAATGCCCCGAGTTGAGCTAATGTCCCCATAGTGCCCCCATAATGTGCCAGTATAAAATACCCCTATATATTGCCACAGGTAAATTCCCCCATAGTTCTCCTCTCCCCCCTTCCTCCTAGTCTCCCTTATAATGTACCAGTATAAAATACCCCTATATAGTGCCCCTAGTAAATGCCCCCATTGTGCTCCTCTCCCCCCTTCCTACTAGTGCCTCCCATAATGTACCAGTATAAAATTGCCCTATAGAGTGCCCCAGTAGATGCCCTCAGTGTCCCCCATAATTTGCAAGTATAAAATACCCCTTCTTAGTG
Source organism: Bufo bufo (assembly GCF_905171765.1). Lineage (NCBI taxonomy): Eukaryota > Metazoa > Chordata > Amphibia > Anura > Bufonidae > Bufo > Bufo bufo. The sequence continues at coordinate 174,807,256 of NC_053396.1, forward strand.
CCCCCCAGTAGATGACCCAATAGTACTCCTCTCCCCCCTTCCCCATAGTACCCACCATAATGTCTCTCAGTATAAAATGCCCCTATACAGAGCCTCAGTAGATTCCCCCATAGTGCCCCCAATAATGTGCCAGTAAAAAATGCTCCCATAGTTGCCTGCCAATCATGTGCCAGTCAGAGGAACAGGGAAGGGAAACGCCTCTCCCTCCCCTGCCCCGCCGCAGCACATCAATCTGTATTGCTATCCTGAGGACGGCGATACAGATAACTTTGGAGATGAGCGCTTCCACCTTTCCCCAGCACCACACCGCCTAATTGACAGTTCGGCTCTGCATGGCAGTTGCAGAGAGAGCAGAGCCTCTAGTTGTAACGGCAACGCTCCTGTTATTTCTCAGCAATGCAGCTACTTCGAAAAAAGTAAAACTGGAGATCTCATTTAGTTTAAAGAGATTTTCCACTTTTGACTTCTCGTGTTCAATTCTCATGCAGTGCCTCCACAGGGGAAATGAAGCATTACACTGACCTATGGAGATCAATGGATCGATGCAATGCCTGGACATGTCAGGTCCTCCAGAACAAAAGCTGCTATGTGTAGCTGCTCTCTGTTCCCCCGGATTGATGGATATTGTAAATGCTGGACTTCTCTCTATTGTCTTGGACTGGCTTAACATGGTATTTAAAACTAAACTTTAATTTTTATTCTGGTAGAATTGATTCGGACCGTGTCGGATTGGCAAAATCGAATCCTGATAGAATTTTTAGCAATTTGCTCATCTCTAATTGCCAGGTAGGATACAACATGATAAAGAACAGTGTCCCTATGAGCTTACAATGTAAATACATCCAATTAAAATCCTGAGACCAATATAGAAACAGAAGGATTATTATTAGAGAAGAGCGAAGTTCTCAAAAGTTCGATTCGGCTGCTTCACTGAATTTTACAAAAAATTGCCCCCTCGTCATTGAACCCTTCATCTCTGATCGCAGCATCTGAGATCAATATTAAAGCCTTTCATGGGTTGCTCAATAAAAAAAATAATTAAATTATACTTACCTCATCCATTTGAGTGCGAAGACTCCGCCGCGACCATCTTGCTTGAAGATCCAGTGGGAAATTTTGCACGGCGCATGATGATGTCATGTCAACCGGTTTGGTGACATCATCACTAGTGTTGATCGCGATCATTCGAATCGTGAATTTTAATAGCGAAAATTCGCGAAGATGCAGAACTATATATATATATACCTATATATTCGCGAATATTCTAGATTTTTTTATTTTATTTGAACCCATGATACCTCCCTGCTTCTTGCTTGTGGGCCACTGAGAAGGCTGCAATGTCTTTGTCTGAGCTTAGCAACATCCCTAGCAACCAATAGGAAAGTTGCCTACCCCTTACTATATAAGAACCTCCCCAGCAGCCATTTTCTGCTGTTTTTTGCAGTTCTGAGAGAGAAACAGCAGTGTCATTGCTGTGCTCTGTGCTTTGCTGTGTAATTACATTAGTTAGTTAGCTTATATACACTGCTCAAAAAAATAAAGGGAACACAAAAATAACACATCCTAGATATGAATTAATTAAATATTCTTCTGAAATACTTTGTTCTTTACATAGTTGAATGTGCTGACAACAAAATCACACAAAAATAAAAAAATGGAAATCAAATTTTTCAACCCATGGAGGTCTGGATTTGGAGTCACACTCAAAATTAAAGTGGAAAAACACACTACAGGCTGATCCAACTTTGATGTAATGTCCTTAAATCAAGTCAAAATGAGGCTCAGTAGTGTGTGTGGCCTCCACGTGCCTGTATGACCTCCCTACAACGCCTGTGCATGCTCCTGATGAGGTGGCGGACGGTCTCCTGAGGGATCTCCTCCCAGACCTGGACTAAAGCATCTGCCAACTCCTGGACAGTCTGTGGTGCAACGTGACATTGGTGGATAGAGCGAGACATGATGTGCTCAATTGGATTCAGGTCTGGGGAACGGGCGGGCCAGTCCATAGCATCAATGCCTTCGTCTTGCAGGAACTGCTGACACACTCCAGCCACATGAGGTCTAGCATTGTCTTGCATTAGGAGGAACCCAGGGCCAACCGCACCAGTATATGGTCTCACAAGGGTTCTGAGGATCTCATCTCGGTACCTAATGGCAGTCAGGCTACCTCTGGCGAGCACATGGAGGGCTGTGCGGCCCTCCAAAGAAATGCCACCCCACACCATTACTGACCCAATGCCAAACCGGTCATGCTGGAGGATGTTGCAGGCAGCAGAACGTTCTCCACAGCGTCTCCAGACTCTGTCACGTCTGTCACATGTGCTCAATGTGAACCTGCTTTCATCTATGAAGAGCACAGGGCGCCAGTGGCGAATTTTCCAATCTTGGTGTCCTCTGGCAAATGCCAAACGTCCTGCACGGTGTTGGGCTGTAAGCACAACCCCCACCTGTGGACGTCGGGCCCTCATATCACCCTCATGGAGTCTGTTTCTGACCGTTTGAGCAGACCCATGCACATTTGTGGCCTGCTGGAGGTCATTTTGCAGGGCTCTGGCAGTGCTTCTCCTGTTCCTCCTTGCACAAAGGTGGAGGTAGCGGTCCTGCTGCTGGGTTGTTGCCCTCCTACGGCCTCCTCCACTTCTTCTGATGTACTGGCCTGTCTCCTGGTAGCGCCTCCATGCTCTGGACACTACGCTGACAGACACAGCAAACCTTCTTGACACAGCTCGCATTGATGTGCCATCCTGGATAAGCTGCACTACCTGAGCCACTTGTGTGGGTTGTAGACTCCGTCTCATGCTACCACTAGAGTGAAAGCACCGCCAGCATTCAAAAGTGACCAAAACATCAGCCAGGAAGCATAGGAACTGAGAAGTGGTCTGTGATCACCACCTGCAGAACCACTCCTTTATTGGGGGTGTCTTGCTAATTGCCTATAAGTTCTACCTGTTGTCTATCCTATTTGCACAACAGCATGTGAAATTGATTGTCACTCAGTGTTGCTTCCTAAGTGGACAGTTTGATTTCACAGAAGTGTGATTGACTTGGAGTTACATTGTGTTGTTGAAGTGTTCCCTTTATTTTTTTGAGCAGTGTATATAATACAGATAGTTAGTGGGAGATAGTCAGTGTAGGTTATATCCTGATATAGTGTAGCTGATAGGGTGTTAGGTAGTGCGATAGATTCTGCTGTCTATACATACAGTCAGGTCCAAAAATATTGGGACATCGACACAACTGTAAAATTTTTGGCTCTATACACCACCACAATGGATTTGAAATGAAACAAACAAGATGTGCTTTAACTGAAGACTGTCAGCTTTAATTTAAGGGTATTTACATCCAAATTAGGTGAACGGTGTAGGAATTACAGCAGTTTGCATATGTGCCTCCCACTTGTTAAGGTACCAAAAGTAATGGGACAGAATAATAATCATAAATCAAACTTTCACTTTTTAATACTTGGTTGCAAATCCTTTGCAGTCAATTACAGCCTGAAGTCTGGAACGCATAGACATCACCAGACGCTGGGTTTCATCCCCGGTTATGCTCTGCCAGGCCTCTACTGCAAATGTCTTCAGTTCCTGCTTGTTCTTAGGGCATTTTCCCTTCAGTTTTGTCTTCAGCAAGTGAAATGCATGCTCAATCGGATTCAGGTCAGGTGATTGACTTGGCCATTGCATAACATTCCACTTCTTTCCCTTAAAAAACTCTTTGGTTGCTTTTGCAGTAGGCTTTGGGTCATTGTCCATCTGCACTGTGAAGCGCCGTCCAATGAGTTCTAAAGCATTTGGCTGAATATGAGCAGATAATATTGCCGAAACACTTCAGAATTCATCCTGCTGCTTTTGTCAGCAGTCACATTATCAATAAATACAAGAGAACCAGTTCCATTGGCATCCATACATGCCCATGCCATGACACTACCACCACCATAATTCAATGATGAGGTGGTATGCTTAGGATCATGAGTAGTTCCTTTCCTTCTACATACTCTTCTCTTCCCATCACTCTGGTACAAGTTGATCTTGGTCTCATCTGTCCATAGGATGTTGTTCCAGAACTGTGAAGGCTTTTTTAGATGTTGTTTGGCAAACTCTAATCTGGCCTTCCTATTTTTGAGGCTCACCAATGGTTTACATCTTGTGGTGAACCCTCTGTATTTACTCTGGTGAAGTCTTCTCTTGATTGTTGACTTTGACACACATACACCTACCTCCTGGAGAGTGTTCTTGATCTGGCAAACTGTTGTGTAGGGTGTTTTCTTCACCAGGGAAAGAATTATTCGGTCATCCACCACAGTTGTTTTCCGTTGTCTTTCGGGTCTTTTGGTTTTGCTGAGCTCACCAGTGCATTCCTTCTTTTTAAGAATGTTCCAAACAGTTGTTTTGGCCACGCCTAATGTTTTTGCTATCTCTCTGATTGGTTTGTTTTGTTTGTTTTCAGCCTAATGATGGCTTGCTTCACTGATAGTGACAGCTCTTTGGATCTCATCTTGAGAGTTGACAGCAACAGATTCCAAATGCAAATAGCACACTTGAAATGAACTCTGGACCTTTTATCTGCTCATTGTAATTGGGATAATGAGGGAATAACACACACTTGGCCATGGAACAGCTGAGAAGCCACTTGTCCTATTACTTTTGGCCCCCTAACAAGTGGGAGGCACATATGCAAACTGTTGTAATTCCTACACCGTTCACCTGATTTGGATGTAAATACCCTCAAATTAAAGCTGACAGTCTGCAGTTAAAGCACATCTTGTTCGTTTCATTTCAAATCCATTGTGGTGGTGTATAGAGCCAAAAATGTAAGAATTGTGTCGATGTCCCAATATTTTTGGACCTGACTGTATATGCTACAGACATAGTGCTGTGATGTCACAACACTATATAGTACACCAATCAGTAATATGTAGTCAGACCTTTTATGTAGTCAGACCTGCTAAAATGTGAAGTTGCACGTGTTGCGCCAAAATATGTGCATCATTAATTGCCGATTTGCACAATCCCGAATATATTGGAGCACTCGATCTGCATATAAAGCTATTGTAATGTTCTGTCGTGCCAACCATTTTCTCCAGTCTCAGGAAACTTTTAGCAGCTTTAAAAATGTAGCAAAAGTGACCCACACCTGTATTGCGCGCGTATTACGCAAATATTACATTGCCAATTTTCGCAATCAAGAAAATAATCTTAAAAGAATTTATGCCTAATATTCACCCAAATATTCTCGAAATATCGCGAATTCGAATATTGCCCCTGCTGCTCATCACATCAGCCGGCGTGGTGACGTCATCACATCACTGTGCAGAAGTATGATTTTTTTTTTACCACCATTTACCACCAAAAACGATTCGTTACCATGAAGCGAAAGGAAATTTGGCTTTGCGGTGAATCAAATTTTTCCTGAAATTCGGTTCCAAGTCCACTTTGTGAACTTCTATCCGTTCAACACTTATGGACAAAGCCCAAATATCTTATCATTTTGTGGAGTGTACGTTAACAGTTGCTTCTGGCCAGAACACATTAGGAAGCGCCAGCCAGTTGTGACTCGCAACGTGCAGATTTTGACTGTCAGACAGAAAACTTTAAGTCCAAAGTTTTTCCAGTTTGTTTTCGTGATTCTTTTATTTTTTGTGTCTCTTTTCAACCGTCTTTCATATTCACCCTGTGGGGAGAACAAGTAGGCAGGTAATTACTTGGTGGCATTCTGCTCTGCTTGACAGCTGACACACTTGGTCACATGGACACAGGCAGCTACTAGTTGCTCTTTGCAGCCATTCCTCATCTGCTGCAGCTTGTGCCCTAGAGCTTGAGGTGGAGCGTGTCTGTTGAGCAGAGGGAAAAGGGAGGGGAGGAGAACTGGGATGAGTTGAGATAGCCTCCAGCAACTACCAAGAAAAGCTTTTCATCTTTCACAGCAACAGGAGCAAGCTGCCGGCTGTCATGGGCTCTTTTTTTTTTGTCCTAAGAAATGCTGTACACTGTAATTACCAATGTATCTAACATACACATCGTCACACACACAAAACCAGGAACAGGGATGGCGGCAATATGGTCAGCAGGCAGGATCCCATTCACTGATCAAAGACTGGGGTAATCCAGCAGATGGAGTTAAGGACTGTTGACAACAGGTATATCTCCAGGGGAGTAAATACAGCGGCAATTACTGGAGGTAATTAATGATTGTAAGCAGAATCAACAGCAATTGTATAAAGTTCACAGTAATTTTTGATCTCCCTAGATAAGATAAGAGAGATAATAGATAGATAGATAGATAGATAGATAGTATATAGAGATATAAAATTAGATAGATAGATAGATAGATAGATAGATAGATACAGGGAGTGCAGAATTATTAGGCAAGTTGTATTTTTGAAGATTAATTTTATTATTGAACAACAACCATGTTCTCAATGAACCCAAAAAAACTCATTAATATCAAAGCTGAATATTTTTGAAAGTAGTTTTTAGTTTGTTTTTGTTTTAGCTATTTTAGGGGGATATCTGTGTGTGCAGGTGACTATTACTGTGCATAATTATTAGGCAACTTAACAAAAAACAAATATATACCCATTTCAGTTATTTATTTTTACCAGTGAAACCAATATAACATCTCAACATTCACAAATATACATTTCTGACATTCAAAAACATAACAAAAACAAATCAGTGACCAATATAGCCACGTTTCTTTGCAAGGACACTCAAAAGCCTGCCATCCATGGATTCTGTCAGTGTTTTGATCTGTTCACCATCAACATTGCGTGCAGCAGCAACCACAGCCTCCCAGACACTGTTCAGAGAGGTGTACTGTTTTCCCTCCTTGTAAATCTCACATTTGATGATGGACCACAGGTTCTCAATGGGGTTCAGATCAGGTGAACAAGGAGGCCATGTCATTAGATTTTCTTCTTTTATACCCTTTCTTGCCAGCCACGCTGTGGAGTACTTGGACGCATGTGATGGAGCATTGTCCTGTTTGAAAATCATGTTTTTCTTGAAGGATGCAGACTTCTTCCTGTACCACTGCTTGAAGAAGGTGTCTTCCAGAAACTGGCAGTAGGACTGGGAGTTGAGCTTGACTCCATCCTCAACCCGAAAAGGCCCCACAAGCTCATCTTTGATGATACCACCCCAAACCAGTACTCCACCTCCACTTTGCTGGCGTCTGAGTCGGACTGGAGCTCTCTGCCCTTTACCAATCCAGCCACGGGCCCATCCATCTGGCCCATCAAGACTCACTCTCATTTCATCAGTCCATAAAACCTTAGAAAAATCAGTCTTGAGATATTTCTTGGCCCAGTCTTGACGTTTCAGCTTGTGTGTCTTGTTCAGTGGTGGTCGTCTTTCAGCCTTTCTTACCTTGGCCATGTCTCTGAGTATTGCACACCTTGTGCTTTTGGGCACTCCAGTGATGTTGCAGCTCTGAAATATGGCCAAACTGGTGGCAAGTGGCATCTTGGCAGCTGCACGCTTGACTTTTCTCAGTTCATGGGCAGTTATTTTGCGCCTTTGTTTTTCCACACGCTTCTTGCGACCCTGTTGACTATTTTGAATGAAACGCTTGATTGTTCGATGATCACGCTTCAGAAGCTTTGCAATTTTAAGAGTGCTGCATCCCTCTGCAAGATATCTCACTATTTTTGACTTTTCTGAGCCTGTCAAGTCCTTCTTTTGACCCATTTTGCCAAAGGAAAGGAAGTTGCCTAATAATTATGCACACCTGATATAGGGTGTTGATGTCATTAGACCACACCCCTTCTCATTACAGAGATGCACATCACCTAATATGCTTAATTGGTAGTAGGCTTTCGAGCCTATACAGCTTGGAGTAAGACAACATGCATAAAGAGGATGATGTGGTCAAAATACTCATTTGCCTAATAATTCTGCACGCAGTGTAGATGATAAAAAGATAGATAGATAGTAGATAGATAATAAATACATGACACATACAGTAGATGATACATAGATATATACATAGTATATAGAGAAATATAATTACATAGATAGATAGATAGATAGATAGATAGATAGATAGATAGATAGATAGAATATAGAGAAATATATATACATGGATAGATAGATAAAAATAGATAGATAGATAGATAGATAGATAGATGACACTAAAGATTATATAAACAACCAAAATAAATAAATAAAACAAAAGCAAAATATTGGGAAGCTCACCAGAATAGAGCACGCCTGGCTACCATCCCACAGCTACAATATTAAGACCTAATCAATATACTAGTGGTCAGCTCACAAAAAGTCAAAGTTAGGTATTTATTATTATCTCTAAAAGCTCACCTATATTAAAACAATCGATGTGTTTATAATGAAAAATACATTAAGAGTAGAATTATATCCGGATTTTTCGCCCTATAAGACGCACCGGCCCATAAGACGCACCTAGGTTTTTAAGGAGGAAAATAAGAAAAAAAATATTTTGAACCAAAAGGTGTGCTTTTGGTGGGTTTTAAACTAATGGTGGTCTGTGGATGACACTATTATGGGGGATCTGTGGATGACGCACTGTTATGGGGGTCTGTGGATGGCGCACTGTTATGGGGGATCTGTGGGTGACACTGTTATGGGGGATCTGTGGGTGACACTGTTATGGGGGATCTCTGGGTGGCTCTTATTGGGGTCTCTGGATGGCACTGTTATAGGGATCTGTGGATGACACTGTTATGGGGGGGATCTGTGGATGACACATATATAGCATCTTATGCTATGTGTCATCCACAGATCCTCTCCATTACAGTGTCCCTGTAGTGTGAATGACCCCCAATACAGGGGGTGGGGGTCGCATCTGCTTTTATAATGACAGTGGGGCCCGTGCAGTGACTGTATTCTACTACACAGGCCCCACTCACTGTATATAATCGTTTCTGTAATTGTTATGTACGGTATATAATCGGGTAATCAGCGCCTGTATACTTACAAACGTTCGGTAGCAGAGAGGAGGGAGGAGGCAGGCCGGGAGGACCGGCGCTGGCAGCGTGAGTCACTACGTCATGCGCCCACGCCGCCTGCTTCATTCATAAAGTGGGCGGCGCAGGTGCGTGACGTAGTGACTCACGCTGCCAGCGCCCGTCCTCCCGGCCTGCCTCCTCCCTCCTCTCTGCTACCGAGCGCTTGTAAGTATACAGGCGCTGATTACCCGATTATATACCGTACATAACAATTAACAATTACAGATACAATTATATACAGTGAGCGGGGCCCGTGTAGTAGAATACAGTCACTGCACGGGCCCCGCTGTCATTATAAAAGCAGATGCCGGCCCCCAGCCCCTCCTCCCTCTCAGCTGATACACCCGCCGCGCGGCGTATCATTGAAAATTCAGCAAAATACAGCATTCGCCCCATAAGACGCACTGCTATTTTCCCCACACTTTTTTGGGGGGGGGGGGAGTGCGTCTTATAGGGCGAAAAATATGGTAGACATATATAAATGACAATATAAAATAACGGTATAAAATATTGAAATGGGTCACGGTCCCTCCTATGTAGTGGGCTGCGGAGCACTCGCATCCCGCAGTTTTATATTATAGCTGCGATCCTTTACCCTGTTAATAGATTTAATTGCAGTGTCCTGCGCTCTTATTCTGTGATCCAGACTGCAGATGAAGAAAAAGTAACAAGAATGTCCTGCACACCTTGAATTAATGTCCAGTATGGCTGCGCATAAAAGATAGCTGAATAGGGTAAGATATGTATACACCTCCCCAGAAGATGAGTGCACTATTATGGTTGATTATGGTAGATTAGTATACAAGCAATAATTGCATGTAAGTTCTCTCACATGTATGCCAGTTTGCCCGCCTTGTATATACTGCCGTATATTTGATTCCTTTTTCTCACACAGCGTTAAGCGCAGATACGCTTTTTACTGGTTGTCTGTGGCTCCGTCTGTGGAGTAGTACCTACTGGAATCTGTGTTGTATGCTGGCGGCCCCACGAGACGTCTCTCGCTGGTAACGGCACTCCGGGCATGCATGATGTAAATTTCCAGACGCTAGAGGCCCCACGAGTCGTCTCCCGCTGGTAACGGCACTCCGCGCATGCGTGATGTAAATTTCCGGACGCCAAGGTGTAACTTTTCGTATACTTTTATAACAATCTGTGATATAGCGGTCTGTGGTGTAGCAGGGTATCTTCAAAGGGCAACAGTTGTTGATATCGCCAGACGCGTTTCAAAACCGCAAGGGTTTCTTCCTCAGTGGCAGAAAAATATGTACATACTGACCGCTATATCACAGATTGTTATAAAAGTATACGAAACGTTACACCTTGGCGTCCGAAAATTTACATCATGCATGCGCGGAGTGCCGTTACCAGCGGGAGACGACTGTGTGAGAAAAAGGAATCAAATATACGGCAGTATATACAAGGCGGGCGAACTGGCATACATGTGAGAGAACGAACATGCAATTATTGCTTGTATACTAATCTACCATAATCAACCATATAGTGCACTCATCTTCTGGGGAGGTGTATACATATCTTACCCTATTCAGCTATCTTTTATGCGCAGCCATACTGGACATTAATTCAAGGTGTGCAGGACATTCTTGTTACTTTTTCTCAATCTGTAGTCTGGATCACAGAATAAGAGCGCAGGACACTGCAATTAAATCTATTAACAGGGTAAAGGATCGCAGCTATAATATAAAACTGTGGGCTGCGAGAGCTCCGCAGCCCACTACATAGGAGGGACCGTGACCCATTTCAATATTTTATACCGTTATTTTATATTGTCATTTATATATGTCTATATGATTCTACTCTTAATGTATTTTTCATTATAAACGCATCGATTGTTTTATTATAGGTGCGCTTTTAGAGATAATAATAAATACGTAACTTTGACTTCTTGTGAGCCGACCACTAGTATATTTATTAGGTCTAAATAAATAAATGATAAGGAACAGTAAGTTTATTAATATCACTTGGTTCTACAATCCACCCAATCTCTTAAAACCATCAATATGACATCAGTGGGGGGGTCTGACTCCCAGCATCCCCCAGTGGCAGTCGCAGGCTCCAGAGGTACACAGTGTAGAGGTGCATCTCAAAACATTGGAATATCATTGAAAAGTTAGTTTATTTCAGTAATTTAATTCCAAAAGTGAAACTCATATTCTATAGATTTATTACACACCGAGAGTGATCTATTTCAAATGTTTCTTTCTTTTAATATTGATGATTATGGCTTATAACTAATGAAAACTCAAAAGTCAGTATCTCAGAAAATTATATTAGAACGTTAAGCCATGATTTTTAATACAGAAATGTTGGCCTACTGAAAAGTTTGCTGGCCAATCAAGCACAGTGGTACCGTGGTTATCAATCCAGGTATTGGTACTTTTGTCCGTGTGGGAAGGTGTCAACTTCTGCTTGAAGATGAAATCAGCATCTCCATAAAACTTGTCAGTAGAGGAAGGAGGGAAGAATTCCACCATACCTGTCCTTCACTCTGGGAGTGCACCACGGTACCACTGTGCTTGATTGGCCAACAAACTTGTCTGACCTAAACCTCACAGGGTATTGTCAAGAGGAAGATGAGAGACTAGACCCAACAATGCAGATGAGCTAAAGGCCACTATGAAAGCCACCTGGGCTTCCATATCACCTCAGCAGTGCCACAGGCTGATCTCCTCCATGCCGCATTGATGCAGTAAATCATGCAAAAGGAGCCCAACCAAGTATTGACTGCATATTCTGCAACATTTCTGTTTTATTAACTACTAGCTGAAGGACCCGGCTTCGCTCGGGTATATTTAATCTATTTAATTTAATGTTTATGTGTGTCGTTAAAAGATATCAACACTATCCACTATAACAGTGACATTTACAGCACCCCGCCCCCAAAACAGTGACCTCCACAGCCACCCACCCCTTAACACTGATCGCCCCACAGTGCCCCGTCCCTTAAAATTGGACCTCCACAACAGCCCACCCTCTTTACTTTGACCTTTACTGCAGCCTTCCCCTTTAACAGATACTTTTACAGCATACCACCCCCTTGACAGTGACCTCCACAGGGGCCCACCCACTTAACAGTGGCCTTTACTGGATCGGGAGTGTGTCCTTTTGAACAGCTCACTCTAAGACAGCAGCACTGTACTGTCTGAGTGTGAGCTGCAGGGAGAAAGTCACCCTTCCTCCCACCTCTGCAGCTGACAGAAGTAGATTTTTACCTTCATTTTCTCAATCCCTGTTGGCTCAGTAGTGGGAGTGGCCTAACCAGATCTGGGCGTGGCTTAGCGGTACCTAGAAGTTGATTTTTAACTTAATTTTTTCAATCTCAGTCGGCTGAGGAGTGGGAGGGGACATGGCCTAATCGGATTGGGGCGTGTCCTTTTGAACAGCTCACTCTAAGACAGCAGCACTGTTCTGTCTGCGTGTAAGCTGCAGGGAGCAAGTCACCCTCCCCCCTACCCCTGCAGCTGACAGAAGTTGATTTTTACCTTAATTTTTTCAATACCCGTTGGCTCAGGAGTGGGGGTGCATGGCCTAACCAGATCAAGGGCGTGGCTTAGCGGTAAACCTGGGGGGCGGAGTTTAAGTCTTTTGAGGGTTAACACATTGTGGCAAGAGTGACGCCCCTTTGGACACCTTACTGGCTCATTTGCATAACAAATAAACTGGATTTTCAGAGGATAAAAACATCTATTGCTGGAACAAAGGCACATCTTGAAATAAGGTACTAAGTGCTATTAGGCCATGGCTTTACTTCAATAGCAATTATCTTTGTGACATATTTCTTTTAAAGCTCTCCTACAGCAGTGAAGATAAATGGCTGGGTTGTTATGGAAACCTGGAGTAAAACTGTGTGCATGTGGAGACTGGAGGACCTGCGAGCTTCTATTGGCTGATAAGGGTCCAAATGTCATAAATGTGACCAAGCCTCTATTGGCTAATGCATTTTGGGGGAATATCTCAGGAACGGTACGTCCTAGAGAGCTGAGACCTGGTCTAAAACCTTCCCGGACACCTGATGTACCTGTGTGCCAAATTTCGTGATAGTAAATTTGACGGTGTGGATTCCTTTAGCGGACATACACACACACACATACACTCAGCTTTATATATTACATTTTTAATAGGTCTTATGTTATATTCCAATTTTCTGAGATATTGACTTTTGGGTTTTCATTAGCTGTAAGCCATAATCATCAACATTAAAATAAAAAAAAAACTTGAAATAGATTAATCTGTGTGTAATGCATCCATAGAATATACTGTAGATGTTTCACTTTTTGAACTGAATTACTGAAATACATAAACTTTTCAATGATATTCTAATTTATTGAAATGCACCTGTATATACTGTACTTATATACACTGTGTATGTATATATATTGTGACACAGTGAGAGGTTTGGTCTGGGAAAACAGGTATTTTCTTCCCAGCATGTGCTGCTGGGCTGATTTACAGCCAGGTGAGGTCAAATACCGGACCGGGATTTGGCAGCACCTGGCCAGGGCTGGTGCAAGGATTTTTGCCACCCTAGGCAAAAGCTAATTTTGCCGCCCCTTGACTCCGCCCATTGACCACACCCCTTTTCCTGCCCCTTTTTCAGCCACCTATTTAACTATGGTCGTGTACCCTGTGCCAGTCTATGGTCATGTACCCTGTGCCAGTCTGACTATGGTCGCGTACCCTGTGCCAGTCTGACTATGGTCATGTATATATAATATCCAGCCATTGTCTGCCACCTAGTACCATCCCAGTGATGCCAATCACTCTGCGCTGTTCAGCAGGTTGGCACACCAAACACGAGCAGTGCCACCTATTCACTGCCAGGCGCCATTCAGCCACTGTCTGAAATCCTGTGCCATCAGAGCAACATAAAACAGTATGCTGCCTTGTGCCCTCTGCCAGTCTGGCACTGTCCTGCACCCTGTACCATTCATAGCCCTTTAGACAGTCTGTGCCACCTATTAGGCTCCATGTGCCACTGCTGGGCACCCTGTACCAGTCAGAATCTATGGCCCCTAGTTAAGCAGCAGGTGTGCCCTGACCCCTTTACACAAGTGTGTGCCACCCTGCTGCCAGTCACTGTCCTGCAGCCTCTGACACCCTAGTGCAGGTTGTCAGAGTGCGGTTGCCAGGGGTGCTCACCAGGTTCTGCTCCTCGCTGTGCTCCAGGTCCACATTGCCTTGGCCATTGCCAAGATCATGTGTCTTTGGCGCGTGATAACGCGAGACCCACCTCTGGAGGTCACTGGTCTCGTGGGATTGCGCGCCCGAATTCAGGGATTTTTGTCAACAGAAGGATGCAAGGATTTTTGTCAACAGAAGCAAATCTACATTTTGCCCCCCCCCCCCATCATTTCACATTTCTGCCCCTCATGATTCATGTCCATTTCTTGCCCCCCCATCATTTCACATTTCTGCCCCTCATGATTCTTGTCCATTTCTTGCCCCCCATGTGCTAATATCATAGTGCCATCCTCTCCCCCTGCCCCCTAATGTGCCATTATCAAGTGCCCTTCTCCTTCCCCCTCCATGTGCCAGTATCATGGCACCAATAGCCCCCCCTCCCCCGTGGCAGTAAAGTAACAGTCCGGTATTTAAAAAAAAAAAAATAATAATAATAATTTCAGAAAAGTCTTGGGATTCAAACTCACGACCTTTCACATCAAAGGCAAGGCATTTACCCTCACAGCTATGAAAGCTGTATTACCAGTTGCGTAAAAAAAAAATATATATATAAGACTTCTACTGTAGGTAACTTTGATACCTAGTGTACATCCCTACACATGACAGCTGCCCCAGTACACTGTGTATGGATGTAGCAGAGCTGGGTGTGTTGGGGCAGCTGACATGTGTATGGATGTACACTAGGTATCAAAGTTACCTACAGTAGAAGTCTTATATATATATATTATTATTATTATTTTTTTTTTTTAAAGCAACAGGTAATACAGCTTTCATAGCTGTGAGGGTAAATCCCTTGCCTTTGATGTGAAAGGTTGTGAGTTCGAATCCCAGGAGAAACTTTTCTGAAAGAAAGCCTAAATGAGATTTAAAGAGGACCTTTCACCGATTATTACACTATGAACTAACTATACAGACATGTAGAGCGGCGCCCGGGGATTTCACTGCACTTACTATTATCGGGCGCCGCTATGTCCTCCGGTATCTCCGTTCACTAAGTTATGGTAGGCGGAGTCTGCCCTTGTTCTTCTGTAGCGCTGGCCAATCCCATTGCAGAGCTCACAGCCTGGGAGAAAATAACCTCCCAGGCTGTGAGCTCTGCGCTGCGATTGGCCAGCACTAGAGCAGAACAAGGGCAGACTCCGCCTACCATAACTTAGTGACTGGAATCTCCGCCTACTATAACTTAGTGAACGGAGATACCGGAGGACATAGCAGGAGAACGGAGCGGCGCCCAGGGATAATAGTAAGTGCAGTGAGATCCCCGGGCGCCGCTCTACATGTCTGTATAGTTAGTTCATAGTGTAATAATCGGTGAAAGGTCCTCTTTAAATACACCAGGGTCTCGTAGCTGTGTGTCAGCTGCGTGCCGCTCTCTCTGCCCGAAGTGAACAAACTCATGCTCGCACTCATCGGAGCGCATCCGGCCGGCAAGTACAGGAACAGAAGGAGATGATGTCAGATGGATGACAAGTAGGGGGCGGAGCGCAGGCGGCCGGCGCCCCCAGGCAGAGTGCACTCTACGCGGTTGCCTACTCTGCTTCTGGGTGGCGCTGGCCCTGCACCTGGCTGTCCTTAAATAGGCAGCTGGGCTCAGAAGCCAGGTCTCTGTGTTGGGATCTGGGAGCCTTGTGTCTGGATGAAGGTTTGCTACCAGTTTGGTGTAAAAACAGGTTGGTGCTGCTAGTCAGCAAGGACTCTTTGAGGCAGAATTGCTGCATGGTGTGAATTACCACGAACACCGCAAGGTGACTTTTTGTTTGAATATGACTGCTTGTTTTGTCACTTTCCTGAAGTGTGAATAAAACACTGAACTGTCTGATGCAAAGAACTTGCTGTTGCCTCTATACTGCGTCCACTAATCCTGTCTACCATAGCTAGTCCCCACAATATTTATACTATATATATATATATATATATATATATATACTGTATATATGTTTTCATTGGGCAAAGAAATAGAATGTAAAATCCTATACATATTTGGTATCAACATAACTGTATTAACCCATAGAATGATGTTAACATGTTATTCATAATGAATGGTAAACAATATTTATTTTCAGCATTTATATAGCACTGACATATTCCACATCGCTATGCAGACATTAGCATCAAGCTCTTTCCCAATGGTGCCAGTATGATCAGTATATATTTGGAGTGTGGTAGGAAACCAGAGAACCCGGAGGAAAACCACGCAAACACGGGGAGAATATACAAACTCCATGCAGATGTGGTCCTTGGTCAGATTCGCACCAAGGACCCCAGCGCTGCAAGATACAATACAAAACTTATAAAGGATAAAGTAATAGCAGAATTGCTATTTTTTCCATTCCCCCCCAGAAACAGTTATTAAAAGTTAATCAGCAAGACATGTACCCCAAAACTGACCCATGGAAAAATATGACCTACGGTATCTACAAAAAGCATGCCTTCAAATGCCTAAAATAGATCATTGTGGGCAGAGCACTCAAAGAAATCCGGGACCATGTGATTATACAGAAAATACAATTTTATTTGTTTATGCTATTGGTCAGCATTCAATAAAATCAGTAAAAGGTAGCAGCATAGAGTGTAGACAAATATTGGACTCTATATGTAAGCAATTAATAGCAACACAATAAAGATATTAACAATACATTATGTGGTAGTCAAAATAAGTATTGGTAAATTGGAGACAGTATTCACCCCTTACTCAGTGGTTACCACTGAGGAAGGGGTGAATACTAGGACCCCAAAACGCGTCTGGTGCTACATTCCCCACTTTTGTTGCGCTGAAAGACCTATTACTAACTATCCACTGCCATTGACCAGAGGTGTGTTGCTCAAATCGACGAAAGTTAACAACATAGCACTTTCGTGGACTGACAAACAGAAGGCCGGTAACTATTGGCCTAGGTGGTGACGATAAATCCATCTGCGTGGTCCTTACCAGCAAGAACCTCCCGACAATATAGTGCTACAACAACGGAGGCACAATTGGGGAGTGATAACATCCTGAGGTCTGGCCGAAGACTTAAGTCGATCTAAAGGTAAAAATTACTTGCAAGTTGTTTAGTAGCGGGACGCCGCTACCTACCCTGCTTGAGCGGGACGCCGTCGGTTTCAGGTGCGGGTAAATCACCATATGAACATTGTTTTTGGTTTCGAAATTTATTGGAGCTAATTGAACGTTGCTCTGCAGAATTTTCGATAGGATCGATTTATTCCATCGACCTTTTCTAGGGGATATACACCCCTTATATGGACATTGGGTCGAATATTTTATCGAATAAGTTATCTGGTATCTTTATTATTTGCACTGTCTCCAATTTACCAATACTTATTTTGGCTACCACATAATGTATTGTTAATATCTTTATTGTGTTGCTATTAATTGTTTACATATAGAGTCCAATATTTGTCTACACTCTATGCTGCTACCTTTTACTGATTTTATTGAATGCTGACCAACAGCATAAACAAATAAAATTGTATTTTCTGCATAATCACATGGTCCCGGATTTCTTTGAGTGCTCTGCCCACAATTATCAATTTTCCCCCTTTTTATTCGAGTGAGTGTTCTCGTTTGGACAGGTGCACCTATTTTGGTGTCCGGGTTTCCCTAGTGCGACATCTTAACTGCTTATCTCAAATGCCTAAAATAGTCTCATTAATAAAGGGTTAAAGAGCATTAACTATCCACAGAAAAATAAACCCCTAATGACCCCGTGAGGATGTGACACTGTTCGCACTGCTGTTAATCATTTGTATATTTTATTTATGCACAACGTAAACAACTCCTCACTGGATAATAGTGATTGATACATTGTAAGCGCATTGATCTAAGCAGAAACATTTTGCAGTGCTTTCCCCACCTAGTGGCAGCAGCATGCTATTACAGATTTTCTAGATATGGGAGAACAGCTTGTTGGCCCAGCAGAGGGTGAGAACGTGACCTTTATTTTTCCTTTAATACGTACAGTAAAGGAGCAGATCTCCCCTTTAACCTCAGATGTGATCAAATGGAATTACTGAAACCTGAGAGTCAATTTTCATCTGTAAAATATGTTGATGAAATGCTACTTATATTTCATTCTATTTCCTTTGACATAAGTAGAAACATTAGTTGTAGTGTATGATGACATCAGTCTAGAGCACTTTATGTATTACATTGATAAGAAGATTCTATCCCTTAGAGGGGTTGTCTGGGCTACAGATATTGATGACCGATCCTCAGGTCTGACTTCTGGCACCCCCTATAATCAGCTGTTTGAAGGTCGGTGCACTTCACTGTTTACCCACACAACCCCAACTTTGTAGTGGCAGCGCAGAACAATTACAGCTCCCTTTCCAATTCACTTGAATAAGATTAAAGGGTTTCTGTCATGAGAAATAACGTTATGTAGCTGACTGACATTAGCGATGGGCTACATAACAGTGTGCTTTATAACCCCCTGCCTGCCGCCGTTCATTTAAAATAAAGACTTTTAAAATATGCTAATGAGCCTCTAGGTGCGTTGCTTCAGCACAGGGGCGTACATAGAAATCACTGGGCCCCATAGCAAGAATCTGAATTGGGCCCCCTAACCCCGCCCACTACCCACCCCTGGCCCATCCTACCTCCTGTTCTGGCTCCTCCCCCGCCACACCCCCATTTGCCAATAAAGAAATGTAACTATACATACGTTCGTACGTATTCGTACTGACCCAGAGAATGAAGGGCACAGGTCAGTTTTGCGGCAAAGGGAATGCCGGTAAGAACAAAGCCCTGTGGTATCTGAATCTATGGGACTCCTGTGGATATTCCATAAAAGTTTTATCTGGAGTCCTATGTAACATTACAAATAACACAGTGATAACTCTCTGAGTACAGATAATGTAGTAGAGGCCCACCTGTAGTCCTATGTAACACCACAGATAACACAGTGATAACTCTCTGAGTACAGATAACAGGGTGATGGCTCTCTGATTACTGAAAATTTAGTAGTGTTACCTGCAGCCCTATGTAAAACCACAGATAGCACTAGTGCTGATAATGTGGTAGTGTTACCTGCAGTCCTATGTAAAACCACAGATAACACTAGTGTAGATCATGTGGTAGTGTCACCTGTGTCCTTAGTGTGCCTCCCTGTGTCTCTCCCATGGACTCCATGCTGGCGGTGCTGCCTCCTCTTCCTTCTTCTTCTTCTTGCCCCGCACAGAACATCCTGATGCAGCTGCGTCAAGACATAGGAACACTGTGGGCATGGTGATGGTGACACAAACACAGGGACAGACACACACATACAATAAATATGATCACATCACTGCTCCTGACTGTCTGCTTTGGTAAAGCCGGGCATAGATGGGCTGTGTCAGGCTTTAGCAGAGTGGGCACAGGACAGTGGACACAGGGCACGATATGCATGTGAGCCCAGCTGAACGAGTGCAGGGCAGGAGCCCGCATGCACATCGCACCTCCTTCCTGTGTCCACTGTGCTAAAGCCACACGTAGGCCATCCCCCACATCTTAACCCCTTTGCTACCAGCGCCATTTTGTCATCACTTCTCTTACCCCAAAACGGTTGCAGTATGCCACTGCCCAAACCCCTTTAACTCCTTGCTGCTGATACTGAGCGTGCACATAGCCACCTATCCCCCCCCCCCCTAAAGGTCACTGATGTGTTTGGGGGTGGGTGGGTTGGGGGAATATGATTGGTGGCTATGTGCACACTCAGTATCAGCAGCAAGGAGTAAGAGGGGTAATGCCCCCCAAATGACTGTACACTGTCCTCTATGAGCCCCCCCCCCCCCCCCCGAGTCCTCTAAAAGCCCCTCCAACCCCTAATGCCCACCAAAATACTCAGGACAGTATGCTTCCCTCCTACTCCCCCCCCCCCGGATTTTGGGGGAATGGGGGGCTTTAGGGGTTGGGGGGGCTCATAGAGAACTCGGGGGGAGGCTCATAGAGGACAGTGTGCTTTCCTCCTAATCCTCCCCCCTGGGCATTTTGGGGGACATTAGGGGTTGGGGGGCAAATAGAGGACACCTGGGGGGGCTCATAGAGGACAGTGTGTTTTCCTCCTATTCACCCCCCTGGGCATTTTGGGGGGCATTAGGGGTTGGGGGGAACTCATAAAGGACTCAGGGGGGAAGGCTCATAAAGGACAGAGTTGGAGGAAAGCAGACTGTCCTCTATGAGCCCCCCCTCCCTGTCCGGTCAGGAGCGGACCGCAGTCCTTTAGTCTGGGCTGGGGGCTGCACTCACTAGTGCCACTGCACTTGCTGTCGGCAGGGCAGATGACCAGGCTTCAGCCAGGCGGGCGGCGAGGAAGGATAATACGCTCCCTGAGTCGCTGCTCTGTGTGTAGTTTGCGGCGCCCGCTCCTGCTGCCTGTGCCATCCCAGCAATACACTGGCCAATCAGCAGCTGCCTCTTTGTCTTGCGCTGATTGGCCAGTGTGAAATGCAGCACACCTTCAGCCTGGAGTCCCGATCCTTCAGGTCAATGATTGGCCAGTGGCTCCAACGGGAAGGGAGAGGTGGAGGGGGAAGGAAGTTCGGAAGAACACACAAGAGCCGCTGCGCCGCATATTAACTCATTAACTAGGTGTGCAGAGCAAACAGAGGGGGTGGGGCCTTCTGTGCGCTCCGGGCCCCCCTGTGCCGTGGGCCCTATAGCAACGGCATGGTCTGCCTATATTGGCAGTATGCCACTGCTTCAGCACCTAGAGGCTCAGTCTATGCACTCTTTGGCACGCCCAGGTCCAGTTGATTGACTTTTGAGTTTTCTTCATGGTCCCGTAAATCCCACGCCTGCGCCGTCCGTTTAGTATTCGGTGCAGGTGCAGTGAGTGAAGGATGCGCTCCTGCTGCCAACCTCCTCACTGCGCTTGCGCCAAAGGAAGGAAGTCGGCAGCAGGAGCGCGTCCTTCACTCACTGCGATGCCTCCATCGGACTCTGATAGGCCTGCAGCCTATCAGAGGAACGGGGAAGGGAGACGCCTCTCCCCTGCCCAGCAGTGATACAGATGACTATGGAGATGAGTGCTTCCACAATGGAAGTGCTCATCTCTCCCTGCCCTGCTGCCTTCCCCCACTTGTCACCAGGGACGCCCCACCTGAGGCGATCGCCTCACCTCACCTAATTGGCGGTGCGGCCCTGGTCAAAGGTTATGGGTGGAAGATAGAGAATTAACTAGTCACCCCCATGGCTAAGTTGCTATGTGGTTCCAGCATGTGGCCACGTACCCACCCTTCTAGTTAGGAGCTGCAGGAGAGAGAAAAACAGATTGAGATACAGCAGCCTGAGAGCAAAAACAGCCTCCAAGAGAGAAACTGAATTCAAGAGAGGGGAAAGCGACCATTACAATGGGAGAGTAATGGAAAATATAAAGCCAGTGGAGGTATAGCCCATACACTACTCACAAAAAGTTAGGGATATTTGGATTTCTGGTGAAATTTATGGAAAACTTAAAAAGTTCATGTTACAATGACATTATATCATGAAAGTAGGGGATTTAAGTAGAAGCAGCAATGGTGATTTCCTCATCTCAAACAATTTATTGAAACAAAAGTGAACAACAGTGGTGGGTATTAGTGTTGAGCGAATCGAAGTCCATGAAGTGTACTGCGATCCGAAATTCAGGATAAATTCGATTTGCCCCAAAGCTGAATATCCCCGTGCTTCGTGGTAGAGAATTGATTTAACCGGAAATAGTGCAAAGAACAAAAAAAATCATACTTACCTGTTCCATTTGCTCGCGAAGGACTGGCGGCCACCATCTTGCTTTAAGATCTCGCACAAAATCCCGTCCACGATGATATATGACGTGACCACCCCGGCCGACGTAATGACGTCATTTTGGGCTGCACGAGATTTCAGTCCAGATCCTCAAGCAAGATTGCGCCGGATGGCCCGTTGCAAGCAAATGTGGGTTAGGCTACTTTCACACTAGCGTTTTCGCTTTCTGTTCGTGAGATCGGTTCAGGGCTCTCAAAAGCGGTCCAAAACGGATCAGTTTTGCCCTAATGCATTCTGAATGGAAAATAGTCCGCTCAGAATGCATCAGTTTGCCTTTGTTAAGTCACCATTACGCTCTGGAAGCGGACACCAAACGCTGCCTGCAGCGTTTTTCTGTCCGCCTGACGAAGTGGAGCCAAATGGATCCGTCCTGGCACACAATGTAAGTCAATAGGGACGGATCCGTTTTCTCTGACACAATCAGGCACAATAGAAAATGGATCCGTCCCCCATTGACTTTCAACGGTGTTCAAGACGGATCCGTCATGGCTATAGAAGACATAATACAACCGGATCCGTTCATGATGGATGCATACTGTTGTATTATTGTAATGGAAGCGTTTTTGCAGATCCATCATGTATGAACGCTGCATCTGAGAGGTACAAGGACTGGGGACGACGAAAGAAGCGCGCTTTGTGACAAAGTAATTAGTCACAAAGCAAATTGTTTTTGTAAAATTCGGCGAAGCAGCTAAATCGAATTTTCCAATACTTTGCTCATCTCTAGTGGGCATATCCCCACAAAAAATGAATAAACAAAAGCGACCAAACAGGCAAAGCACTCATAACACCTAAGGATACTTTCACACTAGCGTTTTTCTTTTCCGGCATTGAGTTCGGTCCTAGGTGCTCAATACTGGAAAAGAACTGATCAGTTATATCCTAATGCATTCTGAATGGAGAGTAATCCGTTCAGGATGCATCAGGATGTCCTCAGTTCAGTTTGTTTGACTGTTCCGGACGGAGGAAGTACCGCAGCATGCTGCGGTTTTATCTCCAGCCCAAAAAACTGAACACTTGCCTGAATGCCAGCCTTTTTTTCCATAGGAAAATGCGCAGACCGAAAAAAATGTAAAATGAATAAATGCCGGATCCGTTTGTCCGGATGACACCGGAAAGACGGATCTGGCATTTCAATGCATTTGTCGTATGGATCAGGATCCTGATCCGTCTTACAAATGCCATCAGTTGGCATACGTTTTGACAGATCAGGCAGGCAGTTCCGGCAACGGAACTGCCTGCCGGATTCCTCTGCCGCAAGTGTGAATGTAGCCTAAGGCCTCATGCACACATGTTTTTTGCGTCCATTTTTTTTGGAGGATCTGTTTTTTTTCCACAGATCCCTTGTAATAAATGCCTATACTTGTCCGCAAATGTGAAAAAAGTAGGACATGCACTATTTTTTCTTTGCTGAAGGGAAACATGGACAACGGACACGGAACACAAACGTATGAACTATCAGCATTTTTTTGCTGACCCATTGAAATGAATGGGTCCCCATCCTATCTGCAAAAAAAACTGAACGGAGGCCGAGAAAAACAACTGTCGTGTGCATGAGGCCTAAGTCACAGGTGTACAGTACACTGTGCTTGAGCACTACCCGCATCTATTGTAACCAAGGTACCATCTCAAAAACTGCAAACAACCTACAAAAAAGAAACAAGCCTAAAACAGTACCCATAAAACATAATAAAGCTTTATTGTGTATGCAAATAAAATGTTTTTTTTGGTCAATGGTGGACGCGACCCCACAAAAAATGTCAATGTCTCAATAACTTGTCATGTGGCCTTGAGCATCAATTACAGCTTGACAACAACATCCTATGCTGTTCCCATGTCGACTTATTGTCTGCTGAGGCATGGCATCCCACTCTTCTTGAAGGGCGGCCCTCAGGTCATTGAGGTTCTGGGGTACAGAGTTACGAGCCTCTACACAGAGACTACGGTATGTTTGGCTGTGGACTTTACCGCATTGTAGTTGGGGCTGTTTAAGTCAACTGAAGCACGTTGCGCCAAAAATTACTTTGTACTATTTCAAGTGCTCTGCACAAGAAAAGTGGTGTTATTTTTTCCTGTTTGTCGGTGGAGTAGACATTTGCGCCAAAGCATTGATGTATAGGTACACCATTTTAGGGTGATTATTAGCACCACGGCCAGAACTTTGCATTTACTAAGAGGTTTTAAGGATGAAGCTACATTGTTAGCCAGATTTATCATTGCAACTTTTTGCAAGTTACTCCAGTCCGCTGTGGCATGCAAACTGACGTAGGCTTTGTAATAAATATGATAAAACTTTAGACTGAAAAATCCATCAGTATTTCTTGCCATATTCTGTACATTTGTTAAAGAAAAATCAAGAGCAACGCATGGCAAACGATCCGACAGAAACATGAGAGCAAAAAGTCTCTTATGAATACATTACCCCCTTTAAGGCTACTTT
Organism: Bufo bufo; assembly: GCF_905171765.1. Classification (NCBI taxonomy): domain Eukaryota; kingdom Metazoa; phylum Chordata; class Amphibia; order Anura; family Bufonidae; genus Bufo; species Bufo bufo. The sequence continues at coordinate 174,831,640 of NC_053396.1, forward strand.
CACATCAACATTGTGCTATCCGGTTTTGAGATCCGGCACAGGCTCTCAAAAACGCAGCACAACGCTTCAGTTTTGTCAGTGGGGACAAAACTGAACAATCCGGAACGGAGCACACCAGAATGCATTCCGTTCTAGTTTGTAGCGTCCCCATGCTGGACACAAAATCACTGTAAGCAGCGTTTTTGTGTGCGGCATGGGAAACTGAACAAGCCGGATCCGGCACTAAAAAACATGTAACTCAATGGTGCCGGATCCGTTTTTATCATACATCAAACTAGCCTTAGACAGGCAGGGGAAAAATGCACCCAATTCATACAAAGGAGCGGCAATTTTTTTTTACACTAAGCCCAATGCATGGCTACACTCATCAAGTCCTAACTAATAAAATCTGGTCCTACGTCATCCAGGGTGTCGCTGGTGTTGGCATGATGGATCCAGAACAAGGTCCCTGTAGTAATAGAGAAAAAAAAATAATCACATAAGGAAGGGATGGTGACTGCCCCTATGAAATCACCAGCAGGGGGCGCTGTGCTGGTCCTGTAAGACTGAGCCATGCCAATATATAGCAGGGTAATCTAAGATATTTCCCCTAAGTGCTACCACACAGTACTAATGCCCACCTTGTGGCCCCTTCACAAAAGTTATGTCCTCCTTGTGGCCCCTCAAAGTAGCTATACCCACCTTTATTCCTGTCACAGTAGTTATGCCCACTTTTGTATCCCCTCACAGTAGTTATACAAGATATGTTCCCCCCTCACAGTAGTAATGCCCAGATATGTTCCCACTCACAGTAGTAGTGCCCAGTTATGTGCCCCCAGTAATATGCCCAGATATGTGCCCCCTTACAGTAGTAATGCCCAGTTATGTGCCCCCAGTAATATGCCCAGATATGTGCCCCCTTACAGTAGTAATGCCCAGATATGTGCCCCCTCACAGTAGTTATGGCCAGATGTGCCCCCAGTAATATGCCCAGATATGTGCCGCCTTATAGTAGTAATGTCCAGTTATGTGCCCCCAGTAATATGCCCAGTTATGTGCCCCCTTACAGTAGTAATGCCCAGATATGTGCCCCCCCTCACAGTAGTTATGGCCAGATATGTGCCCCCTCACAGTAGCTATGGCCAGGTATGTGCCCCCTCACAGTAGTTATGGCCAGATATCTGCCCCCTCACAGTAGATATGGCCAGATATGTGCCCTCTCACAGTAGATATGCCCATATATGTGCCCCCTCACAGTAGTTATGGCAGATATGCGCCCCCTCAAAGTAGTTATGCCCAGATATGTGCCCCCTCAAAGTAATTATGCCCAGATATGTGCCCCCTCTCAGTGGTTATGGTCAGATATGTGCCCCCCTCAAGTAGTTATAGCCAGATATGTGACCCTTTACAATAGTTATGCCCAGTAGTTATGTCAGATTATGTGCCCCCTCACAGTAGTTATGCCAGATTATGTGCCCCCTCACAGTAGTTATGACCAGTTTTGTGCCCCCTTACAGTAGTTATGTCAGATTATGTGCCCCCTCGCTGTAGTTATGCCAGATTATGTGCCCCCTCACAGTAGTTATGCCATAATGTTTACCCCCTAACAGTAGTTATGCCTTATTATGTGCCCCCTCATTGTAGTTATGCCCACATATGTGCCCAGTCACAGTAGTTATGCCAGATTATGTGCCCTTTCACAGTAGGTATGGCAGATTAGGTGCCCCCTAACAGTAGCTATGCCCAGATATGTGCCCCCTCAAAGTAGTTATGGCAGATTAGGTGCCCCCTCACAGTAGTTATTCCAGATTACTGTAGGTGTCCCCTCAGTAACAATGCCCACTTTTGTGCCCCCTCACTCCAGTTGTGCCCCTCCCACCTTTTGCCTCCAGTCTGCAGCTTTATGGGGGGAAAAAACATAATTACCCTACCCTTCCCTGATGACGTGCTCCCACACTCAGGTTGCGCTGCTGGCTGTGCTGGAGACTGATTCCCGGGCTTTCAGCGCTCCTCCCACAGCCAGCAGCGCGATGTGGCCTGCAGGGGGAGTGTCGGAGCTCTTACATAACTACTGTGAGGGGGCACATATCTGGGCATAACTATTGTGAGGGGGGCACATGTAGTTCTGTCAGGAAGTATTATGTATGTAGAGCTGGCTCGCTACTGTCTCATTTTCTCCTCCAAGTCTTTTTTAATTATAACTATATGTATTTAAATTTGGCGACTAAAAATTTAATTTAGCAACAACATTTTTCAGTTCAGTAGCCAATGGCTTCTAGGTATTTTTTATTTTTTTTAGTCTAGAGCACTGCTATCAGCCACAAGGCCATCCATGAACTCCTAAGCATAGGAAGAGGAAGAATTTAAATGAATAGAATACAAGTTCTACTAAATATTTTTCCACAAAACTTTTAAACATGTTTAAGATTAGTGATGGCCTTGCGGTTCACCCGGCAGTCGGTTCGTGGCGAACTTTGAGCGTTCGCGATCTGCCGATCCTGCAAACATATGGCGATGTTCGCGAGCGCCATATTCTTTTGCATTGCGCCGAACTTTGACCCATGACACATCCATCAGGTGGGACAGGAAAGCCAATTGAGATGTTTCAGCACATAGACACACCCCCACCCTATAACGGAACCCAGTCTGGCTACCATCTTACATTCTGTATTTTGTAAGTGTAGGAAGAGGTTGCTTTGTGGAGCAGGAACAGGCTGTTAGGGACACCAAACGCTAGCTAAAAGGACCACAAAATTCCTTTTAAGGACTGGTATAGGTGTGCTATCGATAGGTGTGATATACAGAGGGGTACTTATAATATATTTTCTAACATAGAAAGTATATTATAGTACATTTGTACTGTGCAGCAGTTGTGTGAGGTTCTGTTGCGATACCGCAGCAATATAGAGGAACAAACGCTATTGGAACAACTAATTGCAACGGATGTGATATACCAGTTACCCCCCAAAAAACTGATTAAGGCAGGGGTGTGATATACCTATAATATACTTTCTATATAGTGCATTTGAACTGTGCAGCAGTTGTGTGCGGTTCTGCTGCGATTCCGCAGCTATATAGAGGGAGAAAACGCTACTGGAACAACTAATTGCAACAGGTGTGATATACCAGTTGCCCCCAAAAAAAAATGATTGAGGAAGGGGTGTGATATACCTATAATATACTTTCTATATAGTGCATTTGAACTGTGCAGAAGTTGTGTGCAGTTCTGCTGCGATACGGCAGCTATATAGAGGAACAAACGCTATTGGAACAACTAATTGCAACGTGTGTGATATACCAGTTACCCCCCAAAAAAAACGGATTGAGGCAGGGGTGTGGGAGGGGGAAGAGGTGCCACCTAGCGGTCTGACGACAGTACCCAGATCAGCCCAAGGAGGGAGGTCCCCGCTGTTGCTGCCTACTCCTAGATCTCAAATGTCAGTGGTGGTGAAGGTGAGGATGATGACGTGTCGATTGACGTCATGTGGGTGCCCACAAAAGAGGAAGAGGAAGGGAGTTCAGAGGGAGAGACGGAGCAACAGAGAGGGAGGAGAAGCAGGCACAGCTCGCAGAGCACAGGAGGCAAAAAGCAGACTGCAAATGGATTTGGAGCTAGCCATCCACCATGCACGGTCAGTTTTGACGCTTCCAGGACACTGGCACATGGGTCTGTATTGTGGGCTTTTATTAACGTGTCAGGTGCTGACAATAGCATTGCCATCTCCAGCCTGTGCTGTCAACGCATAAGTCGCGGTAAGCCCAACGCTCACCTAGGGACGACCGCCTTAAGAGGGCACCTGGCCTCCCATCACCGAGCCCAGTGTGAGCAACGCCGTCAATACCCACAAAGCCACACTCCCGGCGCTCCACGTCCTGCCTCTTCTCCTTCTCCTCTCTCCTCCCATTTGTCCTCCACTCCACCTTCTATCGTGCAATCATCACGTTCATCTGGCATAAGGCAGACTTCCATGGCCCAAACGTTCGAAAAATATGATGATGCCGGATAACCCTCTTGCCCAATGGCTGACCTCTGACTTGTCGGAACTGCTAGTCCACCAACTACTGCCATATAAACTGGTGGACTCGGAGTCTTTTGAAAATTGGCAGGTCTCTGGAAGGAAATATTTCCCAGCAGGGCATTTCAGAGCTATATGGTCACGTTCAGCGGCAAGTGAATATATTCTCTGGCACACAGTGTCAGTGGCAAGATACATCTGACCACAGACACGTGATCTAGCAAACACGGGAAGGGAGGGTACATAACTTTTACTGCCCACTGAGTGAACCTTCTGACGGCTATCAAGCATTTAACCCATGGCTCCCGTGTGGATTTGGTGTTACCGCCACGGATTGCATGCAGGCCTGCCTCTTCTTCTTCTCCTCCTACTCCATCCTCCATCTCCTCCTCGGCCCGACTCCTCCTTTACCACTGCTGCCACCTCTTCCACTGCTCTCCCCAAAACCTATTCGACGTCCCAGGTGAGACGTTGCCATGCTGTGGATATTGTGCCTGGAAGCTAAGAGCCACACTGGTCCTGCACTGCTTTCAGCTCTGCGGTCACAGCCCGATCAGTGGCTAACCCCGCTCAGTTTATAAAGTGGTGTGCGACAACGGTGCCAATCTGCTGAGCGGGCTGAAACAGGGCAAAATGACACACATGCTGTACATGGCACATGTCCTGAACTTAGTCGTGCAGTGATTCGTTGCCAAATACCCCGGGGTCCAGGACTTCTTGCGGCAGGCCAGGAAAATCTCTGGCCATTTTAGAAGATCTTACACGGCCATGGCTCGCCTTTCTGACATTCAGTGGCGACACCACTTGCCCGTCAGACGTCTGGTTTGTGACAGCTCGAAGCGCTGGAACTCTACCTTGTATATGCTTGATAGGCTGCTCCAGCAGCAATGTGCCTTTAATGACTACCTGTACGAACTCTGTAGCAGGACAGGTTCTGGGGAGCTTAGTTTCTTTTCCCTGCGCCAGCCCCAGGGGGGCTACAAGTCAGCAGCAGACTGAAGAGGAGTCAATGGAGGATGGTGGATGGGGGGAGGAGGAGGAGGAGGAGGAGGAGCAATAAGAGCATGCTTTGAGGGGACCCTTCAAACTTTTCGGGGATCCATGGTGTTGTCCGTGGCTGGGGGGAGGAGACCGAGGACGAAATTCTCCTGGGCGATGAGCAGGAGCCAGGGCGCTACACCACTTCCAATTTAGTGCAAATGGGGGCCTTCATGCTCCAGTGTTTGAAGAGAGACCCCCGTATAAAAAGCATAAAGTGCAAGGACCAGTACTGGGTGGCAACGTACTTAGACCCCAGGTACAAACACAAAATGGCGGACATGTTACCAGCTTTACAGAGGGCTGACAGAATGCAGCATTTCCAGGCCTTGTTGCGAGAGATGCTGCATTCTGCTGTTGCGGGCGCTGGCAGATGAATTTCCACCCACAGCAAAACAGGTGCGGGTACCAATGCTACCGCGCCTGCAAGAAGAGGGCGGTTTGAAGATGTGTTGGTCACTACGGATATGAGATCATTCTTGCAGCCAACCCATCGACAGCCGCCCTCTGGATTCAACCTCAGGGAACGCCTAGAGCGACAGGTGTCCGACTACATCGGGTTAACAGCCGATGTGGACGCTCTGAGAAGCAAGGAACCCCTGGACTACTGGGTGAGCAGGCTTGACATGTGGCCAGAGCTGACACAATTTTCCATGGAACTCTTGGCTTGCCCCTCATCAAGTGTCCTGTCCGAAAGGACGTTCAGCACAGCAGGGGGGATTGTGACTGATAAGCGCACTGGCCTAGTTCACGACAGTATGGACTACCTCACATTTCTAAAAATGAATGAGGCATGGATCTCGTAGTTTCCTCATGCCAGCCCACACATATCCGCCACGAACCAGAACATAGAATGGTCCTTGTCTTATGCATATACAGTGGCATAAAAGGCCTTTTCTGTCAGGTAGGTGAATGCCTAATTTTTGGGGCCTCTACTCCAGTGGCCTACAGTGCAATTTTTATCAAGGGACTGCCTAATGTACCTCAAGCCACAGAATGTACCTCCAGCCACAGAATCACAAGTTATTTTGTGTCAGGTGAATGCCTAATTTTTGGGGCCTATACTCCAGTGGCCTACAGTTCTATTTGTATCCAGTGACCGCCTAATGTACCTCCAGCCACAGAATGTACCTCCAGCCACAGAATCACAAGTTATTTTGTGTCAGGTGAATACCTAATTTTTGGGGCCTGTACTCCAGTGGCCTACAGTTCTATTTTTATCCAGTGACTGCCTAATGTACCTCAAGCCACAGAATCACAAGTTCTTTTGTGTCAGGTGAATGCTTAATTTTTAGGGCCTATACTCCAGTGGCCTACAGTTCTATTTTTATCCAGTGACCACCTAATGTATCTCCAGCCACAACAGCCAAAGTTCTTTTCTGTCCGGTGAATGCCAATTTTTTTGGGCCTGTACTCCTGTGGCCTACAGTAAAAATTGTATCCAGTGACCGCCAAATGTACCTCCAGCCACATAATCACAAGTTATTTTGTGTCAGGTGAATGCCAGATTTTTGGGGCCTCTACTCCAGTGGCCTACAGTTCTATTTTTATCCAGTGACCGGCTAAAGTACCTGCAGCCACAGAATTACAAGTTATTTTCTGTCAGGTGAATGCTTAATTTTTGGGGCCTTTACTGGCCGACAGTTCTATTTTTATCCAGTGACCGCCTAATGTACCTCCAGCCACATAATTACAAGTTCTTTTCTGTCAGGTGAATGCCTAATTTTTCTAGGCTACAGCAGGGCACATTTTTGAGAGTTTCCCTTTAAGACGCATGAAAATGGCCCCTGATTAAAATACATATTTTTTTGTGGGTATTTTTGCCAATGACACCCCCTCTGGTATATCACTGTCCATGTTGTGGGACTATTTGTGTACTTCTAGTAAGTATTTGGTGGCTGCAAATCTGACCTGAAGGTTTTTCAGGTTCGCTTGCCATTAAAGTGAATGGGGCCCGTCGCGAATACGCAGTTCGCGAACATTTGATCGCGAATGCGCATTCGTGAATCATCCCGGCCGATGTTCGTCTATCATTATTTAAGATGCTATGGACCAATTCCTTATTGAGGCATGACCACAAATTTGCTCAATGCTGTTTGGAGATCAGACCACATGTTTACTGTGACAGGTTGTCGTTAAAGGGGTTGTCCGATCTGGACATGGTATATATACAGGATATGATATAAAGCCTCATTCACACGTCCGTGCTTGAATCCGTGAAAAGATGGTCACTGATGCCTCTGTGAAGATGCCCATTGCTGTCCATGTGTCATCTATGTTTCACTGACTCTTCCTAATGATCCGTGAAACACGGATGGTATCTGTGTTGCATCCGTGGTTTTCCCAGACCCATAGACTATAATGGGATTGATGCATCCGTGAACAAAGACTAAATAGAGCATGCTTTCATGCTAAAAACACTGACCCACGGACCGTGGTAAACAAACTGATGTGTGAATACACACATTAAAATGAATGGGTACGTGTGCTGTCCGTGGAGAACACGTACAGTACGTCAGTGGCGTACCGCCAATATAAGCAGAACAGGCAGCTGCTATGGGGCCCATGGCAGGGGGGGCTCGAAGCGCATGGAATAATGCCCCCCAAAATGCCCAGGCACCGCATACAGGTAAAACCCTGCTCCCCGGCAACCGTGTTGCTCCTGATGCCCACGCGGCCGTCGCTGCATCTCCCCATCACAAAACATCCGGCGACTGGGGGGGTGCTGGGGGGCAGCCAATAGCAGGCCGCAAGGCGAATGAGCCTGCCTGACCCACCGTTGTGCTCCTTCACAGTAGTTATGCCCACCTTTGTGCCCATTCACAGTAGTTATGCCCATCTTTGTGCCCGTTTACAGTAGTTATACACACCTTTCTGCCTCTTCACAGTAATTATGTCCTCCTTGTGGCCCCTCACTGTAGTTATGCCCACCTTTGTGTCCGTCAGAGTAGTTATGCCCATCTTTGTGCCCTTTCACAGCATCGCTAGGGGAGGCTCGTTCCCGTCGTGGCCTGGGTGGGTAGTGGGTGTAGTTAGAGGGTGCCCAATGGTTTCTATGTACGCCCCTGACGTACGTCACACATACGTGAAACACTGACGTGTGAATAAACCTTAAATGTCCAATAGGTGAAGGGTCTTTCCCTGTCTCAAGAATTGGATTTTGTCATGTGCTGCTCTTTTCATTCTCTGCTATGAGATTTCCAAAAATAGCAGAGCCATAAAGGGGTATTCCCCAGTGGACATTTAAGAAGAGCTTAAAAATGTAATGGAGAACAGTTACCCTGTTCAGAGGGAAGATGGTCCGTGGCCCGCATCTACCATATGCTATTTCTCATACTGGTGCCAAAGAGGCCTTCAGGCAACATGGCCTGGGTGCTACAGCTGCCGCTGCACCCCCTATAGATATACCCCTGCTGGCTTCAATCTCAGTGGGATAACTGCACAGACGCATCCAGATCATTTGTTTACAGATGTTTCTGTTTGTTGACAATATTAATAAAATATGAATTTGTTTATTTAAGATGCAAATGAAGGAGGATTGTAATGTATGTGTCTACAGTAGCTTTACCCAAGCACCACTGTAAGTCAAAGTGCATCTACAATTTTGGTCCTCCCAGGCCTATATCTAAAGGGTTAATTGTTGCATTATACTAGCATATTAATAATTAAGACCCGGAGCATTGTATTTACTAATAGGAACACTACAGGGTAGTTTTATTTGAAAAATGTCTTTTACCAACATAGACTTTTTACTTATCTGGGGAATAAAGTTTACTCAGCGGGCACAGTGCTAAATTGTTAATTAGCGGGTCACCATAGATAAGTGTGCTGCCTGCCCTAATTGGCATAAAATATGCTTTCCATAATTACCCACTAATATTGTGGGTTAATTAGTACCAGAGGACTGCCATGTTCAGACCTTCAGAAAATGAAGCAAAATTAAAATTGAGATGAGAACAAATAATGTGAAAAGCCATTGGGCTTTTAAACAGTTTATATATTCAGTGTCGGGTTTCCCTTTAGTCCAGTTCAGAATATTAAAGGTTTACAGAAAAATGGACACTGCTGGACATGCCCCACAGTAAAGGTAATCTACAGACTTCATTGATCAGTTTGCCTTTTAACTTTTTTATTGTCCCTAAAAAAATGAAGCAAATCCATAAATAATCTTGATTAAAAATGTACTGTCTACAGCTCTTATGAAGACCTATGTGCTTCCATAGTTACAGACTGCAAACAAGCTCCTTGTGTAGTCTGATGCTGCTGCAGTCATATACTTTATTTCATTCACATCTTGCTTCTTGATCAAATATATTTGGTAGGAGGAGACTATGACTGTAACTATGGAGCCACATACGCCTGCATAAGAGCTGTATACAGCGGTCAATAAAGTCAGTTCAACTATAATTCACATGACTGTGTGGTCGCCATGCCCGCGCTGCAGACCGCAAATAGTGGTCCGCAATCCACAGGCACCGGGCGCGTGAACTTCATGCTGCGGTGCAAACCCATTGACTTGAATGGGTCCACAATCCGCAAACTACAGCAAAAGATAGGACACGCCCTGTCTTTTACAGTGCAGAGTAATGGGCCAGAAAGCCCATAGAAGGACTTTTGAGTGTTTCTGTGGGCTTCTGATCCGTGCCTCCGCTCCACAAAAGATAATACATGTCCTATCTTTTTCAGTATTTTGCAGATCGCAGACTCATGGTGTCATAGATCCCAATTGTGATTATAATTTATTAGCCATTAGTAAATAATGATTAACCAGCTTAAATTTGTTAAATCTTTTATTAGTGGAAAGATATTGTTACCTATTATATAGTATAACTAAACGATTAAATTATCCATATCTAATAAACATAATAACTTAACCAACAACATAGTCCACTCGAAGAGTGACTTAACCCCATTCTCAGCACCGTGACATTATGTATTAAATTAATAAAATTGTCACGCCGTGGTGTGGGAGGGGAACTCCACACCAAACACAAAAGGGAGGGAGAAGGTACCAGGCCTGCAAACTAGGGAAAGGGGGGAGGTCACCATTTAATAAATCCCAACCCGAGCCCTGACTGCTAACAGAAAGAACAGACCCCAATGGTAGGACTGTTCACCCGCAGGAACCTAAGCCTGGCTCATCCTAGAAGTCCCTGAAGATAGTGATTGAGCCACAGACCACCAGTTCCTTCCCAGCTAAAGGAACAAGAGTCTGCCTCAGGTCTGGTACCAAGAGACAGGGAAATCAACACAATACAAAAAGGAAAGACACTTAACTCCGGGTAAATGTAAAGCAGGAACTCCGAGATCCAGACACCAAACAATCCACAACCAGAATGAGCTATCAACCGCAAGGAGTGATGGGTAAAGCCAGACTAAGAAGGGAGTAGTAATGATCAGATCATTTACACCTAAAAAGGAGGCGTGGACATCCCAGCAACACATAGACAAAGTGAAACCAAAAGAAGCTGTCAGATCACTGATGTGCAGCCAGTCTTTCCGATCTTCTACCACCTGTCAAGGGTGTGACAGTACCCCCCGTTCTACGGGTGGCCTTCGGACACCCAGGACCCACTTTATCTGGATGAGCTCTGTGAAAAGCTTTCACCAGACACTTAGCATTAACGTCGGCCGCTTGGACCTACATCCTGTCCTCCGGTCAGTAACCCTTCCAGTACACGAGATACTGGAGGGATCTACGGAGAACTCGGGAGTCAATTATCCTGGCGATTTGAAATTCAAAATTACCGTCCACCATCACAGGAGCGGGAGGCAAGATGGACGGTTCCACAGGTTCAACATAACTCTTCAACAACGACTTATGGAACACATTATGAATTTTCAACGTTTGGGGGAGCTCAAGACAAAAGGCTACCGGGTTAACAATGGCAGTGATCTTATATGGACTAATAAACCTTGGACCCAACTTCCAAGAAGATATTTTCAACTAAATGTTTCCTGTGTACAGGCACACAGAATCACCCACTCTAAGGTCTGGACCATTCATACGTCTCTTGTCAGCCATACATTTATACTTCTTGCCCATCTTTTCCAGATTATTTAGAATTTTCCGCCAAATAGCTGACAAAGAAGAAGAAAATCTTTAGTCTTCAGGTATACCAGAAGTACCAGTGCCAGAAAATGTGCCAAATTGCGGGTGGAACCCATATGCCCTAAAAAACTGTAATTTATCAGTAGATTCCTGTCTACGGTTGTTTATGGCAAATTCGGCCAAAGACAAGAATGAAGACCACTCCTCTTGATTCTCAGAGACAAAACATCTCAAGTAAGTCTCCAAATTCTGGTTCGTGCGTTCAGTCTGTCCATTCGACTGAGGGTGAAAGGCCGAAGAGAAGGACAATTGTACCCCGAGACGAGTACAGAACACCTTCCAAAACTTGGAAACAAACTGAGTCCCTCTATCAGACACCACATCAGAGGGATTACCATGTAGTTTCACAATGTTATCAACAAACACCTATGCAAGAGTTTTAGCTTTGGGAAGACCTGGTAAAGCTATAAAGTGCACCATCTTACTAAAGCGATCAACAACCACCAGAATCACAGTTTTCCCTGAAGAATTAGGTAAATTTGTGATAAAATCCATGGATAAATGAGTCCATGGTCTAGAAAGAATGGGCATGGGAAGTAAAGATCCAGAAGGTCGGGTATTTGTCACCTTAGCACGTGCACAAGTACAGTACTACAAGCTGACACATAGTCCTCAACACACTTACATAAACCTGGCCACCTGAATCTACGAGATATGAGATTGACAGTGGATCTGCTCCCTGGGTGTCCTGTGAGAACTGTACAGTGATGTTCCTCGAACACCTTGTGACGTAGCTCAGAAGGAACAAGCAACTTCCCCGGAGGGCAAGAATCCGGTGCTTCTCCCTGGGCCTCCAACACCTCTGCCTCAAGGTCGGAGTATAGGGCGGATATTACTACCCCTTCGGACAATATCGGGCCAGGATCTTCCGAATCACCTCCCCCAGGAAAGCTACGTGACAAGGTATCAGCCTTGATATTCTTAACTCCAGGGTGATAGGTGACAATTAAATTAAATCTGGTAAAAAACAACGACCATCTGGCCTGTCTTGGGTTCAGACGTTTAGCTGACTCCAAGTAAGCCAGATTTTTGTGATCAGTGAGCACCGTAATAGGATGAATTGGTCCTTCCAACCAATGACACCATTCTTCAAAAGCCAACTTAATGGCCAGGAACTCCCTATTACCCACGTCATAATTTTTTTCAGCGGCTGAGAGTTTCTTATGTGAGTTTCTAAGAATGCGAATGGACGCCATTTACTAGGTGATGGACCCTGTGACAGGACCGCTCCTACCCCAACCTCGGATGTGTCAACTTCCACAATGAACAGCTGAGACAAATCCGGTTGCACCAGTATAGGGGCAGAAGCAAAACACTCCTTCACAGCTGAAAAGGATTGTAATGCTGCATCCGACCAGACTGAGATATCCGAACCTTTCCTAGTCATGTCCGTTAAAGGTTTAACCACAGTCGAGTAGCTCAAAATGAATTTACAGTAGTAGTTGGTGAACCCCAGAAACCGCATAAGGGCTTTCAAATTTTCGGGATGATCCCAGTCCAGCACAGCACGGACCTTCTCAGGATCCATCCGAAAACCTGAGGATGATAGTAGATGACCCAGGAATTGCACTTCCTGAAATGCAAATACACACTTCTCCATCTTAGCATACAATTTAGTCTCTCTTAGGATCTGTAACACCTGTCTCACGTGATCCTGATGGGTCTTCATATCAGGAGAATAAATTAGTATATCATCCAGATATACCACAACAAACCTCCCCACCAGATGATGAAAGAAGTCATTAACGAAGTGTTGAAAAACTGCAGGTGCATTGGTTAACTCAAAAGGCATGACCAGATTCTCAAAATGACCTTCAGGGGTATTAAATGCCGTTTTCCATTTGTCTCTTTCCTTTATCCTTACCAGATTATATGCCCCCTTCAAATCCAAATTGGAGAACACCTTGGCACCGACAATCTGATTAAATAAATCTGGGATCAAAGGAAGGGGATAAGGATCACGGAGAGTGATACGATTAAGTTTACGGAAGTCCAAACATGGCCTGAGAGTACTGTCCTTTTTCTTAACAAAGAAAAATCCCGCAGCCACTGGGGATTTAGACGGTCTCATATGTCCCTTAGGCTACATGCACACGACCATGCAGTTTTTTGCGGTCCGCAAACCACGGATCCGCAGAAAACGGAAGCCGCCCATGTGTCTTCCGCAATTTGCGGAACGGAACGGGCGGCCTATTGTAGAAATGCCTATTCTTGTCCGCAAAACGGACAAGAATAGGACATGTTATATTTTTTTTGCGGGGCCACGGAACGGAGCAACGGATGCGGACAGCACACGGAGTGCTGTCCGCATCTTTTGCGGCCCTATTGAAGTGAATGGATCCGCACCCGAGCCGCAAAAAATGCGGCTCGGATGCGGACCACAACAATGGTCGTGTGCATGAGCCTGAGCCAAACTCTCGGTGATATATTCTCGCATGGCCGTTTTTCGGGTTCAGAAAGATTATATAATCGAGATTTGGGCAATTTAGCTCCGGGAATAAGATTGATGGGACAATCATAATCCCGATGCAGAGGTAATTCCTGACCTCCACTTTCAGAAAATACATCAGAGAATTTAGATATAAATGAGGGTACAGCTTTAGTGGTTACAACAGAAATCGATGTATTAAGACAATTTTCTGTGCAATAATCACTCCATTTGAGAATCTGTCTCGTTTGCCAATCGATGGTAGGATTATGTTTACTTAACCATGGCAAGCCCAAAACCAACGGAGAAGGCAGACCCTCCAGCACAAAACACAAAATGAATTCCTGATGAAAATCACCCACCCTCAATTTGATGTTCTGCACCATGTGTGATAAGTATTTTTGAGTAAGTGGAGCGGAATCAATTGCAAACACAGAAATATTTTTTTCTAATGCACTTGTTGACAATCCATGCATGTGAACGAACTGACCATTAACTAGGTTAACCCCTGCCGCACTGTCAATAAATTCCTCAATTTTCACAATTTTGGACTCTAGCGCCACCTCAGCAGACAGGAGAAATCGGGTACTACCAGTAAATGATAAATTTAAGTTCTCTGGCTCTCCACCCACACTACCAAGAGTAAAATGGGAATTCAAGGTTTTATTTTCGTTTTCACCTTGACGCTGAACGTTATGACATACAGTACAGACCAAAAGTTTGGACACACCTTCTCATTCAAAGAGTTTTCTTTATTTTCATGACTATGAAAATTGTAGATTCACACTGAAGGCATCAAAACTATGAATTAACACATGTGGAATTATATACATAACAAACAAGTGTGAAACAACTGAAAATATGTCATATTCTAGGTTCTTCAAAGTAGCCACCTTTTGCTTTGATTACTGCTTTGCACACTCTTGGCATTCTCTTGATGAGCTTTAAGAGGTAGTCCCCTGAAATGTTTTTCACTTCACAGGTGTGCCCTGTCAGGTTTAATAAGTGGGATTTCTTGCCTTATAAATGGGGTTGGGACCATCAGTTGCGTTGAGGAGAAGTCAGGTGGATACACAGCTGATAGTCCTACTGAATAGACTGTTAGAATTTGTATTATGGCAAGAAAAAAGCAGCTAAGTAAAGAAAAACGAGTGGCCATCATTACTTTAAGAAATGAAGGTCAGTCAGTCAGCCATAAAATTGGGAAAACTTTGAAAGTAAGGGCTATTTGACCATGAAGGAGAGTGATGGGGTGCTGCGCCAGATGACCTGGCCTCCACAGTCACCGGACCTGAACCCAATCGAGATGGCTTGGGGTGAGCTGGACCGCAGAGAGAAGGCAAAAGGGCCAACAAGTGCTAAGCATCTCTGGGAACTCCTTCAAGACTGTTGGAAGACCATTTCAGGGGACTACCTCTTGAAGCTCATCAAGAGAATGCCAAGAGTGTGCAAAGCAGTAATCAAAGCAAAAGGTGGCTACTTTGAAGAACCTAGAATATGACATATTTTCAGTTGTTTCACACTTGTTTGTTATGTATATAATTCCACATGTGTTAATTCATAGTTTTGATGCCTTCATAGTCATGAAAATAAAGAAAACTCTTTGAATGAGAAGGTGTGTCCAAACTTTTGGTCTGTACTGTACATTAACAAAAATTTCCCTTTTTACCACAGAAAAAACAGGCTCCTTTCTTATGACCAACATTATTTCCCACAGGTCTAGTGGTAGCTCCCCCCCAACTGAATGGGCTCGTCACCAGACATACACTCAAGTGTCTCTCCACCCAAAGTGTCAGAGAAAGCTGCCACCTCATAGGATAGTACATCCTGAGAGTGAGAGACCTTAGATTTCTCTCTCAGACATCTATCGATACATACAGCAAGTGACATAACCGCCTCCAATGTATCTTTCAGCCTCTGGGATAACCCATGACAAAATTGACTTCGGAGAGCTGGATCATTCCACTCCATAACCGTAGCCCATCTCCTAAATTCAGAGCAATAGATCTCCGCTGACCGATTTCTCTGGCGTAAACCACGCAGCTTGGTCTCGGGCAGGGAAATCCGATCTGGGTCGTTGTAGATCAGACCTAGAGCTCTGAATAACTCATCTACCGACTGGAGGGACTGCGATCCGGTCGGCAAAGAAAAAGCCCATGACTGAGCGTCTCCTTTAAGCAACGACATGATTATACCCACTCTTTGACTCTCATCACCAGAAGAATGAGGACGTAGCTTAAAATATAATTTGCATGATTCCTTAAACAGAATGAAATTGTCACTGCCCCCGAAAATCTGTCCGGGAGAGCAACCTTAGGTTCAGGGACAGACTGATTCCCACTGTCGGAACCAGGTGCCTGAGGTCTCTGGATCTGCGAGACAGTTTTGCGGAGATCAGCTACCTCCAAAGACAAACCCTGTAGTTGTCCAACTAGTGCAGAGATTGGATCCATCGCCGCACTAACACATACAACATTGCAGTTTTGGCGGTTGATAATGTCACGGCGTGGTGTGGGAGGGGAACTCCACACCAAACACAAAAGGGAGGGAGAAGATACGAGGCCTGCAAACTAGGGAAATGGGGAAGGTCCCCACCTAATAAATCCCAACCAGAGCCCTAACTGCTAACAGAAAGAACAGACCCCGATGGTAGGACTGTTCATCCGCAGGAACCTAAGCCTGGCTCACCCTAGAATGCCCTGAAGATAGTGATTGGGCCACAGACGACCTGTTCCTTCCCAGCTGAAGGAAAAAGCGTCTGCCTTAGGTCTGGTACTAAAAGACAGGGAAATCAACACAATACAAAAAGGGAAGACACTTAACTCCAGGTAAATGTAAAGCAGGAACTCAGCCGAGATCCAGACACCAAACGATCCACAACCAGAATGAGCTATCAACCGCAAGGAGTGATTGGTAAAGCCAGGCTAAGAAGGGAGTAGTAATGATCACATGATCTACACCTGGAAAGGAGGTGTGGACATCCCAGCAACACATAGACAAAGTGAAACCAAAAGAAGCTGTCAGATCACTGACATGCAGCCAGTCTTTCCGATCTTCTACCACCTGTCACGGGTGTGACAAAAATAGGGGGGAGGGGGGTTTCTTCACTGCCACTTACGTGCGTGCGCAGATAACTGTCTTTCTCGTTCTCTTATAGGTTATTCCTCGTGGCAACTGTTGACTTTTCCTCCAATCAAGTTGCTCCTTGTCTCT
Source organism: Bufo bufo (assembly GCF_905171765.1). Taxonomy (NCBI): domain Eukaryota; kingdom Metazoa; phylum Chordata; class Amphibia; order Anura; family Bufonidae; genus Bufo; species Bufo bufo. The sequence goes on from NC_053396.1 coordinate 174,848,426, forward strand.
TCTATGAGGATTTCAGCCTGATCCATGTGCAACGGGCGCCTCCACCCAGGGCCCTCTATTGGCCACGGTGCTTAATGTTACCTATTATATAATATAACTAACCAATTAAATTATCCATATCCAATAAACATAATAACTTAACCAACAACATAGTCCATTCGAAGAGTGACTTAACCCATACCACCATAAAGCAAAGCTGTATGGCTAACATGCACCGAAGCCTACTTTAATCACATTTTGTAGTCCAACATTAAACATATCTAGGACAATACCTGACAATGTTTGTTTAGATTTGTCATATAGACCTCTAACATATCCTTCCAATTTTTTATGTCTATACGAAGAACCAAGAATTGAAGCCATATATTTTTCGATATTTTTGTTAATACGTATTCTGAATTTTTTCCATGAATTTCATTTTCTCAGAACTCCAGGTCCATCATTGCAGTATTTCTGAAAGATGATCTTAGTCAATGGGAAATTAATGTGGATATTTTCCGTTTATTAGTTCGTGTGTACACAATCTGCCTATATCAAACAAACCTGCATGAATAATTAGCATGTCAGGTGTCGGACAAGTTTCTAACAACTCTATACAATCCTTAAATATATTTTTTATGCGAATTCCATAAATACTTTCCCAGAAAATATTGACATTAGTACCGAAACCTAAATTATCTGCATTCAATTTAACCCCTTAGGGACCCATGACGTATCGGTACGGCATGGTTCCCGAGTCCTTAAGGACCCATGACGTACTAGTACGTCATGTGTTGTTCCGATCACTGCCGCCTAGCAAATCATTGAGCAGGCACCTCGCTAAATGCGCGGGGGGGTCCCGTGACACCCCCGTGTCGGCGATCGCCGCAAACTGCAGGTCAATTCAGACCTGCGGTTTGCGGCTTTTACCTGGTGCGGCGGGGGTGGTGCCATTGGATCCCCATGGGGCTGTGGGGGGGGACCCGATGGCATGGAAGGCAGCGCGATGCCTTCCTGAGGCATCTGCGCTGCCTTCCGGTGACGAGCCTGTGAGATCCAGCCCCCTGAATCTCACAGGCCGGAAGCTGTATTAGTAATACACACTGTATTACTCATACAGCCAATGCATTCCAATACAGAAGTATTGGAATGCATTGTAAAGGATTAGACCCCAAAGTGGGACAAAAAATAAAGTGAAAAAAAAAGTTGAAAAAATAAAGTTTTCCCCCCAAAAAATTAAAAGTTTCAAGTAAAAATAAACAAAAACATCATTTTCCCCTAATAAACTAAAAATAAATTGGTAAAAAATAGGAGGGAAAAAATAGTATACATATTATGTATCGCCGCGTCCGTATCGACCGGCTCTATAAACATATAAACCATTTTTTTGTCACCTTACATCACAAAAAGTACAACAGCAAGCGATCATAAAGGGGTTTGCCCACCAAAATAGTACCAATCTAACCATCACCTCATCCCTCATAAAATGAGCCCCTACCTAAGGTAATCCCATAAAAACTAAAAAAAATATATGACTCTCAGAATAGGAGACACTAAAACATAATTTTTTTTGTTTTAAAAAAGCTGTTATTGTGTAAAACTTACATAAATAAATAAAAAGTACACATATTTGGTATCGCCGCGTTGGTATCGACCGGCTCTATAAAAATATAACATGACTTAACCCCTCAGATGAACACCGTAAAAAATAAAAACTGTGCAAAATAAACAATTTTTTGTCACCTTACATCACAAAAAGTGTAATAGCAAGCGATCAAAAAGTCACACGCACCCCAAAATAATGCCAATAAAACCGTCATTTCATCCCGCAAAAATCCTACCCTATCCAAGGTAATCGCCCAAAAACTGAAAAAATTATGGCTCTCAGACTATGGAAACACTAAAACATGATTTTTTTTGCTTCAAAAATGAAATCATTGTGTGAAACTTACATAAATAAAAAAAAAGTATACATATTAGGTATTTCCGCATCCGTATCGACCGGCTCTATAAAAATATCACATGACCTAACCCCTCAGATGAACACCGTAAAAAATGTAAAATAAAAACTGTGCTAAATAAACCAGTTTTTGTCACCTTACATCACAGTTTATAGAATGGGGTCATTTTTGGGTGGTTTCTATTATGTAAGCCTCGCAAAGTGACTTCAGACCTGAACTGGTCCCTAAAAATTGGGTTTTTGAAAATTGCTGAAAAATTTCAAGATTTGGTTCTAAACTTCTAAGCCTTGTAACATCCCCAAAAAATAAAATATCATTCCCAAAATGATCCAAACATGAAGTAGACATATGTGTAATGTAAAGTAATAACTATTTTTGGAGGTATTACCATGTATTATATAAGTAGAGAAATTGAAACTTGGAAATTTGCAATTTTTTACAAATTTTTGGTAAATTTGGTATTTTTTTATAAATAAAAATGATTTTTTTTTTACTTCATTTTACCAGTGTCATGAAGTACATGAAATAGGGCCGAGTCCTTAATGGGTTAAAAGAACGTTTTCTGGCGGAAAATATAAGTTCATTTCCGACTATCCAGATATTCTTCATAGAATCTGAAAGAGATTAAATTAATAATTCAGGTCTGATGTATAATTTATATCTTGTAGAATTCCATCTACCAATTTTATTTATAGTTTTTTCCTTTAAACCTATCTTTGAAGCTAAAGTAACCACGCCAATACGAACAGAATGTGCTGTAATTTTTTCTTTTTGTAAATCGTAATGGTTTTTACATTTACACAAAATGGAATTGAATTGAAATTTGGTTAATGGGAATCTGTCTTTGTGCATAAATTATGGGCCTGGTTTACCTGACCTATTGGTTACCCATTCTTTCAATGCCTGAACTAGGCACAGTGCTGAGTATTGGAATTTATTACATTTTATCCATGTTCCTTTTGCTGATTGGTCAGTTTTAGATCTTTTTAAGTACAATTTAATGTACCGGTAGTCAGGATGTAAATAATAAATCATTAATTTGTAATGGTGCTTCTTTTAATTTATTTGCAGCTACGATTTCGTTTAATCAGAGAGCTCCGAAAAAGGCGGTTGAATATGCAGCTTCGAATAAGGAAACCTCGTAAGAAGACGTACAGATATAAGGTAAGTAGTCAAGGAAATTTTTTTTGCGGTAAAAGCCTAGTTCTGATTTTGACTGTATTGCCTCTTTTTAGACCTTTTAATATTTGTTTTAATAAGAAATTGGATGAAAAAGGGATTCAATTGCAGATTCTTTGGAAAAATTAAACTCCAGCTAAAATTTTTTGAATGTAATCTGCTTTCTTGCCATATTTTGTCAGTTCTAAAGCAAAAAGGATAGCATGATCAACGTTGTTGTCAAACATTTTTTAGATCATTGGCGTAACAAAATGTCCCCCAATTTCTCTATGCTGCTGTATAAGCAGCATGAATTACTGATTAATCCATTGATTATTTCCATATTGTCTTCCAAAGTTGTTGTGGGCAATGAATTCCGATCTCCTCTGCTTCTGGTACCAAATGTCAGAAAAAAGCAAAATTGTGCCGAGACAAAGAATCTGCAATTAAATTAATTAGTTTTCCCTTTTATATATTTGAATACAAAAACAAAAACAAAACTGGCCCACATACCAGAACTAAGGTTAGTACATGCAATACATATTGCAGCAAGAATAAGGGGGCCAACTATGAAGCGGTAAGAGTACCAGCTCCTAAAGCTAAACACAACCTACAAAAAAAATGGAGCTCACAGAGTACCAGTACAAAAAATATATATTATTGAAATCACAATAGTACATATATAAAAGACGTTGTCACTTTAAAAAGAAGGTAGCAGACAAGAACACCATCCTAGTGGGGACACAGGCTACATATACGTGTTATAGTATAAGGACTTATTGTCAAACATATATTAAGGATAAGTATTATATGTTACATCATTATGCACATAAGAAACAGAAACCTGCAAACTATACACAGCAGTACTAGGAAATCACAGTATCAGACAATATACTGCCCACAAAACAGGGACAGGAGTGTACAAACTGCCCTGGAGACAAAGATACCAAAGAACCTGATAAAAAAGAGACTTACCCAAGAGCTCAGTGTACCCAGACCAGGATGGTGCTACTCCGACGCTCCTCTTGGCGTGCCTTCGTCAGGGGGTAACCTTCTATATATTTGGCCTTAGACCATATGTTATTGTTTTAACAAGTTAAAACAATTTGTCTTAATAAATGTAGTACTACCTCTGATTTAGCAAATAGACAATTTATGGAGAATACCACTCCTTTATTGTCAGAAAATAATAAAATGTGTTTATTTCTAAATTCTTCTTGCCAAATAGTTAATGCTACAAGTACGGGAAAAAGTTAGAGGAATACAATGTTATTAATAAAGGATTGACTTGACCTGTATAATGGCTTGACCTGATTTTTGAAAATTGCTCCGTAACCTACTGAAGCAGCCGCATCAGTATATGATTGCAGAGAATCTGAATCAATAAATTCTTGTTGCCACATTTTTTCCATTAACCTGTTACGGACACAGGGCGTACAGGTACGCCCTGATGTCCTGGTACTTAAGGACACAGGGCGTACCTGTACGCCCTTTGTATTTCCTATCACCGCCGCACGGTGGGTGGTGATCAGAACAAAGTGCCTGCTCAAATCATTTCAGACCTGCAGTTTGCTGCGTTTCCGGGTTATTCGGGACTCTGGTGACCCGATAACCCGGAATAGGACGGTGATCGGTGGTGTTATAATACACCACCAATCACCGTCCTGCGATCCTGAGAGGTGGCGGTCACGCCACCTCTCAGGATCTCTTCTTATTGGCCGGCTGGGCAGGCGCAGCGGCAATTTTGAATTTCCGGAGCTCCTCTCCCCGCTCATACACGTCCGTGAAGTGGGAGAGAGAGGAGCTTGACTGTAGTGTAAGTTTTTTTGTGCCATCAGGCACAAATCAGTGTATTTGGAAGAGGTAGGGAGAGGTAGATTAGGCAGGGATAGTGAGGGAGAGTTAGAGAAAAAAAATAATTATTTTATTGTGGTCTAGCACCTGGATCGGGTGTCTGTGTGACCCTAGACCCCCCAGAGGTGCTGCAGCTTGCCCCTCACACACATTTTTTTGGGGCACAAGTGGCACTCTTAGCGTCCGACCACTGTTAGCACATAGCCCACCCCACCTCTGATCAGCTTCGTACCGCTGATCAGCGCGTTTGAATTTATTTATTTTTTTACTTTTTGGGATTTTCAATATTTTTTTTTGTTAGTTTTTTTTTCTTTTTTTCTGTTAGGTGTAGGGCAAAGTACGTGAACACCCGTCCCCCACACACACACACACACTGAATAAAGTTTTCCACGCGCACACACGCACACGCACACATATGCCCTGCTTGCCTCCAAGTCCCAGTGAGGACGAGGATGACCCCATTTTCCTCTTGTCATCCGCATCCTCCTCATCATCTAGCGATGATGATGAGCCTCCAAGGCGGTGGAGACGCCGCCAGGAGGAGCAAGGGGACCGCCATGCCAGGGACCCTGTGGCCCACACTAGTACGAGCAGCTCTGGGTCTCGTACTAGTTTTCCAGCCCACCAGATAAGTCCACCTGAGCCCCCTACTGGTGAACTTGTCTGGTGTACCCCAGAACATTTTGAGCCTGTGATTCCTTATTTTGTTGGCCAACCAGGAATCCAGATTCCCGCAGTGGGCTTCACTGAATATGACTAGTTTTGTATTTTTTTCAGTGACCACTTTGTGAATCTGATGGTGGAGCAAACAAACTTGTACGCCCAACAGTTCATTGCTCAACACCCGGGCTCCTTTTTGGCTAGGGCAGGTGGCTGGATACCAGTCAGTGCAGCCGAGATGAGGATGTTTTGGGGCCTCGTGCTGCACATGGGCATAGTAAAACAAAACAGTGTCAGGCATTACTGGAGTGGGGACGTCCTCTAACAGACCCCACTTTACAGTACGGCCATGACACGTACCCGGTTTGAGGCCATCCGGAAATGCCTGCATTATGCAGATAATGCAGCATGTCCCTCCCCCCAAGGTGATCCTGCCTATGACCGCCTGTACAAAATCAGGCTGGTCATCGATCACTTCGGGGCCAAATTTTTGGAGGCCTAGGTACCTGGAAGGGAGGTCGCGGTTGATGAGTCTATCATTGCTTTCAAGGGGAGACTCATTTTCCACCAGTATATTCCCTCTAAGCGGGCGAGGAATGGGGTGAAGCTGTACAAACTTTGTGAGAGTACCTCAGGGTACACTTACAAGTTTCGTGTGTACGAGGGGCGAGAGTCCCGTATTCAACCCCCAGAATGTCCCCCCACTCTGGGTGTTAGCGGGAAACTTATGTGGGACCTTATGCACCCACTGCTAGATAAAGGTTACCACCTGTACGTGGATAACTTTTATACTAGTATCCCCTTGTTCCAGTCCCTCGCCGCCAGATCCACGTCCGCTTGTGGGACCGTGCGGAAAAATCAATGCTGCCTCTCTACCCACCCCCTCCAGGTACCTATCCCCAGGGGTGAGACCCGTGCCCTTACCAGTGTTAACATGTTGCTGGTCAGATATAAGGATAACAGGGATGTCCTTGTACTGTCCACAATTCACGGTAACGGCATCACCCCTGTCCCTGTGCGAGGTACCGCGGCAACGGTCCTCAAGCCAGATTGTATCGTCGACTACAATCGGCATATGGGAGAAGTTGATCTCTCTGATCAAGTCCTCAAGCCATATAATGCCATGTGCAAAACCATGGTACAAAAAAGTTGCGGTCTACTTGGTACAGGTTGCCTTGTACAACTGTTTTGTGCTCTCCCGGAGTGCTGGCAACACAATGAAATACCTCCAGCTCTATGAGGCAGTCCTCAAGGCCCTGATCTTTTCTGACCGGGAAAGAGCAGGCCGGAGTACCTCGGGAACTGGAGGCGCTCGGATCGTCCCTGGCCAACACTTTCCAGGTTGGTCCCCCATACTGGAAAGAAGGGACGGTCCCAAAAAAAGTTCAGAGTGTGTCACAGGAGGGGGATACGGAAGGACACCACCACTCAATGTGACACGTGCCCCGATCATCCGGGCCTCTGCATTGACGGTTGCTTCAGGGAGTACCACACTTCCATGGAGTACTAAATTTATAATCCCCTTCCCCAATTTTAATTCCATTTAGCCACTGACAATTGAAAAAAAACTATGGTTCTCAGACTTGAGACACTAAAACAAATTATTTTTTTTCAAAAATATTCTTTTGTAAAACTAAAATAAATAAAAAAAGTTGACATATTAGGTATCGCCTCGTCCGTAAGAATCTTCTCTATAAAAATACCCTATGACCTAACCCCTCAGATGAACACGGTCAAAAAAATAAAATAAAAACGGTGGAAAAAAGGTATTTTTTTGTCACCTTACATCACAAAAAGTGTAATAGCAATCGATCAAAAAGTCATATGCCCCCCCCAAAATAGTGCCAATAAAACCGTCCTCTCATCCCATAAAAAATGAGCCCCTACCTAAGATAATCGGCTAAAAAAAAAAAAAAAAACTGACTCAGACTATGGAGATACTAAAATGTTTTTTTTGTGTTTATAAAAGGATAATATAGTGTAAAACCTAAATAAATAAAAAAAAAACGATATTAGGTATCGACGCATCCGGAAGAATCTGCTCTATAAAAATACCCCATGACCTAACCCCTCAGATGAACACGGTAAAAAAAAAACAGCTATTTTTTGGCAACTTTTCCATTTTAATCCGTTATTTCCAGTAATGAAGCAAGGGTTAACAGCCAAACAAAACTTAATATTTATTACCCTGATTTTGCAGTTTACAGAAACACCCCATATGTGGTTGTAAACTGCTGTATGACCAAATGGCAGGGCACAGAAGTAAAGGAACGCTGTATGGTTTCTGGAAGGCAGATTTTGATGGCCTGATGCACCCTTAAAGTAGAAACTCCATAAAAGTGACACGATCTAAGAAACTACACCCCACAAACATTATTAACCCTTTAGGTGTTCCTCAACAGTTTATGGCAAATGGAGATGAAATTTCAGAATTTCTATTTTTGGTAACCTTGCCTCACAAAAATGTAATATAGAGCAACCAAAAATCATATGTACCCTAAAAATAGTCCCAACAAAACTGCCACCTTATCCCGTAGTTTCCAAAATGGGGTCACTTTTATGGAGTTTGTTTGGCTGTTAACCCTTGCTTTGTTACTGGAAAAAATGGATTAAAATGGAAAAATTTGCCAAAAATTTTAAATTCTGAAATTTCATCTCCATTTGCCAATAACTCTTGTGAAACACTTAAAGGGTTAACAAAGTTTGTAAAATCAGTTTTGAATACCTTGAGGGATGTAGTTTCTTAGATGAGTTTTATGGAGTTTCTACTCTAGGGGTGCATCAGGCGGGCTTCAAATGGGACATGGTGTAAATAAACTAGTCCATCAAAATCTGCCTTCCAAAAACCACACTGCGCTCCTTTCCCTCTACGCCCTACCGTGTGCCCGTACAGTAGTTTACGACCACATATGGGGTGTTTCTCCAAACTACAGAATCAGAGCAATAAATATTGAGTTTTGCTTGTCTGTTAACCCTTGCTTTGTTACTGGAAAAAATGGATTAAAATGGAAAATTTGCCTAAAAATCTAAATTCAGAAATTTTATCTCCATTTGCCATTAACTCTTGTGGAACACCTAAAGGGTTTACAACGTTTGTAAAATAATTTTTGAATACCTTGAAAGGGTGTAGTTTCTAGAATGGGGTCATTTTTGGGTGGTTTCTATTATGTAAGCCTCACAAAGTGACTTCAGACCTGAACTGGTCCTTAAAAATTGTGTTTTTGAAAATTTCGGAAAAATTTCAAGATTTGCTTCTAAACTTCTAAGCCTTGTAACATCCCCAAAAAATAAAATGTCATTCTCAAAATGATCCAAACATGAAGTAGACATATGGGGAATGTAAAGTAATAACTATTTTTGGAGGTATTACTATGTATTATAGAAGTAGAGTAATTGAAACTTGAAAAATTGTTTTTTTTATAAATAAAAATGAATTTTTTGACTCAATTTTGCCATTGTCATGAAGTACAATATGTGACAAAAAAACGATCTCAAAATGGCTTGGATAAGTCAAAGCGTTTTAAAGTTATCACCACATAAAGTGACACTGGTCAGATTTGCAAAAAATGGCCTGGTCCTTAAGGTGAAAATGAGCCCGGTCCATAAGCGGTTAAAGTTTTCTAAAAAACTTTTATTTGTTTTGTTAAGCGGATATGATCAAATGGGGAGTTTTTTTTCTTTGGTGGCTGCATACATGCGTCTCGATAAAACTCTCCTCATTGGGATGACTCTGGATATAAAGTTTAATGATACTAGGTCTGATTGTAACCGTTTTAAAGTGGTTTTCTTTGTTGATAATAAGTTGTTTAATATATGTGAGGAGAATATTTTTTCTTATGGTATTTTAAATTCAATTTTTTCTGTGTCTATGGAAATGCCCAAAAACGTTATAGTGTTTGTGGGATAGACAGTCTTTTCTTCGGCTATTGGAATATTGAAGCTCTCTGCTAAGTTATAGAAAGTAGTTAGTAGTTAGAAGTAGTTAGAAGTTCATCCGTGTTGCTTTTTCCAATAAATAGAAAATCATCCAAATAGTGTATTACATAACCACCACTTGAATGACTTTCTAACATCCATTGCAAGCGAAACCCATCGGTAATGCTTTGTCATAATAATATTTGCCTTCAAATTGAAAACCAAGTGAGTTGTAGCCCGTTGGGTTTATTGGTAATAATCTGAAGTCAGATTTTATGTCTGTTTTAGCCATTAATGCATTACTACCATCCCTTCTTAGCAAGGATAATGCTTGGTCGAATGAACAATAATGGACAGTAGTTGAATTTTTATCAATGAAATCATTCAAAGAATCATCATAAATGGTAAATGAGGTGGTAACTGTTATGTTCCTTTTTTGAGATTAGATCCAGTGGAGATAGTCTAAAAAATTTTAAAGGAGGACTAGTGAAAGGATCAGTGACTCTATTTTCAGAAATGTCTTTATCTATTTTTTCCTGAACCGCTAATTTGCTTAATTTTACAGATTTCAAGTTTTGTTTTTTTTACAAAGGAACAGCCGGAATCAGTAAAAGCAGGTACGTAAAAACCTGAGGAAAAGCCATCAATTAATATTTCAGCCATCGTTGCATTTGGGTACATTTTTAAATAGCTGAGGAGCCTTGGTATGATCAATGGTGTCACTTGATCTATTGGATTATTTTATATTTAAATTATGCCCGTTTTTCTTTTTAAAGCATATTGTTGCTGGGTGGCTTCCATTGCAAAAAAGTGCATTCGTGCTTGTATTTGCAAATTGTTTGCCATCTGCAAATGCAAAGCAAATTCCTTTTTGTAATTTGCTGACGAAAAAGATTTGACCTTTGTATTAACATGAGGTTAATCCACAGTCCAACGTCTTTGGACCGCCAATTTAGATCTGGGTAGACAGCTAATTTTTGATGAAATGGTTTGTCATAATTGCACCATGCTGATCCTCCAAAGTTTTTGTACGCCTCTATAATACTATCTAAGTGGTGAAATAACCCACTGCATAAATTCGGTTGTTTTTCACCCAGAACTGCCGAATATATGCAGAATGCTTGTAGCCAATTCAGGAAAGTTTTTTGTTGGTTTCTTTTTTTCTCATCTTCCTCTTTTTCGTCTATTTTCACATTTTCTTTGGAAGATGGGAGGAGAGAAAAAACATCAATAAATTCTCTATTCCACATTTTTTCTTTAGTTTGACACAACAGATAAAGTCCCAACAGGGAAATTTGGCATGGCATTAGTTCTTTCACAGCTGTTTCTTTTATGCCGTTACTCATTTCGAAGGATGGGATTAAACATCTGTCGTTTGGGATGTGAATTGAATTGCCAGTGGGGTAAACATTAGTGTTTATGTAATCAGTTTCCTTGAAACTATCCGAATCTGAGTGTCTGTCTGGTGACGACCATAAAGTCACTGGATCACTGGATTCTGAGTAGCCTCCATGTGAGACATAAAATAAATAAATTCTTTAAAGAGTTGTATTTTTGTCATTGGATAATGTGTCATAAATGAGAGTATTATTTATTATATTTAAATGAGTGCACTGTAAAAAGCAGTCACTATTCAATCTAGGTATATTAGTTATATTCTCACCCTCCTGTGTCTTGCAAGAAGATCTGATGCGGTTGGTTTCAAGAGCCTTACTGGTAGTTGCTGGAGGAGACCTTTGGTTAAATAAAGATCTTTTCTTTTCCATGCCTTTCATGCTGCATGACACAGAATAATTTCTATTCCTGCGTCTTATGGTGTCTTGAGGTGGGGAATAGTTTCTTTTTTCTCTGCGGTTTCTTTTTGATGGAGGTGGAGACTGGGGAGCATCGCTGCGGCTGAGCGCAGTGATGATGTAATTTCTTGTGTCTGGCTTTGCGCTCCTGCCTGAGGCTGCTGCGCAGACCGGATTAGAAGATCCGCTTCATCAATGTTGCGCTCCTCCAGAAAACATCGCTTCAGCCATTCTTCACCTCCGTGAGTTTCTGCTTTTTTAATTAATTGTTTTAGGAGGTCTTCCATTTTTTATTAGAGTGCAGATTTCTTCACCGCCACTTACGTGCGTGGACAGCTAACTGTCTTTCGCCTACTCTTATAGGTTGATCCTCGTGGCAACTGTTGACTCTTCTTGCAATCAAGTTGCTCCTTGGCTCTTGTATGAGGATTTCAGCCTGATCCATGTCCATCTGTTTCTAGGTAAGTAGATTATTGATGTGACCGCTGATTGTATATATATGACAGCTTCCTTGTTGTCTAACATTTAAACCGGAGGCGTCAGCCTTTACATAACTTTGTTGTATCTACCGCTGATTGTATATATAAGACAGATTCCTTGCTGTCTTACATTTAAATAATTTTCTACACTTAAACCAGGCGTAGAAAATGATGAATGAGGCGGGCTGCCCATCCGCCCAGAACCAGCAATTCTGTGCAAGATAGCATCAGTAAGATATTCGCTTGTTTATGTCATGTTACGTTGGCATTTATCACACTTCGAGATTGACTGGCCATCTGTACCTAAATTCTGCAACCCTTAGTCTGGGAATTGCAGAAAGAGTTAAAAAGAGCAGAGTAGCATGTCTGTGGTTGTTTGGAAAGACTGCACCTTAATGGCAGGCGAACCTAAAAAACCTTCAGCTCATAATTGCAGCCACCAAATACTTAGTAGAAGTGTACAAATAGTCCCACAACTTGGACAGTGACATTCTAGAGGGGGATCAATGACAAAAATTCCAACCAAAAATATGTATCTTAATCAGGGGACATTTTTATGCATCTTAACCCCTTAGTGACCTGTTTGGGCCTTTATGACCAAGCGTTTTTCTTCCTTTTTTCATGGTCTCGTTCCAAGAGCTATAACTTTTTTATTTTTTCGTCTATATAGCTTTATGAGGGCTTGTTTTTTACGGGACAAGTTGTAGTTTTTAATGGCGCCATTTTGGAGTACACATAACTTTCTGATTAACTTTTATTAACTCTTTCTAAGAGGGAAATGGGGAAAAATAGCAATACTGCCACTGCGTTTTTACATTATAAATTTTACGGCGTCCATTTTTCGGTACAAATAACATAATACCTTTAATCTCTGGGTCAGTATGATTACAGTGATACTAAATACTTATAATTTTTTTTATGTTTTACTACTTTTTTTTGCAATAAAACCCCTTTTATTAACCCCAAAAATTATTTTGCATTGCCACTTCACAAGACCCATAACGTTTTTATTTTTTTTCTATGGAGTTGTGTGAGGGCTTGATTTTTGAGGGACGACTTGTATTTTTCATTGTTATCATTTTGGAGTAAATGCCGCTTTTTGATCGCTTGTTATTAAGTTTTTTTCGGTGGAAACTAAGAATAAATTTGAAATTCTGTCTTTTTTTTAATTAAATGTTTTACGGCGTTCACCATAGGGGATAATTTATGTAATATTTATGTAGTCCGGGTCGTTACGGACGCGGCAATACCAAACATATGGGGGATATTTCCTTTTTGCAATTTTTTTCATTGAAAAGCATATTTTCAATGGAAAAAAAGCATATTTTTATATTTTATGGAATTATTTTATTTAATAAATGTGTATTTTTTTTCTATTTTTTTTTACTACTTAATAGTCCCACAAGGGGACTATAATATACAGTATTTTGATTGCTTTTAAAATGTAATGCATTATCTCTATAATATATTACATTTCAATAGCAATGCTATTCAAACATTGACCAGCAGGCTGCGCCAGAGAGGCACAGCCTGCTGGAGGTAACGGAAGACAGGCTCGGGGCCCTGATCGGAAGCAAGGTAAGCTTCCCAAAACATCAGCACCCCGCGATCGCATTTTCGGGGTGCTGATGGGAGACAGAGGGAGTCCGCTTCCTCTGTCACCACTTTACATGCAGCCATTGTGCCCGGCATGTAAAGTGTTAAACAGCCTGGATCGGCACTCCTGCCGGTCCGGGCTGTTAGAGCAGGGCCCCGGCTCTCACATGAGCAGCGCTTAGACTGGGCCGCCGTAAAAACGTGGCGGCCCAGCCTAAGGCCCCTTAGTGACCGCCGTTAAAAAGGCGTATGGGTGGTCACTAAGGGGTTAAAGGGAAATTCTCTGAAATTTGCCCTGTTGGAGCCTACAAAAATTGTATTTTAGGCCACAGGAGTACGGGCCTTAAAAATTAGGCATTCACCTGACATAAAAGAAATTGTGAATATGTGGCTCGAGGTACATTATATGGTCAATGGATAAAGATTTTACTGTAGGCCACTTTTTTATTCACTTTTTTGGGGGGGCAACTGGTATATCACACCAGTAGAAATTATGAGTTCCAATGGCGTTTGTCACTATCTGTAGCTGAGGTAATGAAGCAAAACCGCAAACAAATGCTGCACTACCTAAATGCACTATATAGAAAGTATATTATTGGTATATAACACCCCTGCTTCAATAATATTTTTGGGGGGCAACTGGTATATCACACCAGTGGAAGTCTTTAGTTCCAATGGCGTTTGGCACTATCTGTAGCTGTGGTAACGCAGCAAAACCGCAAACAAATGCTGCACTACCTAAATGCACTATATAGAAAGTATATTATTGGTATATAACACCCCTGCTTCATTCAGTTATTTGGGGGGGCAACTGGTATATTACACCAGTAGAAATTATTTCTTCCAATAGCGTTTGGCACTCTATGTAGCTGCAGTATCTTTTTGAATCCAGAGGGAAAACAAACCAGGCTGGTGTAGTGAGCTTCATTTATATTTATATAAGGAGATATATAACGCGAGTTTGACCGCAACGCGTGGTTGTGTAAGTGTGTGACTTAAGATTAAGTGACTTTAGATTCAGGGACTTCAGTGGGGGACTGCAATTAGACAGTTTCTTATTACTACACTAGACATTAAGCCCGTTACAATAACGGGCGCTAGAACAGTAGTGCTGGCACTGTGATGGGGGATCTGTGGATGGCACTGTTATGGGGGATCTGTGGATGGCACTGTTATGGGGGATCTGTGGATGGCACTGTTATGGGGGGATCTGTGGATGACACTGTTATGGGGGTATCTGTGGATGGCACTGTTATCTGGGGATCTGTGGATGACACTGTTATGGGGGTATCTGTGGATGACACTGTTATGGGGGATCTGTGGATGACACTGTTATGGGGGATCTGTGGATGACACTGTTATGGGGGATCTGTGGATGAGACTGTTATGGGGGGATCTGTGGCTGACACTGTTATGGGGGGATCTGTGGCTGACACTGTTATGGGGGTATATGTGGCTGACACTGTTATGGGGTATCTGTGGATGATACTGTTATGGGGCTGGTCTGTGGCTGACAATTATTGGGGTCTGTGGGTGACACTTATTGGGGTCTGTGGCTGACACTGTTATGGGGGTATCTGTGGATGACACATAGCATCTTATGCTATGTGTCATCCACAGATCCCCCCCATAACAGTGTCGCTGTTTAGTGTGAATGTAATGGCAGCGGGGCCCGGTGCAGTCACTGTATTGCACTGGCCCCGCTCAGAGTAGTAATACTTTAAATAACTGTAATAATAATAACGATCTTCACTTCTCCACTTACTACATGGTGAGGCAGGAGGCCGGGCGGGCGGCCATGCACTGGCAGCGTAACTCACTACGTCATGCGCCTGCGCCGACTGCTTCATTCATGCAGTGGGCCGAGCAGGGGCGTCACTTAGTGAGTTACGCTACCAGTGCCTGGCCGCCCGCCAGGCCTCCTGTCTCACCATGTAGTAAGTGAGCGGGGCAGGTGCAATACAGTGACTGCCCCCCGCTGCCATTACAATAGGATGCTGCACATGTAGTGTCCGTGGAGTGGTTGCCGATGGAGCGGTGTCTGGCTGCACTGCGCGTGTGGGGAAGCGGGCGCATGCGCAGTACGGCATAATGAGTAAGATAGCCGGCTCTCAGTGTGGACGGCTCCCCGGGATCTGTGACGGCTGCGCTGTCCCGTGTGCTCCGGGCAGAGTATAACTCTGAAAGCCGCTGTGCCCGGCTCCCGGCGTCCTCCTCCCTGAGCGCTGCTGTCCCGCCGCTGTGCCCACGAGCCCGGTTCTGCGACCTGGATTGGCCTGTGTGTGTGTGTGTGTGTGTCCGTCCGCTGCTCATGCGCACTTCTATAATCGGCACACACACACGGACACTAGCCCTGAGCACGTACACAGGGCTTTTATTAGTATAGATAATATTTTCTCTTACTGTAATACTGACTTATATGTCGCTGTAATATGCGTCACTGGCACTCACTTTTGGCTGAGACTGCAGGCACTGTGACTGGTGGCTGATATGACTGCCACTGACTGGTAGTGCTGAGACCACTTGCACTGTGACTGGTGACTGATACAGCTGTCACTGACTGGTGGTGCTGAGACCACTAGCACTGTGACTGGTGGCTGATACGGCTGGCACTGACTGGTGGTGCTGAGAGCACTGGCACTGTGACTGGTGGCTGATACTGCTGGCACTGATTGCTGGCACTGGCTGCTGGCACTGACTGGTGGTGCTGAGACTGTGGGCACTGTGACTGGTGCCTGAGATGGCTGGCACGAACTGGTGGTGCTGAGACTGCAGCTGATGGCTGAAACAGCTGGCACTTACTGGTGGCTGAGACGACTGGCAGTGCCATGTGGTGCTGAGACCGCTGTCACTGTGACTGGTGGCTGATACAGCTGGCACTGACTGGTGGTGCTGAGACCACTGGCACTGTGACTGGTGGCTGATAGAGCTGGCACTAACTGGTGGTGCTGACACCACTGTCACTGTGACTGGTGGCTAATACGATTGGCACTGACTGGTGGTGCTGAGACTGCTGTC
Organism: Bufo bufo; assembly: GCF_905171765.1. Taxonomy (NCBI): domain Eukaryota; kingdom Metazoa; phylum Chordata; class Amphibia; order Anura; family Bufonidae; genus Bufo; species Bufo bufo. The sequence continues at coordinate 174,864,839 of NC_053396.1, forward strand.
ACTGTGACTGGTGGCTGATACAGGTGGCACTGACTGCTAGGACTGACTAGTGGTGCTGAGACTGTGGGCACTGTGACTGGTGACTGAGATGGCTGGCACGAACTGCTGGCACTGACTGGTGGTGCTGAGACTGCAGCTGATGGCTAAAACAGCTGGCACTGACTGGTGGCTGAGACGACTGGCAGTGCCACGTGGTGCTGAGACTGCTGGCGCGTTTTGGTGTCCGCCTGGCGGTGCGGAGCCGAACGGATCCGTCCTGACTTACAATGTATATTGACACAATATTGGTGCAATTGTAAACGCATCCGTCCCCCATTGACTTTCAATGTAAAGTCAGGAGTCCCTATTTTAGGCTTCTTTCACACCTGCGCTAGGTGCGGATCCGTCTGGTATCTGCACAGACGGATCCGCACCTATAAATGCAAACGATGGTATCCGTTCAGTGCGGATCCGTCTGCATAACAGCTTTTTCAAATCTGAGTTTTCACTCCCTCCCCAGTATTAAAAGCATTGGTGGCCAGTGCGGCCCCCCTCCCTCCCCAGTAGTAAAAGCATTGGTGGCCAGTGCGGCCCCCCCCTCCCTCCCCAGTATTAAAAGCATTGGTGGCCAGTGCGGCCCCCCTCCCTCCCCAGTATTAAAAGCATTGGTGGCCAGTGAGGCCCCTCCCTCCCCAGTATTAAAAGCAATATGTGGCCATTGCAGCCCCCCCTCCCTCCCCAGTATTAAAAGCATTGGTGGCCAGTGCGGCCCCCCCTCCCTCCCTCCCCAGTATAAAAAGCATTGGTGGCCAGTGGGCCCCCTCTCCCTCCCTCCCCAGTATTAAAAGCAATATGTGGCCAGTGCGGCCTCCCCCCCCCCCCCCCCCCCTCATCATGTGCGGCGCATTGCTTATAGCACAGACCTTTCACTTACCAGTAGGAGGAGCGCCCGGCCGGCCACAGACAGCACAGGTAAGTATAATGCTTCTAAAATTGCTAAGTAACCATGGCAGCCAGAACTGCAGTAGCGTCTTGGCTGCCATGGTAACCGATCGGAGCCCCAGCGATTAAACTGGGACTCTGATCGGAACTCTCCGCTGCCACCAATGATGGGGGGATTTTAATTAGGGGGGGGGGAGGGGAGGCCGCACTGGCCACCAATGAATTTAATACTGGGGAGGAGGGGGGCCGCACTGGCCACCAATGTATTTAATACTGGGGAGGGAGGGAGGGAGGGAGGGGGGCCGCACTGGCCACCAATGAATTTAATACTGGGGAGGGAGGAAGGCCGCACTGGCCACCAATTAATTTAATACTGGGGAGGGAGTGGGGCCGCACTGGCCACCAATGAATTTAAAACTGGGGAGGGAGGGGGGTCTGGCCCCTGCTGCCTGGCAGCACCTGATCTCTTACAGAGGGCTATGATACGCACAATTAACCCCTCAGGTGCGGCACCAGAGGGGTTAATTGTGCGGATCACAGCCCCCTGTAAGAGATCGGGTGCTGCCAGGCAGCAGGGGGCCGTTATGTCCACAGTTCTTTGTATATTCTAACTTGAAGCGTCCCCATCACAATGGGAACACCTCTGTGTTAGAATATACTGTCGGATCAGAGTTTTCACGTTCTAACTCAAATCCGATGGTATATTCTAACATAGAGGCGTTCCCATGGTGATGGGGGCGCTTCAAGTTAAAATATACCATCGGATTGGAGAAAACTCCGATCCGATGGTATACACTGTGTACAGAATTATTAGGCAAATGAGTATTTTGACCACATCATCCTCTTTATGCATGTTGTCTTACTCCAAGCTGTATAGGCTCGAAAGCCTACTACCAATTAAGCATATTAGGTGATGTGCATCTCTGTAATGAGAAGGGGTGTGGTCTAATGACATCAACACCCTATATTAGGTGTGCATAATTATTAGGAAACTTCCTTTCCTTTGGCAAAATGGGTCAAAAGAAGGACTTGACAGGGTCAGAAAAGTCAAAAATAGTGAGATATCTTGCAGAGGGATGCAGCACTCTTAAAATTGCAAAGCTTCTGAAGCGTAATCATTGAACAATCAAGCGTTTCATTCAAAATAGTCAACAGGGTCGCAAGAAGCGTGTGGAAAAACCAAGGCGCAAAATAACTGCCCATGAACTGAGAAAAGTCAAGCGTGCAGCTGCCAAGATGCCACTTGCCACCAGTTTGGCCATATTTCAGAGCTGCAACATCACTGGAGTGCCCAAAAGCACAAGGTGTGCAATACTCAGAGACATGGCCAAGGTAAGAAAGGCTGAAAGACGACCACCACTGAACAAGACACACAAGCTGAAACGTCAAGACTGGGCCAAGAAATATCTCAAGACTGATTTTTCTAAGGTTTTATGGACTGATGAAATGAGAGTGAGTCTTGATGGGCCAGATGGATGGGCCCGTGGCTGGATTGGTAAAGGGCAGAGAGCTCCAGTCCGACTCAGACGCCAGCAAGGTGGAGGTGGAGTACTGGTTTGGGCTGGTATCATCAAAGATGAGCTTGTGGGGCCTTTTCGGGTTGAGGATGGAGTCAAGCTCAACTCCCAGTCCTACTGCCAGTTTCTGGAAGACACCTTCTTCAAGCAGTGGTACAGGAAGAAGTCTGCATCCTTCAAGAAAAACATTATTTTCATGCAGGACAATGCTCCATCACACACGTCCAAGTACTCCACAGCGTGGCTGGCAAGAAAGGGTATAAAGAAGAAAATCTAATGACATGGCCTCCTTGTTCACCTGATCTGAACCCCATTGAGAACCTGTGGCCCATCATCAAATGTGAGATTTACAAGGAGGGAAAACAGTACACCTCTCTGAACAGTGTCTGGGAGGCTGTGGTTGCTGCTGCACGCAATGTTGATGGTGAACAGATCAAAACACTGACAGAATCCATGGATGGCAGGCTTTTGAGTGTCCTTGCAAAGAAAGGTGGCTATTTTGGTCACTGATTTGTTTTTGTTTTGTTTTTGAATGTCAGAAATGTATATTTGTGAATGTTGAGATGTTATATTGGTTTCACTGGTAAAAATAAATAATTGAAATGGGTATATATTTGTTTTTTGTTAAGTTGCCTAATAATTATGTACAGTAATAGTCACCTGCACACACAGATATCCCCCTAAAATAGCTAAAACTAAAAACAAACTAAAAACTACTTCCAAAAATATTCAGCTTTGATATTAATGAGTTTTTTGGGTTCATTGAGAACATGGTTGTTGTTCAATAATAAAATGAATCCTCAAAAATACAACTTGCCTAATAATTCTGCACTCCCTGTATAATCGACACACACTCACCCTGCTGTGTGTGTGGAGTGTGTGCTGATTGGTTTGTGCGCTGCGTGTGTGCTGATTGGTTTGTGCGCTGCGCATGCGCACTTCACTAATCGGCACACACACACGGACAACAGCCCTGAGCACGTACACAGGGCTTTTATTAGTATAGATTATATTGTATTTTTCTGTCACTACCAGAGCTTTGAGACGTTCTCACAGCTCTGTTTCTCCACCCCTGTGATGATGTCACTACCTGAGCTTGGAGGAGTTCTCACTGCTCTGTTTCTCCGCCCCTGGGATGAGGTCATTACTTTCTGTTTCCTTCCTTCCAGCTGTTCCTCCTATGTTTGATTTCTCTGCCTTTAAATCACCCCTCCTCCTTTTGTAGAGTGTGGATTATATTTCTCATTTGAGTTGTAGCTCTTGCTTGAGTATCTTCACTTGTATGCTATCTTTTCACTGGACCTTTGTTCTGCTGCAGCCACCTGTCTTTGGATCCGTCTTCTCTGCTGCCGCAGCACCTTCAGCTAAGTGTGCAGACATTGTAGTGTATCTGTTTGTTTTCTGACCGGATCCGAGGCGACCACGGTTCCCTCCATATACTGAGCAGGGCACCGGTGGCCGTGCCCCTTCCACTATTGTAGGGGTTACAGTGGTCATCAGTCTTAGGTACGCGGGCATGCCTCGTTCCACCATTAGGATCCGGGTATGTGCTTAGCAGCATAGGGAAAGCTTTGAGGGTCTGACAGGGGTCACCCTTTATCCTCCCTAGTTTGGGTCCGGTCAGTGGCTCTATTTTCTGTGTATGCTCTAGTTGCTCACTTACAGCCGTGACATTATAATCCACCAAAACCGTCTCTTTTGACATGGATCCGCTTTCTGGCCTTGTTGACCGCATGCAGGGTCTTTCTTTGGAGGTAGCGGATCTCCGTCAATCTATGACTCAGCTTCAAGCATTGGGCTCTGCTCCGGCCCATGGAGTCTGTTGCGAGCCAAAGGTCTCACTTCCGGAAACGTTCTCCGGGGGCAGTGAGAATTTTGTTCGCTTCAGAGAGGCATGCAAACTCCATTTTTGCTTGTGTCCCCATTCCTCTGGTAATGAAGAGCAGAGGGTGAGGATTGCCATCTCCCTGCTCAGGGGTAATGCTCAGACTTGGGCATTTTCGCTGCCATCAGGGGATCCCTCCCTTCGATCCGTGGAAAGATTTTTTGTGGCCCTGGGGCAGATATATGATGACCCGGATCGTGTTGCGCTGGCCGAATCTAACTTACGTTTTTTATGCCAGAACAAACTGTCTGCGGAGTTTTATTGTTCTGAATTTCGGAGATGGGCAGCTGATTCATGTTGGAATGATGCTGCACTCCGGAGTCAGTTCTGTCATGGTCTCTCAGAGAGATTGAAAGATGCGTTTGCTTTCCATGAGAGACCAACGTCCTTAGAGTCTGCCATGTCATTGGCGGTACGCCTTGACAGGCGTCTAAGAGAAAGAAACGAGACCTCTCTGTCCAGACATTGTCAGTCTAGGGGCAGTGGTGCGGACTCATTCAGTGTGCAAGGGCCTCATCCTGTCTCGGTCCCCTCTGAGGAGGAGCCCATGCAGCTAGGTCGACTTGCCCCTGATAAAAGAGGATTTAGTCCTCAGAGTATGGTGTGTTTTTGTTGTGGGGGCATAGGTCATTTGGCAAATGTTTGTCCGTCTAGGAGATTCTTGAACTGTACTAAGAGCGATAATAAGAGAAAAACCTCAAAAGGTAAATCATCAAACTCTGCTTCATCTGCTACTTTGGGCAAAGTTGATGTAGGAATTGATGCTTTTCCTCTGACCTGCAGTTCCCGTTTTCTCCTGTCTGCCAGGGTGGCGCTAGAGAGCAAAGTCATTTCTTGTGAGATTTTTGTCGATAGTGGAGCGGCAGTCAATCTTATTGACACTCAATTTGTAGCCATGCATGGTTTTCAGGTTTGTACATTAGAAAAGGATATACCTGTTTTTGCTATTGACTCTGCTCCACTCTCACAGAGATCTCTGAAGGGCATTGTTCACAATATCCGGTTGGCTGTGGGTGACACTCATGTGGAGGATATATCTTGTTTTGTCCTTAACGGATTGCCTTCTCCTCTAGTTTTGGGGTTACCCTGGCTCACTAGACATAACCCCACTATTGATTGGCAAGGAAGGCAAATAAATGAGTGGAGTGACTTTTGTAGAGAGAATTGTCTCACAGCGACTTTTGCAGAGGTGTCTACTAAAACTGTGCCATCATTTCTCTCTGATTTCTCGGACGTGTTTTCCGAGAGCGGTGTTCAGGAGCTACCTCCTCACCGGGAGTTTGACTGTCCCATTAACCTCATTCCCGGCGCCAAGCTGCCAAAAGCACGCCTCTACAATCTCTCACAACCGGAAAGAATCGCAATGCAAACCTATATCTCCGAGAGTCTCGATAAGGGGCATATTCGTCCCTCAAAATCACCTGTTGCCGCTGGGTTTTTTTTTGTTAAAAAAAAAGATGGCTCTCTGAGACCTTGCCTAGATTTTAGGGAGCTGAACCGTATCACGATTCGCGATCCCTATCCCCTTCCTCTGATCCCGGACCTCTTCAACCAAATTGTTGGGGCCAAGGGTTTTTCCAAATTGGATTTGAGAGGCGCGTACAACCTGGTCAGGGTCAGAGAGGGGGATGAATGGAAAACGGCCTTTAATACCCCTAACAGGCATTTCGAGAATCTCGTTATGCCTTTCGGCCTGATGAATGCTCCGGCCGTCTTTCAGAATTTTGTTAATAGTATTTTCTACCATTTAATGGGGAAATTTGCATTGTGTATCTTGATGATATTTTGATTTTTTCCCCTGATGTTCAAACCAATCAGGATCATCTTTTTCAGGTTCTGCAGATTCTGCGGGAAAATAAATTGTACGCCAAGCTGGAGAAATGTGTTTTTATTGTATCAGAGATTCAATTTCTGGGTTTTCTCCTCTCTGCTTCTGGTTTTCGCATGGATCCGGAGAAGGTCCGTGCTGTACTTGAGTGAGAGCTTCCCGAGAATCAGAAGGCATTGATGCGCTTTCTGGGTTTTGCGAACTATTACAGAAAGTTAATTTTGAATTATTCCTCTGTTGTCAAACCCCTCACTGACATGACAAAAAAGGGGGCGGATTTTTCCTCTTGGTCGTAGGAGGCGCTTGCAGCTTTTTCTAAGATTAAAGAGAGTTTTGCGTCTGCTCCCGTCTTGGTGCATCCTGATGTTTCCTTACCTTTTATTGTTGAGGTGGATGCTTCCGAGGTGGGTGTGGGTGCGGTTTTGTCCCAGGGCCCTTCTCCTGCCAAATGGCGACCCTGTGCCTTTTTCTCTAAAAAACTCTCCCTGGCAGAGAAAAACTATGATGTGGGAGATAGGGAGTTGTTGGCCATCAAGTTGGCTTTCGAGGAATGGCGCCATTGGTTGGAGGGGGCCAGGCACCGTTTTTACCGACCATAAGAATTTGGCATACTTGGAGTCGGCCAGGCGTATGAATCCGAGACAGGCCAGATGGTCTCTGTTCTTCTCCAGATTCAATTTTGTCGTTACATTCCGCCCTGGGATCAAAAATGTGAAGGCTGATGCTCTCTCTCGCTGTTTTCCGGGAGGAGGAAACTCCGAGGACCCGGGTCCCATTTTGGCGGAGGGGGTAGTTGTTTCTGCTCTATATTCTGATTTGGAGGCCGAGGTCCAGGCTGCCCAGACTGAGGCACCTGCCCGTTGTCCTTCTGGGAAGTTGTTTGTGCCTCCTGAGCTACGTCACAAACTCTTCAAGGAGCATCATGATACTGTTCTTGCTGGTCACCCCGGGAGTAGAGCCACGGTAGATCTCATTGCTCTGAGATTATGGTGGCCCGCTCTTCGTAAGTCGGTGGAGGGTTTTGTGGCTGCTTGTGAGACGTGCGCTCGCGCTAAGGTCCCTCGTTCACGGCCTTCAGGTTCCCTTCTCCCGTTACCCATACCTTCCCGTCCTTGGACACACCTGTCCATGGACTTTATCACCGATCTTCCTCGTTCCTCAGGGAAGTCGGTGATCCTGGTGGTGGTGGACCGTTTTAGCAAGATGGCTCATTTCGTACCTTTCCCTGGTTTACCCAATGCTAAAACGTTGGCGCAAGCTTTTGTCGACCATATTGTTAAGTTGCATGGCATTCCCTCTGATATTGTTTCCGATAGAGGCACGCAGTTTGTGTCCAGATTCTGGAAGGCTTTCTGTTCTCGCCTGGGGGTTCGGCTGTCCTTCTCTTCTGCTTTTCACCCGCAGTCGAATGGTCAGACTGAGCGCCTCAATCAGAATCTGGAGACATATTTGCGCTGTTTTGTGGCAGAGAATCAGGAGGATTGGTGTTCATTTCTCCCTCTTGCTGAGTTTGCTCTGAACAACCGTCGTCAGGAATCTTCTGATAAGTCACCATTCTTTGGTGCATATGGGTTCCATCCGAAGTTTGGGACATTCTCGGGAGGGGCTCTTTCTGGTTTACCTGAGGAGGAGAGATTTTCCTCCTCTTTGTCTACCATTTGGCAAAAGATTCAGAGTAATCTTAGAAAGATGAGTGAGAAGTATAAGCGTGTGGCTGATAAGAGACGTGTGCCTGGTCCGGACCTGAATGTGGGTGATCTGGTGTGGTTGTCTACAAGAAATATTAAACTGAAGGTTCCCTCCTGGAAATTGGGTCCCAAGTTTATTGGGCCTTATAAAATCTTGTCAGTCATCAATCCTGTTGCCTTCCGTCTTGATCTTCCACGGGTTTGGAAGATACATAATGTATTTCACAGATCTCTCTTAAAACCATATGTCCAGCCCACGGTACCCTCCTCTTTGCCTCCTCCTCCGATTTTGGTTGATGGCAATCTGGAGTTTGAGGTTTCTAGAATTGTGGACTCTCGCATTGTCCGCGGTTCTCTTCAGTACCTTGTTCACTGGAGGGGTTATGGTCCTGAGGAGAGGATGTGGGTTCCGGTGTCGGACATTAAAGCCACTCGCCTCATCAGGGCATTTCATAGGGCTCATCCTGAGAAGGTGGGTCCTGGGTGTCCGGTGTCCACCCATAGAGGGGGGGGGTACTGTCACTACCAGAGCTTTGAGACGTTCTCACAGCTCTGTTTCTCCACCCCTGTGATGATGTCACTACCAGAGCTTGGAGGAGTTCTCACTGCTCTGTTTCTCCGCCCCTGGGATGAGGTCATTACTTTCTGTTTCCTTCCTTCCAGCTGTTCCTCCTATGTTTGATTTCTCTGCCTTTAAATCACCCCTCCTCCTTTTGTAGAGTGTGGATTATATTTCTCATTTGAGTTGTAGCTCTTGCTTGAGTATCTTCACTTGTATGCTATCTTTTCACTGGACCTTTGTTCTGCTGCAGCAAGTACTCCGGATATTGCCACCTGTCTTTGGATCCGTCTTCTCTGCTGCCGCAGCACCTTCAGCTAAGTGTGCAGACATTGTAGTGTATCTGTTTGTTTTCTGACCGGATCCGAGGCGACCACGGTTCCCTCCATATACTGAGCAGGGCACCGGTGGCCGTGCCCCTTCCACTATTGTAGGGGTTACAGTGGTCATCAGTCTTAGGTACGCGGGCATGCCTCGTTCCACCATTAGGATCCGGGTATGTGCTTAGCAGCATAGGGAAAGCTTTGAGGGTCTGACAGGGGTCACCCTTTATCCTCCCTAGTTTGGGTCCGGTCAGTGGCTCTATTTTCTGTGTATGCTCTAGTTGCTCACTTACAGCCATGACATTTTCGCTTTTGTGGTGTAATCCCCATTTATTATGTGTTGCACAATTGACAACGCAGTCCAGTGCACATCTTGCATGATGTATGCAGTCCTGGAACAGCGGTTCGAGGGTGTATATCTTTGTTCAAGATGTGAGCAAATTACCCATTTGGAATCGCAATTCGAGTCTCTAAACGGGCAAGTTTCAACACTGAGAGGCATTGACAATTTGCAAAAGAGTTTGCTTCTCACTGAGCAAGCACTCTTTGGGGTAGATGAGGGGGAGGATGACAGAGAGGAGGCTGAGGAAAGTGAGGTAGCTAGCTGGGTAACAGTTAGAAAGCGGGGTAGAGGGAAGAGTGCCAAGGAGGCTAGCGCTGATCTGACACACCCCAACAAGTTTGCACGTTTGGCAGATGAGGGGGATGTCAGTTCAGGGGCGACACTGCTGCAGCCAGACACTTCCTCTGCCAGTCAGGGGAATGTCAGCTCCAGTAAGCAGGGAACCAGGAGAGCAGGGCAAAGCAGACAGGTGCTGGTAGTGGGAGACTCCATTATTAGGGGAACAGATAGGGCAATCTGTCACAAAGACGGTGATCGCCGAACAGTGTGCTGTCTTCCTGGCGCTAGAGTTCAACACATTGGGGATCGGGTTGACAGATTACTGGAGGGGCTGGAGAAGATCCAGCGGTCATGGTCTATATCGGAACCAATGACAAAGTTAGAGGTAGGTGGAGAGTCCTTAAAAATGGCTGAATGATAGCTATGACTGGGCAGTTAATGTACAAGGTTACAGTCTGTTTAGAAATGATCGGCAAAACCGGGGGGGGGGGGGGGGGGTATGCCTTTATGTAAAGTCCTGTCTAAAGCCCACACTCCGGGAATAGATAAGTGAGGGACATGAACATGTGGAGTCACTGTGGGTAGAGATACATGGAGCTAAAAACAATAATAAATTGCTAATAGGAGTTTACTATAAACCACTTAATATACCAGAGTCCACAGAAAATCTACTACTAAACGAGATAGACAAGGTGGCAAATCATAATGAGGTGGTTATTATGGGGGACTTCAACTACCCAGATATAGACTGGGAAACTGAAACTTGTATATCTCATAAAGCTAACAGGTCTTTGGCAATAACCAAAGACAATTACCTCTCCCAACTGGTTCAGGACCCGACTAGAGGGACGACCATACTGGACTTAGTATTAACCAATAGACAGAACAACAGACATGCAGGTTGGGGGACACCTGGGAAATAGTGACCATAAAGTAATCACCTTCCAATTATCATTCAAAATAGCGTTTCTACAGGGAGGAACAAAAATACCAAACTTAAAAAAATCTAAATTTAGCCAACTAAGAGAGGCCATAGGCCTAACTAACTGGTACAAAGTCCTCAAAAATAAAAATACAGCCACAAAATGGGATATCTTTAAAAGCATTCTAAAATCTCATTGTGAGAGGTACATACTGTATGGGAATAAAAGGTTAAGGAACAAAAAGAAACCAATGTGGATAAATAGAACTTTAAAGAAAGCAATAAATGACAAAAAGAAAGCATATAAATCAATAAAAAAGGAGGGTAGCACGGAAGCACTGAAAAACTATAATGAAAAAAATAAACATGTAAAAAACAAATAAAAGCGGCCAAACTAGAAACCAAGAGATTAATTGCCAAAGAGAGTAAAACTAACCCTAAAATGTTCTTCAATTATATAAATGTTAAAAAGTATAAATCTGAAGGTGTTGGCCCTTTAAAGAGAGCCACGAGGAGAGAGCAAAGCTGTTAAATATTTTTTTCTCCAATGTATTAACTTAGGAAAATAAACTGTCAGATGAAATGCTGAATGTAAAAATAAATTCCCCATTAAAAGTGTCCTGTCTGACTGAGGAAGAAGTACAACAGCGACTTAAAAAGATTAAAATAGACAAATCGCAGGGACCGGATGGCATACACCCCTGTATCCTAAGGGAATTAAGTAATGTCATAGCCAGACCCTTATTTCTGATATTTGCGGACTCTATACTGACAGGGAATGTCCCACAGGATTGGCGCATGGCAAATGTGGTGCCAATATTCAAAAAGGGTCCAAAAACAGAGCCTGGAAACTATAGGCCGGTAAGTTTAACATCTGTTGTGGGTAAACTGTTTGAAGGTTTTCTAAGAGATGCTATGTTAGAGCATCTTATGGGAAATAAGCAAATAACGCCATATCAGCATGGCTTCGTGAGGGATCGGTCATGCCAAACTAATTTAATCAGTTTCTATGAGGAGGTAAGTTCTAGACTTGAATCAATGGATGTCGTATATCTGGACTTCTCCAAAGCATTTGACACTGTACCACATAAAAGGTTAGCATATAAAATGAGAATGCTCGGACTGGGAGAAAATGTCTGTATGTGGGTAAGTAACTGGCTGAGTGATAGAAAACAGAGGGTGGCTATTAACGGTACACACTCAGATTGGGTCACTGTCACTAGTGGGGTACCTCAGGGGTCAGTATTGGGCCCTATTCTCTTCAATATATTTATTAATGATCTTATAGAAGGCTTGCATAGTAAAATATAAATTTTGGCAGATGACACTAAACTGTGTAATGTAATTAACACTAAAGAGGACAGTATACTACGACAGAGGGATCTGGATAGATTGCAGGCTTGGGCAGATAAGTGGCAGATGAGGTTTAACACTTACAAATGTAAAGTTATGCACATGGGAAGGAATAATGCAAGTCACCCGTACATACTAAATGGTAAAACACTCGGTAACACTGACATGGAAAAGGATCTAGGAATTTTAATAAACAGCAAACTAAGCTGCAAAAAACAGTGTCAGGCAGCTGCTTCCAAGGCTAATAAGATAATGGGTTGCATCAAAAGGGGCATAGAGGCCCGTGATAAGAACATAGTCCTACTACTTTACAAATCGCTAGTCAGACCACACATGGAGTACTGTGTACAGTTCTGGGCTCCTGTGAACAAGGCAGGCATAGCAGAGCTGGAGAGGGTCCAGAGGAGGGCAACTAAAGTAATAACTGGAATGGGGCAACTACAGTACCCTGAAAGATTATCAAAATTTGGGTTATTCACTTTAGAAAAAGGACGACGGAGGGGAGATCTAATTACTATGTATAAATATATCAGGGGTCAGTACAGAGATCTATCCCATCATCTATTTATCCCCAGAACTGTGACTGTGACGAGGGGACATCCTCTGCATCTGGAGGTAAGAAGGTTTGTACACAAACATAGAAAAGGATTCTTTACGGTAAGAGCAGTGAGACTATGGAACTCTCTGCCTGAGGAGGTGGTGATAGTGAGTACAATAAAGGAATTCAAGAGGGGCCTGGATGTATTTCTGGAGAGTAATAATATTACAGGCTATAGCTACTAGAGAGGGGTCGTTGATCCAGGGAGTTATTCTGATTGCCTGATTGGAGTCGGGAAGGAATTTTTTATTCCCCAAAAGTGGGGAAAATTGGCTTCTACCTCACAGTTTTTTTTTTGCCTTCCTCTGGATCGACTTGCAGGATGACAGGCCGAACTGGATGGACAAATGTCTTTTTTCGGCCTTATGTACAGTACTAAGTTAATATGTTACTATGTAGAACCGCACACAACTGCTGCACAATACAAATGCACTATAATATACTTTCTATGTTAGAAAGTATATTATAAGTATATTACACCCCTCAATAAGTCACACCTATCGATAGCACACCTATACCAGTCCTTAAAAGGACTTTTGTGGCCCTATTAGCTAGCGTTTGGTGTCCCTAACAGTCTGTCCCTGCTCCACACAGCAACCTCTCTCTACACTGACAAAAGACTGAATGTAAAATGGCGGCCAGATCAGGTTTATTTATACAGTAGGGGGTATGTCCATGTGCTGAAACGTCTCAATTGGCTGTCCTGTACCACCTGATGGATGTGTCATGGGTCAAAGTTCTTCACAATGTAAAAGAATATGGCGTCTGCGGACATCGCCATATGTTCGCCAGTTCGGCAAATCGTGAATGAGCAAAGTTCGCCGGGGGCGAAACGCAAGGCCATCTCTATTACTACTCCTCTCTGGGCCACAACCACTGCTTACATCCTCTCTGCCCTGCCCTTCTCCTCCCGGTTGCTGCACTACACAGCTAAGGTTTTCTGGGAGTTTAATATTGATGGTTTAACCTCAGTATAGGCCATCAATATCTGATCACCATGGATTAAACTCTCAGCACCCCATTGATCAGCTGCTTGAAGAGTGCCAGTTTCTCTTACTAGGCCAGTGACGTCTTATTCTTTATTCACATGGCCTAGTTACAGGTTTGTCCCATTCAAGTGTTTGGACCTGGGCTGCTATACTAAGCACAGCCGCTGGAAGAACCCAGAGATGATTGGAGTACCACAGCCTCTTCCAACAGCTGATGGGTGGCATTGCCAGTGTAACAGCGGCTGCCGCAGACCTGGGCTCCATGTTCAGTGGTGATCTGCTGCCAATGCTTCCCCATTCACCGCTGCAGTCCTGGGCTCTGTCCGTGTAGGTACTGTTGCTCTGTTTTTTTCTCCTTTTTTCACAGTTTCTTTTTAGCCCTGGCCACAGTATGCTTGTTGCTTGTTCCCTACAGCACTTCCTTAAGGGCCAGCGTGCGTCACTTCCTGTGCTTTATGGGTTAGATCCTGTGACTTCGCTGACCAATCCTAACCCTCCTGCACATATATAAGTGGCTCAGCCCCCTTCACAGATACCTCTGTGTCAAGGTCCTGTGCCCTGCTAGGTTGCTGTTATCTCTGCTTGTGTTCCTGTGTACCTGACCTGTGCCTGTGTTTCTGGACTCCGCTACCTGTTTGATTTGCCTGCTTGCCTTGACTCTCCGGTTTCCGACCCGGATTGCCTGACCTGTGCCACCCGCCCGGACCTATTGCTTGTTTGACTTCACCTCTGCCTCATCTTTCGGTCCTGCACTGTTGCTCCTGCTTACGACTAGGCCTGCTGACTACATCTGTACCTCTGGTACCTTGCTTAGGTACCTCCTGGTCCACCTGGACCAGCTGCCTCGTGTGCCAATCCTTCTCAAGAAGTAGCAACCTGGTATTTCCCTCGGGAAAGTCTATTCCCACCAACTTATGTATTGTGAAGATCGAGTGGTTCACTTAGGCAATATCCGTAGAGGAGGTAGGAGACGTGGCACAGTGGGTTCACACCCACTGGTTAGTGACAGCCGGGTGTCAGAACCCTACTGGTCAGATATTACAACCTACTGGTTGTATTACTACGAATCTCAGCATGCTCCATTCATTTCTATGGAAATCTGAGAACAGCCAAGCAAGTGTGCATCTTGGGCTTTGTAGTGCCGGAGGTTAGCCATCACAGACCTATCCCAAGGATAGGCTATCAATATTAAACTCCTAGAAAAACCTTTTAAATGCTTGCGCATATAGTGAAACTAGCATCTGAAGATACTATATGCATGGCATCAATGATCGCCTGGTGTCTGCTTGGTGGTAATTAGGAGGTGGCCCTCCAAAAGCAGGATATGGCTCTTATGTACAGAACACCATCAGATTATGTAACCGTTGACTGTTATAGTTGAAATAAAGGACCTTTAGTCTAAGAATTATGATTCAAGTTGGATTTTTATGAATTTATTTCATAGCTGGCTACATGGCAAAAACAGCCCCTCTCCTAGTGTTAGTTTAGACCACCATCCTCACCACATTCTTGATAAAAAGAGCTAGGTCAAGGGAGAGGAGTGTGGTTCCACTCTACTTTGCTTGCTATTATTGGCCTTGAACTGGTTTACATTGTTTAAAGAGAGAGGAGATAGACTTACTTGACATGGGTCTTGTCTGATGGGCTCCATAGCAGAGGCTGCCACTCCCTATGGTACCTTCACCATTAATCTTGCACGTGGCTTCCATTAGGGGTAGTCGCAGTGGCATACCTTCCATGGAGGCAGACCACGGGACGGCTATGAGATCTGGGGGGAGGGGCCCCAGCACTGATGTTCCTCTTCTGTTACCAACATGAAAACACTGCATTTTCCTGTATCTCAGTGCATGCAGATTTTTACAGCTTCCATTGCAGACAATGTTAACTGTATACATTCATATGCCCCTAGTGGTGGCTTCAGGCAAATAGTTTCATAATACACTGAGGGAAACAGCCGACACACAGTAGATCCTTATAGTGGGAGAGGTATTGGTGTATTTTTTATGCCAGTTTTGTGGCATAAATGCATTGAGAAGTATGGTGTCCAGAATGAGAACCATATTTATGAAGTACCTGTTCATTGTTTTCAATCACAGAAGTCGGGTGAAGTGGGTGAGGTGCAGGATGATTTTTTATATTTTTTTGTTACAATCTTATTACAAATTTTTATTAAAAATTTTTATTTCACTAAAAAAATTTATGTTTATCAGAAATCTGGGGCACTACTCTGGGGCATTCTGTGTTGCCTGGGAGTGTTTGAGGTACACATATTGGGAAACTTATGAGGGTCAGGGGAGGCCCATACTAAGGTTTGCTATAGGGGCCTTGTGAGATCTGTACTGAATATGTGTGTATTATATAATGATGTCTTATAATGTTTCTTTGTTTTTCTGTATGTAAACTATGCGGTTCTCATAATTCACCGAACCAATTAATGTAAATCTATAGGAGACTTGTGTTTTCACCTCGCAATTAGCATCAACTCCATCTAGCATAATAAATAATTCAGCAGTAAACTACATGTGCTACAGTATATGTTATAGGCAATAATTGATTATATCATCTACTCAAGCTTTAAAGAATGTATGTTCCACTCAAGCATTAAATGGCATGCAACCGAACTGCTCCGAACTTTGATGGAAAGCTCTTGAGAACATGTTTCTATATAGTCAACAGTATCTTACACACATTGTGCAGAATTATAAAAGGGAACATGTTGCCTATTTATTTAAATTTTTTTTACTAATTAAAAGAGATACTGATAAATATAAAAAAAATTTCTAATCTATTTTTATATTGTGATTAGAGATGAGTAAAGTTTTGAAAAATTCAATTCGGCTGATTTGCCGAAGTTCACAAAGAAATTTGATTAGTTACAAATTAACTTGTTACAAATCGCTATAAATCAGGTATATCCAGGCCTAATCATATTCTTCCCACTTGGTGGCCTAATCTCAGTGTTAAGGCTTGGAAGTTAACTCTTTCCCAATCGCCGCTGGTGCATGCAGCAGGTGCCATGGTCCCCGGGTGTCTGCTGATTTAGAGAGCACACACCCGACACCAATGACTTTTAACCCTTCAGATGCCATGGTCATCCAAGTGCCGGCGAGTATTAGGGGAGCTGTAGCATGTATGCAACAGCTCCCCGTCCTCCAGTGTGATGGTACCAGAGATTGTACACAGCATTTAGACAGGAAAACTTTCCTCAAAGCAATAAAAGGGGATTCACAACAGGGATGACCATAATGCCATGTGGATCCCTCCATAAGGTCTGGGATCCCTCCCTATTATGAATCTAATGGTATTTATTTGCGAATCAAATCCGATGAAGTGGAATTCAATCCGAATTTCAGGAAAAATTCAATTTGCAATTAATGCAAATTTCCTCGCGCTTCATGGTAACGAATTGCAATTTTTCAAAAAAAATGGCGGCTACACATGTGAGGACTGAGGAAGGTGGAATCACCCAGATTGACATACATGCCTGCAGTCAATCATCAGCCAGCCCTGTGATGTCACAGCCCTATAAATACCGCAGCCATTTTAGATTTGCCATTTTCCAGCATTCTGAGTACAGGGCAATAGGAAAAACCTCATTGCAAACAAAGAAACTGAAAAAATTATTTATAAGTACAGGGAAAGGATAAGGAGGAATTATTTCACAGCATCTTAGTGCAGGGAGAGACGTCAGAAGGCGCTAGGCACAATCCTAGAAAAGCGATTTACAAGTGCAAGGAAAGATTATTTGGGCTCCAAATGGCCATTATACAGCTCTGTCATTCCAGGATTTTTTTTCTTGTGGTGCAAGTGCTACGATGAAAAGCATTTAGTGGCTTATATCTGTGGAAAAATAAAAATGTATACGCAGTTCACTTCTGCAATTATATGTGGTGAAAGCATCTAGTGGCGTATTTTAGTACAAAAAGATATACGCAGTTCACTGTTGCTGTTATTTGCGGGAAAAGCGTTTAGTGACATATTTCAGTACTAAAAGAAAAATATATGCTCAGTTCACTGTTGCAGTTATTTGCGGTGAAAGAGTTTAGTGACGTATTTCAGTACTAAAAGAAAAATATATATGCAGTTCACTGTTGCATTTATTTTTGGTAAAAGCCTTTAGTGGCCTATTTCAGCACAGAAAGAAAAATATATACGCACTTCACTGGTGCAGTTATTTGTGGTAAAAGCGTTTAGTGGCCTATTTCAGTACAGAAAGAAAAAAATACTCACATCACTGGTGCAGTTATATGTGGTAAAAGCGTTTTGTGGATAATTTCAGTACAGAAAGAAAAATATATGCACTTCACTGGTGCAGTTATTTCTGGTAAAAGCCTTTAGTGGCCTATTTCAGCACAAAAAGAAAAATACCTTCTCAGTTCACTTCTGCAGTTATATGTGTTGAAAGCATTTAGTGGCCTATTTCAGTACAGAAAGAAAAATATATACGCACTTCACTGGTGCAGTTATTTCTGGTAAAAGCCTTTAGTGGCCTATTTCAGCACAAAAAGAAAAATACATTCTCAGTTCACTTCTGCAGTTATATGTGTTGAAAGCATTTAGTGACCTATTTCAGTACAGAAAGAAAAATATTTATGCACTTCACTGATGTAGTTATTTCTGGTAAAAGCATTTAGTGGCCTATTTCAGTACAGAAAGAAAAATATATATGCACTTCACTGGTGCAGTAATTTCTGGTAAAAGTGTTTAGTGGCCTATTTCAGTACAGAAAGAAAAATATATACGCTCTTCACTGCTGCAGTTATTTGTGGTAAAAGAAATGAGTGGCCTATTTTTAGTACAAAAAGAAAAATATATTCTCAGTTCACTTCTGCAGTTATATGTGTTGAAAGCATTTAGTGGCCTATTTCAGTACAGAAAGAAAAAAATCTATGCACTTCACTGGTGCAGTTATTTCTGGTAAAAGCGTTTAGTGGCCTATTTCAGTACAGAAAGAAAAATATATACGCTCTTCACTGCTGCAGTTATTTGTGGTAAAAGCAATTAGTGCAAAATCACAGAAATATAGTGGCATATATGGGGGAACTGCTCAAACCCCAAACACTGTAGCGTATTTCTCATTGGGGGAGCAGTCCCACCGCATGTGGACCGCAGCAAACGACCATCCCCAGCAAAAAATGCGTACAATGGAGGATGCCGGCGTGGTCAGCATGCACCACAAAGGCATCCTACACAAAACGGAGCATTATGCGGATGAAAATATAATTATATAAATCACAGAAAAAATGCACCAAACGGATATGCCACTGACTATACTAGCTAGTCATACAAGCAGATATTAAAAGCTGAGACTTTTTCCAATATATTCCTGTCAGGAACACATCGGAGCCCATTATGCACCATGTCACGGTCTCTCAGCATGGCAAGGGTCCTACCACTACGCTAACTATGGTGTGAACACTGTCTGAAGGTGATGAAATCAAGCTCACAGCCAAGCTTCCACACAACCGCATAGCAGGACAACTAATGCAATGTGAATAAAGCAAGACTGTAAGCCACACCCATATCAGATCGTGTGATGGAGGTTACCAGGTGCAAAAGAATGTTTAAATGCCAGGTAAAGGCACATTCAATACATATAAAACAAAATCACAGAAATATAGTGGCAAATATGACTAGCTAGTATAGTCAGTGGCATATCCGTTTGGTGCATTTTTTCTGTGATTTATATAATTATATTTCCATCCGCACAATGCTCCGTTTTGTGTAGGATGCCTTTGTGGTGCATGTGGACCGCGCCGGCATCCTCCATTGTACGCATTTTTTGCTGGGGATGGTCGTTTGCTGTGGTCCACATGCGGTGGGACTGCTCCCCCAATGAGAAACACGCTACAGTGTTTGGGGTTTGAGCAGTTTCCCCATATTTGCCTCTATAGTTCTTTGATTTTGTTTTATATGTATTGAATGTGCCTTTACCTGGCATTTAAACATTCTTTTGCACCTAGTAACCTCCATCACATGGTCTGATATGGGTGGGGCTTACAGTCTTGCTTTATTCACATTGCATTAGTTGTCCTGCTATGCGGTTGTGTGGAAGCTTGGCTGTGAGCTGGATTTCATCACCTTCAGACCATGTTCACACCATAGTTAGCGTAGTGGTAGGACCCTTGCCATGCTGATAGACCGTGACTTGGTGCATGATGGGCTTCGATGTGTTCCTGACAGGAATATATTGGCAAAAGTCCCACCTTTTAATATCTGCTTGTATGACTAGCTAGTATAGTCAGTGGCATATCCGTTTGGTGCATTTTTTCTGTAATTTATAAAAAGCAATTACTGGCCTATTTTTAGTACAAAAAGAAAAATATATTCTCTGTTCACTTCTGCAGTTATATGTGTTGAAAGCGTTTAGTGGCCTATTTCAGTACAGAAAGAAAAAAAATATACGCACTTCACTTGGGCAGTTATTTGTAGCAAAATTGTTTAGTGGCCTATTTCAGTACAGAAAGAAAAATATATATGCACTTCACTGGTGCAGTTATTTGGGTTGAAAGCATTTAGTGGCCTGTTTCAGTACAGAAAGAAAAATACATACGCACTTCACTGGTGCAGTTATTTCTGGTAAAAGCGTTTAGTGGCCTAGTTCAGTACAAATAGAAAAATATATACGCACTTCACGGATGCAGTTATTTCTGGTAAAAGCGTTTAGTGGCCTATTTCAGTACAAAAAGATGAATAAATTTTCAGTTCACTTCTGCAGTTATATGTGTTGAAAGCATTTAGTGGCCTATTTCAGTACCGAAAGAAAAATATATATGCACTTCACTGGTGCAGTTATTTGTGGCAAAAGCGTTTAGTGGCCTATTTCAGTACAGAAAGAAAAATATATACGCACTTCACAGGTGCAGTTATTTCTAGTAAAAGCGTTTAGTGGTCTATTTTAGTACAAAAAGAAAAATATATTCTCAGTTCACTTCTGCAGTTATATGTGTTGAAAGCGTTTAGTGGCCTATTTCAGTACAGAAAAAAATATATATACGCACTTCACTGGTGCAGTTATTTCTGGTAAAAGCGTTTAGTGGCCTAGTTCAGTACAGATAGAAAAATATATACGCACTTCACTGATGCAGTTATTTCTGGTAAAAGCGTTTAGTGGCATATTTCAGTACAAAAAGATGAATATATTCTCAGTTCACTTCTGCAGTTATATGTGTTGAAAGCGTTTAGTGGCCTATTTCAGTACCGAAAGAAAAATATATTCTCACTTCACTGGTGCAATTATTTGTGGCAAAATTGTTTAGTGGCCTATTTCAATACAGAAAGAAAAATATATATGCACTTCACTGGTGCAGTTATTTAGGTTGAAAGCATTTAGTGGCCTGTTTCAGTACAGAAAAATATATATATACGCACTTCACTGGTGCAGTTATTTCTGGTAAAAGCGTTTAGTGGCCTAGTTCAGTACAGATAGAAAAATATATACGCACTTCACTGATGCAGTTATTTCTGGTAAAAGCGTTTAGTGGCCTATTTCAGTACAAAAAGATGAATATATTCTCAGTTCACTTCTGCAGTTATATGTGTTGAAAGCGTTTAGTGGCCTATTTCAGTACCGAAAGAAAAATATATTCTCACTTCACTGGTGCAGTTATTTTTGACAAAAGCGTTTAGTGGCCTATTTCAGTACAGAAAGAAAATATATACGCACTTCACTGGTGCAATTATTTCTGGTAAAAGCATTTAGTGGCCTATTTCAGTACAGAAAGAAAAATATATATGCACTTCACTGGTGCAATTATTTCTGGTAAAAGCATTTAGTGGCCTATTTCAGTTCAGAAAGAAAAATATATATGTACTTCACTGGTGCAGTTATTTGTGGTAAAATCGTTTAGTGGCCTATTCCTATTTCAGTGCAAAAAGATAAATATATTCTCAGTTCACTTCTGCAGTATATGTGTTGGAAGCGTTTAGTGGCCTATTTCAGTACAGAAAGAAAAATATATATGCTCTTCACTGGTGCAGTTATTTGTGGTAAAAGTGTTTAGTGGCCTATTTCAGTACAGAAAGAAAAATGTATTCTTAGTTCACTTCTGCAATTATATCTGCTGAAAGCATTTATTGGCCTATTTTAGTACAGAAAGAAAAATATATATGCACTTCACTGGTGCAGTTATTTGTGGCAAAAGCGTCTAGTGGCCTATTTCAGTACAGAAACAAAAATATATTCGCACTTCACTGGTGCAGTTATTTCTGGTAAAAGCATTTAGTGGCCTATTTTAGTGCAAAAAGAAAAATATATTCTTAGATCACTGGTGCATTTATTTCTGGTAAAAGAGTTTAGTGGCCTATTTTAGTACAGAAAGAAAAATATATCTATGCACTTTACTGTTGCAGTTATTTGTGGTGAAAGCGTTCAGTGGCCTCTTTCAGTACAAAAAGAAAAATATATTTAGCGCTTTTTGGGGTGTTTTAATTTGTTTTAATTTTTTTTGTTCAGCTAAAAGTATGTCAGACAGAGAAGTGTCAGGCCATGCACAAAGGAGTGGCAGAGGCCTAAATGTTTCTGGTGTAGGCAGAGGTCGCAGCAGAGTAAGGGGGCGTGACAGCAGGAGTCGCAGCGAGAGGCCTGAGCTCCCGGTGTTATCTAGCGGTAATGTCGTGACTAACAACCCAGCAGTTCTTGATTGGTTAACTCGGTCATCCACTTCATCCCAAGTGACATCAGACACCCCCAGCCAACAGTCGGAGGCTTAGTCAGACACAACCCTTAGTTCACATGGCCCGAGAGTAGGCCCTCACTTGTCCTCAACCTGCCTCTGTCCTTTTCTGTTCCCTCCCCATGAGAATTATTATATGCTGTAGGCTCAGCTCCACTTTTCAGCGAGTAAGAGCTACTAGAGGGTGGTCAGCAACTACTGCCCAGCCAAGATCTGGAGGAGACATCCGCCGCCTGCTCCACTAGACGGGCAAGTAGTGATGATGAGGAGTGTAGCGTGGGAGGTAGTGTTGCGAGCGAGGTTTCTGACCCAGAGACCATTGAGGAGGACATCAGTGAGGTGCAGACTGTACTCGATGATGATGAAGCCGATCGCACTTGGGATCTGGGTGCAGAAGGGGGTTCATCAGGAGTGGCAGCTTGCCCATAAGCCAGGGGCAGAGCCAGCAAGTCGATAGGGTGGCCGGGAGTCAACAGGGTGTCAGCAGTGGGAGGTTGGGAGCCAAACTTGCCCGGGTTGGACCACCTGTTTCGCAGCATCCTACCTGCCCGGGAAGTAGTGGTGCAGGGGTTCACGGAGGCAGCGGCGGTAGCAGTCAGTCGATGCGGACTGTTAGGGGGAAAATCACCTACTCGGCGGTGTGGCAGTTTTTTGTTAAGCCGCCGGAGGAGGTGAACGTTGCCATATGTAGAATATGTGGGCAGAAGGTAAACATGGCCAGGGTGCCAATGTTGGCACTAAGGCCATGTGTCAACATATGCAGCGTCGCCATACAGTGGCTCCGATGTGGTGGTCTAGCCTGCCACAGCAACCACTTTATCACCCAGTGGCACACACCCTGTTTCAGGCAGTCAAGGCTCGCCTAGATCTCACAGCCACATGAGCCCTGTGGGGGCTGAACTGGAAGAGGAGGAGGACATTGGAGCACAGGTAATGTGTAGCCAAATGGGTGTTTTTTCTACTCAGGTGACAGGAGCAGCCACAGGAGCTACAGGGTGATGAGGAAGACGAGACAATTACCCAGACACACCGTGGCAGTATGCGGTGGAGGTGGAGGCAGGGAATACCTCCGAGTCACTTGCACAAATGGCACGATGCATGCTCACTTGCTTGCATAGTGACAGCCGAATTTTCACATTCGGCATAGGGATGACTTCTGGCTTTCCACCTTGTTGGACCCTCGCTACCGGTCCAGAATGGGGACCTTTTTTACACCCACTGAGAGGGAGGACAAACTGAACTACTACAGAGGCATCCTATGTAGTCAGTTGGCCGCTACCTAGCTGCGCCATCATCCATCTTCACGCAGGTCTGACCGGGGAAGCCTTCCCCACTCACATTCCACTGCCATGTCTGCTGGGGAGGCTTGGGGTGGCAGGAGCAGTACCAGCTCCATCAGCAGCGGCCTGAGTATACAGTCGCTAATGAGTAGCTTTATTCATCCGCATATGGAAGAAACTACTCACCAGCAGCAGAAGGTAGACCTGGAGCAGGACCTGAACTAGCAGGTTGTAGCATAGTTGGACAGCACCCTGCCAACCACCATTGAAGATCCGCTGGACTACTGGGCAGCCAAACTGGATTTGTGGCCGCAACTAGCAGAGTTTGCCCTGAAATAGCTGTCCTGCCCGGCCAGTAGTGTGGCATCAGAGCAGGTGTTTAGTGTGGCGGGGGCCATAGTTACCCCAAGGAGGCGGGGGCTATAGTTACCCCATGGAGAACTCACCTGTCCACTCAAAATCTGGAGAGACTGACTTTGTGAAGATGAATCAGGGGTGGATCAGCCAGGATTTACACCCACCAATGCCTGATGCATCTGATTAGATTATCCATGCCGCCTCACCCAAACCTTAAAAAAAGAGACCGGCTTCTTCTGGCTACCTGCCTCAACTACTACTCTGATGCTGCCACCCGCCTTTTGCCACACATCTGATGCCAAGTGCTCCTTCTTTCACCCACCTTTGTCAGCGGGTACTGGTATTGCCACCCACCACCCCACTCTGTCACCGGGTCACTATGTGGTCTCTTGATGCAGCTACTGCTGCCATCTCCACACTATGTCACCTTGCCACTATGTGGTATCCTGATGCTGCCGCTGCCATCTCCACACTATGTCACCTTGCCAGTCTGTGGTATCCTGATGCTGCTGCTGCCAAATCCACACTATGTGACCTTGACACTCTGTGGTATCCTGATGCTGCTGTTGCCATCTCCACACTTTGTCACCTTTACTCTATGTGGTATTCTCCTGATGCTGCTGCTGCCGCCACCTCCACACTCTGTCATTGGGCCACTCTGTGGTTTCCTCATGCTGCCACCACCTCCAGACTCTGTTATTGTGCCATTCGGTGGCCTCCTCATACAGCTGCCAACTCCAGACTCTGTCATTGTGCCACTCTGTGGCCTCCTCCTGATGCTGCTGCTGCCGTCACATCCACATTCTGTCACTGGGCCATTCTGTGGTCTCCTTATGCTGCCGCCACCTCCAGACTGTGTCATTGTGCCACTCGGTGGCCTCCTCATACTGCTTCCACCTCACCACTATGTCATAGGTCCACCCTAATTTCCCACCTTCATGACTGGGCCACTATTTTGCCTTTCGGCCTGGCTGACATCATCATTTATTTGACCTTTGTTATGATCTGTCAGAAGGAAGGAAAAATGAGACGCACAACGGATCCTGTCTGTGTAGCAGCAGTAAGGCCTGTATGGTCCCATCAGAATTGGCTTATGATTTAGTAGCCAAAAGCAGGAGTGGGTTCTCCTTTAATTTCATTCCTTTCATCCATTTGCCCACGATGATCTTCTGCTATCATGCATATCATTGACAATCCACCTGGCTGTCAGAATTCCTTGGTTAGGGGAAGCCCTACTGAATTTATGTATTGTTCTTGACTTTTTTGGAAACTCCCCAAATGGGCTTACTGGCAGAAACAATGCTCAAGA
This sequence comes from Bufo bufo, assembly GCF_905171765.1. Taxonomy (NCBI): domain Eukaryota; kingdom Metazoa; phylum Chordata; class Amphibia; order Anura; family Bufonidae; genus Bufo; species Bufo bufo. Next base: position 174,889,665 of record NC_053396.1, read on the forward strand.
TGTTCTGCATTAAGCAGTAAGTAATCCTGGACATATAGACCTAATGTCTCTGTGCACGGCCATAAACTTTCCAGAACAATATTGTAACCTCAAGTCTTCCTCTTTTAATGGCTTTCCTGACTGCCATTAAGCATCGTTATAAACTTCTCGTTACACACACACAGCATCATCCACACATTTACCACAGTCAAAGCTATTCTCTTGAATATTTCCGTCTGACTTGAATATTACTCCTAAGGGTTTCCTACTCCAGTCATAAAATGTGCTTATCCTTTTCAGAAGAAAACATATCCAGTACTCCACCATTTATTTTCCTTCCCATTATCAGGTTTTATATTTTTCTCATAATGACTTATTTGCATTTTAAAGTGGTTTAATATAAAATGTGGTCGATTGACATTTTTTTTTTCAGGGAAAATTAAATAAAAAAGATCATTCACAACATTTGAATTTCATCTAAATTTCTGCACAAAAATAGTCCATCTGTCTGTCCATCCATTCATCTAGACTTGTGCCCCTTGGGAAAAACATTGGGAACCCTTATTGGGGGGTTTTTTCGCGGAAAGACTAAACCAGACCAGAGGTAAAAAAATTAAAATGTACTAAGCCTCAATATTTTACAAGAATGCAGGCAGTATCACAACAAAATTGCAGCATGATATAGTGTCCAAATTATACCACAGACAATGCCACTACTATGGCAAAGTACCTGAGTAATTCATTTTTCTGATACATATGGTAGAGCAATGTATGATACAAAAATGTATGCACAATGGGGGAGATTTATCAAACTGGTCCCTTAATGATGTCATCACATCATTTTGGCGTGGCGACATCATACATCACCACACACTGTATTTTGTGCGGGATCTTCAATCAAGATGGCGGCGGCCGGCAAGTCGAGAGCAAATGGTTGAGGTAATTTTTTTTTTTTGTTTTTTACACAATTTCATGGAAAATATATTCACTACCACAAAACATGAAGAGTTTCATGGCGAATCGAATTTTCCCTCAAATTTGGATTGTGGACTTCGCGTCGCTCAATGCTAGTGATGGCCACCAGATAGTGAATGCCTGTGGCATTTGCTTGTTTTACCTTTCCTGTAACCTGGCCCTCTATCTTGCTTTATTAAGGCCTCTTTATCCAGGGTGACAATCAGGTAAATTATCAGGCAGGAACATTCCTGTGAGTGCTCATTCCCGATAATTGCCTTGTGTAACAGAGCCGTAAATTAAATAAAATCATTGTTTCCGGGCAACAGAGCTTATGCTACCTCCTGCTAAGAACAATAATGTGGACAAGCAATTGCAGTAGAGATCATTTGTCCCCATACAGAGAAGATGATTGCTGCATGTAACTACAGCTTTCACCCTTGTTGACAACCAGGCAGTTTCAGGAATTAACTGTTTGTTCCCGATAATTGCATGCTCGGTTGGCCCATGTAAATAGGCCTTTTCTTGTAGTTTTACAAACACACTGAATTCTGAAATTTTATTTCTTCATTTTACTACTTTGAAAATGTCTTTCTTCTGCCACATTTCAAGGTTGGGTGTAAGTAAATCAAACTTACCACCAGTAGTGTAGGGTGAGCATGCTCGGCTGAACGCTAGTTCGGCTCGAGCATCGCGATGCTCGGCACATGGCTGTGTTCGGACGAATACCGAGTGTGCTCGAGCGCGATGCTCGAGTCTCCTCCCCACTCATTTGTTGGCTGCTACGCAGTCAATAAATGTGTAGGTAAGTACTGCCCTCACTGTAATGCTGTAGCCATGTTGGCTGCTGGCATTACAGTGATTGGCTGGCCGGAACGCGTCATCGGGTGCTATATAGCATGCAATGACATGTGTCTGGCTCATCATTAGTCAGGGAGAGCTGGAGAGCAGAAAGGAGAGATAGTGTAGGGATTGAAATAGGAATATTTTAGTTTTTATACTTGTTATAGACCCAAAAGTCCTTTTAAGGACTATTGTGTGTGGCAGCAATATATATTTTTTAGCGAAACCTGCGCTAAATTGCTCAAACTTGTTAGAGACCCAAAAGTCCTTTTAAGGACTATAGTTGTATCTGGCAGCAATATATATTTTTAGCGCAACCTACGCTAAATAGCTTGCAATTGTTTGGCCGCTGCAGACAGCCACATTATCTGTGCTAAATCTCCTATCTAACGTGTGCGCAGCCTAAAAATATCCGTGACATCCAGTGTACTTTTTATGTAGACGGTGTCCGCTGTGGACAGTTACTGTACATTACCTACTCTACATCTCCTGTATAACGTTTGCGTATCCGAAATATCAGTGAAATTAAATATCATTCAGTCAATTTTTTTTGCTGCTAGTGGCAGCGACATTACCTGCGCTACATGTCCAATATAACATTAGAGCATCTAAAATATCAGTGACATTCAGTGTAATTTTTTCGTAGACGGTGTCCGCTGCGGACAGTTACATTACCAGCGCTACTTCTCCTGTATAACGTTTGCCCATCCTAAATATCAGTGACATTCATTCAGTGTCATTTTTAATTAGGCGGTGGTGACAGCGTCATTACTTGCGCTGTACCTCCTGTTTAACGTTTGCCCATCCTAAATATCAGTGACATTAATTCAGTATAATTTTTTATTAGGTGATGGTGACAGAGACATTACTTGCGCTATACCTCCTGTTTAACGTGTGCGCATCCTAAATATCAGTGACATTCTGTGTACTTTATTTGCGCATACACTTAGAAAACCTGCGCTACTTTACATGTGACATACTTGCAAGCATATATACCATTTAATATGCGCAAGGCAAGCAGTAAGGGACAGGGAAGTGGCCGTGCTGCTGATGGTGGGCGCAGAGGCCGTGGCCCTGGGCGTGGTGTAACTGTGCCTGTTGCCAGACCACAAGAAACACACTCATCCACGATACCTAGCTTCATGTCCCAGTTTGCAGGGCGGCGCAGGACACCACTATCAAAGTCAGACGAGTGCGACCAGGTGGTGAGTTGGATTGCAGCAGATAATGCTTCCAGTCGGTTAAGCACCACCCTGTCTTCCACAAAGTCCAGTCTCAGTAGCCAAGAGTCTGGTCAACAGAATCCTCACCCTGATACTCCTTCCACCCACCATGGAGAGTCTTGCCAAACAAGTGATCCCACACTCGGATATTCCAAGGAGCTGTTTTCATCGCCATTCCTTAATTTGGGCCTCTCGCCAAGCCCGCTTGAAGAGGGACATGAAGAGATCTTGTGCCCTGATTCCCAAACTATGGAAAATCCACAGTCAGAAGAAGATAACAGTGGGGAATGGGTGTTTCACGAGGTGGATGATGATCATGAGATACAGTTGCCAATAAGTCAACCGCAATGAGTGTCTCAAGAGGTTCATGATGAGGATGAGACACAGTTGTCAATAACTGAGGTTGCTGTTATGTCAACAAGTCAGGAGGATGACCAGAGTGAGGAAGTGGAAGAGGAGGTGCTGGACGATAAAGTCACTGACCCAACCTAGAAAGGTGGCAAGCCGAGCGAGGACAGCAGTAGAGAGGGGGAGGGATCCGCAGCACCACAACAGGTTGGAAGAGGCAGTGGGGTGGCAAAAGGGAGAAGGTGGGCCACACCAAACAGGCCCGCAACTGTTCCCCGGAGCACCCCCTTGCGGCAATCTCCATAGCCAAGGGGTAGGTGTTCCGCAGTCTGGCGCTTTTTTGAGGAAAGTGCGGATGATAAAAGAATTATCATTTGCAACCTGTGCCGTACCAAAATGAGCAGGGGCGTGAACACTAGCAACCTCACCACCACCAGCATGATCCGCCACATGGCATCAAAGCACCCTAATAGGTGGGCCGAATGCCTGGGTCCACAACCAGTGTCTGCGGGTCACATCACTGCCTCCTCTTCCCCTGTGTTACGTGCTGTCCAAGACGCAGGCCCGGATGCCTCCCAACATGCACCTGGATATTCGCAAGCACCATCAGCTAGCACATCCACTTCTGTGTCCCAGCGCAGCGTACATATGTCTAAACCCCAGGGCTTTGAACGAAAGCGCAAATACCCAGCCACCCACCAACAGACAATAGCACTAAATGCGCACTTTACAAATTGCTGGCCCTGGAAATGTTGCCATTTAGGGTTGTGGACACTGAGGCTTTCCGCAGCCTGATGGCGGCGGCTGTCCCGCGGTACTCTGTCCCCAGCCGCCAATATTTTTCACACTGTGCAGTCCCAGCCTTACACCAGCATGTGTCCCGTAACATCACCCGTGCCCTGACCAACGCAGTTATTGGGAAGGTCCACTTAACGACTGACACATGGACAAGTGCTTTTGGCCAGGGATGCTACATTTCCCTGACGGCAGACTGGGTGAACGTTGTGGAGGCCGGGAGCAAGTCATACCCTGGGACGCCAAGGATTGTGGGCCCTAATTCCATCAGGGTTTCCGCCACCACCGTTAGTGGCTGCAAGCCCCCTTCTCCTCTTCCGCATCCTCCTCCACTTCCACCTCTGAATTATCATCTTGCAGCACCAGTCAGACATCAGTCAGTAGCTGGAAGCAGTGTAGCACTGCAGTGGGGAGTAGTGTTGAGCGCAAATATTTTAATCGCAAATTTTAATTGTGAATATCGCCACTTCGACAATTCAAGAATATTTAGAATATATTGCTATATATAGTGCTATATATTCGTATTCGAGAATAGTGTTGAATATTCTAATCGCAAATTTATTGTGAATATATTGCATTGCCGATTTTCGCAATCAAGTAAACAATGACAGGAGAGCACGAATTCTCAAATTTGCTAATTTATTGCGAATATTCGGGCAAAAATTTGTGAAATATCGCAAATTCGAATATTGCCTATGCCGCTCATCACTAGATGTGAGCACACGCTGGAACTCCACGTTCCACATGTTGGCAAGGCTTTGTGAGCAGCAGAGGGCAGTAGTTGAATACCAACTGCAACATGGTCATCGCCTTTCCAGTCAGCTTCCGCTCTTCACAAGTGGGCATTGATGTCTGAACTCTGTGAGGTTTTACACAACTTAGAGTAATCAACACAGATGGTGAGCGGTGATAACGCTATTATCAGCGTAACCATCCCACTTCTGTGTCTACTCAAACGCTCGCTGCTCACAATTAATGCAGACCGTTTGCATGTGGAAGAGGTGGAAACGGGGGAAGACATTACACAGGGTGATAGCCAGACCACCCTCAGTTCGTCTTCTCAGTGCGAATTGGATGATAAGGAGGAGCAGGAGACGGTTGCCTCCGCTACAGAGGGTAGTACCCATGGACCTTTCCCGTGACCCTCGCGTTGTATGCATTTTGGCCAACACCGATTACTGGTTGTTTACCCTTCTCGACCCCCCGCTACAAAGAGAACTTCTCATCTCTCATTCCTGTGGTGGAGACGACAAGCAAAATGGTGCAATACCAGAAAGTCCTTGCGGAAAAATTGCTCCAAAAAATTCCAGCTGACAACGCTGGCTGCAGAGTACGTCGTTTCTTGGCCAACCGAGGAGGGGAGACGAGGGGAACACACAGCAGTTCCAACAGAGGCAAGGCAACACTCTCCAGGGCCTGTGACAGTTTTATGACACCCCGTCAGCACCCTCACCCTGATGTGCGGCCTAGTGTCACAAGAAGGGAAAAATTTAGGAAGATGGAGAAGGAGTAAGTAACAGACCGTATCAGAGTCCTCAGTGATCCCTGTGTGCCTTACAACTATTCGGTGTCCAAGCTGGACATGTGGCACGAACTGTCGCTCTATGCCTTGTAGGTGCTGGCCTTCCACGCCACCAGCGTTTTGTCACAGCGGGTTTAGTGCTGCTGGGGGCATTATAATAGATAAGCGCATCCGTCTGTCAACTGAAAATGCTGACCGATTGACTCTTATAAAAATGAACAAGGCTTGGATTGCCCCTGACTTCTCTACTCCACCAGAGAAAAGCGGCTGAACATAAAGGCACTCTAAATGTGGCTTTAATGGTGTATTGAATACACTGTATTCCCATGCACCCCTTCCACCACTAAAAAGGGTATATGGTTCAATCTCACTTTTCTCCTCCTCCTCCTCCATCATATCAACATTGTCCCCTGCTGGCCTCGGAGCGCTCACAGCGTATGCCCCCAGGCAGCACTCCAGCGTCTCGGCGTGTGCGTCCTCGCTCTCTAGGGCGCGCGTGCGCCGGGACTCTTAGATTCAAAGGACCAGTGCTCAAGTGATTGGTGCCTGGTCCAAAGGGGTTATTAAGGGTTAAGGTTGTGAGAGGCAGTGCTGACTTAATTAGGCTGCACCTGTGCACTGCCCATTTATACCTTCTCCTCCCACAGCTTTCTGCCGGATCTTTGTGCCTTGTGCCTCAGAGAAAGCGTTCCCTACAATGTTAGTTTGCCTTACCTGTTGCCGTACCCGTTGCTACCGTCCACTCGCCTTTGAACCTTTGCCGCCTGCCCTGACCGCTGCTACGTCCGACTATGCTCTTACCTTCTCCCTGTGTACCACGCCTTATCAGCTGCCAGAGAGGTCGAGTTGTTACTAGGGGACACGACCTGGTAGTTACCGCCGCTGCAAATCCATCCCGCCTTGCGGCGGGCTCTGGTGAAGACCAGTAACTGCTTAGAACCGGTCCTCTAGTACAACCCGCGCCATCGCCTCTCTGGTCCAGAGGATTCACTACCTGTCCTGCCGGTTCGTGACAGTAAGATCTGGCCATGAATCCCGCTGATGTTCCCCTGCCAAGCCTGGAGGACCTCACCACCATTGTGGCCCAGCAGGGTCAACAGCTGGCCCAGTTGACCGCTATGTTGCAGCAGCTCCTGCCTTCTCTGCAACAGCCAGCCCCTCCGTCTGCTCCTGCTGCATCACCTCCGCCTGCAGTTACCACCGGTTCCAGAATCCGTTTGTCCTTACCAGACAAATATGACGGAGATCCTAAGCAGTGCCGTGGGTTCTTGTCGCAGTGCTCTCTCCACCTCGAGCTTCTGTCCGATCAGTTTCCTTCTGAGCGAGCCAAGGTAGCCTTTATTCTCAGTTTACTGTCCGGGAAGGCCCTGGCCTGGACTACACCACTATGGGACCGCGCAGATCCTGCCACCGCTTCCGTCCAGAGCTTCTGCCTAGAGTTCCGGAATGTTTTTGAGGAGCCTGCCCGGGTTTCCTCCGCAGAGACTGCCTTACTAAATTTGACCCAAGGAGGTTCTTCCGTGTGTCACTATGCCATTCAGTTCCACACCCTGGCCTCTGAGCTGAACTGGAACAATGAAGCCCTTTGCGCCACCTTCAAGAAAGGACTTAACAGTGAAGTAAAGGACGTTCTGGCTGCACATGAGCTTCCTTCCACTCTTAGTGACCTCATCTTGCTGGCCACTAGGATAGACAAACGTTTCGCCGAAAGACAAGAGGAACTCCTCCTTGAAAAAGAAAAAGCTCGTCCTAGACGCTTTCCTCGTCTGGCTCCCGTTTTTCCGCATCCACCTCAACCCGCTACTGGGTTTTCCGCCGTGGAAGCCATGCAGGTGGATCGGTCACGCTTTACTCCGCAAGAACAAAGCCGCCGCAGAAACGAGAACCTGTGTCTGTACTGTGCCAGTACAGAGCACTTCCTTAGAGATTGTCCTCTCCGTCCACCGCATTCGGGAAACGCTCGCACCTAGTAAGCGTGGGAGAGGCGTTGCTAGGTGTGGATTCTTCCTCTCCACGTCTCATCATACCCGTGCAGTTGATCATCTCTTCCAAGTCCTCTTTCTCCGCAGCCGCCTTCTTGGATTCCGGTTCAGCTGGCAACTTCATTCACGCCTCCTTGGTTGACAAGTACCGTATTCCATTAATCCATCTACCCAAGCCGTTTTTCATCTCTATTGTTAACGGTGAGAGACTCTCAGCCACCGTGCAGTTCCGTACCCAGCCTCTGCAGATGGACATCGGAATATTTCATACCGAGACTTTAGAGTTCTTTGTCCTTCCCTTCTGTTCCTCCGAACTCCTCCTGGGTCTGCCGTGGCTTCAACGTCATAGCCCTGTCCTGAATTGGTCCACCGGTGAGATCCTGCGTTGGGGCTCCTCCTGTTCGGACCGCTGTCTCAAGCCTGCTCTGGTCAAACAGAACCCGCAAGTTTCTCCGCCTTCTGGGCTGCCCAAGCCATACCATTCCTTCACGGATGTCTTCTGCAAGAAACAAGCTGAGGTTCTTCCGTCTCCATGGCCTTCCCAAACATATTGTCTCGGATCGTGGGGAACAATTTGTCTCCAAATTCTGGAGGGCTCTATGTGCTCAGCTCGGGATCAAATTGGACTTTTCTTCTTCGTACCATCCTCAGTCTAACGGCCAATTAGAACGGGTGAACCAGATTTTGGGTGACTATTTGCGTCACTTTGTATCCTCACGCCATGACGACTGGGCTGATCTACTTCCCTGGGCGGAGTTCTCCTACAACTACAAACAATCCTCTGCCTCTAACAAGTCTCCTTTCCTTGTAGTTTTTGGCCGTCATCCTCTTCCACCTCTGCCGCAGTCTCCCACTCCTTCTTCTGTACCTGCCGTTGACAGTCTTGTACAGGATTTTTCCTCCATCTGGCGAGAGACCCACGCTGCTCTCCTCAGGGCTTCCGCCCGTATGAAGGTTCAAGCTGACAAGAGACGCAGATCTCCACCGGAATTTCGTCCGGGTGACAGGGTGTGGCTCTCCTCTAGGTACATCCGATTTAGGGTCCCAAGTTACAAGTTGGGCCCTCGTTTCTTGGGACCCTATAAAATCAAGAGTCGTATCAATCAAGATTCTTATCAGCTCCATCTTCCTCCCTCCCTTCAAATCCATAACTCCTTCCATGTCTCCCTTCTTAAACCTGCTGTCTTTAACCATTTTTCTCCCAAGCTTGTTTCTCCCACCCCTGTCACCGATACCTCCGATATATTCTCTGTCAAGGAGATCTTGGCGACCAAAATCTCCCGGGGGAAAAGATTTTTTTTGGTCGACTGGGAGGGCTGCGGTCCTGAGGAGAGGTCATGGGAGCCGGAGGAGAACATCCTGGAACGCAGTCTCATCCGCAAGTTCTTCGGTACCAAAAAGGGAGGGAGACCAAAGGGGGGTACTGTTACGCTGAGCGCTCCGGGTCCACTGCTGGCCTCGGAGCGCTCACAGCGTATGCCCCCAGGCAGCACTCCAGCGTCTCGGCGTGTGCGTCCTCGCTCTCTAGGGCGCGCGCGCGCCGGGACTCTTAGATTCAAAGGACCAGTGCACCAGTGATTGGTGCCTGGTCCAAAGGGGTTATTAAGGGTTAAGGTTGTGAGAGGCAGTGCTGACTTAATTAGGCTGCACCTGTGCACTGCCCATTTATACCTTCTCCTCCCACAGCTTTCTGCCGGATCTTTGTGCCTTGTGCCTCAGAGAAAGTGTTCCCTACGATGTTAGTTTGCCTTACCTGTTGCCGTACCCGTTGCTACCGTCCACTCGCCTTTGAACCTTTGCCACCTGCCCTTACCGCTGCTACGTCCGACTACGCTCTTACCTTCTCCCTGTGTACCACGCCTTATCAGCTGCCAGAGAGTTCGAGTTGTTACTAGGGGACACGACCTGGTAGTTACCGCCGCGGCAAATCCATCCCGCCTTGCGGCGGGCTCTGGTGAAGACCAGTAACTGCTTAGAACCGTTCCTCTAGTACAACCCGCGCCATCGCCTCTCTGGTCCAGAGGATTTACTACCTGTCCTGCCGGTTCGTGACAAACATGCTTATTAGGCTGTCCTCGCTCCTAATGTTTTAGACGGTCAGCTCAGCAGCGGGCCCTCACCCATAATGTTTTGGAGGGTCACCAGCAGGCCCTCACCCATAATGCTTTTGAGGGTCACCTGCAGGCCCTTAACTATAATGTTTTAGAGGGTCAGATCAGCAGCAGACCCTCACCCCTAAATGTTTAGATGGTCAGCTCAGCAGCAGGCCCTCGCCCACAGAATTTTTTAAATAGTCAGCTCAGCAGCAGGTCCTCGCCCATAATGATTTAGATGGTCAGCTCAGCAACAGGCCCTCGCCCATAAATTTTTTTAGATGGTAAGCTCGGCAGCAGGCCCTTGCCCATAATGTTTTAGATGGTCAGCTCGGCAGCAGGCCCTCGCCCACAACATTTTTTATATGGTCAGCTCGGCAGCAGGCCCTCGCCCACAACATTTTTTAGATGGTCAGCTCGGCAGCAGGCCCTCGCCCACAAAAATTTTTAGATGGTCGGCTCGGCAGCAGACCCTCACCCCTAATGTTTTTGATGGTCAGCTCAGCAGCAGACCCTTACCCCTAATGTTTTAGATGGTCAGATCAGCAGCAGTCCCTCACCCTTAATGTTTAAGAGGGTCACCAGCAGGCCCTTGCTCCTAATGTTTTTGAGTGTCACCAGCAGGCCAGCAATCATAATTTTTCAAGGGTGTGTATGATGCCCTCCTTTATGTGTAATAAAGGGTGTATTGGAGGGTCGGTTCCTTGTAATTTTTGGCAGCTCTTTCCCTTAATGCATAGGCTTTATAAGTGTAGGAGTCCCACTACCTGAACAATTCTACCACAATGTGAATGAGGCCCTCCTTTATGTGATATACAGGTTGTATTGGAGTGCCTGTTCCTTGTAATTTTTGGCAGCACTTGCACTTTATGTACAAGTAAATATACAGGAAAGAATGTTTCCTAACAATTTTTCCTCTAAAATCGATTTTATCTTTGGTTTGGTGCGTATTATTGTCAGTCTGTAAAAGTGGCGTACTACTCGAACAACATCGTTCCCAGCGACCTGGGAGTCTAAGATGCATCCAGACATCCTCCCCATGCTGATCCTGAACTATTTCAGTGGTGTTTTCATCAATTTCTGACCTTTTCATGTGAACCAGACAACCTCTCCTTTTCAGAGCAGGGGGTGCCTGGTTTAATGCTTGGGTTCTCCCATTGACCTCCATTGTGCTCTACCGAGCACACGAGCATCCCGAGGTGTTCTACTCGAGCACCCGAGCACTTTGGTGCTCGACTCAAATCCCCAGGAACTTCAGATTGATAATGCTGTTTTATAGGGTTTTTATGTGATATAGTTGATTTAATCATCTTTATACCAGCTTGTGACACAAAGGTGGTTATGGATGATTTCTGTATTCTTGCATCATTGCAAGGTAAAATGAGCAAAGGAAGAGCTTTACCAGCCAACAACCACATTACCTCCATGACAGTTCTTCAAGCGAATTGGTAAATAAAGCTGCTCTCCAGTGTGAAAATCCCACTAAAAAGAATAAAAAAATTCAGATTCCTGGATTCTTGCCAGTAGGAAAATGGAACACTGCTGCTAAGAAGTCAATCCCCTGCATATCAGATGAGAAGTTGTGAAGTTGAGATGCAAATTTTGATTTTGAAGTTCGGTTAGTTTTAGTTTAGTTTAGTTTAGTTTAGCCGGCATACTGCAGCTCAGCTCACTTTGAAGTGAGCCTCTACATGCGGCTGGAGCCTTCTGCTACCAGTAGCTGCCGCAAACAGCTTATCGGTAGGGCTGTCAGACTCCCAGTTATCTGATATTGATGGGTCATCAATATCTAAAATGTGGAAAACTTTTATGCATTCAAAGTTGTGTAGCCATGGAATTCTCTAACTCTCTAGTCTCTAACCCTGACTGAACTTGTCCTGTAGGTACCACATACGAGGATTGCCCTTAATATAGATAAAACTGTAGCTGATTGGCTTATCTACTGATCGCTTGTTTGTTCTCCTGAAATAAACCATAAGATCAGGCTTGACCGTATTCTATCCCAATTTCATAAAAGACATTTTTTACCATGCTGTGAAGTTCATGACTCTTCTGATGCGATTGAGGGGAATTGACCATTATTGGGCAGAGGTACTGGCTGTATTTTTATAAGCTTGAACTTAGTTTTATGGGTTGTTCGTCTTAGATGCTCACATTTTTTTAGATTGTTCTCCTGACAAATATGCTGATCACAATGTGTCCCACTGCTGGGACACCCAAAGAACAGCTATATGCTTCGGGGGAACCTAACAGCAAGTGTATGAATATCCTACTGTTTCCCCCAGGTGAAATGCATTACACAGATATCAATAAATCAATGGGTTGTCCATATAATGCATGGATGTGCTTGGTCGTCCAAGCAAGAGACACCAATGTCAGTGTGCTCTCCATTCATTTCTTTGGGACGCCCATAGAAGTGAATGGATGGACTGCAGCACATGCGCAGTGTGTTCTCATTCATTTTGGGGGCCCTGTTCTAGAGATTGTTGCAGTTCCCAGAGGTGGGGCCCGCGTATCTAACATTGGTGGTATATGCTAGTGTTGTGCCACCTATGTGTGAAGTGACAAGACTTCTATATCTTTATGATAGTGTATTTAAAAGTAGATTTTCTAAATAGACATCTTTAAAATTAGTCAGCCTCGATGTTGGGAAGTTTCAAATCTAAGACAGGAAAGAACATAGGAAGACTAAAGTTGCACCAAATTTAACACAGTGGCTCAGGCTGGATATTAACTTTGGTACATAGGTAGACACTTTTGTCTAACTTTAAACCACCAATCGGTTGATTAATTTATCGGCTCAATTTTGTGGCATCAAAATTGCCTCTGCCTTCTCGTTTCCTCAGTACATGACACTCAATGAGCTTTATGCAGTTAATAGAGGAAGTAGCTATGTTGGGTGTCTCGGAAGCAGAGCAGAGCTGTAGGGTATCAACAGACCCTGATTATCTCTACCTGTGTACAATACCCCCAGAGTGGGCTGCTTTTTCCTGTAACACACACTCCTTTGAATGACCAATTTACAGTTGAAAAAGTGGAAAATTCAAAAAAAAAGTGTAAGTGTCCTCTTGAAAGGCCAGGCCTTTGCTGTTACGCCATTCTCTGCAATGTTGGTCCGGTCCTCCTGCCACCATGCCATTATCTGACCTGACCTTGCATAATCCTGCAGGACTGAGGGTGTCACAGTGCAGTTCACTGTGACACTGGGTTCTGAGTGAACTTGTGTATGTGTTCTCCCCATGTCCATATCACTCTGCGTACTGGCAGTGGGCAGTTCCTGTGCATGTTGGTGTCTGTGATGCGTGCTGGCTACGGCCTTAGAAGTGTGAACATGGGCTTGTGCATATGGATGCTCTCTGTGTTTTGCAGCATGGTGCCGTTCACTGTCACGCTTTGTTGTTGTGTAGGCTGTCTGCTTGTACTCTCGTACTGGCTGCTGTTGTCTTCCGTGAATGCTGGTTGTTTGTCTTGGGCATGCTGGCTGCAGTGTTTTGTGACTTTGTGTAAACTGTCTGCTCGTATTTCTATGTGCTATGTTACTTGTTTGTTCTTGGTTCATGTGGGGTTAATGTTCCCCTGTCTGGGTATTGTTTACAGGGTGGTCAGGTGCTTTCTTCACCCAGCTATTATTATCTGAGCTGTGGCCCCGAGGTGGCTTTCTCCAGCTTTACTGGGTGCAGGATCTTTGCTCCTGACCTGGGGTTTTGCCATCTGCCCTTTCTGTGTGGTCACTGATGTCGCTCTGGACCGATGTCACTTTGGACCAACGTCATTCTGACTGTTGTAACTGACTGATGTCACTGTGTGTCCTTGTCCTGCCCCATGTTTGTGAAGTCACTATGTCTTATGTTTGCAGCTCTGCCTTGGACCCCCATGTAGCATGGTTCACATGGGGTCCAGGCATCTGCTAGCCTATGTCTGCAGCTCTGCCTGGGATAGCCATGTAGCAGGGTTTCCTTAAGGTCCAGGCAACAGTAGGCATATCCGGATTTCTGCCTTTTGTAAACTTGTTCAGGGCCTCAAGCCTTTACACTACTAGACAATATAGCTAAAGAGTCTATAAGCTTATTGTGATGCCATTCACCTCTACAGAACTTCTAGTCTTCACCTCTCTCTCTCTCTCTCTCTCTCTTCTTGCCTGGCCCTGGCTAATCTCTCATCCAGAGCTGGCTTCTCTATCAGCTTCCTCACTTGACATGTTCTCTGTCCTTCCTTCTCCTGACAAAGGACAGGTCTGAACTGGACTAACTGATCAGAGTGACTGACTTCTGACTTCTCCACTCTATATAGAGATTGTCCCACCATCCCCATCTAGTGGTGGCTGAGAATATGGCCTATTTGCACTCTGTACATAAATATACAGAAATGCATGTACCATACAAAAATAAATTTTCGACCCTATTGCAGATATATCACTGCAGACCAGCATTGTATCTCACATTGCTCCAATTGCTCTTCTAGATTCTCTTCCGACTGGCAGCTCAGGGACATGTCCTTTCTCAGGGGGTGTGTCCTTTCTGCAGTTCTCACCCTGCCACCTAGTGGCAGTTGAAGGATAGAACTGAGCATGTGTGACCGCCTAAGTAAGTGGGCATGCACATTACTATACAGATTAAACAAGGAAGTAATGAGAGTATCTCAAAATGGGAAAATTTTAGTAAAAGTAAGTATTTTTCCATGCTGAATTATGTTAACATGGCATTTAATAGTGGCACAACCCCTTTCAATGTAGCATTAGAAAACGATGAAACAAAGCTTAATATTTGGTCGCTGGTGCCTACCGTTTGGGCATTTAGATGTCATTGTGGCTAATGTGATAAATTACTTCTTTTATATGCACGCAATCAATTTGTTTAATCCTTCATTAAAGATCTCCTGAGATGCCTTATCTCTTTATCAGTTGGCACATATCAGAAGGTGTAAGTAGGGCGACCAGTGTGACATTTTGTGTGAAGCTCACAAATACCCAAAAGCTGATGTCATGTCTTAATAAGGATGTATACCCAGCAATTGGAGCCATGTATATTTAATGAGCTCTGTTAAAAGATTTTATACAAATGCTTTCCCAACAGACGTAGCAGCAGCTTCTTTGTTTATATATATTTTTCTACTTTCTTTCTGCCTCTAATTGCTAATTCCCTTCTCCTTAATGGCACCTTAGGGGAAAGGCTCTTTTTTTTTTTCTGATCGAGCCTGAAGTGAAGTCCTTTATGACTGCACCTGACGGAACGCAAGATTAATGATCCTAAGGAAACCGGTGGAGGAACAGAAAGAGTACGTCCTTAAAAAATAAATTGTACATATAGTACTCCAGTGAAGTAGGTACACCTAATGGATAGGCCAAGGGTGTGCAATACGCGGCACGTGGGCTGCATGCGGCCCATACATCTACAGTTTGCAGACCCCGTTCTGCTGGAAAGAAACACAGCTGACCATCTGCCTCGGCAATCGGCTGTGTTTCTGACCGCAGTGCCGGACGGTGCTGGAATAAAGCTCGTTCTCCTGCAATTTAGTAGGAGCAGGTCAGGTCCCTGGCTGTTAGTGACAACCGGAGACCCCGAGGAGCAGACAGAAACAGTTTAATATTGCTTCTGCCTTCTTGTTTCCTCAGTACATGGCGCTCAATGAACATTAGCCAGGTAATATTAAAGCAAAACTTGGTGGCACTCTGTTATGGTTAGTGCTGGGAGTCGGGTTCCCACCCCGTTCACAGTAATATGGAAACTCCAGCAATATAGTTGCAGAATTGTTGATCTTTATTAGGAATGCGGTTGTACAAATCAAGAGACGTTTCGGCCAGATACGGCCTTTATCAAACTGGTGCCGCTGGAGGAGGAGAGTCAGGAGAACGCCGGGAAGCTGTGCGCTCTGAAAATGTGCAGTAGCACAATAAGATATGCGGCTCCTCCTCCAGCGGCACCAGTTTGATAAAGGCCGTATCTGGCCGAAACGTCACTTGATTTGTACAGCCGCATTCCTAATAAAGATCAACAATTCTGCAACTATATTGCTGGAGTTTCCATTATGCAGTTAATAGAGAAAGCAGCTATGCTAGGTGTCTAGGGGGCAGAGCAGAGCTGCAGGGTCTTAGTAGACCCTGATCATCTTTACTTGTGTACAATACCCTCAAAACGCCCCAGTTACAGTGGAAAAAGTGCAAAATACAAAATAAAAAGTGTCTCCCCAAAGTCTTTTATGACCTCCTGGGGGAGATAATAAAAACATATGAATCATATAACATATTAAACATGAAATACAAGTAAAAGAATAAGATTTTAAAATGAAAAAAATAAATAAAAATACACCTACGCCAACTGAAACTGTCGCCATTATCACCTCATTCACTTGAAACTATACAAATTATATACAAAACCAACCAACACAAAATAGAAACCTAGCTTTAGAAATTTATTTTGGTGTCAGTTTGCATATTTAAAGTGAACCCGTCACGTTGAAAATGGTGTGTGTTTTGCAAGCAGCATGTTATAGAGCAGGCAAAGCCGAGTAAATTGATTTATAGTTTTTGTGGGAAAAGATTTGGTATAACTTGTATTTTATTCATTAAAATCCTTGCTCATTCTGATCTTTGAAGACCATTCATTATTCTATATGCTGATGATTGCAAGTTGGGTCCAATTGGGGACCTAACAAAAAGTTACAAAATATTTTAAAAAGTTTTGAAAAATATAAAAAAAGATAAAAATTCTAATCACCCCCCTTTCCCCAAAATCAAAACCAAAATCAAAATAAATTTAAAAAAAATAGAAAATGGCCATACTATTAAGATATAAAAAAAAGTATCCCATTCGGTGAATGGTGCAATGAGGAAAAAAAATCGCCAGTTTTTTATCACTTTACTTCTTAAAAAATTGAATAAAAAGTGATCACAAGTCATACACATCCCAATATGGCATTAACAAAAACTACAGAAAAAAATGAGCCCTCACACATCTTCATAGACGCTTTCATTTTTTTCAGCATTAAAACGCAAGAAAAACTATACAAATGTGGTATCGCCGTAATCGTACTGAACCAGAGAATGAAGAGCACAAGTTTTACCGCATAGTAAATGCAACGTAAAAACTAAACTGATAAAACTGTGGAGTAATAGCTTTCTTTTCAGAATTCCACTCCATTTGGACATTTTTGCCACCTTCTGTCTACATTGTATGCCATATAAAATGGTGGCATTAGTTATGACTTCCTTGTGTCAGGAAGGGGTTAAACCACCTAGTTTGGTAAATTTTAAAAAAATGTGTCATTAGAAAATTACCTATTATTTGTTGTTGTTTTTTTTATTTTCCATGGCAATATCTATATTCAAAAAATTGATATAATCATGTAATTTTCACACTGGTCATTAGGCCTAATAATAGGTCAAGATTTCCTTTTCTGTACAGGTATCTTTCAGTAACTAATGATGCTTGCAGGAGTGGCTCACTTCCAATTTGTTATGGTAAGGTGCTACTAGCTGTATTTGAGGACACCCTACCTCAATCAAAAAGTATTATTAATAGAAAAAAGGGGTAAGCGAGCACTCACACTATGGCGTCCTGTGCAATAAGTTTATTAATAAAATAATGATATAGATATCTTATTAAAATATATTAAAATGGTGATAGCCTAGATGATAACACTAGCAGCATTAAATAGTAGCAGCAATGCGGAAACAGTAGCAACGGTAGGAGGTTACCTAAATCTTCCTGGTATGTTAATATAAATAAATATCGATCAAATACATGTAACAGGTAGTATTAATAGTCCCAAAAGTACAAAGGTGAACAGATAAAAGTGAAAAAATGTGAATATAAATCCAAAAAGTATGAAAATGTAAAAATGAAAATAAAAATCATAAAAATGTGAAAAAAACTCCAACACAATTGGATGTGTGATTCTCTAAAATACCAACAATGATCCTAGTCAGACATAATTGGTGTAAAAATATCCAAAAATAGAATTGATGCTTGATAGTTAATATCCAGTACATTCAGTGTATGTATTGATGTATACAGTCACAAGGTGGCAGTTATATCTTCATATCTCAACGTGCAGTGTGGCTCTTAATTGGTGGCTTTGAATTGTAAGTTAATAGATTAATTTATCTTAATTTCTTCTGTATATTGCAGAGTAGGTAACTTTCAAACTGTCCCAAAAGGTGGATGGCATGGGAACCGCGGAAGCCGCTATGGCGTCTATATGCACGTGTCACTTGATAATTAATATATACAGTCACAGAGGTAGCAACCACATATCAGCGTTCCAACCCACTTAATAGTCGACTCAGACTAGAAATTGGCAAATATGGTTAATCAATCTTACCTCCTTCTGTATATGTTTTTACAGAATGGGCTATTTTCGAATGGTCCCAGGAGGTGGATGGCGCGAGTGGTGCAGGAAACGCCGTAGCGTCTCACCCCGCGTGTCTCCAACTGGCAGCGACCAAGTATCGCGAGGGATCAGATGAGACTTTTGATTTTTCTATTTCTTCTCTGGTGTATTCCCAATGTAGATAGACAGCAGTGGTCTCAGCAATTAAGTTCAATATTCGGATCTTAAAGACTTAGGATTGCATGGCCATGCTTTTTCGTTGATTTTTATGGAGGTATTGCAAAGGTATCCAATGTATTTTTACCAGACGCGTTTCGGGATGATTTCACACCCCTTCCTCAGTGGTCATGTTAGGATCTTTAAACCTCCTTCTTTTATATCCTTCTGGATCCTCCATAAGAGATGGTGGCTGGATTAGATTCCGACTTTAACTTACGTATAGTGAACACTGCGATTCCCATGCAGCATTGTTGCGATTTTTCATCTGTATATGCGTTTTATTGATCCATAAGTATATTATGTTGCGATAAATAACTACAGTATATGTAATAAAAATTAAATCCAATATATAAAAAATTAAATCCAATATATAGAACTGTATTAGTTTGTAACTCTTCCTTGGGAATATAAAACCTTTTATTATATGTAAAATATCTCTAAAATTCTACTTAAGGGTACTTTCACACTAGCGTTTTTCTTTTCCGGCGCTGAGTTCCGTCCTAGGGGCTCAAATCCGGAAAAGAACTGATCAGTTTTATCCCCATGCATTCTGAATGGAGAGTCCGTCCTTCAGGATGCATCAGGATGTCTTCAGTTCAGTCTTTTTGACTGATCAGGCTTTTCAGAAAAACGTAGCATGCTGTATTTTTACCTCCGGCCAAAAATCCTGAACACTTTGACTGAACGCCGGATCCGGTCTTTTTCCAATTGACTTGCATTAACGCCGTATCTGGCGCTGTGTGTTCAGTCAAACCGGATCCGGCTTTTGCATGTTAAACCCGAAAAATGAGAAAAAAAAGTTAAAATCCATAAATGGCGGATCCGTTTTTTCCAATGCATTTTTTCATTGTGATCAAAATCCTGATCAGGATTCAAATGTAATCCGTTTTCACACAGTGCCGGTAAACGGCCAGACATGTGATTTACCAGCGGACCCGGGACGTCGACCCTAAAGGAAGCCAAATAATTCTAATTCCGAGTTCAGTCCTAATGGTAATTCCAAACACCATTATCCTTTTAAATATCAAAAATATTCTAATCAAAAATATTCTAGTGATAATCCAAATAAAAAATAGATCATTTACAGCAAAAAAATAGATAGCAATAGATATAGGATTGGAAATTCTATATGTTGGTTATGATCGAGACACTGTTAGCAATATACTTTATTCATTAGATACCAAACACACAAATGGATACTGTATTAATATTGCCCCATAGACGTTAGGTCTATTTTATGAACGAACATTCAATGCACATTCTACCTATTAATAATAGTTTCTATTCCTTTTTAAATGGTCAGCGCAAGATATTTCAAGTACAAAATAGAGATATCTCACATCCAATAAGAGGTTACATATTTTTAGGGAATAGTTACAAATGAATATAGTTCTGTGCATCATATTTAATTTTTACTACATACAGTTACCTTCCGCAATGTGATATACATATTTATCAAAAAAACGCATTTATAGACTAAAAACCGCAACAACCGCAAGGTACACTTGATGCGGATTAAAGCCAGAATTAAGTTCCATATAGTTTTGAAAGATTTAAGTAGAATTTTAGAGATATTTTACATATATTAAAAGGTTTTATATTCCCAAGGAAGAGTTACAAACTATACAGTTCTATATATTGGATTTAATTTTTTATATATCGGATTTAATTTTTATTACATATAGTTATTTATCGCAACATAATATACTTATGGATCAATAAAACGCATATACAGATGAAAAATCGCAACAATGCCGCATGGGAATCGCAGTGTTCACTATACGTAAGTTAAAGTCGGAATCTAATCCAGCCACCATCTCTTATGGAGGATCCAGAAGGATCTAAAAGAAGGAGGTTCAAAGATCCTAACATGACCACTGAGGAAGGGGTGTGGAATCATTCCGAAACGCGTCTGTAAAAATACATCGGATACCTTTGCAATACCTCCATAAAAATCAACGAAAAAGCATGGCCATGCAATCCTAAGTCTATAAGATCTGAATATTGAGCTTAATTGCCGAGACCACTGCTGTCTATCTACATTGGGAATACGCCAGAAAAGAAATAGAAAAATCAAAAGTCTCATCTGATCTCTTGCGATACTTGGTTGCTGCCAGTTGGAGACACGCGGGGTGAGACGCTATGGCGTTTCCTGCACCACTCGCGCCATCCACCTCCTGGGACCATTCGAAAATAGCCCATTCTGTAAAAACATATACAGAAGGAGGTAAGATTGATTAATAGAGTTGAGCGAACACCTAAATGTTCGGGTTCGAGAAGTTCGGCCGAACTTCACGGAAATGTTCGGGTTCGGGATCCGAACCTGACCCGAACTTCGTCCCGAACCCGAACCCCATTGAAGTCAATGGGGACCCGAACTTTTGGGCACTAAAAAGGCTGTAAAACAGCCCAGGAAAGAGCTAGAGGGCTGCAAAAGGCAGCAACATGTAGGTAAATCCCCTGCAAACAAATGTGGATAGGGGAATGAATTAAAATAAAAATAAAAAAAATGACCCAATATCAATTGGACAGAGGTCCCATAGCAGAGAATCTGGCTTCACGTCAGCAGAGAATCAGTCTCTTCATGCCATAGCAAAGAATCTGGCTTCATGTCAGCACAGAATCAGTCTCTTCATGCCATAGCAGAGAATCTGGCTTCATGTCAGCACAGAATCAGTCTTCATGTCATAGCAGAGAATCAGGCTTCACGTCACCCACCACTGGAACAGGCCACTGTCACACATTTAGGCCCCGGCACCCAGACAGAGGAGAGCGGTCCCGTAACAGAGAATCTGGCCTTATGTCAGCGCAGAATCTGTCTTCATGTCATAGCAGAGAATCAAGCTTCAAGTCACCCACCACTGGAACAGGCCACTGTCACACATTTAGGCCCAGGCACCCAGGCAGAGGAGAGAGGTCCCGTAACAGAGAATCTGGCCTGATGTCAGCGCAGAATCAGTCTTCATGTCATAGCAGAGAATCAGGCTTCACGTCACCCACCACTGGAACAGGCCACTGTCACACATTTAGGCCCAGGCACCCAGGCAGAGGAGAGAGGTCCCGTAACAGAGAATCTGCCTGATGTCAGCACAGAATCTGTCTTCATGTCATAGCAGAGAATCAGGCTTCACGTCACCCACCACTGGAACAGGCCACTGTCACACATTTAGGCCCGGCACCCAGACAGAGGAGAGCGGTCCCGTAACAGAGAATCTGGCCTTATGTCAGCGCAGAATCTGTCTTCATGTCATAGCAGAGAATCAAGCTTCACGTCACGCACCACTGGAACAGGCCACTGTCACACATTTAGGCCCAGGCACCCAGGCAGAGGAGAGAGGTCCCGTAACAGAGAATCTGGCCTGATGTCAGCACAGAATCTGTCTTCATGTCATAGCAGAGAATCAGGCTTCACGTCACCCACCACTGGAACAGGCCACTGTCACACATTTAGGCCCAGGCACCCAGGCAGAGGAGAGAGGTCCCGTAACAGAGAATCTGGCCTTATGTCAGCGCAGAATCAGTCTTCATGTCATAGCAGAGAATCAGGCATCACGTCACCCACCACTGGAACAGGCCACTGTCACACATTTAGGCCCCGGCACCCAGACAGAGAAGAGCGGTCCCGTAACAGAGAATCTGGCCTTATGTCAGCACAGAATCTGTCTTCATGTCATAGCAGAGAATCAGGCATCACGTCACCCACCACTGGAACAGGCCACTGTCACACATTTAGGCCCAGGCACCCAGACAGAGGAGAGAGGTCCCGTAACAGAGAATCTGGCCTTATGTCAGCGCAGAATCAGTCTTCATGTCATAGCAGAGAATCAGGCTTCACGTCACCCACCACTGGAACAGGCCACTGTCACACATTTAGGCCCCGGCACCCAGACAGAGGAGAGCGGTCCCGTAACAGAGAATCTGGCCTTATGTCAGCGCAGAATCAGTCTTCATGTCATAGCAGAGAATCAGGCTTCACGTCACCCACCACTGGAACAGGCCACTGTCACACATTTAGGCCCAGGCACCCAGGCAGAGGAGAGAGGTCCCGTAACATAGAATCTGGCCTTATGTCAGCGCAGAATCTGTCTTCATGTCATAGCAGAGAATCAGGCTTCACGTCACCCACCACTGGAACAGGCCACTGTCACACATTTAGGCCCCGGCACCCAGACAGAGGAGAGCGGTCCCGTAACAGAGAATCTGGCCTTATGTCAGCACAGAATCAGTCTTCATGTCATAGCAGAGAATCAGGCTTCACGTCACCCACCACTGGAACAGGCCACTGTCACACATTTAGGCCCAGGCACCCAGGCAGAGGAGAGAGGTCCCGTAACAGAGAATCTGGCCTTATGTCAGCACAGAATCTGTCTTCATGTCATAGCAGAGAATCAGGCTTCACGTCACCCACCACTGGAACAGGCCACTGTCACACATTTAGGCCCCGGCACCCAGACAGAGGAGAGCAGTCCCGTAACAGAGAATCTGGACTGATGTCAGCACAGAATCTGTCTTCATGTCATAGCAGAGAATCAGGCTTCACGTCACCCACCACTGGAACAGGCCACTGTCACACATTTAGGCCCCGGCACCCAGACAGAGGAGAGCGGTCCCGTAACAGAGAATCTGGACTGATGTCAGCACAGAATCTGTCTTCATGTCATAGCAGAGAATCAGGCTTCACGTCACCCACCACTGGAACAGGCCACTGTCACATATATAGGCCCAGGCACCCAGGCAGAGGAGAGAGGTCCTGTAACAGAGAATCTGGCCTTATGTCAGCGCAGAATCAGTCTTCATGTCATAGCAGAGAATCAGGCTTCACGTCACCCACCACTGGAACAGGCCACTGTCACACATTTAGGCCCCGGCACCCAGACAGAGGAGAGCGGTCCCGTAACAGAGAATCTGGCCTTATGTCAGCGCAGAATCAGTCCTCATGTCATAGCAGAGAATCAGTCTTCACGTCACCCACCACTGGAACAGGCCACTGTCACACATTTAGGCCCAGGCACCCAGGCAGAGGAGAGAGGTCCCGTAACAGAGAGTCTGGCCTTATGTCAGCGCAGAATCAGTCTTCATGTCATAGCAGAGAATCAGGCTTCACGTCACCCACCACTGGAACAGGCCACTGTCACACATTTAGGCCCCGGCACCCAGACAGAGGAGAGCGGTCCCGTAACAGAGAATCTGGCCTTATGTCAGCGCAGAATCAGTCTTCATGTCATAGCAGAGAATCAGGCTTCACGTCACCCACCACTGGAACAGGCCACTGTCACACATTTAGGCCCAGGCACCCAGGCAGAGGAGAGAGGTCCCGTAACAGAGAATCTGGCCTTATGTCAGCACAGAATCTGTCTTCATGTCATAGCAGAGAATCAGGCTTCACGTCACCCACCACTGGAACAGGCCACTGTCACACATTTAGGCCCCGGCACCCAGACAGAGGAGAGCGGTCCCGTAACAGAGAATCTGGACTGATGTCAGCACAGAATCTGTCTTCATGTCATAGCAGAGAATCAGGCTTCACGTCACCCACCACTGGAACAGGCCACTGTCACATATATAGGCCCAGGCACCCAGGCAGAGGAGAGAGGTCCTGTAACAGAGAATCTGGCCTTATGTCAGCGCAGAATCAGTCTTCATGTCATAGCAGAGAATCAGGCTTCACGTCACCCACCACTGGAACAGGCCACTGTCACACATTTAGGCCCCGGCACCCAGACAGAGGAGAGCGGTCCCGTAACAGAGAATCTGGCCTTATGTCAGCGCAGAATCAGTCTTCATGTCATAGCAGAGAATCAGGCTTCACGTCACCCACCACTGTAACAGGCCACTGTCACACATTTAGGCCCAGGCACCCAGGCAGAGGAGAGAGGTCCCGTAAGAGAGAATCTGGCCTGAAGTCAGCACAGAATCTGTCTCTTATGTCATAGCAGAGAATCAGGCTTCACGTCACCCACCACTGGAACAGGCCACTGTCACACATTTAGGCCCCGGCACCCAGACAGAGGAGAGCGGTCCCGTAACAGAGAATCTGGCCTTATGTCAGCGCAGAATCTGTCTTCATGTCATAGCAGAGAATCAAGCTTCACGTCACCCACCACTGGAACAGGCCACTGTCACACATTTAGTCCCAGGCACCCAGGCAGAGGAGAGAAGTCCCGTAACAGAGAATCTGGCCTGATGTCAGCACAGAATCTGTCTTCATGTCATAGCAGAGAATCAGGCTTCACGTCACCCACCACTGGAACAGGCCACTGTCACACATTAGGCCCCGGCACCCAGACAGAGGAGAGCGGTCCCGTAACAGAGAATCTGGCCTTATGTAAGCGCAGAATCAGTCTTCATGTCATAGCAGAGAATCAGGCTTCACGTCACCCACCACTGGAACAGGCCACTGTCACACATTTAGGGCCAGGCACCCAGGCAGAGGAGAGAGGTCCCGTAACAGAGAATCTGGCCTTATGTCAGCGCAGAATCAGTCCTCATGTCATAGCAGAGAATCAGGCTTCACGTCACCCACCACTGGAACAGGCCACTGTCACACATTTAGGCCCAGGCACCCAGGCAGAGGAGAGAGGTCCCGTAACAGAGAGTCTGGCCTTATGTCAGCGCAGAATCAGTCTTCATGTCATAGCAGAGAATCAGGCTTCACGTCACCCACCACTGGAACAGGCCACTGTCACACATTTAGGCCCCGGCACCCAGACAGAGGAGAGGTTCATTCAACTTTGGGTTGCCCCGCAATATAATGGTAAAATGAAATTAAAAATAGTTTTGAATGAGGAAGTGCCCTGGAGTAGAATAATATATTGTTAAGGGGAGGTAGTTAATATCTAATCTGCACAAGGGATGGACAGGTTCTGTGGGATCCATGCCTGGTTCATTTTTATGAACGTCAGCTTGTCCTTGCTCCTCCTCTGCCTTCGCCTTAGGCTTCCACTGGTTCCCCTGTGACATTTGGGAATGCTCTCAGTAGCGCGTCTACCAACGTGCGCTTGTACTCGCGCATCTTCCTATCACGCTCCAGTGTAGGAAGTAAGGTGGGCACATTGTCTTTGTACCGGGGATCCAGCAGGGTGGCAACCCAGTAGTCCGCACACGTTAAAATGTGGGCAACTCTGCTGTCGTTGCGCAGGCACTGCAGCATGTAGTCGCTCATGTGTGCCAGGCTGCCCAGAGTTAAGGACAAGCTGTCCTCTGTGGGAGGCGTATCGTCATCGTCCTGTGTTTCCCCCCAGCCACGCACCAGTGATGGGCCCGAGCTGCTTTGGGTGCCACCCCGCTGTGAACATGCTTCATCCTCATCCTCCTCCACCTCCTCCTCATCCTCGTCCTCCTCGTCCTCCAGTAGTGGGCCCTGTCTGGCCACATTTGTACCTGGCCTCTGGTGTTGCAAAAAACCTCCCTCTGAGTCACTTCGAAGAGACTGGCCTGAAAGTGCTAAAAATGACCCCTCTTCCTCCTCTTCCTCCTGGGCCACCTCCTCTTCCATCATCGCCCTAAGTGTTTTCTCAAGGAGACATAGAAGTGGTATTGTAACGCTGATAACGGCGTCATCGCTACTGGCCATGTTGGTGGAGTACTCGAAACAGCGCAACAGGGCACACAGGTCTCGCATGGAGGCCCAGTCATTGGTGGTGAAGTGTGTCTGATCCACAGTGCGACTAACCCGTGCGTGCTGCAGCTGAAACTCCACTATGGCCTGCTGCTGCTCGCACAGTCTGTCCAGCATATGCAAGGTGGAGTTCCACCTGGTGGGTACGTCGCATATGAGGCGGTGAGCGGGAAGGCGGAAGTTATGCTGTAGCGCAGACAGACAAGCAGCGGCAGGGTGTGAACGCCGGAAGCGCGAACAGACGGCCCGCACTTTATGCAGCAGCTCTGACATGTCGGGGTAGTTGCGAATGAACTTCTGCACCACCAAATTCAGCACATGCGCCAGGCAAGGGATGTGCGTCAAACCGGCTAGTCCCAGAGCTGCAACGAGATTTCGCCCATTATCGCACACCACCAGGCCGGGCTTGAGGCTCACCGGCAGCAACCACTCGTCGGTCTGTTGTTCTATACCCCGCCACAACTCCTGTGCGGTGTGGGGCCTGTCCCCAAAACATATGAGTTTCAGAATGGACTGCTGACGTTTACCCCGGGCTGTGCTGAAGTTGGTGGTGAAGGTGTGTGGCTGACTGGATGAGCAGGCGGAAGAAGAGGAGGAGGAAGCTGAGTAGGAGGAGTAGGAGACAGGAGGCAAAGAATGTTGCCCTGCGATCCTTGGCGGCGGAAGGACGTGCGCCAAACAGCTCTCCGCCTGGGGCCCAGCCGCCACTACATTTACCCAGTGTGCAGTTAGGGAGATATAGCGTCCCTGGCCGTGCTTACTGGTCCACGTATCTGTGGTTAGGTGGACCTTGCCACAGATGGCGTTGCGCAGTGCACACTTGATTTTATCGGACACTTGTTTGTGCAGGGAAGGCACGGCTCTCTTGGAGAAGTAGTGGCGGCTGGGAACAACATACTGTGGGACAGCAAGTGACATGAGCTGTTTGAAGCTGTGTGTGTCCACCAGCCTAAATGACAGCATTTCATAGGCCAGTAGTTTAGAAATGCTGGCATTGAGGGCCAGGGATCGAGGGTGGCTAGGTGGGAATTTACGCTTTCTCTCAAATGTTTGTGAGATGGAGAGCTGAACGCTGCCGTGTGACATGGTTGAGATGCTTGGTGACGCAGGTGGTGGTGTTGGTGGTACATCCCATGTTTGCTGGGCGGCAGGTGCCAACGTTCCTCCAGAGGCAGAGGAAGAGGCCGAGGCGGCGGCAGCAGCAGCAGAAGAGGCCGAGGCGGCGGCAGCAGCAGAAGAGGCCGAGGCGGCAGCAGCAGAAGAGGCAGCAGGGGGAGCCTGAGTGACTTCCTTGTTTTTAAGGTGTTTACTCCACTGCAGTTCATGCTTTGCATGCAGGTGCCTGGTCATGCAGGTTGTGCTAAGGTTCAGAATGTTAATGCCTCGCTTCAGGCTCTGATGGCACAGCGTGCAAACCACTCGGGTCTTGTCGTCAGCACATTGTTTGAAGAAGTGCCATGCCAGGGAACTCCTTGAAGCTGCCTTTGGGGTGCTCGGTCCCAGATGGCGGCGGTCAGTAGCAGGCGGAGTCTCTTGGCGGCGGGTGTTCTGATTTTGCCCACTGCTCCCTCTTTTGCTACGCTGTTGACTCGGTCTCACCACTGCCTCTTCCTCCGAACTCTGAAAGTCAGTGGCACGACCTTCATTCCATGTGGGGTCTAGGACCTCATCGTCCCCTGCATTGTCTTCCACCCAGTCTTGACCCCTGACCTCCTGTTCAGTCTGCACACTGCAGAAAGACGCAGCAGTTGGCACCTGTGTTTCTTCATCATCAGAGACGTGCTGAGGTGGTATTCCCATGTCCTCATCATCAGGAAACATAAGTGGTTGTGCGTTAGTGCATTCTATCTCTTCCACCCCTGGTGAAGAGCTAGGTGGATGCCCTTGGGAAACCCTGGCAGCAGTGTCTTCAAACAGCATAAGAGACTGCTGCATAACTTGAGGCTCAGACAGTTTTCCTGATATGCATGGGGGTGATGTGACAGACTGATGGGCTTGGTTTTCATGCGCCATCTGTGCGCTTTCTGCAGAAGACTGGGTGGGAGATAATGTGAACGTGCTGGATGCACTGTCGGCCACCCAATTGACTAATGCCTGTACCTGCTCAGGCCTTACCATCCTTAGAACGGCATTGGGCCCCACCAAATATCCCTGTAAATTCTGGCGGCTACTGGGACCTGAGGTAGTTGGTACACTAGGACGTGTGGCTGTGGCAGAACGGCCACGTCCTCTCCCAGCACCAGAGGGTCCACTAACACCACCACGACCATGTCCACGTCCGCGTCCGCGTCCCTTATTAGATGTTTTCCTCATTGTTCCCGTTCACCACAATTTTGAGAATGGCAAATTTGGGAATAGTTTTTCAACCCAGAAAAAAATGTGTGCTTTTACGGTTGCTACAAATAACTTGACCAGCTAAAACAGTACAGATTTGCTTGAATAGAAATGTGAGACCTGTTTTTTTTTTGCACTGTGTGACAGGTTAAGGTTTAATCTCAGAATCAGACTTCTATCTGCACGGTAGCGTGTGTCTTAGGTTTTTCTGAATGACACTATCAGTACCTTCAATGTAAGATATCCTTTTTGGGATAGATTTCAAGTAGGCCTCAAATACCAGAAACTAGTTATTTTGAGAATGGCAAATTTGGGAATAGTTTTTCAACCCAGAAAAAAATAAGGGCTTTTACGGTCGCTACAAATAACTTGACCAACTAAAACAGTACAGATTTGCTTGAATAGAAATGTGAGACCTGTTTTTTTTTTGCACTGTGTGACAGGTTAAGGTTTAATCACAGAATCAGACTTCTATCTGCACGGTAGCGTGTGTCTTAGGTTTTTCTGAATGACACTATCAGTACCTTCAATGTAAGATATCCTTTTTGGGATAGATTTCAAGTAGGCCTCAAATACCAGAAACTAGTTATTTTGGGAATGGCAAATTTGGGAATAGTTTTTTAACCCAGAAAAAAAAAGGGCTTTTACGGTCGCTACAAATAACTTGACCAACTAAAACAGTACAGATTTGCTTGAATAGAAATGTGAGACCTGTTTTTTTTTGCACTGTGTGACAGGTTAAGGTTTAATCTCAGAATCAGACTTCTATCTGCACGGTAGCGTGTGTCTTAGGTTTTTATGAATGACACTATCAGTACCTTTAATGTAAGATATCCTTTTTGGGATAGATTTCAAGTAGGCCTCAAATACCAGAAACTAGTTATTTTGAGAATGGCAAATTTGGGAATAGTTTTTCAAACCAGAAAAAAAAAAGTGCTTTTACGGTCACTACAAATAACTTGACCAGCTAAAACAGTACAGATTTGCTTGAATAGAAATGTGAGACCTGTTTTTTTTGCACTGTGTGACAGGTTAAGGTTTAATCTCAGAATCAGACTTCTATCTGCACGGTAGCGTGTGTCTTAGGTTTTTCTGAATGACACTATCAGTACCTTCAATGTAAGATATCCTTTTTGGGATAGATTTCAAGTAGGCCTCATATACCAGAAACTAGTTATTTTGAGAATGGCAAATTTGGGAATAGTTTTTCAACCCAGAACAAAAAGTGTGCTTTTACGGTCACTACAAATAACTTGACCAGCTAAAACAGTACAGATTTGGTTGAATAGAAATGTCAGGTCTATTTTTTAGGCGCTGGGTGACAGGCTTAACTTGCCCCTGATGTAGTATATGGCCAAAAAATAACCACACTGTTGATGGTTAAATGCACTTGGGTGACACAGGCTCAGCCTGCACCAGATGTAGTATATGGCCAAAAAATAACCAGACTGTTGATGGTTAAATGCACTTCGGTGACACAGGCTCAGCCTGCAGCTGATGTAGGATATAGCACAAAATAACCACACTATTGATGGTTAAATACACTTGGTGATAGCTTGTGCTGGCGCACCACAAGTCACAAAATGGCCGCCGATCACCCCAGAAAAAAAGTGATCTAAAAACGCTCTGGGCAGCCTCAAAAAAGTGAGCAAGTCAATACTAGCACTTCAATGATCCACAGCTGCAGATCGATCACAGAATGAAGTCTTTTGGAGGAGTTAATCACTGCCTAATCTCGCCCTAACGTCGCAGCTGCAACCTCTCCCTATGCTTCAATCAGCAGAGTGACGTGCAGCGCAACGTGACCCAAGCTTATATAGAGGCTGGGTCACATGCTGCACTGGCCAATCACAGCCATGCCAATAGTAGGCAAGGCTGTGATGGCCTCTTGGGGCAAGTTGTATGACGCTTGTTGATTGGCTGCTTTGCAGCCTTTCAAAAAGCGCCAAGAAAGCGCCGAACACCGAACCCGAACACGGACTTTTACGAAAATGTTCGGGTTCGGGTCCGTGTCACGGACACCCCAAAATTCGGTACGAACCCGAACTATACAGTTCGGGTTCGCTCATCCCTATTGATTAACCATATTTGCCTATTTATAGTCTGAGTCGACTATTAAGTGGGTTGGAACGCTGATATGTGGTTGCTACCTCTGTGACTGTGTATACTAATTATTAAGTGACACGTGCATATAGACGCCATAGCGGCTTCCGCGGTTCCCATACCATCCACCTTTTGGGACAGTTTGAAAGTTACCTACTCTGCAATATACAGAAGAAAGTAAGATAAATTAATCTATTAACTTACAATTCAAAGCCACCAATTAAGAGCCACACTGCACGTTGAGATATGAAGATATAACTGCCACCTTGTGACTGTATACATCAATACATACACTGAATGTACTGGATATTAACTATCAAGCATCAATTCTATTTTTGGATATTTTTACACCAATTACGTGTGACCAGGATCATTGTTGGTATTTTAGAGAATCACACATCCAATTGTGTTGGAATTTTTTCACATTGTAAGGGTCCATTCACACGTCCGTTGTTTCTTTCCTGATCTGTTCCGTTTTTTGCGGAACAGATCTGGACCAGATCTGTACCCATTCATTTTCAATGGGTCCTGAAAAAAATCGGACAGCTCAATGTCAGATTTTTTTTCAGGACCCATTGAAAATGAATGGGTACAGATCTGGTCCAGATCTGTTGCGCAAAAAACGGAACAGATCAGGAAAGAAACAACGGACGTGTGAATAGACCCTTATGATTTTTATTTTCATTTTTACATTTTCATATTTTTGGGATTTATATTCACATTTTTTCACTTTTATCTGTTCACCTTTGTACTTTTGGGACTATTAATACTACCTGTTACATGTATCTGATCGATATTTATTTATATTAACATACCAGGAAGATTTAGGTAACCTCCTACCGTTGCTACTGTTACCACATTGCTGTTACTATTTAATGCTGCTAGTGTTATCATCTATGCTATCACCATTTTAATATATTTTAATAAGATATCTATATCATTATTTTATTAATAAACTTATTGCTCAGGACGCCATAGTGTGAGTGCTCGCTTACCCCTTTTTTCTATTAATAATCTTTCAGTAGCTATTATCAATGATTATCAACATGGGCAGAATGACAAAGAAAAGTAACATCTCTATTAGGATCCACCATTCACAATAGGTGAAGTCACAGCTTATCAGCAAATTCCTGACTTCTACATGGGTCACAGAGCATGCCTAGAAACCTAGTCCATATGAGTCAATGGGATCCCCTCCTGTCCATTGTGTCTATGGCCCACAAAGGTGCCAGAACTGTTATAACATGGGGAAAGCAAGTACTTGCTAAAACAGACATGTCAGAAGAGGTAACAGGTCCTCTTTAGACTAAATTTAGAGCTACAAAAGATACAGGAGAAATCACCATTGATAGATGCTGTCACAGGAAAAATAGATATCCAGTAATTCACCGGGAAGGAATTTTGTCCTGTGCCCCATGAGTTTTTTTTTTTTGCGTTCCTCTGGATCAACTGTAGGATGCTACACTGAGCTTGTGGAGTGGCTTTTTTCAGTCTTACAAACTAAAGCCTTGTTCACATGTCAGTTATTTGATCAGTTATTTCCATCAGTTATTGTGAGCCAAAACCAGATGCGGATCAAAAACACAGAACATTTGCAGATCTTTTCATTCTACCTTATCTCTGTGTAACCTCCACTCCTGGTTTTGGCTCTCAATCACTGAAATAAATAACTGATCAAATAACTGAAGTGTAAACTCAGTCTTAATATGTTACAAGTGACGTCTTCTCTGATTGTAGACATTCACTTTCCTTATCTCTACTTGGAGGGCAGACCACCGTTAACACTACTCCCAGAAGCATTTTTTCTGTGCAGATATTGTACTTAAGGGCCCTTTACACGGGCTGAGAATCCTAAAGATAATCGCTAACGAGTGTTCATAGAAACACTTGTTGGCTATTATCTGGCGGTGTAAATGTACCACCGATTAGCCGATGAATGAGCGAAACACTCGTTCATTGGGTAATCTGATCGTTTGTGTACACACATAGATTGTCAGTTGTCAGGAGCAGATCGTGTTCTGTAAACACAATATGTGCCGCCAAACAACAAGCCAGTATGGGGAAGAGTGAGGGAATTAGTAATCGCTCATCCCCATACTATGGAGGAGGTCGTTGCATGTAGATGCAGTAGTCTCCTCCACTGACAAGTAGGCGATTGTTGAGAAGGAATGCTTCATTCTAAGCAATCTGCTGCTCTGTTATCCCATGTAAAGGGACCTTTAGTCAGTAACAGTTGTGGGGACTCGCTCTGGTAGACAGGATTAGCGGACGCAGTATAGAGGCAACAACAAATTCTTTGGATCAAACAGTTCAGTGTTTTATTCACACTTTAGGCAAGTGAAAAAAGCAGCGGTCATAAGCAGCAAACAAAAAGTCACCTTGCGATGTTGGTGGTAATTCACACCATGCGGCAATTCTGTCTCAGAGTCCTTGCTGATAGCAGCACCAACCTGTTTTCACACCAAACAGGTAGCAAGCCTTTATCCAGACACAAGGCTCCCAGATCCCAACACAGAGACATGGCTTCTGAGCCCAGCTGCCTATTTAAGGACAGCCAGGTGCTGCCAAAACCCGGACCGGCAATTAAAATCCGGCCCGGTATTTGACCTCACCTGGCTGTAAATCAGCCCAGCAGCACATGCTGGGAGGAAAATACCTTGTTTTCCCAGACCAAACCTCCCACTGTGTCACACAGTGTTCACATAAAAATCATAAAATAATTGCACCAATCAGTAACCCCCAAAGTCCCCCAAAGTCACAAATGGAATGCGAGAAGCAGTAGATGATGTACAAAGCATGCAAAAACAAATTTTTGTCACACCTCTAACTGGAGATGAGTGAACCAGTGGAGATTCGTTTCATGTACAGTTCGCTGAATTTTAAAAAAAAGTTTGGTTTGGACTCAAATTGATTCAGGCCAAACAAAAGTTGCTCCAATTGCCCTGAAAGTTGGTATATAAGCCCATCCTTTCAAAAATTGTCCCTTATCAGGGGCAGTTTAAACACACATAATGTTATGGAATAATGATGCCTTGACACGGTTGAAATGCCTTCCCGTACAAGACGCACACATAAGAAGAAAAAGTGGCTTCTTTTGAATGAGCCTAAAAAAGTTATCCCTTTTAATTGGAAGCAGCAGCAGTGCAATTTGGAAAGGGTATGGTACGGGTATAGTGGCATGCGGCCGCAATAGTTGTGGCAGCAGGAGCAGTATAGCATGGAACATACAAGACTGTCTATGGGAAGTAGTAGCAATAGCAGTAGTAGTTATAGCGATAGCAGATGTTTTGCATTAATGCTGGTGGCAGTAGGGGATTAAAGGCAGCTCAGGCAGTGGTGGCTGCAGCATCAGCCATATGGTACGGTACATGTTGGCAAAAAGGCAGCAGCATGATGGAGGCTGCAGCAGCCTTATAGAAGATAATGGTTGGCAGGTTTCAGCAGAGGCACGATGGAGACAGCGGCAGCAGCAGCTGTACATAATGTGAATGTAGGCAGGTTGCAGCAGTGACATGATGGAGGCAGCAGCAGCCGTACAGTAAGTGATGGTAAACAGATTGCATTGGCATGATGCAGGTGGCAGCAGCAGCCATACAGAACGTGATGGTTGGCAGGTTGCATTAGTGACATGAAGGAAGCGGCGGCAGCAGCCATACAGAAAGTGATGGTAAACAGACAGCAGTGGCATGATCTAGTTTGCAGCAGCAGCCATACAGAACATGACGGTTGGTAGGTCACATTACTGGCATGATGCACATGGCAGCAGCCGTACAGAACGTGATGTTAGGCAGACAGACAGCAACAGTGGCAAGATGGGTTACCGCCAGCAAGGGTAGATCTATTCATTGGAATCAGCCGGAGGAGTGTGAAAATCCTCCTGAATCCAGGCTTGGTTCATTTTGACAAAAGTGATGTTTTACACACATGCAGAGGACAAATGTGACAATTTGGGAGTCATTACTTCCCCGCAGCTCTGAAAACCCTCTCTGAGATGACATTGGAGGCTGGGCAAGAAAGAAGAAAGAGAGTGTGCTGTGCCAGTTTGGGCCACTGTTTGAGTCTGCCTGCCCAGAAATCCATGGGGTCAGAGAGCAGGGTATGTGACAAAGACCTGCCAGAGTTTAGGTAAGCATGTACCTGGGCATTGAGGCGAAGCTGTCGGCTTATTCCTGCTGCTACTGCTGCATTCCTGGTAATAACGTAATTTGTCCTCCTTTTCTGCAAGAGGAAAACATTCCCCCATTTTGCCCTGGAAGCAAGGGGTGCAAAAGCATGGCTATCTAGTAATTATCAGACTGCTTGATGTCAACGATATGCGTTTGTGAACACAAAAATAAAGGGAAACAGATTTAGGCCTAAATTAGTTATCCTTTGCAGATACTTTTGTGTGCTGGCTTGTGTATTGGTGTTTATCACCTATATGCTGGTTTAATTAAATTAAAGTTGTCCCCCCAAAAAATAACCCTTCAAGCGTGTGTAGAAATAAATGAACGTTAACGGATGATTAAGGGTCAGGCCTCAAGTTCAATTTTAAATTAACACTCACAGGTATATTGCCGCTATACCTTGCGTTTGGCTGCAGTAATCACATATACTGTATATGCCGGTTAATTAAACTGAACCCCCCTAAAAAAAAAAAAAAATTACAACTGTGTGGAAATGGAATTCACGGAAATGGACGATTGAGGCTTGGTGCTCAATTTCATGTTAACACTCCACGGTAGATTGCTGCTCTTGTGTTTTGCTGCACCAATCGTGTATATATGCTGGTTAATTAAATTGAACCCCCCCCCAAAAAAAAATATATTAAACAGAAACCGTGTGGAAACTGAATAAACATAAACGGACCACTGAGGCTTGATGCTCAATTTCATGTTAACATTCAGAGGTAGCTTGCTGCTATACCTTGTGTTTTGCTACAGTCATCATGTATATATGCTGGTTAATTAAACTGAACCTCCCAAAACAAAATTTCATTCCAACCGTGTGGATATGGAAATTATGGAAATCGAATCCTGGCTTTCTAGGCGACAAATCAAAATCGGAACCATGGTGACCGACAACGGGAAGAACATTGTGTCGCCAATGCGTCAAGGAGCACTAAGTCATGCGCCCTGCATGGCGCACACGTTCATTCTGGTTTTTAAGCGTTTCCTGAAGTCCTCCACCCATCTGCAAGACATCCTAAAAATGCCCAGGAAGCTTTGCATGCACTTCAGATAACTTCAATGTTAGCCAGAGGCAGCTCATGCGCGACACCTGCCGTTTGCTGCCGTTTGCTCGTGCCCTTTGAGGACTCCACTTTATTTGTCTGTCGCCAGGACTACGGGATGAACAACGTCCTTCCTATGATTCATATCCTGGAAAAGATGGTGGTAAACCTGGCTGGTCAGGGGACTGGAGAGGTGGCGCCTAGATCTCATGGCCACATGAGCCCTGTGGGGGCTGAACTGGAGGAGGACATTGGAGCACAAGCAATGTGTAGCGAAATGGGTGTTTTTTTTTACACAGGTGACAGGAGAGGAAGAGCAGGAGCAGCTGGAGGAGCAAGAGGGAAATGAGGAAGATGAGGCAGATGACCCAGACACACCCTGGCAGTATGCAGTGGAGATGGAAGCAGGGAGTTCCTCCGAGTCACTTGCGCAAATGGCCGGATGCATGCTCACTTGCTTGTGTAGTGACAGCTAAATTGTCCTATTCGGCAGAGGGATGACTATTGGCTCTCCACCGTGTTAGACCCTCGCTACCGGTTCAAAATGGGGG
The DNA here is from genome assembly GCF_905171765.1 of Bufo bufo. Taxonomy (NCBI): domain Eukaryota; kingdom Metazoa; phylum Chordata; class Amphibia; order Anura; family Bufonidae; genus Bufo; species Bufo bufo. Next base: position 174,925,769 of record NC_053396.1, read on the forward strand.
CCTATTTTACACCCGCTGAGAGAAGGACAAACTGAACTACTATAGAGACATCCTATGTAGTCAGTTAGCCACTGCCTATCTGTGCCATCGTCCATCCTTTCACAGGAGTGACCGGAGAGGCCCTCTGCACTCAGGTTCAACTGCCATGGCTGCTGGGGGGGGATTGGCAGGACCAGTACCAGCTCCATCAGCAGCAGCCTGAGTCTAGAGTCGCTGATTAGCTGCTTTCTTCACCTGATGCTGCCACCCGCCTGATGCCACACATCTGATGCCAAGTGCTCCTTCTTACACACACATTCATCAGCAGCTACTTTTATTGCCACCCACCTCCCCACTCTGTCACCGGATCACTCTGTGGTCTCCTGATGGTGCTGTCACCTCCACACTATGTCACCTTGCCACTCTGTGGTCTCCTGATGCTGCTGCCATTTCCACACTATGTCACCTTGCCATTCTGTCGCCTCTTCATGCTGCTGCTGCCACCTCCACACTCTGTCAAAGTGCCACTCTGTGGTCTCCTGATGCTGCTGCTATCTAAACATTATGTCACCTTACCACTCTGTGGCCTCCTCATGCTGCTGCTGCCATCTCCACACTGTCATTGTGCCACTAATTGGTCTCCTGATGCTGCTGCTACCTGCAGACTGTCATTAGGCCACTCTGTGGACTTCTCATGCTGTTACCACCCTCCCCACTTCATGACTGGCCCACTATTTTGCCTTTTTGGCCTGGTTGACATCATAATTTATTTAAGCCTTCTTCTGATCTGCCAGAAGGAAGGAAAAATGAGACACACAATGTGTGTGTAGCAGCTGTAAGGCCTGTATGGTCCCATAAGAATTGACTTATGATTTGGTAGCTAAAAGCAGGAGTGGGTACAAAACACAGAAGACATGCAAATATTGCATTCACGTGTCATCTCTGTTTTGGATCCAATCCTGTTTTTTTTGGCATTAGCAATACTGATGGATTACTGACCAAATGCTCACCGAGTGAAGGCGGATGCTCAACAGACAGGATCCATTTTTTGGGGGGTTATTTTTCTGACGGATCAGAGGAAGGGCAAAATAATCAGTGACGTCAACACAAACTTACTGCTGACACCCTCTCCACTCTGTCAGGGGGGCTCTACTTGTATAAGAGTTTAATAGAACAGGTTATGTAGACATCTATGTGGAATCAGCTGATGACAGTGTAAATGAAGTGCGCTCTTTCACGCTATAGTAGGATCTTGGGCCTCTGCACCGTTCTTTATACCTGACGCTAAAATCGACCTGTAAGGCTGAGTTCACACTTCAGTTATTTGGTCAGTTTTCACCCCGTAACTGCCCAAAGAAGTGAAGTGTGCAGTGATTCTAAGAGCGACGCCTGTCATCTGCATGTCATACTGACTCACAGTATTGTTTCACTACCACAACAGACTCCCTATGCGTGTTACTGCAAGGCACAGTGTTCTACACCACTATACAGGCTCTCAACACTAATTTCAGTAAATATTGGAAACACTCCACTTGAAGGGAGGAACTACAGGGGGCAGCTCAAAACCTGAGTCCCACACCCCTGGAATCCCCCTGTAGTTAACCCCCTTGGGTGGCATGAGGATTTACAATTTTTAACAGAATCAATGTTGAGAGTAGATCCACCAGTTTTACTAATACTTTATCTGTTTTATAGTCCTTGAATGCTACTAAGACCGGAGGATACTGTTTGGAAGGCTGCTGACAACGGATGTTTATCCTACAATGTGTACAACACATTTATTGTGTTTTAACAACTATCCCCTGAGCTACTGTAGGTGAATGTTTTGACTTGTGGGGTGCTTAGGACGGAGGCCCACTTTTTTGTGTTGTCTCCGACTACCGTATATCAAATTTGATGCTAAGTAAAAAGGGAGATTACTATTACAATTGTTAGTTCCCTATTAATTTGGCATATGGTGATTGACACATCTCCTGTTTACGTAGGGCGATGGACTGCCAACAATTGACGATTTGCATATTTATGGAAAGACATGATCACCCGACCAATGAGTATTTTGCTTGGTTTTTGTCCAAAAACTGACCAGATCCACAGTCGGTGTAAAAAAGCCATTAGAAGACACACAACAGATCTGTTTGCGACTAATGGCACTACAGTTGACTGTTATACATTGTAACTGGATCTCCTTAGGATGTCCTAACTGGAGTGAAAAACTACATAATGAAACACAAATGTAAAGTTTAACAGTCCCCAGAAGTTTATTAATGCCGCTTAGGAAAATAAATTATAATAATATTACTAAAGTCGCAGCAAATCAACGCTGCTCTGCAAGTGCTCAAATAAATAGCGATGAGCAAAGTTCTTTAAAATTCGATTTGGATGCCTCACAAAATTTGACACAAAAAAATAAGCTTACCAAGCAAATTTTTTTGTCAGTAGCGGGTGCAATGACAGGGAAGGGCGATTGCACCATCGCTGATCATGGCACCTGAGATCAATATTAAAGCTTAGTTGCTAATAAAAAAATAAATAAATTGTACTTACCGCATCCATTTGAGAGCAAAAAGGCCGCCATGTCCATCTTGCTTGAACATTCAGAGCGAAATCTCGCGCGGCGTGCAATTACGTCAGCCGATGTGGTGACATCAAAGTGCTCGGGATCTTCAAGCGAGATGGCCCCGGCAGCCTCTTTGCGCTCTAATGGATGATTATTTTTTTTTTTTTAGGATTTTCTTATTTTTACCACCATTTCAGGGTAAAATTTGGCTTTGCGGAGAATCCAATTTTTCCTGAAATTCAGATTGAAGTCCACTTTGTTAACTTCTATTCACTCAACACTACACATAACCATTAAATTGGAGCACAAACGTCTCAACTGTCTAAACCTGGTGGAATATATCTCTGAATAAATTCTATTAAAGGGAATGTGTGATCAGAAAATGACAAGTGATTAGTGAAGTCAAATTTTTATGTTAAACATATTTTTAAAGAATTTTTGGGGATGTTATTTTTTATTTTCCATGTAAATATCTAGATTTAAAAAAAAAACTAAAATCTTGCAGATTTACCACTGGCCGCTAAGCCTAATAGGCACCACTTCTTGGTATGGCCAGCAGTCATCTAATTATCTTCATGGGCAGGATTACAATTACAGATATTACCTCTATATATTTATAACACAAGATTCACCATTCAATATATATAATTGTTAAAGCCTTTCTACTTCTTTCTTGTACAATGACCTCCGCGCAGGTCACAGAACAGAACTGCCACAGAAGTTAATGAGTTTCTTGCAGACTATGGCTAATGGGGGCTGCTATAAAGCATATCTCTATAGGCTATTAACAACAGCTCAGGCAAATTGACTACCGCCATAATCAGATTCAGCAAATAGAAAAGGAGATGTGCTACTATCAGCAGAAAATAAAATGTAGGGGGCACCTTCTCTTTAAAATCATTATACAGAGTGAAAAAGAAGCGGCACCTTCAAGTGTGAATGCGCTTCTATTTTATCTTGGGAGTAGAGTTCTTGTGCACTTTTTGCCCCGTCTATCCCACAGGCAACCTTGATTAGGGGGTACATGTAGCTGTGCGTGCTCCTCATCTCATCAGTTGCTTGGTGCACACAGAGGTAACTAGGAGCAGCACATTATATGTGCAGGATCTGCTCTCCTGAATGTAGATGCCCAACGTCATAGGTAGGTTTAGAGTAGGACCTGCCTGACTAAGACCACCTTTGCGCAGGTAGGCGGGCACAGATGTGTTTTGATCAAAATATATTGGCTGAGAGTCTCAGATTTTATCATACCAGAGTAAGGGCTTAGTCCATATATTATGTTTGCATCTATTGTGTTAGTGCATTATTTTCTGAGATTTGTTCATTCTACAGAGTGAGAGCAGAATTCTGGGAAATGATTTATGTAAATACATTATATAAAAATAATATAAATAAATAAAATAAATAAAACTTACAACATCACAGCCTACCCGAGCAGTACCTGTAGTCACAGCAGCAATATAGGTACTCGACCACAACACACACTAGGGTCAATTTCATAGGAAGCCAGTTTGCCTATTTGTATTTTTGGAGTGTGGAAAGAAACCCACGAAAACATAGGGAGAACATGAAAAGTCCATGCAGATGTCGTCCTTGGATGCCAGCGATGCAAAGTGCCAGTACTAACCACTGAGTCGCCATGTCATTATATGATATAAAAGATGCATTTTTCTCTTTTTGTTTCAGGAGAGAAATACATCAGATGCCAAATTATGAATCATCTATGCGGCTTAATTAGTCCCATCTAGGATTGTTACATCTCTGGACTAAAGTAGCCCCAGCTCCTGGTGAACCTTCTCACCTTTCTCTTCCTCTGTGTGTATGTACCTTATCTATTTTATATCACGCGGTGTGACCCTGCGTTATCTGACAGCCTGCTATTTTACAAATGAGGAGGGCTTTCTCATAAACATTCACATTATCATGGTGGGGGCTTGGTTGAAAGTCACAGTTCTTAGTGCCTACACTATATAAGACGGGTCAAACATTTTGCAGCTTTGCATAAAATGGACTTCGCTGAAAAGTCAATCTCACTTTATATGTATCAATTTTTTATATGTTTACTGCAAACCTGCCTTTAATTATTCACCGTCAAATGATTTTCAAATACTGACAAGACATTTGGTAAAAATCATTGTATTTGGCCTTTGACATTTTAGTCGAGTCTGATGCTTGTGCTTTTCTTCTACTTTACATATTCCCTGTACATAAACAACCACTTACCATATATAACAATCACTTACCATATACACTGATGAGCAAAAGGGTAACAATGTTTTGAACTTTTGACTTTCAGGATCCATATCTCACCATCCACTACAGCTTTGGACGTGAGACTCCCATAATTTTATAGACAATCATCTTGGCTATCTCATACATATTATTGGACTTGTAACTATTTAGCATATGATTAGTTATGCAGATTCATGTCATGTAACTGCATTATTACTGTTTTGCTCATGGTGGTGGAACAATCTTTTTCTTCTTGTATACGGCAAATTACAACCTGTTCTCACATTCCCTAATAGCTTAGCGTGTTATTAGGTTGATTCCCAAGAAGGGTATGAAAAGGACAGCATAGTGTTCCAGGAGGACAACAACCCGAAGCATATGTCGACATTGGCGAAGAAATGGTTCAATGACAATAAAGTAGAGGTGCTGGATTGGCCTCCACAGTCCCTCGACCTTAACCGAATCTAACACTTGTGGATAGAGTTGAAGACAAAGCTGTATTCATACCCAAGTGAGTTGACCAGTATGCACCAACATTGGGAACACGTGGAAGAAACCTGGGAACAGCTTCTGGCCGAGACATTCTTGAATCTGATCGAGAGCATGCCCAAAAGGTGGATTCACAAAATACTAACAAACTAATGAAAATTGAAATTTAGAATTTTAGGATCAAAACAGTAACAATGCAGTTACATGACAAGAATCTGCATAACTAATCATATGCTAAATAGTTGCAAGTCCAATTTATGTATGAAATATCCAAGATAAATGTCTATGAAATGATGGTGGTCTCATGTCGGAAGCTGTAGTGGATAGTGAGATATGGAACCTGAAAGTCAAAAGTTCGAAACATTGTTATCCCTTTGCTCGTCAGTGTATAAGCCATAGACCAGTTATCCCCAATTATTGTCTCAGTTATTGGTTGTACCATTGTAAAAGGTTTAAATGAGACAACTCCCTTTCAATACACCCCATCATGGTATATATGAAAATGGTCAAGAAGGTCTCCTATATTAGTTCTAGTTGTCCAAACTTGGGCAGGACGAACTCTGTTGGTGCAAAAGATGGTTGTTTTTGAAAATGCCCTTCTCAATGTCACGAGTTGGAGGTCCCAGGAGAGACCACCGCGTCGTCAAGCAATAAACGGAAATCGGGTACAGACACATAAGAGTTTATTGCAAACAAAAACATGGAAGGCAGCACAGACAAAACATGAGCTCTATGTACCGTCAGCACAGTGGGAGAAAACCCCCACTGCGCCACTGTCTAGTAATACTCCAGAGGGGCGTGACTAAGCAACTCCTGGTATTCACTAGAGCCCTAGATGGTGAGGGTTAGACTTTGCCGCAGGAAGTTGCGAGGGTCCACTCTGGAGCGTGAACTAGACAGTGACAGCAGGAACAAATGGACAACAGGTACCAGAAGGTACCGACGGCACATAGGCAAACATAACATACAGGCGAATACAAAACAGGGCAACTAATAATACAAGCAGGAGTTCACGCAAGGGAGCAGGAGTGGCAATGAGCAGAGAAGGACTTGCTCCACCAGTAGTAAACTGCATGGCCTTGTCATGCCACTCTGCTGCAAAGGCTTGCTGAACACAGACATCAGAATAAACACAAAGTAACTAAAACATAACTGGTAGAACAGATAACAGAAAGACAGGAAAGAAGACATCAATGAACAAGTAGGGAAACTCACAGAGCACAGACAGACAGACACAGATCCCATGGGTCAGCAGCATGGGAGAGAGAGTACAAACCAGGAGCAGGACAGACAACACACACCAGGAGAGCTGACCAGAACTGAGGAAACCTCAGCCTTATATACAGGTTCCATGGGTGCAGCAGAGAGACCACACCCATGGAGCAGACAGAGGATTAACTCCTAATAGGAACACAGGGGAGTTAACCCATACAGAACCACAAATAGCACACAGAAACTGAGCTGCAGCAAGAGCATAGACAGAAGGTCACAGCCAGAGGTAACGACTGTGACACTCCCACCCCTCAAAGCCCCCCCCCTCTCCCCCCCAAACAGAAAACGGGAGGAAGTGGGGCACAAAACCGAACAGAACCAGGCAAGGGGACAGAAATCAAAGGGGTGACGAGGTACAAGGGCAGGAACACACACGACGACCGCAACCAGCCCAACCCCTGAAAACCAGCCTACACGGAAGGTCCGCAGCCAGTACGCCAGGGGAAGAAAGCTAGCCAACACGGCATACACGTCAAGTGAACTGCACCAAGAAGTTACCTCCCCCTCCACTCTCCCTCTGGAGAATGACATGTCTGCCAAGAACTAATTGACCAGACATGCAGACACCCCCTTCCGGAGGATTGGGACCAGGAACAGGAACCAGACAGGAAATGAAAATCAGAATCAAAGGGGTACAGAGGTACACAAGCAGAACACATAAGACAACCGCAGCCAGCACGCAGCCCCTAGCAACCAGCCTACACGGTAAACGCAGCCAGTACGCCAAGAGGAATGCAGCCAGCCTACACGGCCACAAAAGTCATGGTGAACTGCAGTGTGCTAACACCTCCCCCTCCACTCTCCCTCCAGAGAATGGCATGTCTGCCAAGAACTGATTGGTCAGACATGCTGACACCCCCTTCCGGTGCCAGGACCAGAAGCAGATACCTGCGCCGATAACGGAAAACACGGCCGTAGGCAGAACTGCAAGCAAAAAGGTTAAACCGGACGTCGCCCCTGGCAACCAGCATACACGGAGAACATCGCAGCCAGTACACCAAGGCAACCAAATCCGATACCTAAGGCAGCATAAAGAGGGAAATACAGAAAGCACACACATTACAGATAAGCAGAAAACAGAACAAAAAAAACTCTGTGAAAGTTCACTTGTTCATTCTGTCACGAGTTGGAGGTCCCAGGAGAGACCACCGCGTCGTCAAGCAATAAACGGAAATCGGGTACAGACACATAAGAGTTTATTGCAAACAAAAACATGGAAGGCAGCACAGACAAAACATGAGCTCTATGTACCGTCAGCACAGTGGGAGAAAACCCCCACTGCGCCACTGTCTAGTAATACTCCAGAGGGGGGCGTGACTAAGCAACTCCTGGTATTCACTAGAGCCCTAGATGGTGAGGGTTAGACTTTGCCGCAGGAAGTTGCCAGGGTCCATTCTGGAGCGTGAACTAGACAGTGACAGCAGGAACAAATGGACAACAGGTACCAGAAGGTACCGACGGCACATAGGCAAACATAACATACAGGCAAATACAAAACAGGGCAACTAATAATACAAGCAGGAGTTCACGCAAGGGAGCAGGAGTGGCAATGAGCAGAGAAGGACTTGCTCCACCAGTAGTAAACTGCATGGCCTTGTCATGCCACTCTGCTGCAAGGGCTTGCTGAACACAGACATATGAATACAAAACAGGGCAACTAATAATACAAGCAGGAGTTCACGCAAGGGAGCAGGAGTGGCAATGAGCAGAGAAGGACTTGCTCCACCAGTAGTAAACTGCATGGCCTTGTCATGCCACTCTGCTGCAAAGGCTTGCTGAACACAGACATCAGAATAAACACAAAGTAACTAAAACATAACTGGTAGAACAGATAACAGAAAGACAGGAAAGAAGACATCAATGAACAAGTAGGGAAACTCACAGAGCACAGACAGACAGACACAGATCCCATGGGTCAGCAGCATGGGAGAGAGAGTACAAACCAGGAGCAGGACAGACAACACACACCAGGAGAGCTGACCAGAACTGAGGAAACCTCAGCCTTATATACAGGTTCCATGGGTGCAGCAGAGAGACCACACCCATGGAGCAGACAGAGGATTAACTCCTAATAGGAACACAGGGGAGTTAACCCATACAGAACCACAAATAGCACACAGAAACTGAGCTGCAGCAAGAGCATAGACAGAAGGTCACAGCCAGAGGTAACGACTGTGACACTCAATCCTTAAAGTTCACCATAGTTATCAGATTATTTCTGCTGGCATCTTACATACTGTAGATATATAGCAGTGATTATTGGTGGCCAAACTACTGCACTAACAGAGATTGGAGAAATCTTTGATCTCCGTCTTTGATTAGCCCTTAAAACTTCCCAATCATTGCTGAACACTGTGCCTTGCAGTAACACGCATTGGGAGTCTGCTGTGGTAGAGAAACAATACTGTCAGTATTTCACTTATTTGGCCAACACTGACCAAATAACTCAAGCATGAACTCAGCCTTAGTTAGCGTCAAGAAGAAGCGCACTCCTTTTACACCGTCACCAGCTGATTCCACATAGATGTCTACAGAACCTGTTCTATTAAACGCCTATACAAGTAGAGCCCCCCCGGACAGAGTGGAGAGGATGTCAGCTGTAAGTTTGTGTCAACGTCACTGATTCATTTTCCCTTCCTCTGATCAGTCAGAACAATAACCCACAAAAAATGGATCCTGTCTGTGCAGCATACACCTTCACTCAGTCAGCATTTGCTCAATAATCCATCAGTATTGCTAATGACAAAAAAACCAGAAGTGGATGTAAAACAGAGATGACACGTGAATGGAATATTTGCATGTCTTCTGTGTTTTGTACCCACTCCTGCTTTTGGCTACCAAATCATAAGCCAGTTCTGATGGGACCATACAGGCCTTACAGCTGCTACACAGACAGGATCCGTTGTGCGTCTCAATTTTCATTCCTTCTGACAGATCAGAAAAAGGTCAAATAAATCATTATGCCAGGCCGAAAGGCAAAATAGTGGCCCAGTCATAAAGTGGGGAGGGTGGGAACAGCATGAGAAGTCCACAGAGTGGCCCTATGACATAGTGATGAGGTGAAAGTAGCATGAGGAGGCCAAAGAATGGCACAATGACAGAGTCTGAAGGTGGCGGCAGCATCAGGAGGCCACAGAGTTGCACAATGACCGAGCCTGGAGGTGGCAACAGTAACAGCGTCAGGAGGATACCACAGATTGGCAAGGTGACATAGTGTGGAGATGACAGCAGCATGAGGAGACCACGGAGTGGCAAGGTGACATAGTTAGGAGGTGGCGGTAGCATCCAGAGACCACAGAGTGGCAAAGTGACATACTGTAGTGTGGAGATGGCAGTAGGAGCAGCACCCATTCTGCTACACATTTCCTGTGCTCCAATGTTCTCCTCCCCCTTCTTTTCCAGTTCAGCCCCCACAGGGCTCATGTGGACATGAGATCTAGGCGCCACGTCTCCTGTCCCCTGACCAGCCATAGTTACCAGCATCTGTTCCAGGACATGAAGCAGTGGAATGACGTTGTTCATTCCGTAGTCCTGGCGACTGACAAATAACGTGGCCTCCTCAAAGGGCCTGTGCAAACGGCAGGTGTCACCCATGAGCTACCACTAGCTGACATCGAAGTTAAACAGTGGAGTACTCCTATCCGCTTGCATCATCAACAAATTGTTGATGGCCTTTCTCTGTTCGTATAGTCGGTCCAACATATAGAGTGTGGAATTCCAACTGGTGGAAACGTAGCATATCAGCCTATGTTGGGGGATGCCGTTCTGCTGCTGCAGCTCAAGTAGGGTGTGCTTTGCGGTGTACAAGTGGCTGAAGTGCATGCAAAGTTTTCTGCCCATTTTTAGTATGTCTTGCAGATGGGTGGAAGACTTTAGGAACCGCTTGACAACCAGATTGAACACGTGTGTGCAATGAGCAGGATACGGGTACGCTGATGCCAAATTATGCAATGACTGGATCAGGTGTAGATGATAGTCTATGTTTTGTCCGTGACGCCAATTGCAGCGTGTGCAGGGTACTATAACAGGGCCCTCCCAAGGTGTTATAACGCACGTCCCAGGTTAGGAATGCCAGAGTAGTGTAATGGCCTATAATATCTCTATAATTGTCTCCTACCTGGGTACGGCTGGACTCCTGGCTCCTGGCTCACTTGCAATAAATTTGAGTGTGGTGATAGGAGTAATAGAGGAATTTTGCAGCAGAAATGATGTCCAGACCTTTAGATGAAGTTCAAACTTTTATTTACTGAAGATAACTTGTATCCAAGCAGTATACAGCTTTGGTCCCTGGTCCCAGCAGGTTTTGGCAATGGTTGGCAGGAATAAATGCTTCTGCTTGATATGTGGGAAGTAGTGTTGATCACGAATATTCGAATTGCGAATTTTTATTGCGAATATAGGCACTTTGAGAATTTGCGAATATTTAGAATATAGTGATATATATTCGTAATAACGAATATTCGAGATTTTTTTAAAATCAGTACACATGATCCCTCCCTGCTTCTAACTTGTGGACCAATGAGAAGGCTGCAGTATCTTTGACTTTAGGTGTAGTGCTGATTTCAAATTTTCGTAATGCGAATTTTCGTAATGCAAATTTTTCAATTGCCGAGTAAAAACATTATTCCTCCCTGCTTCTTACTTGTGGGCCATTGGCCCACAAGCAACTTAAGCAGGGAGGAATCATGACTTTAGATGGGAAAAATGACGAATATTCAAAAAAATAAATATATAGCACTATATCGAATATATTAGTTTTTTCGAATATTCGTAATATTCTAAAACAAGAATATATAGCAATATAGCGAATATTCGAAAAATAAAAACGAATATAGAGCAATTTAGCTAATATAGTGCTATAATCTTCTTTGTCTAATAGTTGTAATTTTTTTGTAATCTGAAGTCCAGATTGGAAAAAAATTACAACTATAAAAAAAAAGATTATAGCACTATATTAGCTAAATTGCTCTACATTTGTTTTTTTCGAATATTCGCTATATTGCTATATATTCTTGTTTTAGAATATTACGAGGCAGGGAGGAATCATGTTTTTACTCGGCAATTAAAAAATTTTAGATAAAAATTTACATTACGAAAATTCCCATTACGAAAATTTGCATTATGAAAATTCTAATTTTTTAATATTACGCGATCATTACCTTACCGATTTTTCGAGTAAAAAAATTGTAGAATATAATGAATATTCGAATTTGTGAATATTTGACGAATATTCTACAAAATATTCGCGAAATATCGCGAATTCGAATATGACCCCTGCCATTCATCACTAGTGGGGAGCTTGCAGGATAGGACATCTGCTTAGTAGCTCTGTAACTGTGGCAGGAATTAATCTCCTGCACTTCTCTGTACCTTCTGCTTTATGGGGACAGACTAGCTGAGGAGGAATGGCTTCTCCTAGGTCTCTGGACTTTACTTACAGATAGTTTCTCTGGGGATGCTTGCTTCCTGGAACTCTGGAGGTTGTCTGCTTTGTTCATCCAGCTGAGGCTGAAGGAGCTCAGACTGGGTATGTGATCAATGTCTCAGCCGAGACAAGATCCTGGCTTTCTTCCCTATTCAGGGGATCTCCTACATACACACACACACCCTACCCCTAGCAGGGGGTGGGCTAAACTGACCCTAACTTCCTTCCCCACCCATACTGCAGGATGTGGGAACAGTCCACACCTCCACAGAGGGGGAGCTAAACTGGAATAATCCATTCCAGCCTAGATATACTAAACTAGGACTAATGCCTTACAAACGTGTTGCTGCCACCTGCTGGTCAACCTGGAAAATTACAAGGAAATTTACATTTAACATAGTTTTAGATGCTCATTTGTAAAGACATAATGTAGACACCATGTTTTTCCCATTGTCGGTCAGCATGGTTCAGATTTTTAGTTGACGCAGAGAAAGCCAGGATTCGATTTCTTAATGTGTCACACGGAGCAGTTCCTCCCCTGTGTTACTCCGTTCAGAAAAGGCAAACCAGGTGCAGAACAGCGTGACACCGCCGAACCCTGCACATGTGGTATGCTGGAGGGGCACTGTGACTTGTCCCAGCAGTGGAGGCTGAGGACATGGTGGAGGATGAGGAGGCAGAGGCGGACATTGTCGCAGGACCAAGGGCGTGACAACGTGGAGGCAGAAGTGGCGTGACATGGCCAAGTTGCTGGTGTTGCTGTGCAGTAACCACATTCACCCAGTGGGCTGTAAAGGACATGTACTGTCCCTGACCGTAGTTACATCTCCACACGTCGGCACTGCTGTGCACTTTGGCAGACACCGACAGGCTCAAGGACTTGCCCACCTTCTGTTCTACATATTTGTGCAGGGCTGGTACTGCCTTTTTGGCAAAGAAATGACGTCTTGGGACTCTCCACCTTGGCTTGGCACAAGCTATCAGTTCTCTGAAAGGCGCAGAGTCAACCACTTGGAAAGGGAGGGACTGCAGCACCAGCAACTTGGACAGGAGCATGTTCAGCTTTTGCGCCGTTGGATGCGTGCACGCATACTGTTGTCTCTTGGCAATCGCTTCGGTAATAGATTGCTGACGGAATGACTGATGAGGATTAGGAGGAGGGGGAGCAGGAGCATCTGGACCAGCAGAAGATGAGAATGACAGACAGCTCTCTTCGGCTGAGGTGCTGGAGCCTTGACTGGCTGAAACCGGGTGCGTGCCACTGGGTGATGCAGCGGTAGCTGCGGCAGGCTGGACCACCACATGGGAGCCACGGTTCTCCCATGCCACTGCATATGTCCACATGGCGACACTGCATATGTTGACGCAGGGCCGTAGTGCCAACATTGGCACCCTGGCCACGCTTCACCTTCTGCCCACATATTCTACATGTGGCCACGTTAACCTCCTTTGGTAGCGTAATAAAAAAAACTGCCACACTGCTGAATAGGTGATTTTACCCCCAACAGTCCACACTGACTGACTGCTACCGCCGCTGCCTCCGTGAACCCCTGCACCACTACTTCCCAGGCAGGTAGGTTGCTGCGAAGCAGGTGGTCTACCCCGGGCACATTTGGCTGCCGACCTGCAACTGCTGCCACCCTGCTGACATGCAGAAGTAGTGTCTGCATGTCACTGATGTCCTCAACGGTCTCTGGGTCAGGAGCCTGACCGCTCGCAACACCATCTCCTGCACCACTCTCCTCATCACTACTTGCCCGCCTAGCGGAGGAAGCGACAGATGTCTCCTCCAGATCTTGGCTGGGCAGTAGCTGCTGACTGCCTTCTAGCAGCTCGTCCTCGCTGTATAGTGGATCTGAGCCCACAGCATACAAGACTTCTGTGGCTAAGGGAACAGCAAAGGACAGAGGCAGGTTGAGGACAGGTGAGGGCACAGGGCCTGCTCCCGGGCCATGCCAACTAAGGGTTGTGTCTGATGAACCCACCGACTGTTGGCTGGGGGTGTGTGATGTCACTTGGGATGATGTGGATGACCGAGTTAACCAATCAAGAACCGCTGGGTTGCTGGTCAAGACACGACCGCTAGATGACACCGGGAGCTCAGGCCTCTCGCTGCGACTCCTGCTGCCACGCCCCCTTACTATGCTGCGACCTCTGCTTGTGCCCGAAACATTCAGGCCTCTGCCACTCCCCTGTACATGGCCTGGCACTTCTTTGCCTGACATACTTGTAGCTGAACTACACAAATTAAACAGAAATTAAAACACCCCTAAAAGCAACAAATATATTTTTTCTTTTTGTACTAAAATTGTCCACTAAACGCTTTCACCACAATTAACTGCAGAAATGCACTGAGAATATATTTTTCTGGTTGTACTGAAATACGATCCTATACGCTTTTACCAGAAAAACCTAAAGAGTGAAGTGCGTATATATATTTCTTGAAGTACTGAAATACGCCCTTATTCGCTTTCACCAGAAATAACTGCAGAAGTGAAATGCATATATATTTTTCTTTTTTTACTGAAATACGCCCCCATACGCTTTCAACAGAAATAACTGCAACATTGCAGTGCGCATATATTTTCCTTTTTTTACTGAAATATGCCCCTATACCTTGCAGGACCTTGCAGTCTTCTCCATAATTGTTTTTTAACTTGTTTTTAATATGTGCACTTATGTGTAAGGGGTTATTTATTGTTTTATCGCTATAAAAGGAGGCATGCATGATAATCGAAATCCCCTCCTGATATTAGTAAATGCACTAAACAATGTGGGATTGTGGGTAATGACATTCCATTTATAAGGAGTGAGGATCCGCTCACTCAGTTGGCCACTGAGGAAGAAAGAGGCGTAAGACCCTGAAACGCGTCTGGCATTACAGAGTGAGCGTGGAATCATACTAAGGAAAAAGGAAGCCTGGAACTAAAGAAAATAAGGAATAAAGCAAAAAGATCAGCTTGAACCGAAGAGCCGGAGGAGCAGTCGCTCAAATAGTGACGTCAGCAAAGCGTCTATCCGGTCCCCTGGACAACCAGGTCACGTGGGACGCCACGCACGGCTGGGTACACCACGTGGGATGCTGCGAGTATATGGCCGCCTGGGAACAACGCTGCGGAAAGGGCAGTGAAGAGGGGTAAGACCGGGCTCTTATATGAGCACCACAAGATACATGAAGAGACTGTAAGTAACGAGATTACCAGTCTCATTGTGAAGTCCATATCGAGCCTCATTGATATTTGGCACTGCTTATGCTTGATGTACGCTATTGGACACTGGAACTTTACTGCAATATAAATACTGCTCAGCTTGGTTTCGGCTATATTAGCAGTATCTAGGCCTAACTACAATAGGATTATTGGGACATTGCTGGTACGCTGTCACCCATTTAAATAGGGACATTGTGGCTCTATGTTTCACCAGTACGCCCACAGCGATTTGATCTTATCCCCATTATAATCATATATTGAGTATTATTGATTGTGTATGGGTTATATGTGTGCCTTATGTATGTTTTAATTAATTTTAGGGGTATGTTTTTAGACTAATAAAAGTCCACTATCTTTCTTATCATTCGTGTTTCCCTTCTGAGTGTGTCCCTTCATATTGCTTACACCTCTTTTGTTCTCTGTGGTCCTGAGGGTGGGACCTGAGGGTGAGCACCTTTCCATACGGTGAGGGGGTGAGCCGCTGTATTACTTTGTTCTATCTTACTTTGTTCTGAAATACGCCCCTATACGCTTTCACCAGAAATAACTCCAGCAGTGCAGTGCCTATACTGTATATTTTCCTTTTTTTACTGAAACGCCCCTATACGCTTTCAACAGAAATAACTGCAGAAGTGAAATGCTTATATATTTTTCTTCTCATACTGAATAAGATACTAAGATATAAGCCACAAAAGGCTTTCCAACATAACACTTGCAGCCCAATAACAAAAAGCTGCAATGACAGAGCTGTCTAATGACTATTTGGATCCCCAAATAATCTTTCCCTGCACTTGTAAATCACTTTCCTATCAATGTCCCTAGCGCCTTCTGACGTCTCTCCCTGTACTAAAATGCTCTGAAATGATTCCTATCCTTTCCCTGCACTTATAAATTGTTTTTTTTTTTGCACAATAGTTTTTCCACTTGCTGTCCTTAGCGCCTTCACACGTCTGTCCCTGCACTCTGAATGCTGGAAAATGTCTGACTGTAAGATGGCGACGTATTTATAGGGCTGTGACATCAAAGGGCTGGCTGGCTGCTGATTGGCTGCATGCAGGCATGTCAATCTGGGTGATCCCGCCTTTCCAGAGTTGCTTTCCACATGTCCTGACACGTGTAGCCGCCATTTTAGGAAAATTGCGATTCGTTACCACGAAGCGTGAGGAAATTTGAATTTGTTGCGAATCAGTTATTTCCATCAATTAGGTAGGCCTCACTACTGGTTTTGACTCACAATAACTGAATGAAATAACTGACCAAATAACTGAAGTGTGAACTCAGCCTAAGTTGGTCAGGTTGGTGATAACATCATTAGGTCTGGGACAGTACAACTGTAAGGGGCTTTTTCATTAAGATCTTAAGAACTTCACCGTCTCTCCCTACAGTGAGTTCTAACCACCCTCTATGGGGAATATATAGCAACCCCACCTAGCAACTGTGACCCAGGCCAGTTAACTCCTCCACAGATACACAGCAAAGACACTATTCTAACAATCATTAACCCTTATAACAGTGGGACACTATGGACATGCCTGCTGTGTGTGAGGAAGAGGCAAAAACCCTCGACAACTGTAGGGGTGAGCAGCAATGGCAGGAGATTTGAAAGCTGCTTTGCAGCAAAGTCAGGGACAGTAGTGTGATTAGTAACTGACATGTATTATAACATCAATCTTTATTATTCCAAAAATTTTTATAAAAACATAATTGTGGACATATTACATACATGGCAGTGATTGCAGGACAATACTGCGACAACAAAACAGGTCACCTCCTTATGTCACTCCTACTCCTTTCCACCAGTAGGAGTGACATAAGGAGGTGACCTGTTTTGTTGTCGCAGTATTGTAAATACTAAAGATTGATGTTATAATACATGTGTGTATGTTTTTGGTGATTTATTGCATGTTGACACACATGTTAAACTACTGGTGTTTTTGTTAATATCGGTGTATGAAAGGGGCCTCCCATAATCATCATTTAACAGGTGCAGTGTCTACAGAATAATTGGTGGGATGGGACTGTGAAGGAGCTGGTCTTTACACTTATTCTTTATGGCGGGTGCAAGTCTCCATCCTTCTTCCAAGGGAAGGTGGAACAGGAAGAGAAATCTGCACTGAGTGAGTTGCAGCGCTTAGTTATCTTTACTTTTGGTTCTCATACTGTTGCAGCGTACTCAAGTTAGGTTTAAAAATGTTCCTGGGTGTTGTAGTGCAATTGTGACACTAACCTGAGACAGCTGACTCTCTGCAAGGGCAGGTGATGATAAGTAATGTTCGTGACGCCAGTGCCAATTAAACGGTGGCACGCCGTTTGCTGATAGCAGGAATAACTGAGGAACCACGTGATGTTAAAGCAGAACTCAAACTTTAGTAGTCATCATATAGGGACATTGACGGAAGCGCAGTTCCTTTGCAGACAGTTGATTTTCAATACAGTTGATGCAGGCAATATATGTATAGCAAGGTGACTTCAGAGTGTTAAACACAGGACTTGCAGTACAGGCGGCTTGCACTCTATTCCTGACTGATCCTGGAACATATAAACTCTCCTCCAAGGTCCAATGCCCTAGCTCTGGCGTATATCCTTGGCTTTATAATTATCAAGTACCTCCTCCGTTGTCTTGAGTACCTCTTGCTTTGCTTGACTTGCCTCTGTCTCTCTCTCAGCTTCCTCAGGCTCTTTAACTGCGGTATTCCTGTTTCTGCATATGGGAACTCAGGAGGGGAACCTTCTCCTTGAATCTGGAACCCGGTTACAGGGACTGCAATACCCTCTCCTGGTCTGCAGGCTTCCGGCCTGGACTTGACTCTGACATAGTCTAAACTCCAACTGCTGTAGACTGACTTTAGACTAGACTGACTTTCCTTACCCTGACTGGGCCTTATATAAACTAGGGCTCCCTAGCTCCCTCTAGTGACTAAGAGCTGGAATGACACCCCTAGCAGGCCTGTACATGCAAGTTTCACAGTAACAGGGAAATACATAGCATTACATTTTATAAAGATGACTTATACCAACTTTCCCATAAATAAGGGGACACGACAGCACAACAAGTGACCCTTTTGTAGTGACGGGCATTACAGTCCCCGTACACTACACTGTCAGCTGTGCTTTGGCCCTGGCATCTAACGTATCCACCCAGTTTGTCACCCATCATTCCATGTGATACTGGCGGGAAGTAAAATCCTCAGTCCCCTGTCTCCTACGTGTTTCAGAAATGGCCATCTGGGCCTCCTTCCCCATAGTGGCAGCAAACCGCCTCTGTGAGCCAGCTCAGCACCTATCTCAGTCACGTGGGACTTTGGCTGGGGAAATCGCAGAAGCATCATGATCCTCTTTTGTTGGGCTGGAGGCTTCTTAACCAGTGTACAAAAGGCCATCAGCACCCTATATACGTCAACCACAATGTACACTCACAAGAACCATATTATCTAGGCAGTCAAATGAATGGGACTGAGCTGCAACACCAAGGACAGTCACTATACAATAAAAAGATCTGTACTTGGTAGTGAAGAGGATGCAGCATTGATCTGAACCTCTTCAAAATGCTGATTGACAGGGTGTGGGGAATTGGACCCCCACTAATCTTCATTCCTGAGGATAGGTCATCAAAATTTAATTTCTGGAAAGCCCCACTGGAAGAGTGTTTCACTGCTGGAACCCCCAGCAATCAGCTGTGTTTTGTGGATATACCCAATAGCAAATAGCGCCACCACACTGGAAATTAAGCATTACGCAGTTCTTTTGAAAATAAATGGACCAATATTTTGGGCCAAATAAAAAATGCATTCTTTGTGGCAGTCAATTGTAGGGGCCTGAAGAAGAGTCCTACTTTACTAAATGGGTTTTCCAAGATTTTTAAAATTTGGGGGGAAGGGGAGAGCAGGAGGCTTTGTAGACTTAATTTAAAAAACTTTCCCATGTTGCCTCTCCGGTTTCTGCCTCTCCAATCACTGATGGACCTGCAACGGTTATAAGCGATCCATGATCATTTATGTGATTTCTGAGGCCAATCACTGACCTACAGGCCCAATGCTCCACCTGGGAAAGTGAACTACTGGACTACAATTATACACATCTGATTAGCGGTATGTATACAGGGGGTTCTTGGAATAGAAACAGTTTAATTTGGCTATATAATGATATTTGACAATTCCAAAGTTTTAAAGTTTACATAGGAAACGATATAACGTTACTGGTCACCAAGAATAGGCAATAACCTCTGTATAATTAGCATCAGCGCCAAAAAGTAATTACCAGTCGCCCATCTCAGAATACATCAACTGGGATGACATTAATCGTAAGTAGAATATATTAAATGGCCACAGAGTAAATATGCATATGAGGATCTATCTGCAGATGATCTATACATGATTTATATCTCATACCAATACATTTTATTACTCATCAATAGCTAAGGAAACATTAACAATTACAATTCCATCAAGAGCCTAATTCATTCTCCTCATCCTGCTGTAGTTACAATCCAGGGTCCTGGTCTCTGGTCACTTTTTCAGGCAAATACCAACATAGGTTATTGCTACATTATATGTTAGATATGGAAACTCATACTTGCTGATGGTGTCCCTTATTTACGTATACATTTCTGCTGTCAGAACACTGACCCAACTTCACCAAAATGGAGTAGTAGCATAAGAACCAAGGCATTTATTGTGGAACTAAATGGTGAGTTTTCAATAAAATTGTAAATTACTTCTATGTGTAGACAACTGATTTCGGTACTAAGCTATTAGTATGCAGTAACCTGGTGGGTCACTGCTTAAGGGTTCGCTGGGTGTGGTCTGGTCCCCCTCCTTGGAGGGTAGGAGTTGTAGCTAGCAGTTGTGTGTAACTAGCAGTCGGTGTGCAGGCAGCAGCCAAGGTGTGAGCAGCTAAAGTGATAAGCTGGTGCCAAAGTGAAGCAGCGGACAGGGTTACACCAGCCCAGCAAGCTGAGACTGACCAAAAAAGTGTCTGAAAACCTGTCAGCCTCTGAGAAAAAGAAGCATTGAACTTTGCAGAAGGTTGAGGGCCTTTACAAGGGACAGTGCATAGACAAAACATTAGTGAATAGTATTGCATGTATTGAGGCTGTGGACTTCACTGCATTTGGTTGGGGAGAAGCTTCAGGTACCCTGTCAAACTTCTGAGACAGACTGGCCATCTGTTAAAAGACTACACCCTACAGTCAAGCACAGTAGTGCTATATGGAGAGTGGGAATTTACGGTGAGAGAGAATATGGACCCTTTGGCTGAATTAGGAAGTTTGTTGCGGTTAGCTAGAAAGAGACTCATTGTGAGGCCCATATCCTCATATACAGCATTGGGAAAATTATGCCTGTAACATGAAGAAACTTAACTCACTTTTGCAAGTGCCTGTGTGCCATCTGTTTAAAACAGAGTACAGTGGACT
Source organism: Bufo bufo (assembly GCF_905171765.1). Classification (NCBI taxonomy): domain Eukaryota; kingdom Metazoa; phylum Chordata; class Amphibia; order Anura; family Bufonidae; genus Bufo; species Bufo bufo. The sequence continues at coordinate 174,946,345 of NC_053396.1, forward strand.
GGTTACCCACTCTCCAGCCTCATTGCCTTGAACCACCACTCAGTACTGTTGTATCATCACTCCTCCCTAGTACTCTGGTGGGGAGCCCTGACTTGCACCCCAAAACCTATCAAGGGTGCCACACCTAACATCAAGCAAGCGCCAAAACCAGGGTGTTCCCCAAGAGGAAGAAAGAGTGCACTCCTCCCATCACTGCACAGCTTTGGGAGCGCCAGAGTGAGGACTGCTACCATGACTACTACTACTCCTATACTCCTATCCCACCAATGCTACTCCTGTCCTCTCCCTCTCCTCTCCTGGTTTGCTGCAAGTATAATTGTCCCCTATTATCCTGCCAGAGCAGTCCCTGAAACTTCCTTAAAGGGACCATGGATACAGTCAATTGATAAGCCTCTCATCCACATAGGAAATTTCTATTGATGAGATACCCTTCTAGCTCCCGAATGTTATGAAGAAATCCCCTGTTCTCCTTATGAGTGCCCTAAATAGTCACATATTTGTCCCTGTGAATACATTCCCCCGCTGAAGGCAAAGTCTATCGAATATACGGTACCTACTTCACTCCCTGTGGATATAACTAGTGCTGAGCGAATCGAAGTTAACGAAGTGGACTTTGATCCGAATTTCAAGAAAAATTTGATCCGAATTTCCTCGCTTTTCGTGGTAACAAATAAATTTTTCCTGAAATGGCGGTAAAAACCCCCCAAAAAACACATACTCGCCTCATCCATTTGCTCGCGGAGAGGCTGTCGCGGCAATCTTGATTGAAGAAGACTCGCCAAATCTCGTACACGCTGATGTGTGACGTCACCATGTCATCACACTGGCCGGGAACCGTGACGTCTTCAGTGATGTGGTGACGTCATCATGCCAGTGTGCATTTTTTGTGTTTTCTTCAATCTGGATGGCCGCAGCGGCCTCTCCGCGAGAAAATGGATGAGGTGTGTATTTTTTTTTTCGTTTTTAACCCTGGATTAACCCCTGAAAGGCCTCAATGTGACTGCCAGATGCTGCAGCATCTGAGGGGTTAAATGACAGGAAGCGTCGCGATCGCCATTCCCCATAATTGTGCCCGCCACATACAATGGAATGCAATTCGTGGCAAATGTTTTTGTGAACGTCGGAGAAGCAGCTGAACAAAATTTTTGAGAACTTCTCTCATCTCTAGATATAACCACAGATCTAATGCGAAATCATAAAGCAATGTAACATCAGGTCTGACCATTCTCGTAAGTGGCTTCCTTTTTTTTAATGCTCAATTGTTTTTATGTTCAGAGCAAGACATAGTGATCTATGGCCAAGACTGCCGTCCATTTTCCCATAGATCTGCAGCTACGTTTTTTTTTTTTTCCATTTGCTCTAATCACCTCCTACAGTAAAATCAGGAGGCTCATTGTCGGTCCAAGACCATGGCTGGACAGAGACGGAGACAAAGGGAGGGTGGCAGCATCCAAATATAGGCAGGGGTCTGCATTGTCATTTCTTACCCACACTGCGGTCGTAAAGAGTCCAATGCTTCCTATTAATAGTTTTTATTAATATATGGTTTCCCTCTGCAGAATCCTATAGACATCACTTGCTCTTACAGTATCCCGCTTTTAGATTGAGCTCATTATCCAGCCCATGGGTACTTGTTTTTGTCATGTCAGCGGTTTATGTTAAATTACTTTACATTTTATTTTTACTATAGAAATGGAAAATATTTACTACTGGAACGATGCACATATACATACATAATTCACCAGCTTTCTACAGCTGATGCTTGGCATTGTGCACAACATCAGGCTTAAGGGAACACTCCACTTTTGCAGTTTTGCACTTTTATTTTTTACTCCCTGAATTCCAACAGCCATAATTTTTTTTATTTTTAGCTCACATAGATGTTTGAGGGCTTGTTTTTTGAGGGACATGTTGTACTTTCCAATGCTATAGCTCAATGCTGTATGCAATGCAGTGGGAATCTGGATGGGGTGGAATTTAAAAACTCAATTCCGTCAAAGTTTTATGGGTTTGGTTTTTATGCTGTTCCCTATGCAGTAAAAATGACCTATTATTTTCATTCTCCAGGTCAGTACGATTACAGAGATGCCACATTTATACTGTTTTCTTGTGGTTTAATAATTAAAGAAAAAAACATTTGGGAAAAAATATTTTTTTCTTTACATCGCCATATTCTGACCCCCATTCTATTCTTATTGTCATGTCTATGGATCTCTGTGAGGGCTCATCTGTTGCAGGGTGACCTGTAGCTTTTACTGTACCATTTTGGAGTCTGTATGACTTTTTGATCACTTTTTGTTAAATTTTTTGGGGAGGTGAAGTGGCAAACAAATTAATATTGGGCATTTTTAATTTTTAGTCTCCTTACGATGTTCACCTTATGGGATAAATACATTTATATTTTAATAGTATGGGCATTTTGGGACACGGTAATGCTAATGATGTTTGTTTTTTGTTTATTATCATTTTCATTATGGGGAAAGAGGGTGATTTGAGTTTTTATTTAGGTATTTTTTTATATATATAGAAACATAGAAACATAGAATGTGTCGGCAGATAAGAACCATGTGGCCCATCTAGCCTGCCCAATATACTGAATACTATGGATAGCCCCCGGCCCTATCTTATATGAAGGATAGCCTTATACCTATCCCATGCATGCTTAAACTCCTTCACTGTATTTGCAGCTACCACTTCTGCAGGAAGGCTATTCCATGCATCCACTACTCTCTCAGTAAAGTAATACTTCCTTATATTACTTTTAAACCTTGCCCCTCTAATTTAAAACTGTGTCCTCTTGTGGTAGTTTTTCTTCTTTTAAATATTCTCTCCTCTTTTACCTTGTTGATTCCCTTTATGTATTTAAAAGTTTCTATCATATCCCCTCTGTCTCGTCTTTCTTCCAAGCTATACATATTAAGGTCCTTTAACCTTTCCTGGTAAGTTTTATCCTGCAATCCATGTACTAGTGTTTAGACTTTTTTTTTTTTTGCATTGTATGATCGCTTGCCCCACAGACTGCAATGATTTACTGTTACAACCTATGGGAGTTTCATTATGTTCCTATGTAGACATGCCACAGGCACGGGGATGCTGTTCAGGCCCCAGGGGCACAGCGCTTTTGGGAAACAGCCGTCTCAGATGCTGTGGTTGCAATTGACTGAGGAGTTAAACGTCTGTGATTGGCGTTATTGCTGATCAGAGACGTTGCCTCTGGATGTCTGCTGTGTAAAACAGCAGGCACCTGGTGGCTATGGCGCCCGCCCACCTGGATGTGGTTGGCAATTCATTCATAAAATTCTAGAAGGAATAAAAGAGGAATGACACAACATAGAGTCATAAAAATAGATGCTCTGCAATTGCTATTACATAGGGTAATGCAAGTAGTTATTAAAGCAAACATGTCAGGAGAGGGGACAGCTCCTCTTCTGTCACCCCCAAAAAGGGCTTCTGTCACCCCCAAAACACATTTTTCATTTTTGGGCTTGTTAAAATCCTTATTGAATGACTATTCCCTATATAGGGCTCTTACCTTGGTCTGTGGCTTCGTTTCAATTAAAATCGATCTTTTAAAATATGCAAATGACTTCACTACCAGCAAGTAGGGCGTCTACTTGCTGGTAGCCGACGCATCCTCCTTTTAAAAAAACGCCCCCTCCTCCTGTTGATTGACAGGGCCAGCGAGCGCTCTCCTCCTCCGGCTGGCCCTGTCAGCATTTCAAATCCCGCACCTGTCTTCATTCGGCGCAGGCGCTCTGAGAGAAGGACGCTCGCCTCCTCAGCACTCCCTCAGTGCGCCTGCGCCGATGACGTCTTCTCTTTCGGTGACGTCATCGGCGCTGGCCCAATAAGGATTTTTAATGAAACGAAGCCACAGACCAAGGTAAGAGCCCTATATAGGGAATAGTCGTTCAATAAGGATTTTAACAAGCCCAAAAATAAAAAATGTGTTTTGGGGGTGACAGAAGCCCTTTAAATGTACATTCAAATTATATATTTGCAAACACTTGGTACTGAAAGGTAACAGGTCTTGAAAGCAAAATGTAAAGGTCCAATATTCTCTTTGCATAGCCATATGAAATATATTATATGATTAGCTGTAAGGTTCTGCTCTCTCCCTGACAAGTGCGTGTTTTTCACAATGTCCAAATGTTTTTATTGCCTTCCCTGTCAGCTGATGGGGGACGTTCTCCTGCCCGGAGTGGAAATGTTCACGTTCAGGTAATGATAGTGGCACAAGAAGGAGCTAAGTGACTGTGGCTGAATATTAATTCACTGTAATGGCTTTGTTCATAAATTAAAAAGCAATGAATCTCTGCATATATATATATATTCATAAACCCGTGCAACAGTCTCTCTGAATGCCCTGAGGGTGTCTGCCATTTGTAAGCATTTCAAGCAGGGAGAAGGACTGAACTCCACGCACTTGCACGCTGTTCGCTGCTGTTAACTTCCCGTGCAGATCTTCCTCATTTCAATATCAATACAATATACAAAACGCGTGGATGTTCATAGATTCTCTCCTGCCAGCGACTAAGAGAAGCTTCAAAATAAAAAAGACAACGTGACGTCTACAGACCCATGGGTAAGTTCTAATGGTGAACGTGTAGAGCTGCTCTGATGCTGTAGCAGATACCATCAGGGTGGGATATTGAGGTAAAGGGAGCAACAGTCCCAGTGCTTTTACCACCAACAGCATCTATCTACTGGGTAGATACTGCTTAGACGTGTGTTAGACCTTTATTAGACCTTACATAGGGCAATTATCTTAAAGGCGCTGTCCCACAAAAAATATTCTACAGTTTTGAAACCAGCACCTGGATTTGAATACTCTTGTAATTGCATGTATTAAAAAATGTAGCATAGCTACTGAGTTATTCAACACAATGTATCTGTATAACGCCACCTGCTGTTTGATTTTTTATTCTTATTTCTTTGTCCTGGTCACTGAGAAGGCCGCACATGCTCAGTTTCATCCTTCAACTGCCTCCTGACCTGTGATAGGAAGAGCTGAGACACGCCCCCTTAGCTGCAGCATAATAGACACTCCCCTTGAGCTGCCAGCTTATAAATCTAGCATTGTTAGAAAGAGATTGTCATATACCACATGATATCTGATTTAAATTTTTTACATTAGTCATGGGATAACCCCTTTAAAGTTTTGCCTTGGTTGAACTTGATCGACTTGCTGTATGTCTTTTTTCGAACCGTATATAACTATGTATCAGTGATAATTATAGTTGACAGCAGGTATCTACACAGATCTCATACGTAGAGATGGCCTTGCGGTGCGCCCGTCGGTCGTTTCGCAGCGAACTTTGCTTGTTCGCGAATCACCTAACATGCGAACATATGGCGATGTTTGCATGCGCCATATTCTTTTGCATTGCGCCGAACTTTGACCCATGACACATCCATCAGGTGGGACAGGACAGCCAATTGAGACATTTCAGCACATGGACTCCCTCCCTATAACAGAACCTGATCTGGCAGCCATTTTACATTCTGTGTTTTGCTAGTGTAGGGAGAGGTTGCATTGTGAAGCTGGGACAGACTGTTAGGCCTCTTTCACATGGGAGATAATTCCGTGCGGGTACAATGCGTGAGGTGAACGCATTGCACCCGCACTGAATCCGGACCCATTCACTCCAATGGGGCTGTGCACATGAGAGGTGATTTTCACGCATCACTTGTGCGTTGCGTGAAAATCGCAGCATGCTCTAAATTGTGCATTTTTCACGCAAAGCAGGCCCCATAGAAGTGAATGGGGCTACGTGAAAATCGCAAGCATCCACAAGCAAGTGCGGATGCGGTGCGATTTTCACGCATGGTTGCTAGGTGAAGATCGGGATGGGGACCCGATCTTTATTATTTTCCCTTATAACATGGTTATAAAAAAAATATTTAACTCACCTCATCGACTTGTTTGTGCAGTCCGGCTTGTCTTTTTCTTCTTCTTTGAGGACCTGGGAGGAAAAGGACCTTTGGTAACGTTACTGCGCTCATCACATGGACCATCACATGGTCCATCACAATGGTGATAAACCGTGTGATGAGCGCAGTGATGTCACCAAAGGTCCTTTTCCTCCCAGGTCCTCAAATAAGAAAGAAGATGAGCCAGACAGCACGAACAAGTGGATAAGATGATTATAATTATATATTTTTTTATTTTTTATCCCCTCCATCCCTAATTTACTTAGCATTCTGTATTAAGAATGCTATTATTTTCTCTTATAACCATGTTATAAGGGAAAATAATAAAATCTACACAACACCGATCCGAAACCCGACCTTCTGTGAAGAAGTCCAGGTTCGGATCTGGGTACCAAACATGTGATTTTTCTCATGCGCGTGCAAAACGCATTAAAACGCTTTGCACTCGCACAGAAAAATCGCGCATTTTCCCGCAAGGCACCCGCATCTTTTCCCGCAACGCACCAGCAAGCCTGTGTGAAAGAGGCCTTAGGGGCACCAAAAGCTAGCTTAGGCTACTTTCACACTAGCGTTCGGGGCTCCGCTTGTGAGCTCCGTTTGAAGGCTCTCACAAGCGGCCCCGAACGCATCCGTCCAGCTCTAATGCATTCTGAGTGGGCGCGGATCCGCTCAGAATGCATCAGTCTGGCAGCGTTCAGCCTCCGCTCCGCTCAGCAGGCGAACCCCTGAACGCAGCTTGCAGCGTTCGGGTGTCCGCCTGGCCGTACGGAGGCAAACGGATCCGTCCAGACTTACAATGTAAGTCAATGGGGACGGATCCGTTTGAAGTTGACACAATATGGCTCAATTTTCAAACGGATCCGTCCCCCATTGACTTTCAATGTAAAGTCAAAACGGATCCGTTTGCATCATCATGGTGTTTTTTCATGGTAATGCAAACGGATCCGTTCTGAACGGATCTAAGCTTTGCATTATAGGTGCGGATCTGTTTGTGCAGATACCAGACGGATCCGCACCTAACGCAGGTGTGAAAGTAGCCTAATAGGGCCACAAAAGTCCTTTTAAGGACTGGTATAGGTGTGCTATCGATAGGTGTGATATACTGAGGGGTGTTATATACTTAAAATAAACTTTCTAACATAGAAAGTATATTATAGTGCATTTGTATTGTGCAGCAGTTGTGTGCGGTTCTGCTGCGATACCGCAGCCACATAGAGGGAAAAACGCTATTGGAATAACTAATTGCAACTGATGTGATACACCTGTTGCTCCAAAAAAAAATATTGAGGGGTGTGATCTACCTATAATATACTTTTGAATATAGAAAGTATAGTGCATTTCTTTTGTGCAGCAGTTGTGTGCGGTTCTGCTGTGATACCGAAGATATATTTGCAACGGGTGTGATATACCTGTTGCCCCAAAAAAATTATTGAGGCCTGCGATATACCTGCTTCCACCAAATATTGATTAAGGGGTTCTATATACCGGCTTCCACAAAATACTGATTGAAGGGTGCGATATACCTGCTTCCACAAAATACTGATTAGGGGTTTAATATACCTGCTTCTACAAAATACTTATTAATGGGTTTGATATACCCGATTCCACAAAATACTAATTGAGGGGTGCGATTTACCTGCATCCAGAAAATACTAAATAAGGGGTTTGATATACCTGCTTCCACAAAATACAGATTGAGGGTTGTGATATACCTGCTTCCACCAAATATTGATTAAGGGGTTCTATATACCTGCTTCCACAAAATGCTGATTAAGAGGATTGATATACCTGCTTCCACCAAATATTTATTGAGGCCTGCGATACACCTGCTTCCACAAAATGCTGATTAAGAGGATTGATATTCCTGCTTCCATCAAATATTGATTGAGGCCTGCGATATACCTGCTTCCACCAAATATTGATTAAGGGGTTCTATATACCTGCTTCCACAAAATACTGATTGAGGGGTGTGATATACCTGCTTCCACAAAATACTGATTAAGGGGATTGATATAGCTGCTTTCACCAAATATTGATTGAGGCCTGCGATACACCTGCTTCAAGAAAATACTGATTAAGGCTATTGATATACCTGCTTCCACCAAATATTGATTGAGGCCTGAGATACACCATCTTCCACAAAGTACTGATTAAGGGGATTGATATACCTGCTTCCACCAAATATTGATTGAGGCCTGCGATACACGTGCTTCCACAAAATACTGATTAAGGGGTTTGATATACCTGCTTCTACAAAATACTTATTAAGGGGTTTGATATACCTGATTCTACAAAATACAAATTGAGGGGTGCGATTTACCTGCATTCAGAAAATACTAAATAAGGGGTTTGATATACCTGCTTACACAAAATACAGATTGAGGGTTGCGATATACCTGCTTCCACCAAATATTGATTAAGGGGTTCTATATACCTGCTTCCACAAAATACTGATTAAGAGGATTGATATACCTGCTTCCACCAAATATTGATTGAGGCCTGCGATACACCTGCTTCCACAAAATACTAATTAAGGGGATTGATATACCTGCTTCCACCAAATATTGATTGAGACCTGTGATATACCTGCTTCCACCAAATATTGATTAAGGGGTTCTATATACCTGCTTCCACAAAATACTGATTGAGGGGTGTGATATACCTGCTTCCACAAAATACTGATTAAGGGGATTGATATACCTGCTTCCACCAAATATTTATTGAGGCCTGCGATACACCTGCTTCAAGAAAATACTTATTAAGGCTATTAATATACCTGCTTCAACCAAATATTGATTGAGGCCCGAGATACACCATCTTCCACAAAGTACTGATTAAGGGGATTGATATACCTGCTTCCACCAAATATTGATTGAGGCCTGCGATATACCTGCATCCACAAATTCTGCTCTTCTCTAGGGACTTTGGCACAGGGTCATTTTGAAAATGACAGGCGGAGGAAGAGGCAGGCTGTTCCGCAGGGGTGCTAGGGGTCAGGCAGGTGCACCAGGCCGGAGCCTAAGAGGGAAGTTGGAGAAGGTGCGTGCGATTACGTCAAAGGACGCACCAGAGTTGGTTGAGTGGCTCACTCAGCCTTCCGCTTCTGCACCCTCCTCATCCTCTGTATCTGCACCCTCCTCACTTTCTGCTATGTGCACCCCCAAAGACCTCACCACCACCATAGCCCCACCACTCAAGTCAGAGGAATTATTTTACATTCATCCATTCCCAGACCTTACCAATGCGCAACTATTCTTGGCATCGGATGAGGAAGAGGAGGTAGCAACGGCCGCCACCCAGCGGTCTCAAGACAGTACCCAGATCAGCCCAAGGAGGGTGGTCCCCACTGTTGCTGCCTACTCCGAGATCTCTAATGTCAGTGATGGTGAAGGTGACGATGATGACGTGTGGATGGACGTCACGTGGGTGCCCACAATAGAAAATGAGAGGAGGGGAGTTTAGAGGGAGAGACGCAGAAGCAGACTGCAAATGTATTTGGAGCGAGCCATCCACCATGCACGATCACATCTTGCGCTCCCAGGACACCTGCACATAGCTCCGCAGTGTGGGATTTTTTTAACGTGTCAGCTGCTGACAATAGTGTTGCCATCTGCAGCCTGTCCTGTCAACGCATATGTCGCGGTAAGCCCAACCCTCACCTAGGGAAGACCGGCTTAAGAATGCACCTGGCCTCCCATCACCGATCCCAGTGGGAGCAACGCCGCCAGAACCCACAAAGCCACACTCCCGGCGCTCCACGTCCTGCCTCTTCTCCTTATCCTCTCTTGTCCCATTCGTCCTCCACTCCACCTTCCACCGTGCCATCATCGTGTTCATCTGGCAGAAGGCAGGCTTCCATGACCCAAATGTTTGAGCGTAAAAAGTTGACGTCAGAAAACCCTCTTGCCCAAAGTCTGACTGCTGGCTTGTCGGAACTGCTAGCCCACCAACTACTGGCATATAAACTGGTGGACTCGGAGGCCTTTAGAAAATTTGTGGACATTGGCACACCGCAATAGAAAGCCCCCGTAAGGAAATATTTCTCCCAGAAGGGCATCCCAGAGCTATATGGCCACGTTCAGCGGCAAGTGAATATATCTCTGGCACACAGTGCCAAGATACATCTGACCACAGACACGTGGTCTAGCAAACACGGGTAGGGAAGGTACATAACTTTTACTGCCCAGTGGGTGAACCTTCTGACAGCCGTCAAGCATGTAACCCGTGGCACCCGTGTGGATTTGGTGTTACCGCCACAGATCGCATGCAGACCTGCCTCTTCTTCTCCTCGTCCTACTTCATCCTCCATCTCCTCCTCAGCTGACTCCTCCTTTTCCACTGCTACCGCCTCTTCCGGTGCACCCCAAAGCTCGCCAGAACCTATTCGACGTCCCAGGTGAGACGTTGCCATGCTGTGCTGCGGCTGTTGTGCCTGGAAGCCAAGAGCCACACCGGTCCTGCACTGATTTCAGCTCTGATGTCACAGGCCGATCAGTGGCTAACCCCGTTCAATTTTACAGTTGGTAAAGTGGTGTGTGACAACGGTGGCAATCTGCTGAGTGCGCTGAAACAGGGCAAAATGATACACGTACTGTGCATTGCACAGATCCTGAACTTAGTAGTGCAGCGATTCGTTGCCAAATACCCCGGGGTCCAGGACGTCTTGCGGCATGCCAGGAAAATCCCTGCTTATTTTAGAAGATCTTACACGCCCATGGCTCGCCTTGCTGACGTTCAGCGGCGACACCACCTGCCCGTTAGACGTCTGATTTGTGACAGCCTGACGCGCTGGAACTCCACCTTGTATATGCTTGATAGGCTGCTCCAGCAGCAATCTGTACGAACTCTGCAGCAGGAAAGGTTCTGGGGAGCTTGGTTTATTTTCCCCACGCCAGTTGCTGCTCATGCGCAACGCATGCAGACTTCTGCAGCCATTTAATGGGATAACCAAGATGGTCAGTCGCAGCCAGGGTGCCATCAGTGACATCGTACCTTACGCCTTCTTTCTGGAGCATGCATTGCGTCATGTCATTGATCAATCCTTGGAGGATCAGGAGCTGGAAGATGAGGAAATCGCAATGCTGAATAAATTCCCAGGGGGGCTACTCCATCTGAGACAAGTCAGGAGGAGTGTGAAGAGGAGTCAGAGGAGGATGGTGGCTGGGGGGAGGATTAGGAGCAAGAAGATCAGACTTTGAGGGGGACTTTAAACTTTTCGGGGATCCCTGGTGTTGTCCGTGGCTGGGGGGAGGAGACCATTTTCCTGGGCGATGAGCCCACTTCCAATTTAGTGCAAATGGGGGCCTTCATGGTCCAGTGTTTGAAGAGGGACCCCCGTATAAAAAGCATAAAGGGTAAGAACCAGTACTGGGTGGCAACGTACTTAGACCCCTGGTACAAACACAAAATGGCGGACATGTTACCAGCATCACAGAGGGCTTGCAGAATGCTGCATTTCCAGGCCTTGCTGCAAGAGATGCTGTATTCTGCTGTTTCGGGCGCTGGCAGAGGAAATTCCACCCACAGCTAAACAGGTGCGGGCGGGTACCAATCCTACCGCGCCTGCAAGAAGAGGGCAGTTTTAAGATGTGCTTGTCACTTCAGATATGATATCGTTCTTGCAGCCAACCCATCGACAGCTGCCCTCCGGATCCAGCCTCAGGGAACGCCTAGACCTACAGGTGTCCGACAACATCGGGTTAACGGCCAATGTGGACACTCTGACAAGCAAGGAACTCCTTGACTAATGGGTGTGCAGGCTTTACCTGTGGCCAGACCTGGCACAATTTGCCATGGAATGCTTGGCCTGCCCCTCGTCGAGTGTCCTGTCCGAAAGGACATTCAGCGCAGCAGGGGGGATCATGACCAATAAGCGCACTCGCCTAGCTCACGACAGTGTGGACTATCTCACATTTCTAAATATGAATGAGGCATGGATCTCTGAGAAATTCAACACCTGTGACGACCACGTGTAATTGAATTTCCTCCTGCCAGTCCACACATATCCGCCACCACACAGAACAAAGAATAGTCCATGTCTTCAGGGGCGTAGCTAAAGGCTCATGGGCCCCGGTGCAAGAGTTCAGCTTGGGCCCCCCTTCCCTCAGTGCTTTGTGGCCAGGGGCAGGGAAGCACATAGCCTTCATACTGCCTGAGGCAAAAATTAAAACTGCACCTCCCTCCCCACCATGCCAAATTCCTGACCTAACCCCTTCCCTCCAGCCGGCAACATGACCAGCATGCATTTACTATAATACTGGTGTCTTCTTGTGCAGCACAAGGGTCTTTGGGCCCCCCAGGCTCCTGGGCCCGGTAGCGACTGCTACATCTGCACCCCCTATAGCTACGCCCCTGCATGTCTTATGTATATACAGCGGCATAAAAGGCCTTTTCTGTCAGGTGAATGCCTAATTTTTTGGGGGCCTCTACTCCAGTGGCCTTCCGTAAAATTAGTATCCAGTGACCGCCTAATGTTGCTCTAGACACATAATCACTAGTTCTTTATTTCAGGTAAATGCCTAATTTTTGGGGCCTGTACTTGCATACAGTAAAATTTTTAGCCTGTGATCGCCTATTGTACATCCAGTCACATCATCACAAGTTATTTTCTGTCAGGTGAATGCCTAATTTTTGGGGCCTGTACTGGCCTACAGTAAAATTGTTATCCACTGGCCGTCTAATATACCTCCAGCCACATAATCGCTTGTTCTTTTCTGTCCAGTGAATGCCTAATTTTTGGGGCCTGCACTGGCCTATAGTAAAATTGTTATCTACTAACCGTCTAATATACCTCCAGCCACATAATCACTTGTTCTTTTCTGTCAGGTGAATGCCTAATTTTTGGGGCCTGTATTGGCCTACAGTAAAATTGTTATCCACTGACCGCCTAATATACCTCCAGCCACATAATCACTTCTTCGTTTCTGTCAGGTGAATGTCTAATTTTGGGGGCCTGTACTCCACTGGCCTACAGTAAAATTGTTATTCAGTGACCGCCTAATGTACCTCCAACCACATAATCACTAGTTTTTTTCTGTCAGGTGAATGCCTAATTTTTGGCGCCTGTACTCCACTGGCCTATAGTAAAATTGTTATTCAGTGACTGCTAAATGTACCTCCAGCCACATAATCACTTGTTCTTTTCTGTCAGGTGAATGCCTAATTTTTGGGGCCTGTATTGGCCTACAGTAAAATTGTTATCCACTGACCGCCTAATATACCTCCAGCCACATATACACTTGTTCTTTTCTGTCAGGTGAATGCCTAATTTTTCAGGCCTGTACTCCACTGGCCTACAGTAAAATTGTTATTCAGTGACCGCCTAATATACCTCCAGCCACATAATCACTTGTTCTTTTCTGTCAGGTGAATGCCTTATTTTTGGGGTCTGTTGTCCACTGGCCTACAGTAAAATTGTTTCGCTTTGGGGACACATGGGGGCAATGACACCAATTTTTTGTATTTTTGTATGGTTTCGCTTCCCCCCCCCCCCCCCCTTTTCTTTTTCCCGCTCTTTTATTACAGGTTTACCTCAATTTGAAAATTACTTCCAGCATCAGCTGGTTTTAACCGGTCTCACCTGAGTGTTGGATGCCAGCCAAGGATCTCAACTGATTGGTGCATGTTGTTACTGGGGGAGATTTCCAGACATCTGATTGGTTTTTATTTCAGTGGCGGGAAAATGTTGGTCCATAAATTCGGGGTTCTGGGCCAGTGTTAAGAAGACCAGTTCGTCGCTGGATCTACAGGTTGGAGGCTTTGCTGCAGCGGCTGATTAAAAAGGCTGAAAGTGCTAGAGGAGAAGATTGGTTACGAGCCTGCCTTAAGATGTCGCTGAGTCAACTACCTCCGCCTTCTCCGCTGACTTCACCACTTCACTCGCCGCTGCCGTTGTTCCTTCCATCGCAGCATGGGAGAGGACCGCAAGAAGACTTCAGCCCGGAGCCGTAAGTTCAAGTACAGGAGACTGTGGCCTGTCGGAGCCAAGAGGAGGGGTTAAATATGCGCCCATGCAAAAGCTGCCTGCCCCTTAGTGATGGCGCAGGACAGAGCCAGCCTGCTAGACAACATGGATTTATTGGGGCTGCTTGTTGAGGAGCTCCCACGTTCTGTGGTTGAGCTAGCCCCGGGCCCCCATAGAAGCTCAAAGCCTCTGGCTTCAACCTCTGTATGAGTCCAGGAGGAGCGGAAAAGTGATAAGACAGTCAGTCTTGTCCCTTCGTCTGAGTCTGCTATTTTATCTGATTTTATTAAGCTAGTGGTAGATTGGGCTGTCAGTCAAGGAGTTAATGCAGCGGGCAGTCAAACTGTTAATGCAGCTGCAGATGTATTGGGCACAAGCTCCAAATCTCTTAATGCTGATGGGGATAGTTTAGGTTTACCTATTTTAGAAAAAGGAGTTGGTGTTAAAGAAATTTGTGTTAAAGAGGCTTTGGCATGTGAGGTCTCGCCTCTTGGTTTTCATTTAAACATCAGCATTAAGGAGAGGATTTGGCATATGGAGTATGTGGACATTATGTCGCTGTTGCCATCAGCTAAAGAGCATGTGGCTAAGGTTGATAAGAAGGAGGATAAAGATGACGAAAGAAAACGTGTCATGCCCAGGTCACCTAATAACTGGCTTCAAGCTTTCTGTATTTTTTCAGCTGTACTGGCGAGAAGCAACCAGAATTCTGTTCTGGCCTATTTCAACATCTGGATATCGTTATTGAGGCCTATCGTAATTTTGAAGGCCTGGCTTGGTTTTATTATGATGAAACGTTTCGTCAGAAGCTGGCAGTCCATCCCTCTCTTAGATGGGGGTAAAGGACAGAGGTTTGTGGGTGAATCTAATGTTACCACATAAATCTGTTCCTTTTAAATCTGCAAAGTCTTCTCAGTCTGCTTTAAAAAGGGGGTTGCTTTGCGTTTAATGAAACATCATGTAAATGGCTAATTGTCGTTACAAGCATGAATGTTCCTTTTGCGGTGGTGCTCACCCCATGGTGCGCTGTTTCAAAAGGAACTCTCAGTCTTGTCTGCAGCAGAACAAGTTCTTAAAAGCATTGAGTCCAGTGAAATTGTCCGCAATGCTCCCATGGCTAGAGCATTACGCAGATCAGAAGAAAGCTAAAGTGATTTTTAATGGATTTAATGAAGGGTTTCTTGTACCTAAATTCCTTGGTAAGGGCTGTTGCTGGGTCGACAATTTAAAGTCTGTTTCTATTCATAGTGAGGTTGTAAGATTAATATTACAGAAAGAGTTGGTTATGGGTAGAATTGAAGGTCCATTTAGCAGCCCGCCATTTGAGAATTTCAGACTTTCCCTTTTGGGTATTGTGCCAAAGAAAGAATCAGGAGAATTTAGACTTATACATCATCTGTCAATTCCAGAGAAGAATTCTGGTGCTACGGTGGAATATTCTTAATTTGATAGTGCTTTGGGATTACTTAGGCAATTTGGTAAGGGGGCTTTGCTGGCTAAGGCTGACATAAAGTCAATGTGAACCCTTTGGAATGATATGGATTTCTGCACAAATTGGTCATAAAATGTGATCTGATCTTCATCTAAGTCACAACAATAGACAATCACAGTCTGCTTAAACTAATAACACACAAAGAATTAAATGTTACCATGTTTTTATTGAACACACCATGTAAACATTCACAGTGCAGGTGGAAAAAGTATGTAAACCCTTGGATTTAATAGCTGGTTGAACCTCCTTTGGCAGCAATAACTTCAACCAAATGTTTCCTGTAGTTGCAGATCAGACGTCCACAATGTTCAGGAGTAATTCTTAACCATTTCCTCTTTACAGAACTGTTTCAGTTCAGCAATATTCTTGGGATGTCTGGTGTGAATCGCTTTCTTGAGGTCATGCCACAGCATCTCAATCGGGTTGAGGTCAGGACTCAGACTGGGCCACTCCAGAAGGCGTATTTTCTTCTGTTTAAAGGGACACTGACAGGCGAAATCAGCATATATAGTTAGATATATCACATTACAGGTCTTATACAGTCTTTTAAAAGCATATAACTATCCCCCCTGTCCACCTTATAAAGAGCGAAATATAAAGTTTTATAACCTGCTTCTCCTGTCAGCAATCTGCCCAAGGGGCGGCGTTTCATGTGAAAATGCGCCCAGCCAGTCTTCCCAACTGCCGTTCTTAAGCCCCGCCCAGCTCATCTTTATTCACTTCGCTGGGCGGCGGCTAGAACTCTCCCCAGTCCCGATCCTGCGCCTGCGCAATTCAATCCTCCGGGCATCGTTCATGCCCAATCTTCTGCGCCTGCGCCCCGCCGTGCCGTTAGATCGCGCCTGCGTACACACACCAGCCTGCGTCTTCTTTTTTTGTGTGTTATTAGTTTAAGCAGACTGGGATTGTCTATTGTTGTGACTTAGATTAAGATCAGATCACATTTTATGACCAATTTGTGCAGAAATCCATATCATTCCAAGGGGTTCACATACTTTTTCTTGCAACTGTATGTCAGCCACAGTTACAGAAGAAATCAATAGTGCAAAAAAAAAAGTGAAGTTAAATGTCCCCCAGAGGTCTTGTATGACCTTATGGGGGACAAAAAGTGTAAAATAAAAAAATAAAATATCAAAATAAGAAATAAAAAAAAGTTTCACATGTGAAAAATTATTTTTTCCCAAGTAAGGAATAATAAAAAAAATTATAAAAAAAGAAAAAAAAATAGACATATTTGGTATTGCCGCATCCGTGACTGTCGGCTCTATAAATATATCACATAATTCACCCAGTCCGATAAACACCATGAAAAAAAAAAAACGGTGTCAAAAAGAGCAATTTTTGTCACCTTACATCACAAAAAGTGCAACGCCAAGTGACCAAAAAGGCGCATGTCCCACAAAATGGTACCAATAAAACCGTCACCTCATCCCGCAAAAAATGAGCCCCTACATAAGAAAATATATATAAAAAAAAAAAATATATAGCTCTCAGAACATGGACACATTAAAACATCATTTTTTTGGTTTCAAAAATGCTATCTTTGTGTTAAAGTGAAATAAAAAAAAAAGTATACATATTAGGTATCGCCGCATTCGTAACAACCAGCTCTATAAAAATATCACATGACCTAACCCCTCGGGTGAACACCGTAAAAACAAAAAAAAAAGAAAATGTAAAAAAAATTCCATTTTTGTCACCTTGCATCATAAAAAGTGCAACACCAAGTGATCAAAAAGGCGCATGTCCCACAACATGGTACCAATAAAACCATCACCTCATTCCACAACAAATGAGCCCCTACATAAGAAAATCGCTCAAAAAATAAAAAAAACTATAGCTCTCAGAACATGGACACAGTGAAATATCATTTTTTTGTTTCAAAAATGCTATTATTATGTAAAACTTAAATAAATAGGAAAAAGTATACATATTAGGTATCGCCACGTCCATAACGTTCTGCTCTATAAAAATGTCACATGACTTAACCCCTCAGGTGAACACTGTAAAAATAAATAAATAAAAATTGTGCAAAAAAAAACAAATTTTTTGGTCACCTTGCCCCATAAAGTGTTATAATGAATGATCAAAAAATTATATGTATCCAAAAATAGTACCAATACAATTGGCACCTTATCCCCTAGTTTCCAAAATGGGGTCACTTTTTCTGAGTTTCTACTGTAAGCGTGCATCAGGGGGGCTTCAAATGGGACATGGCATCTAAAAGCCAGTTCAGCAAAATCTGCCTTCCAAAAACCATGTGGCTCTCCTTTTCTTCTGAGCCCTGCCGTGTGCCCATACAGCAGTTTATGACCACATGTGGGGTATTTCTGTAAACCACAGAATCCGGGTAATAAATATTGAGTTTTGTTTGGCTGTTAACCCTCGATGTGTTAAAGAAAAAAATGGATTAAAATGGAAAATCTGCCCAAAAAGTTAAATTTAAAAATTTGATCTCCATTTTTCTTTAATTCTTGTGGAACGCCTAAAGGGTTAACAAAGTTTGTAAAATCTGTTTTAAGTAACTTGAGGGGTGTAGTTTCTACAATGGGGTCATTTATGGGGGTATCCACTATGTAAGCCCCACAAAGTGACTTCAGACCTGAACTGGTCCTTAAAAAGTGGGTTTTGGCCATTTTCTTAAAAATTTTAAGAATTGCTTCTAAAATTCTAAGCCTAATATTTTATGAGGTATCACTTTCTGTTTTAAAAGCAGAGAACTAGACATTTTGAAAATTGCAATTTTCTTCAAAATTTTTGGTAAGGTTGGGATTTTTTCATAAATAAAGGTGAAATATATTGACTAAAATTTATGACTATCATGAAGTACAATGTGTCACGAGAAAACAATCTCTGAATGACCTGGATAAGTAAAAGTGTTCCAAAGTTATTACCACATAAAGTGAGATATGTCAGATTTGCTAAATTAGGCCTGGTCAGGAAGGGGGCAAATGGCCCGGATGTAAAGTGGTTAATTTTGCTAGTAGAGTCATCCCTATGGGTAGAGCTTTTTCAAAGCGTCTTTATTTTTCCACCAGGGGTTTGAAATCTCCTAGCTCGCATATCCTTTTTACGAAATGCTTGAAGGATGATCTTTCTATTTGGTTAGAATTTTTACAGAACTTTAATGGTTGTAGTTTTTGGCAAAAAATTGTAGATTCTGATATCTTAGGTTTATTTACTGATGCTGCCGGGAGTTGTGGATACGTTTTTTTTTGGAAAGGTAATTGGTCTGCCAGGAAATGGCCTGATTCATGGATTAGTTGTGGCGTGACAAAGAATATTGTGTTTTTAGAGTTATTTCCTGTAATTTGGGGTTCCAGTAGCAATTTGGGGTTCAGAGTTTCGGAATAAGAGGATTTTGCTTCACACAGACAACAAAGGTGCTCTTTTTGTTATTAACACTTTATCGTCCAAATCAGAGTTAGTGGTTAGGCTATTAAGGCACCTGGTTCTTTTTTGTATGCAATGTAATATTTGGATCAAAGCAAAATATGCTGTAGGGTCATCAAATAGCTTAGCCGACTTTTTATCTCGCTTGCAGTTTGTGAAGTTTCAGTAACTCGCTCCAGAAGCAAATCAGCAAGGGATTCCATGCCCTCGTCATCTATGGGACCTTATTTGGGAATAATTTCTGATAATATTGTACGCTCGTTAGCACCCAGAACATGGGCTGCTTATGCAGCCGCATGTTGTGATTGGTTATTATTCAAGTGTGGTTCTAATGATGATTTTGGTAATGTCTCTGGTAAAGGTTTATTATTTATTGCAAGTTTGTGTGACAGGCAGCTATCTTTTTCTGCGGTCTCTTAGACGGTTTCAGGTATTTCCTTTATTCAAAAATTATATGGTGAGCAGCCCCTGTCTTCTTGCTTTTTTACATTAAACAAATGTTGAAAGGGTACAAAAAATGCTTTTCTAATGTTGATAATAGGAGGCCTATTTCTATTCAGATGTTATTAGATTTGTATAATGTTTCACCGGAGGTTTGTTTTGACTGTTTTGAAGTTTTATTATTCAGGACAGCTTTCATTCTCACGTTTTTTGCTGCTTTAAGAATTGGGGAACTGGTACCAGTCAGCAAGTCTGTCTGTTCTGGGTTAGCTTATTCAGATGTGTCAGTATAAGTGAGCTCACTAGAGATTTTTCTGAGATATTCTAAGACGGATCAATTTGGAAAAGGCAGGTTGATTAAGTTGAATTAGTGGGTGGGTTCTATTTTATGCCCAGTGGCTATTGCAAAGTCATGGTTAGCAGTGTGTCCGTCTATGTCGGGTCCTTAATTATTACACAAAGATTGTCCACCTTTGACTAGATTTCAGTTTTGTTCAGTTAAAAAATTTTTTTTAACCACCTCAGCCCCCAGTGCTTAAACACCCTGAAAGACCAGGCCACTTTTTACACTTCTGACCTACACTACTTTCACCGTTTATTGCTCGGTCATGCAACTTACTACCCAAATGAATTTTACCTCCTTTTCTTCTCACTAATAGAGCTTTCATTTGGTGGTATTTCATTGCTGCTGACATTTTTACTTTTTTTGTTATTAATCGAAATTTAACGATTTTTTTGCAAAAAAATGACATTTTTCACTTTCAGTTGTAAAATTTTGCAAAAAAAACGAGATCCATATATAAATTTTGCTCTAAATTTATTGTTCTACATGTCTTTGATAAAAAAAAAATGTTTGGGTAAAAAAAAAATGGTTTGGGTAAAAGTTATAGCGTTTACAAACTATGGTACAAAAATGTGAATTTCCGCTTTTTGAAGCAGCTCTGACTTTCTGAGCACCTGTCATGTTTCCTGAGGTTCTACAATGGCCAGACAGTACAAACACCCCACAAATGACCCCATTTCGGAAAGTACACACCCTAAGGTATTCGCTGATGGGCATAGTGAGTTCATAGAACTTTTTATTTTTTGTCACAAGTTAGCGGAAAATGATGATTTTTTTTTTCTTACAAAGTCTCATATTCCACTAACTTGTGACAAAAAATAAAAAGTTCTATGAACTCACTATGCCCATCATGAAATACCTTGGGGTCTCTTCTTTCCAAAATGGGGTCACTTGTGGGGTAGTTATACTGCCCTTGCATTCTAGGGGCCCAAATGTGTGGTAAGGAGTTTGAAATCAAATTCTGTAAAAAATGACCTGTGAAATCCGAAAGGTGCTCTTTGGAATATGGGCCCCTTTGCCCACCTAGGCTGCAAAAAAGTGTCACACATCTGGTATCTCTGTATTCAGGAGAAGTTGAGGAATGTGTTTTGGGGTGTCTTTTTACATATACCCATGCTGGGTGAGAGAAATATCTTGGTCAAATGCCAACTTTGTATAAAAAAATGGGAAAAGTTGTCTTTTGCCAAGATATTTCTCTCACCCAGCATGGGTATATGTAAAATGACACCCCAAAACACATTCCCCAACTTCTCCTGAGTACGGAGATACCAGATGTGTGACACTTTTTTGCAGCCTAGGTGTGCAAAGGGGCCCATATTCCAAAGAGCACCTTTCGGATTTCACAGGTCATTTACCTACTTACCACACATTAGGGCCCCTGGAAAATGCCAGGGCAGTATAACTACCCCACAAGTGACCCCATTTTGGAAAGAAGACACCCCAAGGTATTCCGTGAGGGGCATGGCGAGTTCCTAGAATTTTTTATTTTTTGTCACAAGTTAGTGGAAAATGATGATTTATTTATTTTTTATTTTTTTCATACAAAGTCTCATATTCCACTAACTTGTGACAAAAAATAAAAACTTCCATGAACTCACTATGCCCATCAGCGAATACCTTGGGGTCTCTTCTTTCCAAAATGGGGTCACTTGTGGGGTAGTTATACTGCCCTGGCATTCTAGGGGCCCAAATGTGTGGTAAGGAGTTTGAAATCAAATTCTGTAAAAAATGACCAGTGAAATCCGAAAGGTGCTCTTTGGAATATGGGCCCCTTTGCCCACCTAGGCTGCAAAAAAGTGTCACACATGTGGTATCTCCGTATTCAGGAGAAGTTGAGGAATGTGTTTTGGGGTGTCTTTTTACATATACCCATGCTGGGTGAGATAAATATCTTGGTCAAATGCCAACTTTGTATAAAAAAATGGGAAAAGTTGTCTTTTGCCAAGATATTTCTCTCACCCAGCATGGGTATATGTAAAATGACACCCCAAAACACATTCCCCAACTTCTCCTGAGTACGGAGATACCAGATGTGTGACACTTTTTTGCAGCCTAGGTGGGCAAAGGGGCCCATATTCCAAAGAGTACCTTTCGGATTTCACTGGTCATTTTTTACAGAATTTGATTTCAAACTCCTTACCACACATTTGGGCCCCTAGAATGCCAGGGCAGTATAACTACCCCACAAGTGACCCCATTTTGGAAAGAAGAGACCCCAAGGTATTCGCTGATGGGCATAGTGAGTTCATGGAAGTTTTTATTTTTTGTCACAAGTTAGTGGAATATGAGACTTTGTATGAAAAAAATAAAATAAAAAAATAAAAATCATCATTTTCCACTAACTTGTGACAAAAAATAAAAAATTCTAGGAACTCGCCATGCCCCTCACGGAATACCTTGGGGTGTCTTCTTTCCAAAATGGGGTCACTTGTGGGGTAGTTATACTGCCCTGGCATTTTCCAGGGGCCCTAATGTGTGGTAAGTAGGTGCTCTTTGGAATATGGGCCCCTTTGCCCACCTAGGCTGCAAAAAAGTGTCACACATCTGGTATCTCCGTACTCAGGAGAAGTTGGGGAATGTGTTTTGGGGTGTCATTTTACATATACCCATGCTGGGTGAGAGAAATATCTTGGCAAAAGACAACTTTTCCCATTTTTTTATACAAAGTTGGCATTTGACCAAGATATTTATCTCACCCAGCATGGGTATATGTAAAATGACACCCCAAAACACATTCCCCAACTTCTCCTGAGTACGGCGATACCAGATGTGTGACACTTTTTTGCAGCCTAGGTGGGCAAAGGTGCCCAAATTCCTTTTAGGAGGGTATTTTTAGACATTTGGATACCAGACTTCTTCTCACGCTTTGGGGCCCCTAGAATGCCAGGGCAGTATAAATACCCCACATGTGACCCCATTTTGGAAAGAAGACACCCCAAGGTATTCAATGAGGGGCAAGGCGAGTTCATCGAATTTTTTTTTTTGGCATAAGTTAGCGGAAATTGATATTTTTTATTTTTTTCTCACAAAGTCTCCCTTTCCGCTAACTTGGGACAAAAATTTCAATCTTTCATGGACTCAATATGCCCCTCACGGAATACCTGGGGGTGTCTTCTTTCCGAAATGGGGTCACATGTGGGGTATTTATACTGCCCTGGCATTCTAGGGGCCCTAAAGCGTGAGAAGAAGTCTGGAATATAAATGTCTAAAAAATTTTACGCATTTGGATTCCGTGAGGGGTATGGTGAGTTCATGTGAGATTTTAGTTTTTGACACAAGTTAGTGGAATATGAGACTTTGTAAGAAAAAAAAATAATAATTCCGCTAACTTGGGCCAAAAAAATGTCTGAATGGAGCCTTACAGAGGGTGATCAATGACAGGGGGGTGATCAATGACAGGGGGGTGATCAATGACAGGGGGGGTGATCAATGACAGGGGGGGTGATCAATGACAGGGGGGTGATCAATGACAGGGGGGTGATCAATGACAGGGGGGTGATCAATGACAGGGGGGGTGATCAATGACAGGGGTGGTAATCAATGACAGGGGGGTGATCAGAGAGTCTATATGGGGTGATCACCCCCCTGTCATTGATCACCCCACTGTAAGGCTCCATTCAGATGTCCGTATGTGTTTTGCGGATCCGATCCATGTTTCCGTGGATCCGTAAAAATCATACGGACATCTGAATGCAGCATGACGGGGGGGGGGGGGGGGGGGGGGGATCAATGACAGGGGGGGGGTGATCAATGACAGAGGGGTGATCAGGGAGTCTATATGGGGTGATCACCCCCCCTGGAAGGCTCCAGGGAGACGCCTGTATGTGTTTTGCGGATCCGATCCATCTATCAGTGGATCCGTAAAAATCAGGCGGACATCTGAATGGAGCTTTACAGGGGGTTGATCAATGACAGGGGTGTAATCAATGACAGGGGGGTGATCAGGGAGTCTATATGGGGTGATAACCACAGTCATTGATCACGCCCCTGTAAGGCTTCATTCAGACGTCCGTATGCGTTTTGCGGATCTGATCCCTCTATCAGTGGATCCGTAAAAATCATGCGGACATCTGAATGGAGCTTTACAGGGGGTTGATCAATGACAGGGGTGTAATCAATGACAGGGGGGTGATCAGGGAGTCTATATGGGGTGATAACCACAGTCATTGATCACGCCCCTGTAAGGCTTCATTCAGACGTCCGTATGCGTTTTGCGGATCTGATCCATCTATCAGTGGATCCGTAAAAATCATGCGGACATCTGAATGGAGCTTTACAGGGGGTTGATCAATGACAGGGGTGTAATCAATGACAGGGGGGTGATCAGGGAGTCTATATGGGGTGATAACCACAGTCATTGATCACGCCCCTGTAAGGCTTCATTCAGACGTCCGTATGCGTTTTGCGGATCCGATCCATCTATCAGTGGATCCGTAAAAATCATGCGGACATCTGAATGGAGCTTTACAGGGGGTTGATCAATGACAGGGGGGTAATCAATGACAGGGGGGTGATCAGGGAGTCTATATGGGGTGATAACCACAGTCATTGATCACGCCCCTGTAAGGCTTCATTCAGACGTCCGTATGCGTTTTGCGGATCTGATCCCTCTATCAGTGGATCCGTAAAAATCATGCGGACATCTGAATGGAGCTTTACAGGGGGTTGATCAATGAAAGGGTTGTAATCAATGACAGGGGGGTGATCAGGGAGTCTATATGGGGTGATAACCACAGTCATTGATCACGCCCCTGTAAGGCTTCATTCAGACGTCCGTATGCGTTTTGCGGATCTGATCCATCTATCAGTGGATCCGTAAAAATCATGCGGACATCTGAATGGAGCTTTACAGGGGGTTGATCAATGACAGGGGTGTAATCAATGACAGGGGGGTGATCAGGGAGTCTATATGGGGTGATAACCACAGTCATTGATCACGCCCCTGTAAGGCTTTATTCAGACGTCCGTATGCGTTTTGCGGATCCGATCCATCTATCAGTGGATCCGTAAAAATCATGCGGACATCTGAATGGAGCTTTACAGGGGGTTGATCAATGACAGGGGGGTAATCAATGACAGGGGGGTGATCAGGGAGTCTATATGGGGTGATCAGGGGTGATCAGGGGCTAATAAGGGGTTAATAAGTGACGGGGGGGGGTGTAGTGTAGTGTAGTGGTGCTTGGTGCTACTTTACTGAGCTACCTGTGTCCTCTGGTGGTCGATCCAAACAAAGGGGACCACCAGAGGACCAGGTAGCAGGTATATTAGACGCTGTTATCAAAACAGCGTCTAATATACCTGTTAGGGGTTAAAAAAAACACATCTCCAGCCTGCCAGCGAACGATCGCCGCTGGCAGGCTGGAGATCAACTCTCTTACCTTCCGTTCCTGTGAGCGCGCGCGCCTGTGTGCGCGCGTTCACAGGAAATCTCGCGTCTCGCGAGATGACGCGTAGATGCGTGATTGTGCGCAGCGCTGCCACCTCCGGAACGCGATCCTGCGTTAGGCGGTCCGGAGGTGGTTAAATGCATTGGGTTCTTTTAAAATTCCTTTAGGATTGGTGCTGCTACAGAAGCGGCCAATTGTGGTCTGGATGAATCAGTGATTCACAGAATCGGGCATTGGGACTCTCACAGAGTTAGGCTGTATGTTTGACCAGGTTTAATGTTTTCAGACTAATGTAATTTCTATTTTGCAGGCTCTCAATTTATAGTCTAGATTCTGGGCCACTCATTTATATTCTGAGCTCAGAAGCGAGCTGAAAAGAGATCTTATTCTACAAACCTTTCTTTTGACAGTTCAACATTGCAGATATTTTGGTGGGATAGTAGAGGACTAGTTTGGAAAAGACTGTTGGTTGAAATACGGAAATTAATTGGTAGATGGCCTTCGCCTAATATGATTATCATTCATGTTGGTGGTAACGATATAGGCAAAGTAAAGACATGCGATCTTTTAGGGGAAATGAAGAAAGATCTGGCTTTGTTACAATGCATGTTGCCACATATAAAATTAGTTTTTTCGGAAATTGTTCCTTGGCTAAGGTGGGCAGAGGCTGGTTGCATCTTTTTTGAGAAAATTAGAAAGCGGGTGAACCGAGAGATGGAAAAATTTCTTCCATTGCTTGGTGGTTTTAGTTATAGGCATGTGGACTTAGAAGGTTATGTCTCAGGTTTATACAGATCCGATAATGTACACCTGTCTGAGGTAGGTATCGATATATTTAATGTGGGCTTGCAGAATGCTATTGAAAAATGTCTGGAGTGCTTGTGGGGGGGCCTCGCCGTTTTAAGGATTGGCTTGTGGGGCTGTATCACTCAGCTATTAATGAGAGGATTTCTGTAATTATTGGAGTTTTAATGGTTATTTATTTCATGAAATTTAAGTTTTTAATTATTTATTAATTTATTAAGTTATTAAAGTGTTTTGCTATTTTAAGGTTACCCTTAATAAAGCATTGCTGCCATTTTTATTCCAAAGTGAGTTGTCATGTCGTCATTTATTAGATATTATGGGTTATGTGTTAAGTTTGAAAGGGGCCATTTGCCTCCATGTACAGGCCCGCCAAAGCGTTTCGCTTGGGGGACACATGGGCGCAATGACATCAATTTTTAGTATTATTGTATGGTTTTGCTTCTCCCCCCCCCCCCTTTGTTTTTCCCGCTTTTTTGTTACAGGTTTACCTCAAGTTGAAAAGTTCTTCCAGCAGGTTTTAATCGGTCTCACCTGAGTGTTGAATGCCAGCCAAGGATCTTCACTGATTGGTGCATGTTGTTGCTGGGGGAGATTTCTGGACATCTAATTGTTTTTTACGTCAGCGGTGGGAAAATGTTGGTCCTTAACCCCTTAAGGACTCAGCCCTATTTCACCTTAAGGACTTGGCCATTTTTTGCAAATCTGACCAGTGTCATTTTAAGTGCTGATAACTTTAAAACGCTTTGACTTATCCAGGCCATTCTGAGATAGTTTTTTCGTCACATATTGTACTTCATGACACTGGTAAAATGAAGTAAAAAAAAAATCATTTTTATTTATAAAAAAATACAAAATTTACCCAAAATTTGTAGAAAATTGCAAATTTTCAAGTTTCAATTTCTCTACTTCTATAATAGATAGTAATACCTCCAAAAATAGTTATTACTTTACATTCCCCATATGTTTGGATCATTTTGGGAATGATATTTTATTTTTTGGGGATGTTACAAGGCTTAGAAGTTTAGAAGCAAATCCGAAAATTTTTCAGAAATTTTCAAAAACCCAACTTTTAGGGACCAGTTCAGGTCTGAAGTCACTTTGCGAGGCTTACATAATAGAAACCACCCAAAAATGACCACATTCTATAAACTACACCCCTCAAGGTATTCAAAACTGATTTTACAAACTTTGTTAAGCCTTTAGGTGTTCCACAAGAATTAATGGAAAATAGAGATACAATTTCAAAATTTCACATTTTTGGCAGATTTTCCATTTTAATAATTTTTTTCCAGTTAAAAAGCAAGGGTTAACAGCCAAACCAAACTCAATATTTATGGCCCGAATTCTGTAGTTTACAGAAACACCCCATATGTGGTCGTAAACCACTGTACGGGCACACGGCAGGGCGCAGAATGAAAGGGATGCCATACGGTTTTTGGAAGGCAGGTTTTGCTGGACTGTTTTTTTTTTACACCATGTCCCATTTGAAGCCCCCCTGATGCACCCCTAGAGTAGAAATTCCATAAAAGTGACCCCATCTAAGAAACTACACCCCTCAAGGTATTCAAAACAGATTTTACAAACGTCGTTAGCCCTTTAGGTGTTCCACAAGAATTAATGGGAAATAGAGATACTATTTCAAAATTTCACATTTTTGGCAGATTTTCCAATTTAATAATTTTTTCCAGTTACAAAGCAAGGGTTAACAGCCAAACCAAACTCAATATTTATGGCCCTGAATCTGTAGTTTACAGAAACACCCCATATGTGGTCGTAAACCGCTGTACGGGAACACGGCAGGGCGCAGAAGGAAAGGAATGCCATACGGCTTTTGGAAGGCAGGTTTTGCTGGACTGTTTTTTTTGACACCATGTCCCACTTGAAGCCCCCCTGATGCACCCCTAGAGTAGAAACTCCCAAAAAGTGACCCCATTTTAGAAACTACGGGATAGGGTGGCAGTATTGCTGTTACTAGTTTAGGGTTCATATGATTTTTGGTTGCTCTATATTACACTTTTTGTGAGGCAAGGTAACAAGAAATAGCTGTTTTGGCACCGTTTTTATTTTTGTTATTTACAACATTCGTCTGACAGGTTAGATCATGTGATATTTTTATAGACCAGGTTGTCACGGACGATGCGATACCTAATATGTATACTTTCTTTTTATTTATGTAAGTTTTACACAATGATTTCATTTTTGAAGCAAAAAAAAACATGTTTTAGTGTTTCCATAGTCTGAAAGCCCTAATTTTTTCCGTTTTTGGGCGATAACCTTGGGTACGGTATGATTTTTGCGGGATGAGATGACGGTTTTATTGAGACTATTTTGGGGTGCGTGTGACTTTTTGATCGCTTGCTATTACACTTTTTATGATGTAAGGTGACAAAAAATGGTTTATTTAGCACAGTTTTTATTTTAAATTTTTTACGGTGTTCATCTGAGGGGTTAGGTCATGTGATATTTTTATAGAGCCGGTCGATACGGATGTGGCGATACCTAATATTTATATATTTTTTTAATGTAAGTTTTACACAATAATATCATTTTTGAAGAAAAAAAAAAATCATGTTTTAGTGTCTCCATATTCTGAGAGCCATAGTTTTTTCATTTTTTGGGCGATTATCTTAGGTAGGGTCTCATTTTTTGCGGAATGAGATGTAGGTTTGATTGGCACTATTTTGGGGTGCATATGACTTTTTGATCGCTTGCTATTACACTTTTTGTGATGTAAGGTGACAAAAAATGGTTTATTTAGCACAGTTTTTATTTTTTATTTTTTACAGTGTTCATCTCAGGGGTTAGGTCATGTGATATTTTTATAGAGCCGGTCGATATGGACGCGTCGATATCTAATATGTATACTTTTTTTTATTTATGTAAGTTTTACACAATAACAGCTTTTTTAAAACAAAAAAATGTTTTAGTGTCTCCATATTCTGAACCATAGTTTTTTTATTTTTTGGCCGATTGTCTCAGGTAGGGGCTCATTTTTTGCGTGATGAGGTGACGGTTAGATTGGTACTATTTTGGTGGGCAAACGCCTTTTTGATCGCTTGCTGTTGTACTTTTTGTGATGTAAGGTGACAAAAAAATGGTTTATTTAGCACAGTTTTTTTTTTTTTTTTTACGGCGTTCATCTGAGGGGTTAGGTCATGTGATATGTTTATAGAGACGGTCGATACGGACACGGCGATACCTAATATGTATACTCCCCCCCTATTTTTTACCAATTTTCTTTTTAACTTTATTTGGGGAAAATGACGTTTTTGTTTATTTTTACTTGAAACTTTTAATTTTTGGGGGCGAAAACGTTTTATTTTTTTCACTTTTTTTTTTCACTTTATTTTTTGTCCCACTTTGGGACTTGAACTTCTGGGGGTCTAATCCCCTGTACAATGCATTCCAATACATTCCAATACTTCTAGGGCCTGTACTCCACTGGCCTACAGTAAAATTATTATTCAGTGACCGCCTAATGTACCTCCAGCCACATAATCACTTGTTCTTTTCTGTCAGATGAATGCCTAATTTTTGGGGCCTGTACTGGCCTACAGTAAAATTGTTATTCAGTGACCGCCTAATGTACCACCAGCCACATAATCACTTGTTCTTTTCTGTCAGGCGAATGCCTAATTTTTGGGGCCTGTACTGGCCTACAGTAAAATTATTATTCAGTGACCGCCTAATATACCACCAGCCACATAATCACAAGCAGTGGCGTACATACCAGGGTCGCAGTCGCGACTGGGCCCGACCCGGCTGCCTGTGGACCCCCCCCAGGCCGCTGGCAGGGGACCCTCTGTACTCACATGTAATGGAGCGCTCTGATGGGGCCCGGCATGAAGTACAGTGGCAATTTCGGGCCCCATCAGAGCGCTCCATGCCTCCATTACATGTATAATATGGGGGTGGGGGGGGCCGGAGGGTCAAGGAAGGGGGGGGGGGGGGGGAGCGCACACTCACTCACACCCGGCCAGGCAGTTCCGTTTCCATAGTGAAGCAGGGAAACCTCTCTGCTCCCTGCTTCACTGATCTTCAGAGCTCAGGAGCTCCCCCTGCTGGCCCCAGATCGCGCTGCTGGCTGTGGGAGGAGAGCTGAAAGCCCGGCAATCTGCCTCCTCTTATCAGGGAAGAAGGTAAGTATGTGTATATATTTTTTTTCTAACGCTGCAGACTGGGGGCAGGAGGGGGGGGGGGTGTTTGATGGGCACAACTAGAGTGAGGGGGCACAAAAGTTGGCATCTCTACTGAGGGGCACCTAATCTGCCATAACTAATTTGAGGGGGGCACCTAATCTGCCATAACTAATTTGAGGGGGCACCTAATGTGGCATAACTACTGTGAGGGGGGCACATATAAAGGCATAACTATGAGGGGGCACATATGAAGGCATAACTACTGTGACGGGGCATGCAATCTGGCATAACCAATGTGAGGGGCACATATGTGGGCATATCTAATGTGAGGGGCACATAATCTGGCATAACCACTCTGAGGGGACACATATCTGGGCATATCTACTTTGAGGGGGCACATAACTGGGCATAAATACTGTGAAGGGGCACATAATCTGCCATAACTACTGTGAGGGGGGCACATAATCTGGCATTACTACTGTGAGGGTACACATAATCTGGCATTACTACTGTGAGGGGACACATAATCTGGCATAACCACTCTGAGGGGGCACATATCTGGGCATAACTACTGTAAGGGGACACATATCTGGGCATAATTACTGTGACAGGAACAAAGGTGGGCATAACTACTGTGAGGGGCCACAAGGTGGGCATTAGTACTGTGTGGTTGCACTTAGGGGAAATGTCCTAGATTACCCTGCTATACATTGGCATGGCTCAGTCTTACAGGCCAGCACAGCGCCCCCTGCTGGTGATTTCACAGGGGCAGTTACCATTCCTTCCTTATGTGATTATTCTTTCTTTCTCACCACAGGGACCTTGTTCTGGATCCAGCGGACATCACGCCGATGCCAGCGACACCCTGGATGAGGTAGGACCAGATTTTATGAGGACTGGGTGAGTGTAGCCATGCATTGGGCTTAGGGCTCTTTAACATGAGCGGATCCCATGCGGGTAATCCACTGCGTGAAAGACAGCCAAGCCCCGTTCCGGACAGCAGAGACACGGAGCAGTAACATGATTGATAATGCTCTGTGCCTCTCTGTGATCTTTTTACTACAAAATCACAGAGACATAAAGTTGTCACCGTGATTTTGTAGTAAAAAGATCACAGTCAATCATGTTACTGCTCCGTGTCTCCGTCCAGAATGGGGCTTGGCACTCAGTCACGCAGCGGATTACCCACACGGAAAGAGCCCTTAGTAAGAAAATCTGCCGGTTCTTTGTAAAAATGTTTGCACTGTGGCCCATTACACTATAGTTACACCACTGGTAGGGGAGGTTAGTGGGGGAAGGGGGTGGAGGCAGGTTGGGGAGGGGCGATGGGGAGGGGGCCCCATAGATCAGTTTCGCACCGGGGCCCCATGGATTGTGTGTACGCCACTGATCACAAGTTCTTTTCTGTCAGGTGAATGCCTAATTTTTAGGGCCTGTACAGGCCTACAGTAAAAATTGTATCCACTGACTGTCTAATATACCTCCAGCCACATAATCACTTGTTCTTTTCTGTCAGGTGAATGCTTAATTTTTGGGGACTGTACTCCCGTGGCCTAAAATAAAAAATTTCTAGGCTCCAGCAGGGCATATTTTTGAGAGTTTCCCTTTAAGACGCATCAAAATGGCCCATGATTAAAATACATCTTTTTTGTGGGAATTTTTGCCATTGATCCCCCTCTGGTATGTCACTGTCCATGTTGTGGGATAATTTGTGCACTTCTAGTAAGTATTTGGTGGCTGCAAATATGACCCGAAGGTTTTTCAGGTTCGCCTGCCATTAAAGTGAATGGGGCCCGCCGCGAAAACGTGGTTTGCGAACATTTGATCGCGAACGCGCGTTCGTGAAACGTCCCGGCCGATGTTCGTCCATTACTACTCATAAGGCCCCCACAGAACGTTTTTGTAAGGGACCCCCCTGGCCCATCCAGCTTTCCAGTACATGTGTGTCAAACACTCCCAGAACACAAGTCATGATTTTTTATGAACTGGAAAAAAAAAATTCATTTGAAAAATTCTTTTTTTTATAGAAAGTCAACCTCTACCTTTATCCACTTTCTATGTCAGGGACGCTGGAATCGTTGCTTCATAAGGATGGCATTTGTCCTGAAATTTGTGAGTGCATTTACAGCAGACATTTTAAAACTGCCTCCAGCCACCGCTCAGAAATGTATACAGTAACTACTGACGTCAATGGAAGTTGTAAATCATATCTTTGCATTCAGCTCCACCTAGTGGTGGATAGTGGAAAATGCATGAAATCTATGTGGAGGACAGGAAAAGGAGTTCATAGTATGCCACTGGTTAACAGGTTTCTTTTTTGGAGATTATAGGTGTGGAGCACAACTTTATGCACATAAACTGTAGCCTAAAATTATGTTTAAACCCGAATAAGAATAACCAGAGATGAGCGAAGTATTGGAAAATTTGTTTCAGCTGTTTATTGCTGAATATTACAATAAATTTGTGATTCATGATGAATTACTTCGTCATGAAGCGCATTTCTTAGCAAGTAGTTGGTGCAATGACAGGGAATGGTGATTACATACAATCCCCCCTTCCCGACATTGTACCCCTCAAATGCCGTATTTATCGTTGATCGACGCATCTGACTATATTGAAGTGTAAAATGTAAAAAAATAAACCTAAATCATACTCACCTCATCCATTTGATCGCGAAGAG
Source organism: Bufo bufo (assembly GCF_905171765.1). Taxonomy (NCBI): domain Eukaryota; kingdom Metazoa; phylum Chordata; class Amphibia; order Anura; family Bufonidae; genus Bufo; species Bufo bufo. Next base: position 174,978,924 of record NC_053396.1, read on the forward strand.
TCGTCCGCCATCTTGATTGAAGAATTATCACTATGGGACTGCCGGAACTCCAATAGAGGTCAATGGAGGGTGGCCACAGGTCCCAGAGATGGGTCCCGCACCTATCTGACATTTGTGGCATATACTAGAAATATGGCACAAATCTTTAAATGGAAAAATGTATTTAACCCCTTCCGGACCAGCGTCGTAATAGCACGGCGCAGCGGGACGTGATTAGCCGCCCAGTGCAGTACTATTACGGCGCAGCTCCTGCACCCGCCCGATCAGCGGCAGGGGTCCAGCAGTCAGTTATAGCTGGACCCCTGCTGTATGTGCCGGCATCAGTGAAAAGCACCGATGGTGGGGCATTAACCCTTGACGTGCTGCTGTCAGCCCTGACCGCGGCACGTGCGATGTCTGTGTGGGGATTAGAGCAGCCATGTGGTCCCCACGCTGCTGTGACAGGGACCTGATGTCAGGGAAGGCAGCCCGATGCCTTCCTTAGGTATCGTGGCTGCTTTCCGTGACAGCCTGTGAGATCCAACCCCCTGGATCTCACAGGCAATCTGACTGAAGTGTATTACAGTGTGTAATACACTTGCAGCCAATGCATCACAATACAGAAGTATTGTGATGCATTGTAAAGGGGAGCAGACCCCCAAAAGTTGAAGTCCCAGAGTGGGACAAAAAAAAATGTAATAAAATAATAAAAATAAAAAAATAATTGAAAGTTTCAAGTAAAAATTTTTTTTCAAAAAATAGGAAAAAAGGAATGTAGACATATTAGGTATCGCCACGTCCGTATCGACTGGCTTTATAAAAATGTCACATGACCTAACCCCTCAGATGAACACCATAAAAAAAAAAAAAAAAAAACTGTGCTAAAAAACTTTTTACTAAAACTGCAATACCAAGCGATCAAAAAGGCGTATGCCTCCAAAATAGTACCAATCTAACCGTCAGCTAATCCCGCAAAAAATGAGCCTCTACTTAAAACAATCGCTCAAAAATTTTAAAAAAAACTATGGCCCTCAGACTATGGAAACACTATAACATTATTGCTTTTATTGTGTTAAATGTAAAAAAAAAAAAGTAGACATATTAGGTTTTGCCAGGTCCGTAACGACCTGGTCTATAAAAATATCACATGACCTAACCCCACAGATGAACACCGTAAAAAAAAAAAAGGGTAAAAAAAGCAATTTTTTGTCACCTTAGGCTGGGTTCACACGAGCGTGTCCGGATTAGTTCCGGATGCGTCCCGGTGTGTTGCGGCAAACCCGCGCGAGTAGGAATGCAATTGCAGTCAGTTTTGACTGCGATTGCGTTCCGATGTTCAGTTTTTATCGTGCGTGTGCAATGTGTTTTGCACGCGCGTGATAAAAAACCGACTGTGGTACCCAGACCCGAACTTCTTCACAGAAGTTCAGGTTTGGGTTCGGTGTTGTGTAGATGTTATTATTTTCCCTTATAACATGGTTATAAGGGAAAATAATAGCATTCTGAAAACAGAATGCATAGTAAGTGATCAGTTGAGGGTTAAAAAAAATAAATAAAATTAACTCACCTTCTCCGTTTGTTCGCGTAAGTCCCGGTCTCTTCTTTACTTCTCAAAAGATGAACTATGGGCTAAAGGACCTTTGGTGACGTCAGATCACATGCTCCAATCACATGGTCCATCACCGCAGTGTTCGCCTGATCAGGCCTGATCTTGTGCGCACACTTGCGTTCAGTCCGCCCCACCGCAGTGACAGAATTATTTTTTTTTCTGATTACTGCAAAAACACTGTAAAATCGCTGCGGCGCTATAAAGATCACTTTTGAGGGGCATGGTGAGTTCATAGAAGATTTTTTATTTTTTTGGCACAAGTTAGCGGAAATTGATTTATTTTTTTTCTTGCAAAGTCTCATATTCCACTAATTTGTGCCAAAAAATAAAATCTCACATGAACTAACCATACCCCTCACGGAATCCAAATGCGTAAACATTTTTCGACATTTATATTCCATACTTCTTCTCACGCTTTAGGGCCCCTAAAATGCCAGGGCAGTATAAATACCCCACAAGTGACCCCATTTTGGGAAAGAAGACACCCCAAGGTATTCCGTGAGGGGCATGGCGAGTTCATGTAAAATTGTATTTTTTCTCACAAGTTAGTGAAATATGAGACTTTGTAAGAAAAAAAAAAAATCATCATTTTCCGCTAATTTGTGCCAAAAAAATAAAAATTCTAGGAACTCGCCATGCCCCTCACGGAATACCTCAGGGTGTCTTCTTTCCAAAATGGGGTCACTTGTGGGGTATTTATACTGCCCTGGCATTGTAGGGGCCCTAAAGCGTGAGAAGTAGTTTGGAATTCAAATGCGTAAAAAATGCGCTGTTACATTCTAGCACCTCAAGAAACATGACAGGTGCTCAGAAAGTCAGAGCTGCTTCAAAATGCGGAAATTCACATTTTTGTACCATAGTTTGTAAATGCTATATCTTTTGCGCAAACCAATAAATATACACTTATTGCATTTTTTTTTATCAAAGACATGTTGAACAATAAATTTAGAGAAAAAATTATATAGAAATGTAGTTTTATTTGAAAATTTTTACAACCAAAAGTGAAAAATTTCTTTTTTTTGCAAAAATTTCGGTAAATTTCGATTAATAACAAAAAAAGTAAAAATGTCAGCAGCAATGAAATACCACCAAATGAAAGCTCTATTAGTGAGAAGAAAAGGAGGTAAAATTCATTTGGGTGCCAAGTTGCATGACCAAGCAATAAACCGTTAAATTTGTGGAGTGCCGATTTGTAAAAAAGGGCCTGGTCACTAGGGGGGTATAAACCTGTGGTCCTTAAGTGGTTAAGTTGGCATCATTTTGTAAATGTAATTTTATTTTTTTAGGACGTTAGTAGGCTTAGAATTTTAGAAGCAATTCTAAAAAAAAATTAAGAAAATTGCCAAAATCCACTTTTTAAGGACCAGTTCAGGTCTGAAGTCACTTTGTGGGGCTTAAATAGTGAATACCCCCATAAATGACCCCATTGTAGAAACTACACCCCTCGAGTTACTTAAAACTAATTTTACAAACTTTGTTAACCCTTTAGGTGTTCCACAAGAATTAAAGGAAAAGGGAGATCAAATTTTGAAATTTCCCTTTTTTGGCAGATTTTCGATTTTAATCCATTTTTTTCTTTAACACAGCCAAACAAAATTAAATATTTATTACCCTGATTCTGCGGTTTACAGACACACCCCACATGTGGTCGTAAACTGATGTAAGGGCACACGGCAGTGCTCATAAGAAAAGGAGCGCCATGTTTAGCTGAGCTGGTTTTTAGATGCCATGTCCCATTTGAAGCCCCCCTGATGCACCCTTACAGTCGAAACTCCCAAAAAGTGGCCCCATTTTGGAAACTAGGGGATAAGGTGGCAGTTTTATTTGTACTATTTTGGGGTACATATGATTTTTAATTGCTCTATGTTACGTTTTTTGTGAGGCAAGGTAGCCAAAAATGGCTGTTTTGGCACAGTTTTTATATTTATATCTGACAGGGTAGATCATGGGCTATTTTTATAGAGCAGGTTGTTACGGATGCAATGATATCAAATATGTCTACTTTCTTTGTTTGTTTGTTTCAGTTTTACCTAATAAAGCATTTTTGAAAAATAATTATGTTTTTGTGTCTCCATTTTCTGAACGCCATATTTTATTTTATTTTTTCTGCCAATCGTCTTGTGCAGGGGCTCGTTTTTTGCAGGAAGAGTTGACGTTTTTATTGGTACCATTTTTGGCTACATACGATTTTTTTGATAATTCGTTATAACACTTTATGGGGCAAGGTGACCAAAAAATTGGTTGTTTTAGCATAGTTTTTATTTATTTATTTTTACAGCGTTCACCTGAGGGGTTTGGTCATGTGACATTTTTATAGAGAAGATAGTTACGGATGTGGCGATACCTAATATGTATACTTTTTCTTATTTATTCAAGTTTTACACAATAAACCAAAAAAATTATGTTTTAGTGTCTCCATCGTCTGAGAGGCATAGCTTTTTGAATTTTTTGACCGATTGTCTTAGTTAGGATCTCATTTTTTGCAGGATGAAGTGACAGTTTGATTGGTCCTATTTTGTGGGGCATACGCCTTTTTGATCGCTAGGTTTTGCACTTTATGTGATGTTAGGTAACAAAAAATTGCTTTTTTGGCACAGTATTTATATATTATATATATTTTTTTTTTACGGTGTTTACCCGAGGGGTTAGGTCATGTGATATTTTTTATAGAGCTTGTTGTTACAGACACAACGATTAGAGATGTCGCGAACATAAAATTTTCCGTTCGCGAACGGCGAACGCGAATTTCCGCGAATGTTCGCGAACGGGCGAACCGCCTTAGACTTCAATAGGCAGGTGAATTTTAAAACCCACAGGGACTCTTTCTGGCCACATTAGTGATGGAAAAGTTGTTTCAAGGGGACTTACACCTGGACCGTGGCATGCCGGAGGGGGAACCATGCCAAAACTCCCATGGAAAATTACGTAGTTGACGCAGAGTCGGGTTTTAATCCATAAAGGGCATAAATCACCTAACATTCCTAAATTGTTTGAAATAACATGCTTTAATACATCCAGTGTGTGTATACGATCAGGTATGATGTTGTATCGATCAGGTAGTGTAAGGGTTACGCCCGCTTCACAGTGACAGACCAAACTCTGACAGACCAAACTCCCCGTTTAACGCACCGCAAACAACCGCAAAGAGTTGTCAATAGTTGACACACTTATGACATAAATTTTATTCCTCTATGCGTCAATCTTGGTGTAGTGATGACTGTGCTCGTGCGCACGTTTGGGAGATTGCAGGCGATGGCGGTTTTTCAAAGCCTATGGTCGTGCTGAGGTAGTTCAGTGACAGTTAAGTGACCCAGAAAACAATGATTCTGCAGTGTGGGCCCATTGTTGGCCTAGTAGGCTAGTAGGCTTTAATGATCACTTTAGATGATCACAAAGAAAATTAATGTTTTTTCTATGAAAAATTATCCAGCCGATCGGTTTTGGTCTGTTCACAATGAAGCAGCGACCTTATCATCTGGGGTGTGCCAACATTGCCAACACACTCATAGAGGTGATCGCTTCATTGTGATACGCAAGCCCCTTCACCACAGCAAGGTAATGATCACGAAGGGGAATTGACACATGTATGTGCCTTTTTTTTTTTTTTGCAGCCACAGTGCAGCACCAGAGGCCAGAAAAATTAGGCATGTACACATGCCTGAAAAAAATAGGTATTGTTGCAGCCGCAATTGATGTTTTCCAGGCAGAAAGTGCACTAAAACATTGCGTCTTGAACCCTAGTTGGTGGCGGAGAAGTCACACAAGTCATCCGGCATGCAGAGATTAAATACAGCAGCGTGTGGACCATTTTTAGCCCAAGGCATCTCATCAGGCCTTTTTTAGTCAAATGCATCACCCACTGTCAGTCCCTTCGGGATCCATGCCTCATTCATCTTAATAAAGGTGAGGTAATCTAGACTTTTTTGACCTAGACGACTTCTCTTCTCAGTGACAATACCTCCTGCTGCGCTTAAGGTCCTTTCTGACAGGACACTTGAAGCGGGGCAGGCCAGAAGTTCTATCGCAAATTGGGATAGCTCAGGCCACAGGTCAAGCCTGCACACCCAATAGTCAAGGGGTTAATCGCTCCTCAGAGTGTCGATATCTGCAGTTAAGGCGAGGTAGTCTGCTACCTGTCGGTCGAGTCGTTCTCTGAGGGTGGACCCCGAAGGGCTGTGGCGATGCGCAGGACTTGAAAAGCTCTGCATGTCCTCCATCAACAACACGTCTGTAAAGCGTCCTGTCCTTGCCGGCGTGGTGGTGGTAGGAGGAGGATTACTTTCACCTCTTCTGTTTGATTCCCGTTGTGCTGTGACATCACCCTTATATGCTGTGTAAAGCATACTTTTTAACTTGTTTTGGAACTGCTGCATCCTTTCCGACTTACGGTATTTCGGTAACATTTCAGCCACTTTCTGCTTATACCCAGGGTCTAGTAGTGTGGCCACCCAGTGCAGGTCGTTCTCCTTCAGCCTTTTTATACGAGGGTCCCTCAACAGGCATGACAGCATGAAAGACCCCATTTGCACAAGGTTGGATGCCGAGCTACTCATGTCCCATTCCTCGTCCTCACTGATCTCATTGAAGGTCTGTTCTTCCCCCCATCCACGTACAACACCACGGGTCCCAGATAGATGACAACGAGCACCCTGGGATGCCTGCTGTGGTTGGTCTTCCTCCTCCTCAAAGCCACATTCCTCCTCTGACTCCTCTTCCTCAGACTCCTCTTCCAGCGTTGTCGCAGGACCAGCAAGCGATGATGATAAGGCTGTTTCTGGTGGTGATGGTGACCACAACTCTTCCTCTTTACGCTCATCTACGGCCTGATCAAGCACTCTTTGCAGGGCACGCTCCAGGAAGAAAACAAATAGAATGAGGTCGCTGATGGTGCCTTCGGTGCGACTGACTAGGTTTGTCACCTCCTCAAAAGGACGCATGAGCCTACAGACATTGCGCATGAGCGTCCAGTAATGTGGCAAGAAAATACCCAGCTCCGCAGAGGCTGTCCTAGCACCCCGGTCATACAAATACTCGTTGACGGCTTTTTCTTGTTGGAGCAGGCGGTCGAACATTAGGAGTGTTGAATTCCAACGTGTCGGGCTGTCGCAAATCAAGCGCCTCACTGGCATGTTGTTTCGCCGCTGAATATCGGAAAAGTGCACCATGGCCGTGTAGGAACGGCTGAAATGGCCACACACCTTCCTGGCCTGCTTGAGGACGTCCTGTAAGCCTGGGTACTTATACACAAAGCGTTGTACAATCAGATTCAACACATGTGCCATGCATGGCACATGTGTCAACTTTCCCAAATTCAATGCCGCCAACAGATTGCTACCGTTGTCACACACCACTTTGCCGATCTCCAGTTGGTGCGGGGTCAGCCACTGATCCACCTGTGCATTCAGCGCGGACAGGAGTGCTGGTCCGGTGTGACTCTTTGCTTTCAGGCAAGTCAACCCCAAGATGGCGTGACACTGTCGTATCCTGGATGTGGAATAGCCCCTGGGGAGCTGGGGGGGGGGGAGTATCAGTGGTCAGATGGACCCTTGCCCCAACACTGTGTGCCAGACATGCCATGACTTCCTTTTCCACAATAGAGTACAGGTTGGGGATTGCCTTTTGTGAAAAAAAAATTTGGCCGGTTACCTTCCACTGCGGTGTCCCAATAGCTACAAATTTTTTGAAGGCCTCAGACTCCACCAGCTTGTATGGTAAAAGCTGGCGGGCTAAGAGTTCCGACAAGCCAGCTGTCAGACGCCGGGCAAGTGGGTGACTCTGTGACATTGGCTTCTTACGCTCAAACATTTCCTTGACAGACACCTGGCTGTGGGCAGATGAGCAGGAACTGCTGAAGGTGAGAGGCGGAGTGGCGGGTGGTTAAGAGGGGGCAAGGAGGACAGCAGTGGTTGACGTGGATGAAGATGCTGGACCAGGAGGAGGATGGTGGCTTTGAGTTTGTGTGCTTCTTGTACTCATGTGTTGATCCCATAGGCGTTCTCTTCTAGCGGGCACCCACGTGACATCCACGGACACATCGTCATCATCAACCGCTTCAACCGCTTCACTTGTATCTGACAACTCAGCAAAGGAAGCAGCAGCGGGTACAACATCATCATCATCACACCGTACGTCCATGTGTGTAACTGAGACATATCTCTGTTATCTACATCCTCTGGCAATAATGGTTGCGCATCACTTATTTCTTCCAACTGATGTGTAAATAACTCCTCTGACAGATCAAGTGAAGAGGCTGTGGTGCTAGTGTTGGTGGTGGCGGCGGGGGGGCGAGTGGTAACTTGAGAGGTGCCCGAAGCTGAGCTGGAGGAGGATGGTGCATCAAGGTTCCGAGCGGAAGCTGTAGAAGATTGGGTGTCCTGTGTAAGCCAGTCAACTATGTCCTCAGAATGTTTCGAGTTCAGGGTACGTGGCCTCTGAACACTGGGCATTATTCTAGGGCCAAAGGAAATCACAGCACCACGACCACGACGGCCCTGCGGGGTGGCCTTCCTCTGCCTGTCATTTTTTTTTAGATTAGTGGTACTATGCGTGCAAGGTACTGTGCCACCCTATATGAGTGGTGGGCAGTGGGCACAGTACAGTCAGTGGGCCTGACACTCACTGGCAGGCAACTGCAATTATATTACAGAGGAAAAATTAAATGAATTTTTTTAACAGCAAGGTGCTGTGCTACCCTATCTGAGTGGTGGGCACAGTACAGTCTGTGTGCCTGACACTCACTGGCAGGCAACTGCAATTATATTACAGAGGAAAAATTTAATGACGTTTTATCTGCAAGGTACTGTGCCACCCTATATGAGTGGTGTGCACCCAGTACAGTCTGTGGGCCTGTGGCCTCTCACACACGGGCAAGCAACTGCAATATATACACTGCTCAAAAAAATAAAGGGAACACTTAAAGAACACAATGTAACTCCAAGTCAATCACACTTCTGTGAAATCAAACTGTCCACTTAGGAAGCAACACTGAGTGACAATCAATTTCACATGCTGTTGTGCAAATGGGATAGACAACAGTTGGAAATTATAGGCAATTAGCAAGACACCCCCAATAAAGGAGTGGTTCTGCAGGTGGTGACAACAGACCACTTCTCAGTTCCTATGCTTCCTGGCTGATGTTTTGGTCACTTTTGAATGCTGGCGGTGCTTTCACTCTAGTGGTAGCATGAGACGGAGTCTACAACCCACACAAGTGGCTCAGGTAGTGCAGCTTATCCAGGATGGCACATCAATGCGTCAATGAGGCAAGAAGGTTTGCTGTGTCTGTCAGCGTAGTGTCCAGAGCATGGAGGCGCTACCAGGAGACAGGCCAGTACATCAGGAGACGTGGAGGAGGCCGTAGGAGGGCAACAACCCAGCAGCAGGACCGCTACCTCCGCCTTTGTGCAAGGAGGAACAGGAGGAGCACTGCCAGAGCCCTGCAAAATGACCTCCAGCAGGCCACAAATGTGCATGTGTCTGCTCAAACGGTCAGAAACAGACTCCATGAGGGTGATATGAGGGCCCGACATCCACAGGTGGGGGTTGTGCTTACAGCCCAACACCGTCCAGGACGTTTGGCATTTGCCAGAGAACACCAAGATTGGCAAATTGGCCACTGGCGCCCTGTGCTCTTCACAGATGAAAGCAGGTTCACACTGAGCACATGTGACAGACGTGACAGTCTGGAGACGCCGTGGAGAACGTTCTGCTGCCTGCAACATCCTGCAGCATGACCGGTTTGACATTGGGTCAGTAATGGTGTGGGGTGGCATTTCTTTGGAGGGCCGCACAGCCCTCCATGTGCTCGCCAGAGGTAGCCTGACTGCCATTAGGTACCGAGATGAGATCCTCAGACCCCTTGTGAGACCATATGCTGGTGCGGTTGGCCCTGGGTTCCTCCTAATGCAAGACAATGCTAGACCTCATGTGGCTGGAGTGTGTCAGCAGTTCCTGCAAGACAAAGGCATTGATGCTATGGACTGGCCCGCCCGTTCCCCAGACCTGAATCCAATTGAGCACATCTGGGACATCATGTCTCGCTCTATCCACCAACGTCACGTTGCACCACAGACTGTCCAGGAGTTGGCAGATGCTTTAGTCCAGGTCTGGGAGGAGATCCCTCAGGAGACCGTCCGCCACCTCATCAGGAGCATGCACAGGCGTTGTAGGGAGGTCATACAGGCACGTAGAGGCCACACACACTACTGAGCCTCATTTTGACTTGTTTTAAGGACATTACATCAAAGTTGGATCAGCCTGTAGTGTGTTTTTCCACTTTAATTTTGAGTGTGACTCCAAATCCAGACCTCCATGGGTTGAAAAATTTGATTTCAATTTTTGTGTGATTTTGTTGTCAGCACATTCAACTATGTAAAGAACAAAGTATTTCAGAAGAATATTTAATTAACTCAGATCTAGGATGTGTTATTTTTGTGTTCCCTTTATTTTTTGGAGCAGTGTATATATAGAAAAAATAAAATAAAAGCAGACTGATGTACCAGCCCTAAAAAGGGCTTTTTGGGGTGCTGTCAGGACGCTGTCCTTACAGCAGATGAGTCTTTTAGGACTGGAGTGGACACAGAACACTGACCTAGCTAACGATTTCCCTATTAATTCAGCAGCAGCAGCACTCTTCCTGCTCTAACACTGCAGCTTCAGAATGAATCTAAGAGGGCTGCCGTCCTTGTTTTTTTAGAGGAGGTGGGAGAGTCTGGGAGGGAGGGTATGCTGATTGGCTGGAATGTGTATGCTGACTGTGAGGTACAGGGTCAAAGTTTGCTTAATGATGACATATAGGGGGTGGACCGAACATCGCATATGTTCGCCCGCCGCGGCGAACGTGAACAAGCGATGTTCGCCGGGAACTGTTCGCCGGCGAATAGTTCGGGACATCTCTAAAGGCGATACCCAATATGTATACTTTATTTATTTATTTTACTTTAACATAAAAATAGCATTTTTAAACAATAAAAATGATGTTTTAATGTGTTTATGTTCTGAGAGCTGTAGTTTTTTTTTATTTTTTTAGCAATTTTCTTATGTAGGGGCTCATTTTTTGCGGGATGAGTTGACATTTTTTTTTGGTACCATTTTGTGGGACATACGCATTTTTGATCACTTGGTGTTGCACTTTTTGTAATGTAGGGTGACAAAAATAGCTTTTTTTGACACAGCTTTTTTTTTAATGGTATTTATCGGACTGGGTGGATCATGTGATATCTTTATAGAGCCGACCGTCACGGACGCGGCAATACCAAATATGTCTATTTTATTTATTATTTTATATCTTAAAAAAAAAAAAAATTATCCTTACTTGGGGAATTTTTTTTTTACATGTTAAATATTGTTTTTCTTTTTTTATTTAACACTTTATTTTTATTTTTTTAATTTTACACTTTGCGTCCCCCATAAGATCATACAAGACCTCTGGGGGACATTTAAGTTCACTTTTTTTTTTTCAACTATTGCTTTCTCCTGTAACTGGATCTGACATAGTAGCCTCAGTTACAGGGAAAATACACCCCCCAGAGAGGCTGTACAGCCTCAGTACACGGCTGATCGAGGTCTGTACAAGACCTGACAGCTCCTGCACTCTCCCGGCCCCGGCAATCACATGACCTGATCTGTATTCACAGCGATCTAGAAGGCAGGGACACCTGGGAACTGTCCCTGCCTTCTCTCTGGGTTGCCCTGCTGTCACTGACAGCGGGCAACCCGATCAGCAGCTGCACGATTAGTGTGCAGCTGCATCTCTGAATGGACGTTCAGAAAGGTCAATCCAGAGATAGAGATCCACGTCCCGGATGTTTAAAGTCAACGGGCGGACGGGAGGTGGTTAAGTAATTGATATATTAGGGAATTGCTGAAAACTTGATTAATAACATGGCAGCGTCAACAGCTTCTATTGCCTCTAATCGCTATCACTAATACCAACCGCCATATAGGAACAGGGGCATCGCTAGGGCTTTTTATCCGGGGCCAGGGCCCCGAATCAAACTACCATGCCCTGAACCTCGGGAGACTGGTGGTGACTGGTTGCAGTGCTGCACACTGCAATATTACATTTATTAAGGCAGCTACTCGGCTTACATCAGCTGCGACATGACATCTGATTCCTAGGCTGGTTCAGCTCAGATGACTCACTCACACAGCCGGGTGCCGGCGGCGCCAGCGCAATACCGCTGCGCTAAGTACGGCAGCGACTACTGTAGTGGATCTTCTAACCTGATTGGCTGCTGGCTCCTCCTCACTTCTCCTCTTACTGGTTATCCTGTGGGTTCACATGAAGTCGGGCTGGCTCAGCTGCTCCTTGCCCGTCTTATCAGTACTGGGCTGGCAGGAAGTGAGGCTCAGCTCAGCAATAGCCTGAGACAAAGTGCAAGCTGCGCAGCCTTGGCTTTTACTAAAAAGTTTTTAGGGACCCACAAGAACAACAACAGCAGCAGTGGCAGTGCAGCAGGAATATAGAGGTGTGTTGTGTTGGCAAGACTCAGTAACACAGCAGAGCGGGCTCCTGGACAGGCAGTGTGACTAAATAATCTCCCAGTCATAAAGAGGCAGTGTCCCAAACCCCGAGTGTGTCAGGAAACCAACAGGCAGAAAGAAGTTGCCTGGGCTAGAGGGAGTGATGTTATTTACATGGGACTGTATGTTGTAGGGGGCTCTAGATAGAGAGGGATGTTATTTATATGGGACTGTATATTGGAGGGGGCTGGGGAGATGGTGTGATGTTATTTACATGGGACTGTATGGTGGAGGGAGGAATATAACTACAGGGGGCACTGCAAATCCAGGGGACATTATAGGCGCTTTTATTACTACTGGGGGCTTTATAGGAGGGACCTATAGATCTGCCTTATTTCTACTAAAAGCGCTATGGGGGGCCTTATTACTACTAAGGGGTCTGTAGAGAGCTTTATTACCATTGGGGGAAAAATAGGGGGCCTTGTTTGTACTGGGGGCTCTGTGAGGGTATTATTAATACTAAAGGGCTCTTCTACTTATGGGGGACCTCTTGGGGAGCGTTATCATGGTTGGGGGCACTGTAGGGGGCAATATTACTAATGAGGGCATTCTAGAAGGGAATTACTATTTGTGGGACTATTAGGAGCGCTATTACTATGGGGGGGGGGGGGTCTATCTGTATGAAAGCTATTTTTCTTCAGGATAGTATCTGGGGTATTGGGGGGCACAGCGAGCAGCAGGATAACACTGTGGGGACTCCAGGTTGGGGGATGATGACAGAAAAGTGATGAAGCTAAGATGTCTGTGTGTCACACTCTGCAGAGACGAGGCGCGACTGAAAGAAGTTGTACAGACCAAATAGAGAAGATGATAACAGAGAAGATCTACATCAGAGGAGACGTCACCTGGAGGCCCTGGATGTGACAGGTATGTAGTTTGAATATGAACTTACATTCTTGTCTAATTCTGCTTCTGCAAGAGTCCAGGAGGCGGAGCTTTACTGTGAAGTCCTCTCTGCGTTGACCTGCTTCAGTCCCACCCCTCTGCCCTGAGTGACAGCTGTAGTGCTCTCCCTGTTGGATGCTACAGCTGTCACTCAGAGCAGGAGGGAGGGGCTCTGAAGCCGCTTAATGCAGAGACTAAAGTGAAGCTCCGCCTCCTGTGCTATTCAAATAATTTGTATCTGATTAGAAAACTGACAGCTTCTTTTCATAACAATATTGGTATAAACATGGCATTCTGATGTCAGAACCTGACAATTATAAGAGTTACACAGGCGCTGACCAAGCTCCTACCACAACTGCTAGCTGCTAGGTTCAGGGCAAGTGCCGATCTCAGCAGTTTAACCCCTTAGATGCCATGATCAAAAGCAATCCTGGCACCTAAGGTCTTTGGCAAAGAGTGGTAGCTCCCTCTGTCTAGCCAGCAGCACACTGCAATGCAATCTTGGGGTGCTGATGCCTTACTATGGCAGCCAGAAGCCTTACAAATGCTGAGTTTTTGGGGTTTTTTTTGCATTTTTTCCCTACAAAGAATTAACACTAGCTAAACATTAAATTTCCTGTATCTTAAAATGGAACCACTGAAAAATACAACTCGACCATCAATAAAAGAAAAAGGTCACATTGACAGAAAAAAAAATCAAAAGTTATGGCTCTTGGAACGTGACAATGAAAATGCAAACAAAATTTGGAGAAAACAGACCCTGGTCTTCCTAGTGACCAAAGGTTTAGATGCACGTCCTGTGGCCTCATGCTTTTATATATCCATGGATCTCCTGAAGGCTGGTATCATTACAGTATACAGTAGGGGGTACATTAAATTAAACACTAAGGTAAAGCTAGCGCTGCAGTGCTATGTTTTCTATTTCTCATCATATACTGACATCTTGTGGTAATTTTTAGGTACTACAATTCCACAGTTTCATTTTTTGATGAAGGTTCACACGGTCATTGCACCATACTGTAATTTTGTTATATTTGCTATAGGAGCTTGTTAAGATGAAAATACTCTATTTAATATTATATTGGTTTACAGTTCGACTCTTCTAATGTACTAAAAATACAGAGAGATAAGGGGCAACAGAACTTTTTATATACATATATATCCAAGATACAATATATAGTGAAAAGATAAGATGCTTTAGGCATGTGTTATTTCAATATATAGAATTTAATGACCTTCAAAATAATTTTAAAAGACTTGAAATGCCCTAAATAATATATCAAATACAGTTGCAAGAAAAAGAATGTGAACCCTTTGGAATGATATGGATTTCTGCACAAATTGGTCATAAAATGTGATCTGATCTTCATCTAAGTGACAACAATAGACAATCACAGTCTGCTTAAACTAATAACACACAAAAAATTAAATGTTACCGTGTTTTTATTGAACATACCATGTAAACATTCACAGTGCAGGTGGAAAAAGTATGTGAACCCTTGGATTTAATAACTGGTTGAACCTCCTTTGGCAGCAATAACTTCAACCAAATGTTTCCTGTAGTTGCAGATCAGATGTGCACAATGGTCAGGAGTAATTCTTGACCATTCCTCTTTACAGAACTGTTTCAGTTCAGCAATATTCTTGGGATGTCTGGTGTGAATCGCTTTCTTGAGGTCATGCCACAGCATCTCATTCGGGTTGAAGTCAGGACTCTGACTGGGCCACTCCAGAAGGCGTATTTTCTTCTTTTTAGGCCATTCTGTTGTTGATTTACGTCTATGCTTTGGGTCATTGTCCTGTTGCGACATCCATCTTCTGTTGAGCTTCAGCTTGTGGACAGATGGCCTTAAGTTCTCCTGCAAAATGTCTTGATAAACTTGGGAATTAATTTTTCCTTCGATGATAGCAATCCGTCCAGGCCCTGATGCAGCAAAGCAGCCCCAAACCATGATGCCCCCACAACCATACTTCACAGTTGGGATGAGGTTTTGATGTTGGTGTGCTGTGCCTCTTTTTCTCCACACATAGTGTTGTGTGTTTCTTCCAAACAACTCAACTTTGGTTTCATCTGTCCACAGAATATTTTGCCAGTACTGCTGTGGAACATCCAGGTGCTCTTGTGCAAACTGTAAACGTGCAGCAATATTTTTTTGGGACAGCAGTGGCTTCCTCTGTGGTATCCTCCCATGAAATCCATTCTTGTTTAGTGTTTTACGTATCGTAGATTCACTAACAGGGATGTTAGCATATGCCAGAGACTTTTGTAAGTCTTTAGCTGACACTCTAGGATTCTTCTTCACCTCATTGAGCAGTCTGCGCTGTGCTCTTGCAGTCATCTTTACAGGACGGTCACTCCTAGGGAGAGTAGCAGCAGTGCTGAACTTTCTCAATTTATAGACAATTTGTCTTACCGTGGACTGATGAACAGCATGGCTTTTGGAGATACTTTTATAACCCTTTCCAGCTTTATGCAAGTCAACAATTCTTAATCATAGGTCTTCTGATAGCTCTTTTGTGCAAGGCATCATTCACATCAGGCAATGCTTCTTGTGAAAAGCAAACCCAGAACTGGTGTGTGTTTTTTATAGGGAAGGGCAGCTGTAACCAACACCTCCAATCTCATCTCATTGATTGGACTCCAGTTGGCTGACACCTGACTCCAATTAGCTCTTGGAGATGCCATTAGTCTAGGGGTTCACATACTTTTTCCACCTGCACTGTGAATGTTTACATGGTGTGTTCAATAAAAACATGGTAACATTTAATTATTTGTGTGTTATTAGATTAAGC
The DNA here is from genome assembly GCF_905171765.1 of Bufo bufo. Lineage (NCBI taxonomy): Eukaryota > Metazoa > Chordata > Amphibia > Anura > Bufonidae > Bufo > Bufo bufo. The sequence goes on from NC_053396.1 coordinate 174,994,714, forward strand.
AGACTGCGATTGTCTATTGCTGTGACTTAGATGAAGATCAGATCACATTTTATGACCAATTTGTGCAGAAATCCATATCATTCCAAAGGGTTCACATACTTTTTCTTGCAACTGTAAATATAGCACAAAAGAATAAATATAACATAAAAAATAAATAAAAAATAGATAGATAGATAGATAGATAGATACCCAGTCCAAATGGCTTATGCCGCTGGCCTAGCGGCTAAAACATATATAGATCCATATAGAATACATTAAAAAAAAAGTTAAAAACAGCAGGAGTTCCCTTGAATAATGTTGGCAAGTGGCTTAATATAAACAATGTATCAAATGGTCCTATTGCTGTTACTACTGATAGTTTGTTATCTTATTAAACATTGCAGTAAGTTTTATTGGCATCTAAATAACTTCCTGAGATTACTTTTGATGTACAGTAGTATATATTTCAGTGCCGCTCAGCTTTTTGTTGAGTTGGTCTAAATATAATATATGATCCAATAGTGCTCCGCGACACACTTGATTTAGGCTAGGGCTACACGGCAACACTGGTTGCGCGACACCTGTCGCGGCCAGGATCGCTGAGCAGCGGTGACCCCATAGAAATGAATGGGATCGCCGCAGCAGTCGCAAGAAATCCAGCTGTGTTGGATTTCTTGCGACTACCGCGGTGATCCTATTAATTTCTATGGGATCACCATTGCCCAGCGATCCTCGCCGTGACCAGTGTTGCCTTGTAGCCCTTGCCTTATTCAGTTATGATGTGGTATATAATCTCATGACGACCTGGTTGCGATAATAGAGTCTTTTTATAGTCATACAAGAAGCTGTGGGTAATGAATGACCTACCGCTCCAAGCTCAACGTATGTGAGGGCAGGCAGAGATGTCCGTTCAGTTGAAAAAGAAAAAGCGTGGGGATGGGGACGAGCCTCTCTAGCGTCACCAGTGATGCTAGGAAGGCTCGTCCCCATCCCCGCCTGCCATTGGCTGCTCCCCCCTGACACCAGATGTTTTCATCCATGCATGGGGAGAAGCAGCAGCGGCGGTGTGGGGACCAGGAGCGGAGCAGGGAGCGGGGAGCCAGGTAAGTACACTGCTCAAAAAAATAAAGGGAACACAAAAATAACACATCCTAGATCTGAATTAATTAAATATTGTTCTGAAATACTTTGTTCTTTACATAGTTGAATGTGCTGACAACAAAATCACACAATAATAAAAAAAATGGAAATCAAATTTTTCAACCCATGGAGGTCTGGATTTGGAGTCACCCTCAAAATTAAAGTGGAAAAACACACTACAGGCTGATCCAACTTTGATGTAATGTCCTTAAAACAAGTCAAAATGAGGCTCAGTAGTGTGTGTGGCCTCCACGTACCTGTATGACCTCCCTACAACGCCTGTGCATGCTCCTGATGAGGTGGCGGACGGTCTCCCGAGGGATCTCTTCCCAGACCTGGACTAAAGCATCTGCCAACTCCTGGACAGTCTGTGGTGCAACGTGACGTTGGTGGATAAAGCGAGACATGATGTCCCAGATGTGCTCAATTGGATTCAGGTCTGGGGAACGGGCGGGCCAGTCCATAGCATCAATGCCTTCGTCTTGCAGGAACTGCTGACACACTCCAGCCACATGAGGTCTAGCATTGTCTTGCATTAGGAGGAACCCAGGGCCAACAGCACCAGCATATGGTCTCACAAGGGGTCTGAGGATCTCATCTCGGTACCTAATGGCAGTCAGGCTACCTCTGGCGAGCACATGGAGGGCTGTGCGGCCCTCCAAAGAAATGCCACCCCACACCATTACTGACCCAATGCCAAACCGGTCATACTGGAGGATGTTGCCGGCAACAGAACGTTCTCCACGGTGTCTCAAGACTCTGTCACGTCTGTCACATGTGCTCAGTGTGAACCTGCTTTCATCTGTGAAGAGCACAGGGCGCCAGTGGCGAATTTGCCAATATTGGTGTTCTCTGGAAAATGCCAAACGTCCTGCACGGTGTTGGGCTGTAAGCACAACCCCCACCTGTGGACGTCGGGCCCTCATATCACCCTCATGGAGTCTGTTTCTGACCGTTTGAGCAGACACATGCACATTTGTGGCCTGCTGGAGGTCATTTTGCAGGGCTCTGGCAGTGCTCCTCCTGTTCCTCCTTGCACAAAGGCGGAGGTAGCGGTCCTGCTGCTGGGTTGTTGCCCTCCTACGGCCTCCTCCACGTCTCCTGAGGTACTGGCCTGTCTCCTGGTAGCGCCTCCATGCTCTGGACACTACGCTGACAGACACAGCCAACCTTCTTGCCACAGCTCGCATTGATGTGCCATCCTGGATAAGCTGCACTACCTGAGCCACTTGTGTGGGTTGTAGACTCCGTCTCATGCTACCACTAGAGTGAAAGCACCGCCAGCATTCAAAAGTGACCAAAACATCAGCCAGGAAGCATAGGAACTGAGAAGTGATCTGTGGTCACCACCTGCAGAACCAGTCCTTTATTGGGGGTGTCTTGCTAATTGCCTATAATTTCCACCTGTTGTCTATCCCATTTGCACAACAGCATGTGAAATTGATTGTCACTCAGTGTTGCTTCCTAAGTGGACAGTTTGATTTCACAGAAGTGTGATTGACTTGGAGTTACATTGTGTTGTTTAAGTGTTCCCTTTATTTTTTTGAGCAGTGTATATTCAGCGTAGGGGGCCCAGCCAGGGGCGTAGCTAGAAGTGACTGGGCCCCACAGCAAATTTTTGTATGGGCCCCCCCTGGCCTCCCTGGCTCTAAGCTCTGCACTGCGATTGGACAGCGCTGCTGTCAGGGAGAAGGAGAGGCAATGGCGTCTCCTTCTCCCTGCTCTGAATGTTTAGGAATTACATGGGGACACAGCGGGCGAACGGAGCGGCACCCAGGAATAAAAGTAAGTGCACTTAGATCGCTGGGCGCCGCTCTACGTAGCCTGCTACTTAGTTCATATTCTTTGAACATATGAAAGGTTCTCTTTAACCGTCTGCTCTGGGCGAAGACTGTACTTTCTGCACAACAGCTAGTAAAATGTCCCCCCTCTACCTCCTCCTCCCCTACTGCTCCCTGTCCGGCCAACCAAGGAAGGGACCTCTGGTGCTTCGACAGCTCTCTAATACCTAGCAGAACAACCCTTCCACGACACGCCCCCTCAACAACCATTGGCTGCGACGCCCGTAGGGCCTGCGCTGATTGGCTCCGTCTTTTTGCCCCCCTCCCTTGTCGAACGTTCAGAACTCAGACACAGACAATATTCTGTAGTGCCGCCGCTTGCCGTGCTGCTCCTCTAGCCTGCCGCGCTATTTCTCCCGCCTGCCGGGGGCGGACACCGCACTGTATGTGAAGGGGCCTTCGCCTGGCCTGAAAACTGTAACTTGTCTTGACTGACACGCTGCTGGGCCCTTTGTCAGCCGCTTCCCCTGCTTCCCTAGTAGTTACGTCAATGGGCCCAGCATATGGGGGCTTTTATTTAGGATTGGATAACCCCTTTAATCTCACAGTCTATCCATTGCACTCCCTTTCAGCTGCACACAGCCTCACTGGACTCCATTGATTGACTGACTGGAGTCAACTCACTCTACTGACAGATTAGATTAAGCTAAATCCGGAGAAAATGGAGAGGCAAGTCTATCTCAGTTTTAGCAGCCGACATCCCCTTTAAGAAAAAATGTATTATGGCCCATGTCTTGGAATCTTCCTATCTGTCTGAATGGTCAGCATCAGTACAGTACTACATGTAGAAAAGATGCTGGATTGGAAGGTGCATGTAGACATGGTTTATAAAAAGCGGATGAGAAGACCAATATTTCCTCCAGAAGATTAGGTCAGTTGATGATGTATGAGGAAAAGTTCTGGAAATGTTTTATTACACAGCAATGGCGGGTGCAATATTCTTTGCAGTAGCACGTTGAGGTGTGACTTTAGGGCTGACAATGCAGCGGCTGCCGTACAGGAATCTGGAGCAAGGGGGTGCCAGGGAGCAGGTAAGTATACGAGGGGCCCGGGCATTGGAGGGAATCTTTTAGAATTCGGATGACCCCTTTAACTCCATGCGGCTGTCAGCGATGCAGTGCAGGTCTCTTCTGGCCTGTGTTTCACACTATACGCTGCCTCACTCAGGAGGTGCGATGTTGATGAAGTGATCCCACCGCATCTGATACAGGCTACAGGCAATAGGGTCACACCGCCTGAGGCGATCATCTCACCTCGCCTTATTGGCGGTGCAGCCTTGCGTGCTGGGGTCCTGCCGCTCAGCTCCAATTCAATTGAATGGGAGCTGAGCTGCAGTACTTTGGGTCCAGAATCTTGGAATAGGGGCCACTCCACACACAGCAGCAAGTTCAGAACATAAAAAAAAAAAACTATTTTGATGATGCATGGGAATAATGCACATAGTTATGTCACCATACAAGGATAGTGCACACAGTGATGGGACAGTAGTGGCATAGAGCGCACAGTAATGTCACAGTACAAGGTTAGTGCTCATAGTACTGTACTAGAAGAAATTGCACACAACCTACAAAGAAGAAATGAGCCCAAAACAGTACCCATAAAATAAAATAAAGCTTTATTGTGTATACAAATAGCATGAAAAAAGTTTTTATTAAAAATGACATGATGCACGGACAGGTAGCAGAAAAAGCATCCAATATAGACACTTGCAATACAGGGATCCTCAGGTGAGAGGAAAGCTCTTTTGGTGTCAAAGCAGGGTTTTCTAAAATGTGCCTATGCCCCATAGTCCCTGAAGTTTAGCATGATATAGCTCTTACAATTATTTCATTGTCCCTTGTCACGCTATTATGAAGAGCTCATGGTAAGAACTCATAGTACCCTAATGCTTACAGCATTATAATGCTACAATAGGCTGTTTAAAGAAATTTAAAGACAAAGGCAGACCTATAAGAATTTTGTGGCGAACCAAAAACTAAAGATGCGCAAAGTTCTCTTGAATTCGATTTGGCTGCTTCGCCAAATTTTTCCAAAAATTTGCTTAAATTACTTCATCATGAAGTGCATTTCTTTACAAATAGCGGGTGCAATGACAGGGAGTGGCGATTGCGCTGCCTTTCCCCATGCCCCCCCCATCATTGAAATTCTTAGATGCTCATCTGAAATCCATATTAAAGCATTTTAGTGTTTGCTAATTAAACAAAAAATTATATTGTACTTACCTCATTAGTGTTGAGCGAGCATGCTCGGCTGAACACTGTGTGTGCTCCAGTAAGTGTATTTAAATCTAATTTAGCCTATATGTCTATGCAGAAGATCGCTGTACAGTGGGGGAATCCCCCAGTGTATGTCCGTGGCATAGGAGTCCCTGCTCTGGCTTTATATATAGAGTCAGTGCTTAGGGACACCCAGTGTATTTAAATCTAATTTAGTCTGTATTTCCGAAAATGTTCTGCTGGGATTTAAACTCACAAGCTTCTGCATTAGAGGCAAGCATCTTAACCACTGGGCTATACAAACCAATGATAAACTGTACTAGAAAAACCTCATAGTAGTTTCTGTATCAGTAAGTATCATTGGGTTGTATAGCCTAGTGGTTAAGATTCTTGCCTCTAAGGCCTCCTGCACACGACAGTATTTTGTAACGTCCCGCAAAACGTGGTTCCGTTGTACCGTGATCCGTGTCTGTTTTTTCTTCCGTGGGTCTTCCTTGATTTTTGGAGGATCCACGGACATGAAAAATGAAAAAAATATATCTAAGTCAAGTTTGCCTTTGAAATGATAGGAAAAAACGGACACAGATCATGGACGCGGATGACAATCTTGTGTGCATCCGTGATTTTTCACGGACCCATTGACTTGAATGGGTCCGTGAACCGTTGACCGTGAAAAAAATAGGACAGGTCACGACCAGGAAACACGGATCACGGATGCGGCTGCCAAACGGTGCATTTTCCGATTTTTCCACGGACCCATTGAAAGTCAATGGGACCGCAGAAAAACACGTTAAACGGGACAACGGCCACCCACGGGTGCACACAACGGTCGTGTGCAGGAGGCCTAATGCTAATATTTTTTAGTAATTGTAAAAAATGTATGGCACAAAATATATGTGTATTTACCAATATATATATATATATATTTTTTTTTTTTTTTGTAATTACACGTTTATTATGTGACATACATTATTTACAATTACTAAAACATAAATAAAATATATAAATTTAATCTCTAATTTATGAAATGTTTCTGCCAGGATTCAAACTCCCAAGCTTGTACATTAGAGGCAAAGACGTTAACCACTACACTATATAGCTTCATGTTAACCTGTACAGAAATATGAAATAAGTCTTCTGCTGAATAGGAATACTCACTAAATCAGAAACTACTATGAGGTTTTTCTTACACAGTTTGGCATTCAGCTTTATAGCTGAGTGAATAAGGTCCTTACCTCTAATGTACAAACTTGGGAGTTTGAATCCTGGCAGAAACTTTTCAGAAATTAGATTTACATACACTGGGGTGTCCTCAAGCACTGACTCCATATATGGATATTGCTATATATGGAGTCAGAGCAGGGACTCCTAAGCCGAACTAGAGTCCCAACACCCTCCCCTCTTCAGAGCAGAAGTGTTCTACTCGAGCACACGCTCGCTCAACACTAAGCCTCATCCATTTAATCACAGCCATTTTGCTTTAAGATCCAGCGCAAAATCTCATGAGATTTTATGCTGGATCTTCAAACAAGATGACCTCTGTATTTTTTTTATTTTTACCTCCATTTTAGGGAAAATCAATTTGTTACCACGAAGCACAATGAAATTTGGCATGTAGTGTGTATGTGGACCTCCCATCTCTCTTTTGACCAGAAGATGAAATTCAAAGGCCCGATACTTTTGTTCTTGGGGAGATAAGCTGCTACCTGGCACAGCCAAGAAGACATGTGTATGGGGGAATTGGGAGATATACACTCACCTAAAGAATTATTAGGAACACCATACTAACACGGTGTTGGACCCCCTTTTGCCTTCAGAACTGCCTTAATTCTACGTGGCATTGATTCAACAAGGTGCTGATAGCATTCTTTAGAAATGTTGGCCCATATTGATAGGATAGCATCTTGCAGTTGATGGAGATTTGAGGGATGCACATCCAGGGCACGAAGCTCCCGTTCCACCACATCCCAAAGATGCTCTATTGGGTTGAGATCTGGTGACTGTGGGGGCCATTTTAGTACAGTAAACTCATTGTCATGTTCAAGAAACCAATTTGAAATGATTTGAGCTTTGTGACATGGTGCATTATCATGCTGGAAGTAGCCATCAGAGGATGGGTACATGGTGGTCATGAAGGGATGGACATGGTCAGAAACAATGCTCAGGTAGCCCGTGGCATTTAAACGATGCCCAATTGGCACTAAGGGGCCTAAAGTGTGCCCAGAAAACATCCCCCACACCATTACACCACCACCACCAGCCTGCACAGTGGTAACAAGGCATGATGGATACATGTTCTCATTCTGTTTACGCCAAATTCGGACTCTACCATTTGAATGTCTCAACAGAAATCGAGACTCATCAGACCAGGCAACATTTTTCCAGTCTTCAACAGTCCAATTTTGGTGAGCTCGTGCAAATTGTAGCCTCTTTTTCCTATTTGTAGTGGAGATGAGTGGTACCCGGTCTTCGGGGTCTTCTGCTGTTGTAGCCCATCCGCCTCAAGGTTGTGCATGTTGTGGCTTCACAAATGCTTTGCTGCATACCTCGGTTGTAACGAGTGGTTATTTCAGTCAACGTTGCTCTTCTATCAGCTTGAATCAGTCGGCCCATTCTCCTCTGACCTCTAGCATCCACAAGGCATTTTCGCCCACAGGACTGCTGCATACTGGATGTTTTTCACTTTTCACACCATTCTTTGTAAACCCTAGAAATGGTTGTGCGTGAAAATCCCAGTAACTGAGCAGATTGTGAAATACTAAGACCGGCCGTCTGGCACCAACAACCATGCCACGCTCAAAATTGCTTGAATCACCTTTCTTTCCCATTCTGACATTCAGTTTGGAGTTCAGGAGATTGTCTTGACCAGGACCACACCCCTAAATGCATTGAAGCAACTGCCATGTGATTGGTTGACTAGATAATTGCATTAATGAGAAATAGAACAGGTGTTCCTAATAATTCTTTAGGGTTAGGTGAGTGTAGTTGTCAGCCAAAATAGCTGTATCATCTGCTAGAGAATTACTTTTCTTTTCAATCCCAAATTTCTTCCTCATTTCGCTGCAGACACCATGCAGGTGAAGAAATAAGAGTGGCCACACCCACAGGGACATTGCGCTCCAAACCAAGGTGGAATTTAAAGCGGTTTTCCAAGATTCTGATCTTGATGGCCCAGGATAGGTTATCAATATCACATCAGTGTGGTTCGACTCCAAGCACCCCAATTATCTGATTGAAGAGGCTGTGGCTCCTCTACTCTGTAGAAATGAGTGAATTTACCAAAATTTGTTTCAGGTCCAATTTTGTTGTATTGACTGACAGATTCAATTTGGTCTGAATACATTTGGCATTATGCTTTAAGGGGTTAATAAATAAAAAAACTTGTGCTTGGCCTTATCCACTTTACCTAACTTCTATGCTGGAAAAAGTGGACCGGTTGCTTCACATATATGATGCTTATTCTGACCACCATTTCTCAATGAATTTACAACACACATCTCGCATAGATACACTGATAGATCTCAATACAGCTCTAAATCACTGCTTACCCTCAAACAATACAGAGGTGTAGCTATGCATTCCAGCACTCGGGGCAAGAATTCAGCATGGCGCTAAGTGGGAAAACTTCAGCAGCTCGCGTAGAGCACCAAGCTACTCCTCTAACTTTGCCAAATGCATAACTGTATTCACCCATTCCCACCTGATAAAATCTGTGATAGGGTACATGGCGGAACCAATACACCTTGTAATAAATGAAAGAACCAACTGGTCCTACTAGATCCGAGGCTTCACTGGCTTGTCAGCGTGATGTCCACTGGATCAGGAACAAGGTATCTATGGTGATAGAGGAAAAACAATGATCACATAAACAGGAGATTGTAACTGCCCCTTCTGTCTGGAATCTCAAGGCTTTACTTGAGGCTGTAGTCAGCTGTTGTACTGGCAGGAGAGGGATATCTGGATCCTGAATGTCGATATGGTTCTTTGGAATTGGTGCTCTATGAGCTGCTTCCCAGCTCCCCCACTATCAGGAAAGGACCTCTCTCATCCCCTCTCCTCCTAGTGCTCCCTTAAACTGACCAACTAGTCTAGAATTCCCCTCCTGACAGGAAGTCGGACCAGCTCACTCTACCAGCCTGCCATCGCCAACCATTACCTCCCCTGCTGGATAAAATGACATAGTACATGTGAAATACTGAACATTACTTATAAAACATATAAAATGCAGCAATTAAAGAACACAATAGTAGTACCCCCAGGTCTATGGTACTACAATCAGTGATATTGTGACAATAGCTACATCAGAATTTATGCTGGAGAATAATAAGTAATAACGCTCCATATTGGAGCCTTTAAGTAATGAAACCCGACGTCAAGTATCCTGTTTGGCCGCTGCACATCTGCTGCACCTGTAATTTTTACTTAAAAATAGAACTGAAAACTGGACAACATGCGGAACAGGAGGAAGTATCTTGGTGGAAATACAAATACCAGCTAGATATTCATTATATTCCTAAATGGTAACGTCAGAGAATTCGGCTAATGGAATCCTCCTGCTGACGTGAAATTAATGGACAATCTACATAATTGATGAAGGAAAATTTTGTTTCCATTGTAACATCCTGGCCTGGCACTTCCTCAGAACCCTGCTGTTTTCTCGCTTCTGCTTCCTGTTTTCTGTTGATTTATACAAGTCTACAAAAATACATATCATATGGAAAAAAGCCATGGGAAAATGTAGAAAGCACACTCTAGACTGGTATTTTATGGCTGTTGGTCAGCAGTTTTCTCTCTGAGCTTCCTGCATAGTTTTCATTGTTGATGCAGATATTCCTCATATGACATCATGACTGTTCTGTGGTAGAGAATAACACAATGGAAGGTAACAGACAGTACACCCACCAGATACTCCCCAGTATATGCAGTCCCCCAGACCTGGGGGTATCTGCAATTGTAAATAGTAATATCTTGTTATTATTATGTATTGTCATTAGAGATGAGAGAAATATTCAAAAAAATTTATCTGCTGCTTCGCTGAATTTTACCCCAAAATTCGCTTTGTGACTAATTACTTTGTCACAAAGCACATTTCTTTGTAAGTAGTGGGTGCAATGTCATTGTACCCCTCAGATGCCGCTTTCATGCATGATCGTGGCATCTAATATACCATATTTTGTTACCCCATAAGGCTACATGCACAAGACCATTGTGTGTTTTGCGGTTCGCAAATCGCGGATCCGCAAAACACAGAGGCGGCCCATTGTAGAAATGCCTATTCTTGTCTGCAAAACGGACAAGAATAGGACATGTTATATTTTATTTGCGGGGCCACGGAACGGAGCAACGGATGCGGACAGCGCACGGAGTGCTGTCCGCATCTTTTGCGGCCCCATTGAAGTGAATGGGTCCCCACCCGAGCCGCAAAAACTGCAGCTCGGATGCAGACCAGAACAACGGTCGTGTGCATGAGGCCTAAGATGCATTTTTCCCCCCCAAAAGTGGGAGAAAATGCCCCAGTTTCTTATGGGGCAAATACTAATAAGTGCTTCCATTACGGAAGCACTCATTAGTACCAGAGGACCAGGAAGCGGTAAAGGCTCTGTGCTCACCGCTTCCTGGTCCTCGGCTGTCGGCTGTGCTGTGGCTGCGCACAGCATGAGGGTGCTCTGTGACCTCACGCTGTGGGACCCTGGTTCACAGCACAGGAGGAGAGGAGCAGCGGCATCCGGAGCAGAAAAGGTAACAGTTTTATTTTATTTTATATGCTCTGTGGTATGAGGGCTGATATGAGAGGCATGGGGGCTGATGAGAGGCATATGGGGGCTGATATGGGGCAATGAGGGGCTGATGAGAGGCATGGGGGCTGATGAGAGGCATATGGGGGCTGATGAGAGGCATATGGGGGCTGATGAGAGGCATGGGGCTGATATTAGGCAATAGGGGCTGATGAGAGGCATGGGAGCTGATGAGAGGCATATGCGGGCTGATATGGGGCAATGAGGGATGATGAAAGGCATGGGGGCTGATGAGAGGCATATGGGGGTAATGAGAGGCATATGGGGCTCTTATCTGAGATATGATTGGGGGTCATTCACATTGGGGTCTGAGCTGAGGTCTGATTGAGGGTCTGATCTGAGGTGTTATTGGGGTCTTATTAACATTGGGAGTCTGATTGGGGCTGTCAGCTGAGGTCTGAATAATATTGGGGGTCTGATTGGTGGTCTGACCTTAGGTCTAATGAAAAATATTTTTTCCTTATTGTCCTCCTCTAAAAGCTAGGTGCGTCTTATGGGCCGGTTTGTCTTATAGGGCAAAAAATACGGTACATAACATGGTGTAAAAAAAAAAATCATACTTATCTGATCAATTTGCTCACGACGGGCCGGCCGCCGCCATCTTGCTTGAAGATCTGGCGGGAAATCTTGCACAGCTCGCGATGATGTCATCACGCCAGCCAGCATTGTGACATCATACATCACCGCGCAGGGGATTTCTTGCGAGATCTTCTAGCAAGAAGGTGGCGGCCAGCCTGTCATGAGCAAATGGATTAGGTAAGTATGATTTTTAGTTTTTTTTAGACTATTTCAGGTTAAATTGATTCACTACCACGAAGCACCTTCCACCCCCCACCAATGTCCTCATTGTGCTCCCTCACAGTAGTAATGCCCACATTGTGCCCCCTCACAGTATTTATACCCACATTGTGCCCCTTCATAGTAGTTATGTACATATTGTGCACCCTCACAGTAGTTATGCCCACATTGTGCTCCCTCACAGTAGTTATGCCCACATTGTAACTCCTTCACAGAAGAAATGCCCACATTGTGGCCCCTCACTGTAGTTTTGCCCACATTATGCCCCCTCACTGTAGTTATGTGCTCCTTGTGGCCCCTTCACAGTAGTTATTTCCTCCTGTGGCCCATGTAGAGAATGGGAGCGATAGTGGCCCTAATGTAGTGTAGTTGTGTCATGGTGTCCTACCTCAGGTCATCGCTTCCTGGGATCTGTTGCAGTGAAAGTAGCACTTAGGAATGAGGCCAGACTTGAATGTAACAAAGTCCTTTTACTAAGCGCAACTTAGAACTTAAAAGTACAAATGGCAGCAATAAACTTTAGTGCAATTCTCTTCTGGCACCCGCTGAGGAGGTATGGTGGCAGGTTGGTTGCTGATGATCCAGCACTTAGTTAATACTGGCCTGATGATAGTTGTTTGACAATGAGAGTGTCTTCGGCCCATTTTTCCTCACTTCACAGCAAGGTCAGCAGAAGCTGGATGTAGCAGGTCACTATGCTGTCTCTGATTCCAAGACTCAGCATGAGTCCTACTTCAATTCTGGAGCGTTGGTGCCCTAGGAGCTGCTTACTCCCAGGCAGGAGAGGGTCCTCACATATCCCCTCTGCGCCTCACTCTCCTCTAGACTCTAGCTCAGCCCCACCCTTATCAGGAAGTCAAACTAGCCCACTCCTAATAAGAGGGGGAGGAATGGAATGGTAAGTTCCATTCCTGTTTTAGAACATGGCCAACCATACTCCATCTGCTGGTGAACCAAGTGCATTACATGTCATTACATTCTCATTGCATGAGAAATATGTAAAATACAGTAACCACAGTAAAAAATAGTAATACCCCTAACTCTGGGGTACTACACTTGTGCCCCTCACTGTAGTTATGTCCTCATTGTACCCCCCTCACAGTAGTTATGTCCTTCTTGTGCCCCCCTGATTCCCAAGCTTTCACCACTCCTCCCACACACCCAGCAGTGCGATGTGTGGACTGCTGGGGAGCACCGGAGGTCAGCTAAACTGTGAAGCAGGGAACAGAGAGCTCCCTGCTTCACCATGTAAATGGCAGAATTGCTCAGGAGCACCCTCACGCCTCTGCGCCCTGGCACATGCCCTCTTTTTCCCCCTCCACAGCTATGCTCCTGCACAATATATTACTAAACTGGCTGCCTGCAGCCACAACTAGGGTGAACTCGGTGCATATGGATTTATAGTTATCAGTGCACAGAGACTAAGAAGACGGTTAAGAGGAAGTGAAGGCATGTCAGAGCTAACTGAGATCCTGAGTCTGATAAAAATACCTGCTTCTACACTCCTTCTTAACATCACAGGAATGTCCTGTGTGTTTATAAGTGTGATATCTCCCTCCTTATTTATTCTGTGAGCTCTGGAGCTGAAAACCAACATTGTGGGAAGTAAGAAAAAGGATGTCACAGCAGTACAATTCTGGCAGAAAGGAGACGCCCCCTGCTTCTGAGTGAAATGCATCTAGCTGTGCAGCTGAAACAGGGAATGATATGGTTGGAAAAAACATTAGGGAAGCTCAAACATAACTGCTCCTTCACAGTTATGATTGTACAAAGAAGCATAGCCATTATGAAAACTTTTTTTGAAAACTCAGATACAATTTAAAATCTTTGGACTAAACTCCTCCCCCTGGACCCCAAAGCAGTTGCATGGTATACCTATATTTTAGGTATGCCATTGGTCCTGTATTGTGGCCATCGGAAATCACCATATTCTGAAGCAATTTCTAGTTCTTCTAATTGATACAATTTGAAACATTTTTCTTTTTAATTAGATAACTATATGTGCTAGTCTACAGTATAAGAAGACCATGAAAAATGATCTAATTTCGTCTGTCAGATTTATTCTCTTATCAAGGAAGACTAATTTGTGTTGATGTTTGGTGTCCACGTGTGCCTGATGTATCCTTCAGCTGGAGGTTTCTTTAATGTGTCTAAAAATATGGTTATCTAGAAAATGAGGTGGAAAGCTGGAAAATTTCAGTTGTGGAAAATTTTTGTTATAGTTCATTACGTTAAGGGGCTATAACAGCTTTGAATTTTTTTTAGATCTGTTTGATATCGTCAGAACACTCAAAGTATAATCGGGCATAATCTTAAAAGCGTTATGCCATGACTGATGTAAAAAAAAATGAAAATCAGACACCATATAGTACATGACAACCGCATTCTAACAAAGCTAGAACCAGCCCTGTACCTCACATGGATTCAGAGATCTCCCCATTTATTGCTCCGAGTGCTCTGCTAGATTAATTTCAAACTGACTGCTCAGGGAGGTGTCCTTTTACAGGGAATGTGTCCTTTCTCAAACGGCATGTTCTCTTTCAGGAGGCTTGTCCTTTCTTATCTTCCTGTTACTGTCACAGTTTCTAACAGTAGATACAGCTTGTGGCAGTTGAAGGATGGAACTGAGCATGTGTGACCTTAGTAGGTGGATGTGCACATTACTATACAGATTAAACCATAATAGAAGTAAATGAAGTAAAGAGAATATCTCTCAACTGGAGCAATTGAGTTAAAAGTTAAAGTAAATTACAAAAGTAACTAGTTTTTTAGGCTGAATTATATTAAAATACCATCTAATAGTAGCACAAGCCCTGTCAAACATCTGATCTCTCTTCCTCACTATTGACATAAGAGTGATAGTACGTCCAGCAAAAATGGCTAATTCTGCCAATAGATATCTTACATTTTTTGAGATTACCTTTACTTCTGAGAACAAGTGTTGAGCGAATTGAACCGCAAAGCCGAATCTCCTTGTGCTTCATGGTAACTAATCAGTTTTTCCTGAATGGCAGCAAAAAAAAAAAAAAAAACATACTTACCTCATCCGTTTGAGCGCGAAGAGCCTGTCGCCGCCATGTTGATTGAACATCTTGCATAAAATCCTGCATTGAAATGGATGATAAGTATGTTTTTTTTATTTTTATTTTTCACTGTAATATTAATGTCAGATGTCGCTATTAGCTATGAACGCAGCATCTGAGGGGTACAATGAGTGGAAGCCGCAATTTATTTTTTAAACACCATTTCGCCCCCTGGACAGACCATCAGAAGCCAAGGACTGTCAACACAAACAAATAGAGGTCACCGTTACAGGAACTGTAGTGTTCGAGAACTTGGACATTTTCAAGGAAGGGCTAGCTCCAAAATATCTCTTGGGGCTGCTCTGTTTCAGGCTCTCCATCCAGTAGTAGAGGCATACCTGATCACTATGCTAGTTACTGTACAGACTTACATTCCTTTAAAATATAACTAGTCTGCCTCCTTAACTTTTTCTCAAGATCTTAGATCAAGGACTCCTAGAAAAAGCTAAAGATAATTAGTTTACAGGTAACTGTAGTGGGGATTCGCTCTAGTAGACAGGACAAGCGGATGCAGTATAGAGGCAAAGACCAGTTTGTAAAAACTTCAGTGTTTTATTCACACTTATGGCAACAAAACAGTACGATTTGCAGTTTTGGTGTTCGTTCACACCTAGACAGTTCATACAGCAACACAGTCACTAGTGATGAGCGGCATAGGCAATATTCGAATTCGCGATATTTCACAAATTTTGGGCCGAATATCCGCCATAAATTCGCAAATTCGAGAATTCGTGATCTCGAGTCATTGCTTACTTGATTGCGAAAATCGGCAATGTAATATATTCGCAATAAATTCGCAAAAAATTCGCCATTAGAAAATTCAACACTATTCGTGAATATGAATATATAGCACTATAGATATTTGTGCTCAACACTAACAGTCACCTGTTATCCTAGGTGTTAGTTCACACCCGATCGGCATTGCTCAGGACTGAGCAGACCTCCCAAACTCAGGCCTCCAGCCTAGCACACGGCTCAGATCCCAAACCAGCGATTGCCAGAGCTCCTCTGTCAGAGAGAGAGGTAATCACTCACAGCTGACACTGCCAGTTGGGTTTTTTATAGGCCAGTCAAGACCCGGCCTGGAACGTGGGGAGTAGTGACCCACCCAGCACTTTGACTACTCCCAGTAAGAGCCGTCCCGGATCAGCAATACAGCTATACTAACTAGCTAGGTGTCAAACAGCAACTGCTGCTGACACATGAAAACTGGCTCTTACTCCACCGAGGCCAGGAACCTTGGTGAGACATACCTTCCATCAACGAGTGACCCTTGCGCCTTCCTACACCGTCCATACAAATGTAAATATATGCATTAATCTCTGTGTATGGCCATTGTCCACTGAACCTCTCAACGATGGACCCTTGCGCCTTCCTACATACCTCCCCCCTTTGTTCAACCCTGAGGGGGTGAACACTTGCCAGACAGTGTACCCGGAACAGGGCATCCGTGTTTCCCTGCAAGCGGCCTGCCCTGTGTTCCACTGAGAAATTGAAATTCTGTAATGACAAGTAGTGTTGAGTGTGAATATTCGAATTGTGAATATCGGCACTTTCTAAAATTTGCAAATATTTGGAATATAGCTCTATATATTCGTAAATTCAAATATTCATTTTGTTTTTTTTTCACAGTACACATGATCCCTAATGAGGGCCAATGAGAAGGCTGTAAGAGCTTAGCAACTTCCCTAGCAACCAATAGGAAAGTTGCCTACCCCTTACTATATAAGAGAACCTCCCCACAGCCATTTTGTGCTGTTTCATGCAGTTGAGAGAGAGAGAGCAGTGTGATCTTTGTGCATGCTGAATTCCTGTTACATCTGATACCTCATATATATAATCCAGATAGTCTTGGTTAGTGAGTGAATAGTGTAGCTGATAGGTTCCAGTTTAGGGTGTTAGGCTACTTTCACACTAGCAATCAGAGAGGATCCGTCTAGTGTCTGCACAGACGGATCCTCTCCTATAATGCAGACGTTTGGATCCATTCAGAACGGATCCGTCTGTATTATAGTTTAGAAGAAATTCTAAGTCTGAAAGTTGTTCAGACGGATCCATCCAGACTTTACATTGAAAGTCAATGGGGGACGGATCTGTTTGAAAATTGAGCCATATTGTGTCAACTTCAAACGGATCCGTCCCCATTGACTTACATTGTAAGTCTGGACGGATCCGTTTGCCTCCGCACGGCCAGGCGGACCCCCGAACGCTGCAAGCCTGCTGAGCGGAGCGGAGGCTGAACGCTGCCAGACTGATGCATTCTGAGCGGATCCGCATCCACTCAGAATGCATTGGTAGAAGGACGGATGCGTTCGGGGCAGCATGTGAGACCCTTCAAACGGAGCTCACAAGCGGAGCCCCGGTGCTAGTGTGAAAGTAGCCTTAGGGACATTATATAGTTAGTAGTGTTAAGCGAGCATGCTCGGCCAAACATCAGTTCGGCTCGAGTATCGCTATGCTCGGCACATCGCCGAGTTCGGCCGAAACATTGGGCTGAGCACTCAAATACTGGAATACTGCATATATAAGGTCATAAATAATAATATTTATTCTCTGCAAGGCATACACGATAAAAAGCAATATAAAACTTGCAGTACGCAGCCCTGCAGGGTATTGCGATAGTGAGGTTACGGTTACTTAGGCAAACGAGGGTTGCTCTTGGTTACTCACAGTTTATAGGATGACCCTGGGCAGGCGTACAGCAGTGATGAAGAGGCTGGCACAGAAGTCCACAGTACAAAGATGACGCAGCAATTATTTCAGTCAGCTTAGGCGGCCATCTTTGAGCATAGTCTGTCCATTCACTGGCAGCAAGCGGTGACTTAAGAAGCGGCAAACAGTCCACAAAAATACAATTTTCACACCGCGATTTTTACACTTCTTGGCCCAGCAATTTTCCAAATAAATGAATAGCGCTTTAACACTTTATGGGCAATATTGGCACACAGTTTATATTCCACAATGGCGCAGGAATGATCGCATACTGTTCGTGACGCCAAAATATGCAGTATGCAGCCCTGCAGGGTATTGCGATAGTGAGGTCACGGTTACTTAGGCAAACGAGGGTTGCTCTTGGTTACTCACAGTTTATAGGATGACCCTGGGCAGGCGTACAGCAGTGATGGAGAGGCTGGCACAGAAGTCCTCTGGGGCACTCTCTGTATATAGGGACCAGGCCGGTGGTAGGTGAGGTTCCCTGGGTGTTGCAGGTTTAATGTGCCTGTGGCAAGACCTTTAAGATGCGTGACGCCAGTGCCGGTAACAGTGGCACACCGATTTATAGTAGTAAGAATTGAGGAACACAGTTTGTAGTGAACCAAAACTTTTGTTTACTGGAACAGTTAACTATATACAGTTCTTTAGGTTCAGTTCCATATGACAGTAGCAAATCACAAGCAGGCTTTTATAAATGGTAGGCACAATGTTCTTGCAAGATACTCAGAGGGTTAAATACACTCACAGATCAGGCTGCACCTTTTCCTCAGAAATCCTGTGCACTATTCCTCAGAACTCCTGTCTGTCTTGATCCCAAGGCCCGTATGCCCTATTGGTGGCTTTATCCTTGGTAAAGAAACTTCCTCTCGTATATATCTCCTTGTATTAGGTAGATCTTTCTGCCCTTCAGCTCACTTGTCTGGCTGGAAACACTTCTGCTCTGCTCTGTACTGTACTTTGTAGAACTGCAGGTTTCTCAGGAGGTAACTCTTCCCCTGGTGACAACTAGAAGCCTGGGCTGTCTAGCTGCATGTCAGAAGCTCACTTCAGCTGCTGCCTAGCTAAAGTTCACACTCCCTTCTGACTCTACACACCTTTTCCCTGAACAAGACCTGACTATTTATATTAGGGGTTCCCTAGCTCCCTCTACTGTCTTGGAGGAGGAATTACACCCTAACAGGCCTGATGGTCATTTAAACAGGGAAACATGCACATAAATAACATGAATAAAGTGACATTATGCATCAAAATGACATATAAGACACAATGGCCCTGTTCCACAGGAGGTGGAGAACAACGTGGCCCAATTGACCCTTGTGTAGTGCCCACATTTACCTAGTGGGACACTAAATACCCCGTTGCTTTAACGTTAACCGTCCTCGGCGCAACACAAGGGGCCCTGCCCAGCTGGAAACTGTCACCTGAAAGACAAAAAAGAATGCAAAGCAGGCACACACATCTACTATTGCAATACATATAAATCGGGCAGCTCCGCTGGCAAAGGAACAAGTCTGGTGAAAAGGGGCGTCGTTCTCTTCACTCAAGATAGTATAGGGAACAGGGGCGCTGACCTTGTGCAGCGTATCTGGGATAACCAGGATAGTCCATAATTATTAAATACAGTAGTCCATAATAAAACAACATCTCAGAGGCCCTCAGGCGTTGGGGTCATCTCTGGGCACATTTCTTGAATCAAGATTTGCATATAAAAGTCACAGCACATAAAAGTCCACATTATTAAGATGGCATATAAAATAGTGCTGCAATGTCCCTATTCAACCTGAAAAGGGGGTTAAAAGGGTTAAGGTGCAAAAATGAACAACAGGCACAACTTGGCTTAAGTGCTTGAGGCAGGCAGGGGGTCCTGTATACAGGATGGCAGCAGAGCATTTGGACTTCTCAGTGGTCTCCAGCTACCACTGGGCCGTGGGGAACTGGCAGTAGCTCAATAGTGCCAAAACGAAGGACTCCTGTCCTGTAAGGGTTAAATCCACTTGTAAGGGTCCCTCAGCAAAAATCTAAAACATGGCCTGGCAGGTCTACTCACAGGTATGTGTTATATCCACTAGGGTCGTCACTGGTGGTACATCCTGGTTCTGCTGGCAGACTGGGCCTGACACAAGGATCCATATATGGCTGGGCCCACAAAATAGTGTTAGCGGGTAGTTGCAACATAAATGGGCCTGTCACTGGTATAGGCCCCATGGGCCTGGGGGTTAACACTGCAGGAGGGGTTAACACTTCAGGAGACTCCATGGGTTTGGGTGTCGCTGGCCTCAGGCGACGGACCCGACTCCTGGTATAGCAGGGTTTCTCCGCTGGTGCAGTCATGGGGGTCGCCGAACTGGTGGCGACGGGATCTTCCGTTGCAGGCCCGGGGAGAACACTGTTCATGGATGAATCGTCATCATCCGATTGTACTTGGGCGACTCCGGACGCAGCAGCTTGGCGCAGGCCATCAAGGTAAACTTCTAGCCTGGCGATCCGTTCTTTCAGAGTCTCTTGCGATGCTGTCGCAGCAGGTACAGGTGATGATCCACGACTTTTTCCTCGGCCTTTATCGAAAGTCACAACCACTCCCCTCCTTCTCTCCAGACGGGGCTGGGTATTCGCATGGTGCTCGCATACCGTCTTCGCGAGTTCCTCAAGGTAGATCTTCTTGGCGGTAGTCTTACGTATTGTAGCGGCGCGTATCTCGGCCATTAACAAAGGCCATTGATCAGTAGGCTTGACAAATCCACCCCTTGCGAACCAGGGCACGGCTCGGGCTGCGACTGCTTTGGGAAGCAAAGTGGCCTCTCCGGTCCCGGAGTATAGGCGGGTGGTGCTTCTCCCTCCTCAATTGTCGCAGGCTCTGCAGTCCTGACGGTAGGTGAAGCCATTCGATTAGAGTAATCCTCACTCTTCAGCATGCTCGATCCTTCTCTGGAGAGCGACAGGGTGGCACACATTATCTCGCCGAAGACCTCCCACTGCTCCGGGAGGCCGCCCCCTAGGTACTCCAACATGGGGAGGCGGAGTCCGTCTCAGCAGACATGCAAATTTCAAGATAAGGCGGTGGTGCGGACATACAGTCTTTCCCGCTCTTCTAGCAGAAGGCGCCAATTTTTCCCGCCAACACAGTACAAAGATGACGCAGCAATTATTTCAGTCAGCTTAGGCGGCCATATTTGAGCATAGTCTGTCCATTCACTGGCAGCAAGCGGTGACTTAAGAAGCGGCAAACAGTCCACAAAAATACAATTTTCACACCGCGATTTTTACAGTTCTTGGCCCAGCAATTTTCCAAATAAATGAATAGCGCTTAAACACTTTATGGGCAATATTGGCACACAGTTTATATTCCACAATGGCGCAGGAATGATCGCATCCTGTTCGTGACGCCAAAATATGCAGTATGCAGCCCTGCAGGGTATTGCGATAGTGAGGTCACGGTTACTTAGGCAAACGAGGGTTGCTCTTGGTTACTCACAGTTTATAGGATGACCCTGGGCAGGCATACAGCAGTGATGGAGAGGCTGGCACAGAAGTCCTCTGGGGCACTCTCTGTATATAGGGACCAGGCCGGTGGTAGGTGAGGTTCCCTGGGTGTTGCAGGTTTAATGTGCCTGTGGCAAGACCTTTAAGATGCGTGACGCCAGTGCCGGTAACAGTGGCACACCGATTTATAGTAGTAAGAATTGAGGAACACAGTTTGTAGTGAACCAAAACTTTTGTTTACTGAAACAGTTAACTATATACAGTTCTTTAGGTTCAGTTCCATATGACAGTAGCAAATCACAAGCAGGCTTTTATAAATGGCAGGCACAATGTTCTTGCAAGATACTCAGAGGGTTAAATACACTCACAGATCAGGCTGCACCTTTTCCTCAGAAATCCTGTGCACTATTCCTCAGAACTCCTGTCTGTCTTGATCCCAAGGCCCGTATGCCCTATTGGTGGCTTTATCCTTGGTAAAGAAACTTCCTCTCGTATATATCTCCTTGCATTAGGTAGATCCTTCTGCCCTTGAGCTCACTTGTCTGGCTGGAAACACTTCTGCTCTGCTCTGTACTGTACTTTGTAGAATTGCAGGTTTCTCAGGAGGTAACTCTTCCCCTGGTGACAACTAGAAGCCTGGGCTGTCTAGCTGCATGTCAGAAGCTCACTTCAGCTGCTGCCTAGCTAAAGTCCACACTCCCTTCTGACTCTACACACCTTTTCCCTGAACAAGACCTGACTATTTATATTAGGGGTTTCCTAGCTCCCTCTACTGTCTTGGAGGAGGAATTACACCCTAACAGGCCTGATGGTCATTTAAACAGGGAAACAAGCACATAAATAACATGAATAAAGTGACATTATGCATCAAAATGACATATAAGACACAATGGTCCTGTTCCACAGGAGGTGGAGAACAACGTGGCCCAATTGACCCTTTTGTAGTGGCCTAATTTACCTAGTGGGACACTACAAACTGACATATATAACAAATACGGACATATATACGCTCTAAAATAAACTCTCCATTAAATGGATCCAAATAAATGTGGCAATATATTGCAATATAGTATCAGTTGATCCTCTCACATGAAGGGGTTAAAATACATAAAGTAGTAGAATCAGCAAGGTTTGGTATGTATCAACCTCAAGTTTTAGTTTGCCAGTGTCATTAATTAATTAATCGAGAGGTGTGTTCCTCCACCTGCAGGAAAATATCCACACTGTTCCAGGACAGATTAGTAAAACATGAAGCGGTCATATAATAAACTGTAAAACAGTCATAAAATAAGGCGATGTGGCAGAAGGATTCGCGGTGTATTTGTGGCGTCCCACTAAAACGCCTTTTACCTTTCCGGACGGCTTCTATTACTATAAGTGTCCTTTGTGAACGGGCCCGTTCATATGGTCCTCAATTGACGAAGTTTGTGATGAGTGATACGTTCAGATGTTCACAGGAATCTCCAGGTGTATAATACAGCCAGTGTCCTGCAACACCAGGGAATCGGTGGGATTCCAGAGGGATATCTTTCAATCTGAATTCTTCAAAGAAGAAGACAAAGAAGACGGTGGATAAAGGCAAATATACAGTTGCTCATCCGTAAATATAGCAGGTCCTGACCAAACGCGGTTCGGGGTTTCCACTGTACCCCTTCCCGATCATCTCCTAGCAACCATGCGTGAAAATCGCACCGCATCCGCACTTGCTTGGATGCGGCGCGGCATACCTCCTTCCAAAGCTGGGAACGTCATGTCCGGTGCGGCCGCGTCACAACAGGAAGTGATGAGGGTATGGAGATTTCACGGGTAGGGGAAATATCACGGAAAACCGCCTTCATCTGTGCGCACCGAGCCCGAAGAGGCGCAAGTAAGCACCACCCCATCTGACAGGAGGTCGGTGTGTAAGTCGCCTGTTTGGGCTTACTTCACGCTGGCAGCAGACGATTTGACAATTGCCATCTGTCAGCTGTCAGCTGTGCCATGCCAAGATGAGGAGAGGGAGGTCTTTTGCTTGGCTCGGTACCACTGCCCTTACCCAGCACCTGAGAGTCAACTACTGGTGGGAGTGGGAACAGGTGCAGGGCGGTCGCAGCAGCGGCAGCAGCAGTGCACAGGGGACAGCAGCTCCTGCCACTGTCCTGCAGCCACCCCACCCCCTTCCAACAATGCATTGCCGCTCCCCCACTCCCTCTCCTAGAGGTACTGGTACCAGCAGCCAGACCTCTGCCTCCTCTGCACCCTCCTCTATCGCCTCTAGTCGTCGGTTGCCAACGCATTTGAACGCACTGCGCCCCCGGGGTCCGAAACGCGCGTTCACTCAGTTGGCTCCTGGCAAAAGTTATCGCCCAACATCTGCTGCCCTTCAATATTGTGGACTGCAATCCATTCCGTCGGATGTTGGAGCAGGCCCAACCCAGATGGCGTGTCCCCAGTGTCGCCATTTCTTTGCCAGGACCAGCGTCCCTGCTCTACGCCAGCACATTGTGCATACTGTATCCCTGTCGCTGGATTAAGCTGTCAGCGACAGGGTGCATCTGACGATGGATGCCTGGACCAGCAGATATGGGCAGGGACGATACATCAGTTTTATAGCCCATTGGATGTCCCTCTGAGGTGCCAGGGAGGGATCCTCAGATGTGGCAGCACCTTAGTTTGTGGTGTCACCCCGGGGTGTCCGGGGGAGAACTGCTGCTCTCCCTCAAGCCACTGTCTCCACCGCTGCTGAGCCCCCGAGCAAGCATACCCATAGCTAGGCAAGTGTGGGGCACGTCCGCTGCCAGGCTGTGCTCCAGCTTGCGAGCTTAGGGGAACGGAGACACACTAGACCTGATGTTCTGGCCCCCCTCCAGGCTCAGGTCCAAAAGTGGCTGACACCCCAAAGGCTCCAGGCAGGTATGGTTATCTGTGACAATGGCAACAACCTCCTCACCCCCCTTAATGCTGGCAGTCTAACACATGTGCCCTGCATGGCACATTTCCTCAACCTTGTGGTACAGAAGTTCCTACGCACATACCCAAGGTTGAGTGACATTGTGCAACGTGTACGTAGGATTGCCAGCCACTTCTGATGCTCCCTAACTGCCACCGCATCCCTGTCCAAACTGCAGAAGGGCAACAGCTGCCACCTCACAGGCTGATTGTGGACAGCATGACGCGGTGGAACTCCACCCTCCACATTTTGGAGAGGTTGTGGGAGCAGCGACGGGTGGTGAAAGAATACCTGCTGGACCAAGGCACTTCCGGGCCATCACCCCCACTCCCCTACATGACCAATATGGAGTGGGGGAAGATACACCAGGTCTGCCATGTGTTGGCCCCATTTGAGCAGACAACCAAGAAGGTCAGCAGGGAGCATGTCGGCCTCAATGACGTGCTCCCCATAGTGTTCCTGCTGGACAGAACACTAGATCGCCTGCTCGATGCTGGGGAGAGTGCCTTGATGGAGCAAGAAGAGGCAACAATGCTCCACCAAGATCAGGACGAGGAGGTGGAGAAGGAAGAATTTGTTGAGGAGTTTGTCGACGTCCAGGAGTTTGGGCCTGGTCAGGAGGGAGAGCCGATGCTAGGGACACTGTTAGTCTGGGGGTGGGGCGGCTCCCACAGGGAGCAGCAGCAGCAGGAGGGCCAAGATGTCCCGGGCAGCCAAAAAGAGTTACAATGGGGTGTCCTCTTCCCCATTGCTGCCCACATGCTGCGATGCCTCAGGAGGGACCCCCGGATCAAGAAAATTAAGGAGAGGGATGATTTTTGGTTGGCCACCCTTTTAGACCCTTGCTGCAAGGGGAAACTGGAGCAGTTCATCCCAGCCAGGCGGCGGGATACCCGTATTAATTATCTGCGGGCCTGTCTGATCCTCCGGCTGGAGCAGGCAAATCCTCAGCCTCACGCTCCAGTTCTCCCCGCCCATCTAACCCAGCAGGTGGCTGGTCCAAGCAGCTCCAGCCGAGTAGGTGATCTTATGGGTGCGATGAGGTTGTTCTACCAGTCTGAGCGATCCAGTAGCAGCAGCAGCAGTCACCACCAGAGGCTGGCCTCCATGGTGGCAGACTACATGGGTTCCGTTGGTGCTTCCGACAGCATGAGCACTGACGACCCCCATGGAGTACTAGGATGCCAGGCTGGACACCTGCCGTGAGCTCGCTCAGTATGCGCTGGAAGTACTGTCTTGCCCCCCTCCAGCGTACTGCCTGAGCTGACATTCAGCACGGCAGGTGGGGTAGTCACCGACAAGCTGACCCGTCTCTCCACTGACTCTGTGGACAGACTGACATTTATCAAAATGAACGAGTCCTGGATCGGCAGGGACTTCTTGGCACCCACCATCGATTCCGAGCGCTGAAGGGTCCCTCTCCTTAGCTTTCCCTCCCAAGCTTCATTGTTTTTTAACTTCTGTATATATTTCTTGATGAATTTATTTATTTATATATTTATTTATTTATGGATGAATTTTTAAAATATATTTATTTATAACTTTATTTATATATTTCTGTATTGATGAATTTATTTATGTATTTATTGATGATTTTTACAGAATCAAAGCTTTTCACTCTACAATATGAACTGTGGTATATATAATATTTGTGAAGTCATGTCACCATTTTGGGAGTTATTCTTATCATTTCCAAGGTTTGCTATCATGTGACCGCATAGACAGGATTAGAGATGGCCTTGTGGTTCGCCCAGCGGTCGTTTTCCGGCGAACTTTGCTTGTTCACTAATCGTCGAACATGCGAACATATAGCGATATTTGCACATTTTTTTGCCTAGCGCCGAACTTTGACCCATGACACATCCATCAGGTGGGACAGGACAGCCAATTAAGACGTTTCAGCACATGGACACACCCCAATCTGAGAGCCATTTTACATTATGCATTTTGTAGGGAGAGGTTGCATTTTGGAGCAGTGACAGTTAGGGACACAAATCGCTAGCTAATAGGGCCACAAAAGTCCTTTTAAGGACTGGTATAGGTGTGCTATCAATAGGTGTGATATAGAAAGGTGTGATATACTTATAATATACTTTCTAACATAGAAATCATATTATAGTGTATTTGTATTGTAATATAATAACATTTGTAAAGACATGTGCACTCTGCGGTTGTACTAAACCCTCATACTGATGTTAAAATTGAGAGATTAGCCAACATATCCTACTGTGGAGGACATGTCTGAGCCCGAGCACCGCGCCAGTGTTTTTCAAGTAGCTTGGGACCTAACACTCACCTACGTGTGCCATATGGGCAATACCAGGAACCAGTGGGCAAATTACAGAAGCGTAAGGTCTGACTCGTAGCCAACTCACCAGTTACTTCCAGCATGTGGCCATGCTTACAATAGGAGGGAGGAGTCTGCGAGTCCCGCTCAAGACTGGATGATATGGCCCAGAGTTTACAAATTTTATTATATTGTTATATTGGTTATCACATTCACATAATTGCTATCTTGTGTAGGATGTCTATTGTGGTACTTGTGGTCCGCTGCGGGAATTTTCCACTGTATGCATTTTTGCTGGGGATCGCCATTAGCAACGGGCTACAAGTGCAGTATTTGCTCCCCTGTATACACATGCGCAACTCTATATGGGTTTGAGCACACCACGCCAATTTTTTCAGTTGGTTTGTATTTGTATTATGCAGCAGCTGTGTGCAGTTCTGCTGCGATACCGCAGCTAGATAGAGGGACAAACGCTATTGGAGTAACTAATTGCAAAAGGGGTGCCATATACCTTCTTCCACTAAATACTGATTGAGGGGTGCTATTGCTATATACCTTCTTCCAACAAATACTGATTGAGGGCTGCAATACACCTTCTTTCACAAAATACTGATTGACGGGTGCCATATAACTGTTTCCGCTAAATACTGATTGAGAGTGCTATATACCTGTTTCCAACAAATACTGATTGAGGGGCGCCATATACCTTCATTCACTGAATACTGATTGAGAGGTGCTATTGCTATATACCTTCTTCCACCAAATACTGATTGAGGGCTGCGATACACCTGTTTTCACAAAATACTGATTGAGGGGTGCCATATACCTGTTTCCGCCAAATACTGATTAAGGGGTTCTATATATCTGTTTCTGCCAAAAACTGATTGAGGGGTGATATATACCTGTTTCCGCCAAATACTGATTGAGAGTTGCTGTATACCTGTTTCTGCCAAATACTGATTAAGGGGTGCCATATACCTTCTTTCACAAAATTCTGATTGAGGGGTGCTATTGCTATATACCTTCATCCATGAAATACTGATTGAGGGCTGCGATACACCTGCTTCCACAAAATACTGATTGAGGGGTGGCATATACCTGTTTCCGCCAAATACAGATTGAGGGGTGCTATATACCTGTTTTTGCAAAATACTGATTGAGGGGTGCCATATACCTTCTTCCACCAAATACTGATTGAGGGCTGCGATACACCTGCTTCCACAAAATACTGATTGAGGCGTACCATATACCTGTTTCCGCCAAATACTGATTGAGGGGTGCCATATACCTTCTTCCACTGAATACTGATTGAGGGGTGCCATATATCTTCTTCCACTAAATACTGATTGAGGGGTGCTATTGCTATATACCTTCTTCCACCAAATACTGATTGAGGGCTGTGATACACCTGCTTCCACAAAATACTGATTAAGGGGTGCCATATACCTGTTTTCGCCAAATACTGATTGAGGAGTTCTATATACCTGTTTCCGCCAAATACTGATTGAGGGGTGATATATACCTGTTTCCGCCAAATACTAATTGAGAGGTCCCATATACCTGTTTCCGCCAAATACTGATTAAGGTGTGCCATATACCTTCATCCACAAAATACTGATTGAGGGGTGCCATATACCTGTTTCTGCCAAATACTGATTGAGGGGTGCTACACACCTGTTTCTGCCAAATACTGATTGAGAGGTGCCATATACCTTCTTCCACAAAATGCTGATTGAGGGGTGCTATTGCTATATACCTTATTCCACCAAATACTGATTGAGGGCTGCGATACACCTGCTTCCACAAAATACTGATTAAGGGGTGCCATATACCTGTTTCCGCCAAATACTGATTGAGGGGTGATATATACCTGTTTCCGCCAAATACTAATTGAGAGGTGCCATATACCTTTTTCCGCCAAATACTGATTAAGGGGTGACATACACCTTCTTCCACAAAATACTGATTGAGGTGTGCCATATACCTGTTTCCGCCAAATACTGATTGAGGGGTGCCATATACCTTCTTCCACAAAATGCTGATTGAGGGGTGCTATTGCTATATGCCTTCATCCACAAATACTGATTGAGGGCTGAGATACACCTGCTTCCACAAAATACTGATTTAGGGGTGCCATATACCTGTTTCCGCCAAATACTGATTGAGGGGTGCCATATACCTTCTTCCACTAAATACTGATTGAGGGCTGCAATACACCTGCTTCCACAAAATGCTGATTATGGGGTACTATATACCTGCTTCCGTCAAATACTGATTGAGGGGTGCAATATACCTTTGTCCACTAAATTCTGATTGAGGGGTGCTATTGCTATATACCTTCATCCACCAAATACTTATTGAGGGCTGCGATACACCTGCTTCCACAAAATCCTGATTGAGCTGTGCCATATACCTGTTTTTGACAAATACTGATTGAGAGGTGCCATATACCTTCTTCCACTAAATACTGATTGAGGGGTGCTATTGCTATATACTTTCTTCCACCAAATACTCATTGAGGGCTGCGATACACCTGTTTCCGCCAAATACTGATTGAGGGGTGCTACATATCTGTTTCCGACAAATACTGATTGCGGGGTGCTATATACCTGTTTCCGCAAAATACTGATTAAGGGGTGCCATATACCTTCTTCCACTAAATACTGATTGAGAGGTGCTATTGCTATATACCTTCTTCCACCAAATACTAATTGAGGGCTGCAATGCAGGGTGGACTAGGACAAGTAGGGATCCACTAGAGTCAGTGTATACACCATACCAATACCCTTTATTTCCCTGACTTGATACACTCTTCGCTAGTCCACTATTAGTACCCACGGTGACATCTCAGCCTCATACGGTATTCCTTCTTAGGTACCTAGCTGAGCGCTATATTTGGCGCCATGCACCGTGTGGTTACTTTCTGTAGGGGCCTTTTTTATCCCTAATGTGATTAAAAGTGATGTTTTTGTTCAGTTACTGCCCCCTCACAATAGTTTACATCACTTTTACTGCCCACTGGGTGAATCATCTGACGGCCATCAAGCATGTAACAGGTGGCACCCGTGTGGATTTGGTGTTATGGCCACGGATTGCATGCAGGCCTGCTTCTTCTTCTCCTCCTCCTACTACATCCTCCGTCTCCTCCTCAGCTGACTCCACCTTTTCCACTGCTACCGCCTCTTCCGCTGCACCCCCCAAGCTCCCCAGAACCTATTCGATTTACCAGGTGAGACGTTGCCATGCTGTGCTGCATCTGTTGTGCCTGGAAGCCAAGAGCCACACCGGTCCTGCACTCCTTTCAGCTCTGTGGTCACAGGCCGATCAGTGGCTAACCCCGCTCAATTTGACAGTTGGTAAAGTGATGTGCGACCACGGTGCCAATCTGCTGAGTGTGCTGAAACAGGGCAAAAGGACACACGTGCAGTGTATGGCACACGTCCTGAACTTAGTCGTGCAGCCAAATACCCCTGGGGTCCAGGACGTCTTGCGGCAGGCCAGGAAATTCCCTGGCCATTTTAGAAGATCTTACATGGCCATGGCTCGCCTTGCTGACGTTAAAGTGCGACACCACACATATACAACCTCACTGGAACTTGTATATGCTTGATAGGCTGCTCCAGCAGAAACGTGCCGTTAACTACTACGTGTACGAACTCTGTGACAGGACAGGTTCTGGGGAGCTAGTTTTTTTTCACCGCGCCAGTGGCTGCTCATGCGCAACGCATGCAGACTTCTGTGGCCATTTGATGAGATCACCAAACTGGTCCATTGCAGCCAGGGCGCCATCAGTGACATCGTACCTTACGCCTTATTTCTGGAGTGTGCATTGCGTCATGTCATTGATCAAGCCGTCAAGGAGCAGGAGCTGGAAGATGAGAAAGTCGCAATGCTGAATGAATTCCCGGGGGGGCTACTCCACCTGAGACAAGTCAGCAGGAGTCTGAAGAGGAATCAGAGGAGGATGGTGGCTGGCTAGAGGAGGAGGAGCAAGAAGAGCAGGCTTTAAACTTTTTTGGGATCCCTGGTGTTGTCCGTATCTGGGGGGAGGAGACAGAGGACGACATTCTCCTGGGCGATGAGCAGGAGCCAGGCTTCCAATTTAGTGCAAATGGGGGCCTTCATGCTCCAGTGTTTGAAGAGGGACCCCTGTATAAAAAACATAAAGGTCAAGAACCTGTACTGGGTGGCAACGTACTTAAACCCGCCGTTACAAACACAAAATGGCGAACATGTTACCAGCATCACAGAGGGCTGTCAGAATGCAACATTTTTCAGGTCCTGCAAAAAGACGGCGGTTTAAAGATGTGTTGGTCACTTCAGATATGAGATCATTCTTGCAGCCAACCCATCGACAGCCTCCGTAAGGGAATGCCTAGACCGACAGTTATCCGACTACATCGGGTTAACGGCCCATGTGAACGCTCTGATAAGTGAGGAACCCTGTGACTACTGGTTGTGCAGGCTTGACCTGTAGCCAGAGCTGGCACAATTTACCATGGAACTCTTGGCTTGCCCCTCGTCACGTGTCCTGTCTGAAAGAACGTTCAGTGCAGCAGGGAGGATCGTGACCGATAAGCGCACTCGCCTAGCTCACGACAGTGTGGACTACCTCACATTTCTAAAAATGAATGAGGTATGGATTTCGGAGGAAATCAACACTTGTGACAACAACATTTAATTGAATTTCCTCATGCCAGAGCACACATATCCGCCACCACCCAGAACAAATAATGGTCCCTGTCTTATGTAAATACAGCTGCATAAAAGGCCTTTTCTGTCCGGTGAATGCCTAATGTTTGGGGCCACGGAGGAATTCAACACCTGTGACAACCACGTGTTATTGAATTTCAACTATTTTCATTAGTTTTTTTTTTAAGAGGGGGGATTTCGTTAGCCATGTTTTTAATCCAATTTTATATTTTTAGTTCTTTTTTTATTCCCCTAAAGTGGGGAAAATTGGCTTCTACCTCACAGTTTTTTTTTTTTGCCTTCCTCTGTTTCAACTTGCAGGATGACAGGCCGAACTGGATTGACAAATGTCTTGTTTTGGCCTTATGTACTATGTTACTATGCTACTACACTGCGTGCAGAATTATTAGGCAAATGAGTATTTTGACCACATCATCCTCTTTATGCATGTTGTCTTACTCCAAGCTGTATAGCCTCGAAAGCCTACTACCAATTAAGCATATTAGGTGATGTGCATCTCTGTAATGAGAAGGGGTGTGGTCTAATGACATCAACACCCTATATCAGGTGTTCATAATTATTAGGCAACTTCCTTTCCTTTGGCAAAATGGGTCAGAAGAAGGACTTGACAGGCTCAGAAAAGTCGAAAATAGTGAGATATCTTGCAGAGGGATGCAGCACTCTTAAAATTGCAAAGCTTCTGAGGCGTGATCATCGAACAATCAAGCGTTTCATTCAAAATAGTCAACAGGGTCGCAAGAAGCGTGTGGAAAAACCAAGGCGCAAAATAACTGCCCATGAACTGAGAAAAGTCAAGCGTGCAGCTGCCAAGATGCCACTTGCCACCAGTGTGGCCATATTTCAGAGCTGCAACATCACTGGAGTGCCCAAAAGCACAAGGTGTGCAATACTCAGAGACATGGCCAAGGTAAGAAAGGCTGAAAGACGACCACCACTGAACAAGACACACAAGCTGAAACGTCAAGACTGGGCCAAGAAATATCTCAAGACTGATTTTTCTAAGGTTTTATGGACTGATGAAATGAGAGTGAGTCTTGATGGGCCAGATGGATGGGCCCGTGGCTGGATTGGTAAAGGGCAGAGAGCTCCAGTGCGACTCAGACGCCAGCAAGGTGGAGGTGGAGTACTGGTTTGGGCTGGTATCATCAAAGATGAGCTTGTGGGGCCTTTTCGGGATCAGGATGGAGTCAAGCTCAACTCACAGTCCTACTGCCAGTTTCTGGAAGACACCTTCTTCAAGCAGTGCTACAGGAAGAAGTCTGCATCCTTCAAGAAAAACATGATTTTCATGCAGGACAATGCTCCATCACACGCGTCCAAGTACTCCAAAGCGTGGCTGGCAAGAAAGGGTATAAAAGAAGAAAATCTAATGACATGGCCTCTTTGTTCACCTGATCTGAACCCCATTGAGAACCTGTGGTCCATCATCAAATGTGAGATTTACAAGGAGGGAAAACAGTACACCTCTCTGAACAGTGTCTGGGAGGCTGTGGTTGCTGCTGCACGCAATGTTGATGGTGAACAGATCAAAACACTGACAGAATCCATGGATGGCAGGCTTTTGAGTGTCCTTGCAAAGAAAGGTGGCTATATTGGTCACTGATTTGTTTTTGTTTTGTTTTTGAATGTCAGAAATGTATATTTGTGAATGTTGAGATGTTATATTGGTTTCACTGGTAAAAATAAATAATTGAAATGGGTATATATTTGTTTTTTGTTAAGTTGCCTAATAATTATGCACAGTAATAGTCACCTGCACACACAGATATCCCCCTAAAATAGCTAAAACTAAAAACAAACTAAAAACTACTTCCAAAAATATTCAGCTTTGATATTAATGGGTTTTTTGGGTTCATTGAGAACATGGTTGTTGTTCAATAATAAAATTAATCCTCAAAAATACAACTTGCCTAATAATTCTGCACTCCCTGTATATGTATTTGACATGTATTTGTACTGGCCTGCAGCAAAATTTATATCATTTGACCGTCTAATATACCTTCAGCCACATGATCACTTGATGTTTTCTGTCCAGTATTTGCCTATTGTTTGGGGCCTGTACTCCACTGGCCTGCAGTAAAATTGATATCCACTGACCGTCTCATATACAGTACAGACCAAAAGTTTGGACACACCTTCTCATTCAAAGAGTTTTCTTTATTTTCATGACAATGAAGGCATCAAAACTATGAATTAACACATGTGGAATTATATACATAACAAACAAGTGTGAAACAACTGCAAATATGTCATATTCTAGGTTCTTTAAAGTAGCCACCTTTTGCTTTAATTACTGCTTTGCACACTCTTGGCATTCTCTTGATGAGCTTCAAGAAGTAGTCACCTGAAATGGTCTTCCAACAGTCTTGAAGGAGTTCCCAGAGATGCTTAGCACTTGTTGGCCCTTTTGCCTTCACTCTGCGGTCCAGCTCACCCCAAACCATCTCGATTGGGTTCAGGTCCGGTGACTGTGGAGGCCAGGTCATCTGGCGCAGCACCCCATCACTCTCCTTCATGGTCAAATAGCCCTTCCTTTCAAAGTTTTCCAATTTTTCGGCTGACTGACTGACCTTTATTTTTTAAAGTAATGATGGCCACTCGTTTTTTCTTTACTTAGCTGCTTTTTTCTTGCCATAATACAAATTCTAACAGTCTATTCAGTAGGACTATCAGCTGTGTATCCACCTGACTTCTCCTCAACGCAACTGATGGTCCCAACCCCATTTATAAGGCAAGAAATCCCACTTATTAAACCTGACAGGGCACACCTGTGAAGTGAAAAACATTTCAGGGGACTACCTCTTGAAGCTCATCAAGAGAATGTCAAGAGTGTGCAAAGCAGTAATCAAAGCAAAAAAAGGCTACTTTGAAGAACCTAGAATATGACATATTTTCAGTTGTTTCACACTTGTTTGTTATGTATATAATTCCACATGTGTTAATTCATAGTTTTGATGCCTTCAGTGTGAATCTATAATTTTCATAGTCATGAAAATAAAGAAAACTCTTTGAATGAGAAGGTGTGTCCAAACTTTTGGTCTGTACTGTACCTCCAGCCACATAATCACTTGATGTTTTCTGTCCAGTGAATGCCTAATGTTTGGGGCCTGTACTCCTATGGTCTAAAATAAAAAATGTCCAGACTCCAGCAGGGCACATTTTTGGACAGTTTCCCTTTAAGATGCATAGAAATGGCCCCTGATTAAAATACAATTTTTTTGTGAGAATTTTTGCCATTGATGCCCCTCTGGTATATCATTGTCCATGTCGTGGGACTATTTGTGCACTTCTAGTAAGTCTTTGGTGGCTGCAAATATGACCTGAAGGTTTTTCAGGTTCGTCTTCCATTAAAGTGAATGGGGCCCACCACGAACATTTGATCCCGTTCGAGCGATCGCGTTCGCGAATCGTCCCGGCCGATGTTCGTCCATCACTAATTACCAGGGCTGTCTTGGTGATGAAAGGGGATCTTTAAAAAAGGGTTTCGATACTGTCCCCGGAGACCTCACTGTGTGGATACACTAAATTTTTAATTACATGCAATTACAAAAGTATTCAGTTCCAGGAGCTATTTTGAAAACTGTAGTATATTTTTCATGGAACAACCCCTTTAATGATTTTTATTATCTTTTTTTTTTCTTTTACATCTTTATTCTATATTAAAACATTGAGCAACTCTTTGGTTTTCTTTGGCTCATGACGGTTTGGGAGTCATCCTGTTTAATGGTGTTTATAACACTCGTTGATTACTGGGACAGATGAAATGCATTATCAAATAATTTGGGCAGCTCCAATCATTTAGCAGATAAGGATAGAAGACCCCTACGCTCAGGTCATAACCATTTCCTCTTTTCCCTCTGTTGACTCCCTCTCAGTATGATTCCCCTGCTCCCACTCACACTGAGCCAGGCAAAGAGATTATTTACGCAGCAGGGAGGACAGAGATGAGATGTGCTTCCTGCATTAGGAAAGAGAGACTTCCACATTCCTAACATTCCCTGTACCAGCTGGTCCCACCACTGCTCACCTGCTAATCATGCCGGTGATGATGCTGGGTCTGCCTTTGCTCCAGCTGTCCTCTGCTCTTCACATATGCTCATGATTAAACCAGTGGGAGGCAATTCCCGGAAACAAATAAAGTACAAGGAGCTGGTTCCAAACATTAAGCAGAATTCAGTTCAGAATAACTGCACTATGAAAATATGTACAGAGCATTTCTAGAAAAAAGAAACATACAGTATATATCACTAAATTTGTTCTTGACCACTAATATGGCCGCTATTACATGGGGCTGCTGCTAAGGTTTCCAGAGTTCAAAGCAGCCATTCTACGTAATTACACAGGGGGATGTCCCGGCAAAGTGGATTAAAGAGTTATGTCATTTTAATAAAGATGGCCACTTGGCAGTGGATATGTATGTATGGATTGTAAAGATGTGTACACAGCAAGAAATACCATCATGGTTTATGGATTATGGTTAATTCATCATGGTTGCTGGACAGGGTCAGTGTCACAGATGGTGTTGCAGAAAACTAGAAGTCACAAATAAAGATCCGACTGACTGTATCCTAAACTAAGGAACATATGGGTGAGCCCTATAAAAGCCCTAGAGCTCTCCCTGACTGCTCAGCCCATGCAAAGATCTTTATAATAGAAAATTGCATGCCCTCGTACCTAGACTGAGTGACACCTGAAAACCCTATAAAAGTGAGAAGACACGACCACCAGCTCCCTCCACTCAATACGGAGGGAGTCAGGGTCACCTAGAATCAAGCCAACAGGAAAACACAAATAAAGGAATAGACTTATCTGAGGAACCAGCAGTTGCAGCATCTAGCAGTGAGCACAATCCAGAAAGTAGTATAAACCGCAAAGTGAGGCAGTATGGGAGGGGATATAAAGGGAGGCAATCACTGCTAATAGATGACAGCTGGGAGAGGGAGAAGAGATGACAAAACGAAACCAAAACAAAAGAACATCATGCAAGAGGTACTGAAGAACGTCTGTCAGAACTTCTCAGAGATCTGGCGGTGACAGTCAGGCAGAGAACCTGAAACTTTTAAGCAGGCATGCTCAACCTGCGGCCCTCCAGCTGAAACTACAACTCCCAGCATGCCCGAACAGCTTACAGCTATGGTGGGAGTTGTAGTTTTACAACAGCTGGAGGGCCGCAGGTTGAGTATCTCTAATCTAAGTAATGCAATGACCTAAAGCAATCCATATTTATAGATGGCACTGCTATGGAGGGAATCAGCAGATAAGGTGTTCTAGGGAGAATTGTACCTGGGCTGCTGTGTCTGGTGCTATAGTGGTAAACTATTATATTACTATTGCTAATTGTACAATCTGACAATCTGTCTATCTATGTATCTATGTATCTATGTATCTATCTATCTATCTATCTATCTATCTATCTATCTATTTATCTATCTAAAAAACAAATGATGAGGCAGCACTCCAGTATCTGTGAAGGGTGTTAGACCCGTTTATTTCCCCAGTCGCAATGCTTCAGCTCAGCACAATGAGTCATTTGTCAAGCTTGACAAAGGCCTCATTGTGCTGGGCTGAAACGTTGTGACTGGGGAAATAAACAGGTCTAACACCCTTCACAGATACTGGAGTGCTGCCTCATCTTTTTTTTTTTTGGATATTGTTCACGGATTTTTGCAGGAAGTCCAGGAGGGATTGCACCCAACCTTACCATTGACTGTGCTGCTGCTATTCTTTGTTTATTGTATCTATCTATCTATCTATCTATCTATCTATCTATCTATCTATTTCATATCTATCTATCTATCTATCTATATCTGTCTGTCTATTTATCTAATGTATCTATTGATCTATCTATCTAGTCCATGGTGTACTCCCTCATTGAACAATGGGGCCAGAATTAAACATATAACAGTCTTTTTCACTAAGTGCAAAGTAGAACAGAACTTCAAATACATCCAATAGCAGCAGATTTCAAGTGCAAACTTCTCTGTCACCAGCAAGGATTATCAAGGCAATATGGATAGCAGCAATTTAGCACTTAGATTGTGATGGGTGTCTTATCTATAGTCCCTTACCTTTCAGCAGTGTCTTTAATGCTGTTGTAGCAGTTCACTCTGCTGTCTAGCATCTCAAAACTTCATTTGAGGCTTGGACTAAGTTGGTCTCTCTGGAGAATCCTATTTAGGAGTAGGAGCTGAGGCTTGTGCTTCCTCTCTCCTCTCTGGTTACTCAGGAACCCCCACTCCTGGCAGGAAGCTGGACGGGACCACTCCTACCAAGAGGGGAGGAAAGGGGTGATTAGCCCTGTTCCTGTGAACCATTACCAACCGTACTTTGCTGGAACAAATGGTCAGACGCATATAAAATAATGCATAACTTTACAATGTAAAATATAAAACTATTTACAAAACGGTAGTACCCCCAGGTCTGGGGTACTATCTATCTATCTATCTATCTATCTATCTATCTATCTATCTATCTATCTATTGTATCTATCTATCGATTGATTGATCCATCAATCCATCCATATATTATATCTATCTAACACTCACCTAAACTTTTTAGATACAAGCAAATGACTCCTGGTAAGCAGGTAAGCAGCAGATAACTTTCCCAAGTGCCTTGTTGTCTCCAGAGGGTCCCAGGTGGTAAAGAGGACTATAAGAACAAAGAGAGGTAAACTACTGCAATGTCCATATTGATTTAAAGGTATAGGGTAGAGATAAGTCGAGATTTGTTTTAAATCCGGTTTGCCGAATTTTTGAAAAAGTTTGGTTCAGACCCGAATCACGTTTACATGCTGCTAGTTTGAATATAATCAGTCCCCAATATTTTTTTTTTTATTGGAAACATGTTCGTGAACACAGAAATAAAGGGAAATGGATTTAGGCCTAAATTTGTTATGTGCTGGCCTGTGTATTGATGTTGATCACCTATATTCTGGTTTATTAAATTGAACAAGTCTCCAAAAAGCATTTAAATTCCAACCGTGTGTAAATAGAATTCACGGAAACAGACAATTATGGCCTGATGCTCAATTTCTCGTTAATACACACATGTAGATTGCTGGTATACCTTGTGTCTTGTAGTAATCACATATATATATGCTGGACTGGTTTAACCTCTTACGGACACAGGGCGTATCGCTGCGGATTAACCCCTTCTATGCCGTGGTCCACGTAGAAGTTATTTGTGGTTGAGTGAGCGCATCGAGTCCCCGTGCTGCTGTGGCAGGGACCCGATGCGTGACAAGGCAGCCCTATGCGGTGCAGAGGCTGCCCAATGCCTTGCACGGCATCTGGACCTGCCTTCTACGGGAGCCGAGGAGATCCAGCCTCAGGCTGGGTCTCCTAGGCAACCTGTTAGTGTATGACTCAGTGTCATGCAATAACAGGCAATGCATTAAAATACAGATGTATTGTAATTCATTGCAGAGGGGATCAGAGGGGATCAGACCCCTAAAAGTTGAAGTCCCAGAGTGGGACAGAAATAAAGTGAAAAAAAAAGGAAATAAAAAGTGTTTTCAAAGTGAAAAAAAAAAGGAAAAAAAAAAACGCCTTTTCCCCTAATTTTATAATAAAAAAAAGAAAAAAAAAGAAAAAACAAACATATTAGATATTGCCGCGTCCTTAACGGCCGGCTCTATAAATATATAACATGATCCACCCCGTCCGATAGACACCATAAAATAAAAACAGTGTCAAAAAAAGTCATTTTTTTCACCTTACATTACTAAAAGGCGTATGCCCCCTAAATAGCACCAATCTAACCGTCACCTCATCCCGCAAAAAAATTAGCTCCTGCATAGGACAATCGGCCAAAAAAAAAAAAAGCTTTATTATATAAAACTGAAACAAACAACAACAAAAAGTTGTGATATTTGGTATTGTCGCATCCATAACAACCTGCTCTATAAAAATACCACATTATCTAACCTGTCAGATGAACGATGTAAATAACAAACAATTTTTTTGTTACCTTGCCTCACAAAAAGTGTAATATAGAGCAACCAAAAATCATCTGTACCCTAAAATAGTACCAACAGAAATGCAACCTTATCCCATAGTTTCCAAAATAGGGTCACTTTTTTGGAGTTTCTACTCTAGCGGTGCATAAGGGGGTCTTCAAATGTGACATTAGAGAAATTGAAACTTTTTCCCAATTTTTTGTAAATTTGGTATTTTTTTATAAATAAAATTTATATATTTTTTTACTCTATTTTACTCCATTTTAGTCAGATTTGGTCAGATTTGCAAAAAAATTGCATGGTCCTTAAGGGGTTAATTACATATAACAATAGCAAAAAATATATAAAATTCGAACTGTGTGGAAGCTGGAAATATGCGAATGGGCTATTGAGCTGTGACGCTAAATTTCAACTTAACACACACAGGTAGATTGTTGCACCACCGTGGATATTGCTGCACTAATCACGTATTTCTGCTGCTTAATTAAATTGAAAGCACCCCCCAAATTTTTTTTTAATTGTGACCGTGTGGAAACTGAAAATACGTAAACAGACGATTGAGGTGTGACTCTCAATTATAACGTAACACACACAGGTAGATTGGTACCACACTGTGGATACTGCTGCATTTATCTCACATACTATATATATATATATATATATATATATATATATATATATATTGCTTAATTATATTTTCAACCCTACAAAAAAAAGGATTTCTGTGAAAATGGGGAAACAAAAGGAAACCTTGCTTGAAGGTAGCTGCTTTTTAGGTGCACCTGCACTTCTGATAGCAGGCACAGCCACAGATCCTGTTTCCTCTCTACCTGTCTGTCAGCTGTCCTGCTTATCTCTATGGTACATAACACACAATTCTTCATTGCAGTCCGAGACTTTCCCTCTCAATAAGCTTGATTGATTGATTTCTGACTGTCCCTGATTGATTTTTCACTCTCCCTGACTCCCCTAAGATCGTTTTCCTGGCAGACACTGTCACACACAACCACCCTCTTTCACAGCCCAGCACAGACTGTGTGCTTGTTCTGCTTGTTCTGCTAAGGCACCTCCCTGCCTGCTGCAGCATTGATTGGCTCATCCAGGCTGTTTGTCCGAAACAAACCTGGAAAGATAGGGGTTAGGAAAAATGGCAAAGTTCACTGGTCCATTCATCCTAAGTCTTGGGTTTTCATTTGATTAGGGTTCTTTTCTGGAGTTCTTACTTATTTAGGGCTCTGGTGTGGGGGTGTGAGTTTATTTGAGGGGCTAATCTGCATTTAGAAGTCTGGTTTAGTGTCTGGATTTTTTTATATTATTATTATCATTATTATTGTTTTACAGAAATTGCTGTAATTAATTGAAATATCCAAGATAAATATGTTCAATGTTCCAGTTGTTTTGTACTTTGTTAGAAGTATTCCCTTTTTCCTACTTTTAAAACTATATTTTTTTGTTGTGGTTTTCCTATAAATGGGCACAGACGACAATTTGAAAGAGCTAGCGGCATATGGTCTGTGAGTTCTATGAAGTTACTCACAGACGGCCCGTCAAAAAATGGTTATAAAACCTTTTTTTCATATAATATTAACAGTGACATGATTTTTTCCATCATATTTAGTCAAAACAGGTTTGGGCCTAGTAAAAAATGGAAAATAAAACCTTTCCAATGCCAATCTGTCAATGTAGAAAACAAATATTTGTATTACCCCAGACCTGGGGTTAAACCAAGAACAAGGCTAACCAACATGTTCTTCCTCTCTTGGTAGAAGTGGTCTGGTTCTGTTTCCTGCCAGGAAGGGGAGTTCCTGTGTAGCTACAGAAGAGTTAGGAAGCACACGTCAGAGCTCCTGGTCTTGTTCTTGTTACATGAAGTACAATCTGTAACAAGCTCCTGGTCTTGTTACAGATTCTCAAGTGAAGTCTTGAGAAGAGTGAACTGCTATAACTGGCATCTCCAGACACTGCTGCAAGGTGAGGGACTACAGCAAAGACACTTATCATCCAGAACAATACTAAGCCAATATGACCTAAGTGCCAAATTGCCATCTTCCAACCTGCCTCCGTAATCCTTACTAGTGCAAGAGAAGTTTTGCACTCAAAATCTGCTGCTACTGAATGTATTGGAAGTTCTACGTTGCACTTAGTAAAAAGACTTTGTTACGTGTTATTCTGACCTCATTCTTCAATACTATGGAGGTCATTTATGAATAGATATGTGCCACTTTTTGGCATATATTTGTCGTAAAGGGGATTTGCGACCAAATCTGCAATTTTTTTCCATGCCACGTATGCCAGTTCTAAAAAGTGGGGGCGTGGCATCTGTGGGGAAGAGGGCAGGCCAGCAGGCCCATCTCATTTATCATTT
The DNA here is from genome assembly GCF_905171765.1 of Bufo bufo. Classification (NCBI taxonomy): domain Eukaryota; kingdom Metazoa; phylum Chordata; class Amphibia; order Anura; family Bufonidae; genus Bufo; species Bufo bufo. The sequence goes on from NC_053396.1 coordinate 175,036,015, forward strand.
TCTATGCCAGTTTTTGGCATAAAAAAATATCTAAATCTATGTCAGCAAGGGAGCTGGTGCAGATTTAACCACCTCAGCCCCCAGTGCTTAAACACCTTGAAAGACCAGGCCACTTTTTACACTTCTGACCTACACTACTTTCACCGTTTATTGCTCGGTCATGCAACTTACCACCCAAATGAATTTTACCTCCTTTTCTTCTCACTAATAGAGCTTTCATTTGGTGGTATTTCATTGCTGCTGACATTTTTACTTTTTTTGTTATTAATCGAAATTTAACGATTTTTTTGCAAAAAAATGACATTTTTCACTTTCAGTTGTAAAATTTTGCAAAAAAAACGAGATCCATATAGAAATTTTGCTCTAAATTTATAGTTCTACATGTCTTTGATAAAAAAAAATGTTTGGGTAAAAAAAAAATGGTTTGGGTAAAAGTTATAGCGTTTACAAACTATGGTACAAAAATGTGAATTTCCGCTTTTTGAAGCAGCTCTGACTTTCTGAGCACCTGTCATGTTTCCTGAGGTTCTACAATGGCCAGACAGTACAAACACCCCACAAATGACCCCATTTCGGAAAGTACACACCCTAAGGTATTCGCTGATGGGCATAGTGAGTTCATAGAACTTTTTATTTTTTGTCACAAGTTAGCGGAAAATGATGATTTTTTTTTTTTTTTTTTTTTCTTACAAAGTCTCATATTCCACTAACTTGTGACAAAAAATAAAAACTTCTATGAACTCACTATGCCCATCACGAAATACCTTGGGGTCTCTTCTTTCCAAAATGGGGTCACTTGTGGGGTAGTTATACTGCCCTGGCATTTTAGGGGCCCAAATGTGTGGTAAGGAGTTTGAAATCAAATTCTGTAAAAAATGACCTGTGAAATCCGAAAGGTGCTCTTTGGAATATGGGCCCCTTTGCCCACCTAGGCTGCAAAAAAGTGTCACACATCTGGTATCTCCGTACTCAGGAGAAGGTGGGGAATGTGTTTTGGGGTGTCTTTTTACATATACCCATGCTGGGTGAAATAAATATCTTGGTCAAATGCCAACTTTGTATAAAAAAAATGGGAAAAGTTGTCTTTTGCCAAGATATTTATCTCACCCAGCATGGGTATATGTAAAATGACACCCCAAAACACATTCCCCACCTTCTCCTGAGTACGGCAATACCAGATGTGTGACACTTTTTTGCAGCCTAGGTGGGCAAAGGGGCCCATATTCCAAAGAGCACCTTTCGGATTTCACAGGTCATTTTTTACAGAATTTGATTTCAAACTCCTTACCACACATTTGGGCCCCTAGAATGCCAGGGCAGTATAACTACCCCACAAGTGACCCCATTTTGGAAAGAAGACACCCCAAGGTATTCCGTGAGGGGCATGGCAAGTTCCTAGAATTTTTTATTTTTTGTCACAAGTTAGTGGAAAATGATGATTTTTTTTTTTTTTTTTTTCATACAAAGTCTCAAAATTCCACTAACTTGTGACAAAAAATAAAAACTTCCATGAACTCACTATGCCCATCAGCGAATACCTTGGGGTCTCTTCTTTCCAAAATGGGGTCACTTGGGGGGTAGTTATACTGCCCTGGCATTCTAGGGGCCCAAATGTGTGGTAAGGAGTTTGAAATCAAATTCTGTAAAAAATGACCTGTGAAATCCGAAAGGTGCTCTTTGGAATATGGGCCCCTTTGCCCACCTAGGCTGCAAAAAAGTGTCACACATCTGGTATCTCCGTACTCAGGAGAAGGTGGGGAATGTGTTTTGGGGTGTCATTTTACATATACCCATGCTGGGTGAGATAAATATCTTGGTCAAATGCCAACTTTGTATAAAAAAATGGGAAAAGTTGTCTTTTGCCAAGATATTTCTCTCACCCAGCATGGGTATATGTAAAATGACACCCCAAAACACATTCCCCACCTTCTCCTGAGTACGGAGATACCAGATGTGTGACACTTTTTTGCAGCCTAGGTGGGCAAAGGGGCCCATATTCCAAAGAGCACCTTTCGGATTTCACAGGTCATTTTTTACAGAATTTGATTTCAAACTCCTTACCACACATTTGGGCCCCTAGAATGCCAGGGCAGTATAACTACCCCACAAGTGACCCCATTTTGGAAAGAAGAGACCCCAAGGTATTCGCTGATGGGCATAGTGAGTTCATGGAAGTTTTTATTTTTTGTCACAAGTTAGTGGAATATGAGACTTTGTATGAAAAAAAAAAAAAAAAAAAAATCAGCATTTTCCACTAACTTGTGACAAAAAATAAAAAATTCTAGGAACTCGCCATGCCCCTCACGGAATACCTTGGGATGTCTTCTTTCCAAAATGGGGTCACTTGTGGGGTAGTTATACTGCCCTGGCATTTTCCAGGGGCCCTAATGTGTGGTAAGTAGGTAAATGACCTGTGAAATCCTAAAGGTGCTCTTTGGAATGTGGGCCCCTTTGCCCACCTAGGCTGCAAAAAAGTGTCACACATGTGGTATCGCCGTATTCAGGAGAAGTTGGGGAATGTGTTTTGGGGTGTCATTTTACATATACCCTTGCTGGGTGAGAGAAATATCTTGGCAAAAGACAACTTTTCCCATTTTTTTATACAAAGTTGGCATTTGACCAAGATATTTCTCTCACCCAGCATGGGTATATGTAAAATGACACCCCAAAACACATTCCCCACCTTCTCCTGAGTACGGCGATACCAGATGTGTGACACTTTTTTGCAGCCTAGATGCGCAAAGGGGCCCAAATTCCTTTTAGGAGGGCATTTTTAGACATTTGGATACCAGACTTCTTCTCACGCTTTGGGGCCCCTAGAATGCCAGGGCAGTATAAATACCCCACATGTGACCCCATTTTGGAAAGAAGACACCCCAAGGTATTCAATGAGGGGCATGGCGAGTTCATAGAAATTTTTTTTTTTTGGCACAAGTTAGCAGAAATTGATATTTTTAATTTTTTTCTCACAAAGTCTCCCGTTCCGCTAACTTGGGACAAAAATTTCAATCTTTCATGGACTCAATATGCCCCTCACGGAATACCTGGGGGTGTCTTCTTTCCGAAATGGGGTCACATGTGGGGTATTTATACTGCCCTGGCATTCTAGGGGCTCTAAAGCGTGAGAAGAAGTCTGGAATATAAATGTCTAAAAAATTTTACGCATTTGGTTTCCGTGAGGGGTATGGGGAGTTCATGTGAGATTTTATTTTTTGACACAAGTTAGTGGAATATGAGACTTTGTAAGAAAAAAAAAAATAATTCCGCTAACTTGGGCCAAAAAAATGTCTGAATGGAGCCTTACAGAGGGGTGATCAATGACAGGGGGGTGATCAATGACAGGGGGGTGATCAATGACAGGGGGGATGATCAATGACAGGGGGGTGATCAATGACAGGGGGGTGATCAATGACAGGGGGGTGATCAGGGAGTCTATATGGGGTGATCACCACAGTCATTGATCACGCCCGTGTAAGGCTTCATTCAGACGTCCGTATGCGTTTTGCGGATCCGATCCATCTATCAGTGGATCCGTAAAAATCATGCGGACGTCTGAATGGAGCTTTACAGGGGGGTAATCCATGACAGGGGGGTAATCAATGACAGGGGGGTGATCAGGGAGTCTATATGGGGTGATCACCACAGTCATTGATCACGCCCCTGTAAGGCTTCATTCAGACGTCCGGATGCGTTTTGCGGATCCGATCCATCTATCAGTGCATCCGTAAAAATCATGCGAACATCTGAATGGAGCTTTACAGGGGGGTAATCAATGACAGGGGGGTGATCACCACAGTCATTGATCATGCCCCTGTAAGGCTTTATTCAGACGTCCGGATGCGTTTTGCGGATCGGATCCATCTATCAGTGCATCCGTAAAAATCATGCGGACATCTGAATGGAGCTTTACAGGGGGGTGATCAGGGAGTCTATATGGGGTGATCACCACAGTCATTGATCATGCCCCTGTAAGGCTTCATTCAGACGTCCGGATGCGTTTTGCGGATCGGATCCATCTATCAGTGCATCCGTAAAAATCATGCGGACATCTGAATGGAGCTTTACAGGGGGGTGATCAGGGAGTCTATATGGGGTGATCACCACAGTCATTGATCATGCCCCTGTAAGGCTTCATTCAGACGTCCGGATGCGTTTTGCGGATCGGATCCATCTATCAGTGCATCCGTAAAAATCATGCGGACATCTGAATGGAGCTTTACAGGGGGGTAATCAATGACAGGGGGGTGATCACCACAGTCATTGTAATCAATGACAGGGGGGGTGATCACCACAGTCATTGATCATGCCCCTGACATCGGAACGCGATGACAGGGGGGTGATCACCACAGTCATTGATCATGCCCCTGTAAGGCTTCATTCAGACGTCCGGATGCGTTTTGCGGATCGGATCCATCTATCAGTGCATCCGTAAAAATCATGCGGACTTCTGAATGGAGCTTTACAGGGGGGTGATCAGGGAGTCTATATGGGGTGATCACCACAGTCATTGATCATGCCCCTGTAAGGCTTCATTCAGACGTCCGGATGCGTTTTGCGGATCGGATCCATCTATCAGTGCATCCGTAAAAATCATGCGGACATCTGAATGGAGCTTTACAGGGGGGTGATCAAGGAGTCTATATGGGGTGATCACCACAGTCATTGATCATGCCCCTGTAAGGCTTCATTCAGACGTCCGGATGCGTTTTGCGGATCCGATCCATCTATCAGTGGATCCGTAAAAATCATGCGGACGTCTGAATGGAGCTTTACAGGGAGGTAATCAATGACAGGGGGGTAATCAATGACAGGGGGGTGATCAGGGAGTCTATATGGGGTGATCACCACAGTCATTGATCACGCCCCTGTAAGGCTTCATTCAGACGTCCGGATGCGTTTTGCGGATCCGATCCATCTATCAGTGGATCCGTAAAAATCATGCGGACATCTGAATGGAGCTTTACAGGGGGGTGATCAATGACAGGGGGGTAATCAATGACAGGGGGGTGATCAGGGAGTCTATATGGGGTGATCAGGGGCTAATAAGGGGTTAATAAGTGACGGGGGGGGGGGGGTGTAGTGTAGTGTAGTGGTGCTTGGTGCTACTTTACTGAGCTACCTGTGTCCTCTGGTGGTCGATCCAAACAAAGGGGACCACCAGAGGACCAGGTAGCAGGTATATTAGACGCTGTTATCAAAACAGCGTCTAATATACCTGTTAGGGGTTAAAAAAAACACATCTCCAGCCTGCCAGCGAACGATCGCCGCTGGCAGGCTGGAGATCAACTCTCTTACCGTCCGTTCCTGTGAACGCGCGCGCCTGTGTGCGCGCGTTCACAGGAAATCTCGGCCATCGCGAGATGACGCGTATATGCGTGACTGTGCGCAGCGCTGCCACCTCCGGAACGCGATCCTGTGTTAGGCGGTCCGGAGGTGGTTAAGGCTGTTAGGAGCCGGCGGTAGATGCTTCTAAGTTATGTAGAGGCTGGCATCTCTAAATAGGTTAGGCGCATCAAGCGCCAGTGCAGGGGTATTAAGACTGGCATCTGAAACGCCGGTTTTAATAAATGACCCCATATATTTCTATACCTCCCAACGTTTTGGACGGTCAAAGAGGGACACTTATTGTTCAAAGTGATGTGTGAAAGATCCATTTTTCCAGCTCTATACACTTCAATAGTTAAGCGCAAAAATAGTTTGAATATAAAAATTTCTAAAATCCCAAGTGCATCAAATAATAAAATAATATACAATATGGGCTCAAATATATGGAGAGGAACCAGACAAACACTTTCTGGGTCAATATTGTTAATGTAATAATGGAAATCTATCCCTCAGATCAAAAAGAGGGACATTTAAGGAGCAAAGAGGGACATAGGGACTTGGGTCAAAAAGAGGGACTGTCCCTCCACATCTTCATCAGATCCACTATCCCTCCCATCCTCTGCATTGGCTCCTCCGGGGCTCGCTGTAGATTTATTTTGTATTACACACTTGTATGTGCCTGAGGAAGGAGGCAGATTGCCACCGAAACAGGCCCTTTGTACATCTTTTACTATTTTTAATAAACATTCTGTGGAAATCAGCACCCTGTACCCTGCTTTTTGGGAAGGGGGATTTAGTGCTACTACTGATGGGACCATGTCAGGTGGGCCATGGCCACAGTGATATTAACCATCTGTCTCCATGCCCTCAACATCGTTGTACCTGTCCTTGCACAACTCATTCTGGTAAGCATCCTGTCATTTGGCTCCTCTGTTAATCCACTTAGGTAATACACTACACTATCTTTCCCTTTTTCCAGCTACAAATACAATTGAGGAAGCATATCACATAAAGATGCATTACTGGTGTATTCCAAAGTAAACACAAGTGACGTTGCCACCATAACATGGTGGTAACCAAAAGCAACCAAATATAACTGTAAAAGCTACGCAATTTTTCTAAGAGGAGGTACAATAATTTTCAACCCTTTTACATACAGCATACACACTATAAAAACTCTGCTTACAGACAGAAACCAGCACAGGGATTCAACTATTTGCCATTATGACTTAGTCACCTTTAGTTCTAACCACATAAACAGACCCTTATTTTAGCGCAGCTGTCATGTCTGATCGCATGCTCTGAACAGACTTTTCATTTCCTATGATAATTTTTAAATTTATCTTATTTTAGCTGAGACACATCCTGTTGTCCCATTGGCTTCCTTTCTTATCCCAGAAAGGAAACACATGTGGGTCTATTCTGCGACAACTCATATTTAGAAAAGAAAAAAAAAAATCGCCAAGATATGACTTCTGATTATTTCCCCTTTCATGTATTGTATTCTGAAAGTGACAGTGAAAGATTTCAAACACCTCTTCAAAAAGAAAAATGTTTGGCTTTGCTGTACTGTAGCTCTCCATCTTTATGATACCCCCATCCATCAATTTACTGTAAATTTTAGACTATACGATGAACTGGATGATGTGAAACGATTGAGAAATGCAATCCAAAACCAGACAGGAGACAGAAGACTATTGGTAAAAACACACACTTATACCTGTCTGTCACCATAAACTGGATACCCCATGTTTTTGTCCAATTTTATAAATATTTCGTAAATCTAATATATAAAGCTGAGTATATGTATGTGTGTGTGTGTATGTATGTATGTCCGCTAAAGGAATCTGCACCTTTACATTTACAATCACGAAATTTGGCACACAGGTACATCAGGTGTCCGGGAAGGTTTTAGACCGGGTCTCAGTTCTCTAGGACGTACCATTCCTGAGATATTCCCCCAAAAAATGCAAATATGGCACATCTCATGACCTACATTAGCCAATAGAAGCCTGCAGGTCTTTCTCTTCATATCCCAACTGCTGTACACACGGTCACATGTCCCTTATCAGCCAATAGAAGCTCGCAGATCCTTAGTATCCACATATACACAGTTTTACACCAGGTTCCATAACAACCCAGCCATTTTTCTTCACTGCTGTAGGTCAGCTTTAAAGGGGCAGGGCGCTGTCAATGACACTGTTAAGGGAGCGGAGTGCTGTGGAGGTCACAGTGCAGGGGGTAGGTATGGTGGCCATTCAGGCCACTTTCAAAAGACAGACTTAAAAACCCCGCCCTCATGTCCCACTAATCCACGCCCTCGATGCGGTCAGGAGCGCCCCTCCCACTCCGTAGCTGATGGGGATTGAAAAAAAATGAAGGTAAAAATCAACTGTCAGGTGACTTTCTCCCTGCAGCTCACGCTCAGACAGCACAGTGCTGCTGTCTGAGAGTGAGCTGTTCAAAAGGAATCCTAGCGTCCATCCAGGCCCTGCGCCAAATGGAGGATAGGGAGTTTAAAAGCTGGACTGTCCGGCCTAAAACCAGACCTCTGTATACCCTAGGGGCAGGCTGCTGTGGAGGTCACAGTTAAAGGGGTTATCCGAGTTAATAAAAAAAAAAAAAAAACACTTAAAATCCATCAGGATATACATATAATTTGGTTAAGCTTGATTTCATCAAGTTAAAACCCATATGTACACCTTTTCATGGTTCTGTCATTGCTTTGTTTACATGCTGAAGTACATGCTGAGGGGGCGTATAACAACAAAGCCTGAGCTCTGCCTCATGAATATTTCTGGGCGTGAACAACCTGACCTTCCCCGCCCCCTGCTCTGCACTTTGCATAAAAATAAATAAATACACCCACAGGGCAGAAGATCTTCCTGTCACATTGCAGCTGCACAGTGTAAGTTATGTTATTTTACATACATTTCTTTCATGTTTGGTTTTGTTTCTAGTCTAAAAATTTTCTTTCTGTTATTACAGTATATCAAGGAGGACGTATTTGCACTAATTCCAAATTCCGTCACCATAGAAAATGAATGGGTCCGCACCCGTTCCGCAAAATTGCAGAACAAATGCGGACCCATTTGCGGATGTGTGAATGGAGCCTAAGGCTACTTTCACACTAGAGGCAGGATCGATCCAACAGGCTGTTCACCCTGTCGGATCCGGCCAGCCACTATTTTGCCGTGCCGCTGGACTGCCGCTCTGTCCCCATTGACTATAAAGGGGACGGTGGTGGAGCTATGGCGCAGCACGGCAGTGCACAGCGAGCGGCCACTTGACTAAAAGTCCTGGATTTTCGACTTTTTATGGTACTTTCACACTAGCGTTAGTGTGATCCGGCAGGCAGTTCCATCGTCGGAGCTGCCCGCCGGATCCGCCAATCAGTGTGACAACTGACAGCATTTGTAGACGGATCCAGGTGCGGATCCGTCTAGAAATGCATTGCAATAACGGATCCGTCTATCCGCTTGCCATGTCGATGGACGGATCCCTCTTGCAGTCTTTTTCACAGTTTTCATGTTCTGCGCATGCGCAGACTGGAAGGGCGGATCCGTCCTTCAGTTGTTTTGCAACGCCGGATCCGCAAGGCAGCTCCGTCGTCGGAGCTGCGTGCCTGCTGGATGCGCCGATCAGTGTGACAAGTGACAGCATTTGTAGACGGATCCAGGTGCGGATCCGTCTAGAAATGCATTGCAATAACGGATCCGTCTATCCGCTTGTCATGTGGATGGACGGATCCCTCTTTCAGTCTTTTTTTACAGTTTTCATGTTCTGTGCATGCGTAGACCGGAAGGACGGATCCGTCTATCCGCTTGTCATGTGGATGGACGGATCCCTCTGGCAGTCTTTTTCACAGTTTTCATGTTCTGCGCATGCGCAGACCGGAAGGGCGGATCCGTCCTTCGGTTGTTTTGCAACGCCGGATCCGCACGGCAGCTCCGTCGTCGGAGCTGCGTGCCTGCTGGATCCGCCGATCAGTGTGACAAGTGACAGCATTTGTAGACGGATCCAGGTGCGGATCCGTCTAGAAATTAATTGCAATAACGGATCTGTCCAGCGGCAGGGCGGATCCGACAGGGTGAACAGCCTGTCGGATACGTCCTGCCGCTAGTGTGAAAATATCATTAGCATTATATGTATCTAAGCAATATCTATATTATTCAAATATATATTCAATATGGATATTGCTTAGATAAATCCATATATTGGTGGCAGATAAGGATTTTATATAGCTGAATAATGATGATGATCATAATAATTAAGGCCAATAATTTATTTATATTTCCCACGGGGTGTTGAATGTGTACTAGTGTGGGGGAGGGGGGGGGGGACCAGGGCTGTAATAATGACCCCCAGATGCAGAGGGGAACGTTTACAAACTGCCACCTCTAGACCCAGTGAATGCAGGAGGGACAAACATACCCTGCTGCAGGAGAAGAGATCACCTCGGCTCTGGTATGTACTGCACATGAGTGATCGCATAGCAGAGCCGAGGCAGTGACAAGAGCTGGAGGGGGGAGGGCACCAGAGGCTCTGATGTTTCCTTTACAGAGCCTGGCCACTCCCTCAAGCAGGGAGACGGCTGTAAACGAAACATCAGCAGAGCAGAGCCGAGGCAGTGACAAGAGCTGGAGGGGGGAGGGCACCAGAGGCTCTGACGTTTCGTTTACAGAGCCTGGACACTCCCTCAAGCAGGGAGAAGCTTGTAAACGAAACGTCATCAGCAGAGCAGGCTTACTGACGTCAGGTGTAACATGACCCTGAACTGAACTGGCCAAATAGTGATAGGTTATGAAAGTGATTTTAAGAATCTTTCACTGGTCTACAATAAATGCAATTAGAATAGATTTATTTAAGTCGGATAACCCCTTTAAGGGGATGGTCCACTATGGAGGACAGTGTAAGGCTACTTTCACACTTGCGGCAGAGAGATCCGGCAAGCAGTTCCGTCGCCGGAACTGCCTGCCGGATCAGGCAAAATGTATGCTAACTGAGGGCATTAGTAAGACTGATCAGGATCCTGATCAGTCTTAAAAATGCCTGATCAGTCGAAAAAATGCATTGAAATGCCGGATCCGTCTTTCCGGTGTCATCCGGCAAAAACGGATCCGGCATTTATTTTTTCACCTTTTTTTCAGTCTGCGCATGCGCATACCGGAAGGACGGATCCGGCATTCCGGTATTCTGAATGCCGGATCCGGCACTAATACATTCCTATGGGAAAAAATGCCTGATCCGGCATTCAGGCAAGTCTTCAGTTTTTTTAGCCGGAGATAAAACCGTAGCATGCTACGGTTTTCTCTTTTGCCTGATCAGTCAAAACGACTGAACTGAAGACATCCTGATGCAAACTGAACGGATTACTCTCCATTCAGAATTCATGGCGACATACCTGATCAGTTATTTTCCGGTATAGAGCCCCTGTGACGGAACTCTATGCCGGAAAAGAACAACGCAAGTGTGAAAGTAGCCTTAAGGGGGAGATTGCTGTAGAGGCCACTTTTAAGGGGGCTGGGTATTGTGGAAATCACTGGCAAGGAGATGGGGTACTGTAGAGGTCCCTAATAAAGGGGCGGCTGCTGTGGAGGTTACTGTTAAAGGGGCAGGCACTGTGGAGGTCTCTGTTAAGGGGGCAGGGAACGGTGGAGGTCACAGTTAAGGGGACGGTCCGCTATGGAGATCAGTGTTAAGGGACAGAGTGCTGTAGAGGTCCCCGTTAAGGGAGTGTGATGTTGTGGAAGTCACATTTTAAGGGAACGGAGTTCTGTGGAGGTCACTGTTAAAGGGGCAGGGTACAGGGGAGGTCACTTTTAAGGGAGCGGATTACTGTGGCAGTCACTATTAAATGGGCAGTCGCTGTGGAGATCTCTGTTAAGGGGGCCAGAAATGGTGGAGGTCAGTTAAGGGGACTGTAACCTATGGTCAGTGTTAAGGGGCAGGCTGCTGTACAGGTCAAAGTTAAGGGGGTGGTCTGCTGTGGAGGTCTCATTTTAAGGAGACGGGGCACTGTGGGGAAGTCAGTGTTAAGGGGTGGGGTGCTGTAGATGTCACTGGTATAGTGGATATTGTTGATATTGCAGTGTACTCAAGTTGTGTGCAGTAGGTGTTTCTGGGTGATGTAGTGCAATATACACTAACCTGGTACAGCTGACTCTCTGCAAGGGCAGGTATAGGTAGAAATAGTTCGTGACGCCAGTGCCAAGTAAACGGTGGCACGCCGTTTGCGGATGCAGGAATAAATTGAGGAAACGTAGTATTAAAACAGCACTCCAACTTTAGTAGTTTTCCAGCAGAGACAATAGTGGAATCGCAGTTCCTTAGCATACAGTCGATTTTGCAATTCGGTCGATGCAGGCAATTCAGTTACAGCAGGGTAATTACAGAGTGTTGAACACAGGACTTGCAGCACAGGAGCTAGCACTCTAATTCTGTCTGATCCTGGAATATAGCATATCTTCACCAAGGCCCATTAACCTAGTTCTGGCTTTATCTCCTTGGCTATAGCTTTAATAAGTACCTCCTCTGTCTTTCTGAGTACCTCTTGCTTTCCTGATCTTTGCCTCTGTCTCTCTCAGCTTCTGGAAACTTCCTCAGGCTCTAGAAACTTCTGAGCTGTGGTCTAGACTGACTTCTGCACTCCACACTAGATCAGGTTACACTGACTTTCCCTTCCTTGTCTGGCCCTTATATAAACTAGGGCTCCCTAGCTCCCTCTAATGCCTAAGAGCTGGAATGACACCCCTAGCCGGCCTGTACTTGCAAGTTTCATAGCAACAGGGAAATACATGCATTACATTACATGACATTTTATAAAACTGACATATACCAACTTCCCCATAATTAAGGAGGGACGACAGCACACCAAATGACACTTTGGTAGTGACAGGTATTACAGTTCCCGTACACTACATACCCCACTGCTTTAAGCTGAGTACGACCTCGTACTCCATCATGGGTCGCCCAACTGGAATCTCTACCTGAAATAGAAAATAGAGACATGCAGGCATACATACATGTAATTCATCTGCATTTACATCAGGTCCAATTGGCAAAAGTGAAGGGTAGTGACAAGGGGCGTCGTTCTCTTCTCTCAAGATAGTGAATGGAACGGGGGCGCTGACCTGGCACAGCGTAACATTATAACCAGGATAGTCCATGACAATGAATAAGTCCATGATAAAACAGTAGAAAACGGTATAAAAGTTCTTGGAGGCTCAAATAACAAACATGAGTCCGTACCCAGGCTATTTCTTATTAAATCACAGAGGCTCTCATGCGGTGGAGTCCATCTCTGGGCACATTTCCTTAGTATGAAGTTGCACAATAAAATGACAGCATAATAACGGAACTACCCAGGGGTTTCCTGTGGGTGTAGCACAGGCAAGGGCTCACGTGGGGGAGTCCATTCTTGCGCACAAATGTCCAACAAGGTATTGCCCGTGGCAACTGTTTGGGAGGAGACACCACCAGAATAATCAAAGTCTCCTAAACGGACTGGCGGACGTCCCCTGGTCATCCGGGTAGACCTTCTCAAAACAGGGGTCTCCTCTTCCCTTAGCAACGAGGTAGGAGGGAGAGGAGCAACAGGAGGGTCTCCATCCGTGAGACCTTGGTCAGGAACAACTGGAACAACAGGAACAACTGGAACAACAACATCCAAGAAAGGGGGAACTGGATCCGGAGCATCTTGAACCGGCTCTTCTGGAGGTGAAGCTACAATAGGTGCCGGAGCAGGCACCAGCAAGTTCAACCAAGGTGTCAGAAGCCAATGCATGGGATCAGCGTCATACCTCAGATTACTAACAGCCTGCATCGGATCATCGGGCTGTATTGCTGACTCTGACACAGGATATTCAGATCCGGAACTCTCGGCACTAGGTTCTGGTGTCAGGCAGAGCTTCAACCGGTTTCGGTGTACAATTTGGGATCCCTTGTCTTCCCGGGTGATCTCATAAGTGTGAGTTCCAACATTTGGGATTGCAGTGACAACATAGGGACTTCGCTCCCACTTACTGTCCAATTTGCTGGTACGACGGTTATTCTTTAACCATACCACGGCCCCTATGGTCAAGGGTTCTGCATGGGCTGCCTGATCATAGTCTCTCTGCTGTCGGTCTCTAGCAAGGTCCATACGTTCCTGAACAATGGCTTTGGCTGCATCTAATCGCCTTTGGTGCTCAGCAACCCAGTCGGTGTTAGGTAATGGGTTAATGCAATCAGGCACATGTATGTCCAATGAATGATCAGCAGGCAATGTCCCTTGGCGCCCAAACATCAAATAAAAGGGGGTATACCCGGTGGAACAATGTATGGTATGATTGTATGTGAACATGAGCTGTGGCAACAGACTGGGCCAATCTCCTCTGTTCTCAGGAGGCACGGCCCTCAGCATCTCTATCAAGGTCTGATTCATTTTTTCACATAATCCGTTACCTTGAGGATGGTAGGCCGTCGTCCGGATCTTCTTACAGTTGTGTAAGCGGCACAGTTCATGGAACAGATGGGACTCAAAAGCAGGTCCTTGATCGGTGAGGATCTTTTCTGGACATCCATAGGGCAGGAGGAAGTGCTTCCAGAACATTTCGGCTGTAGTCTTGGCTGTCTGGTCTCTCACAGGCACTGCTACAACAAACTTTGTGAAATGGTCAATAATAGTCATGGCATAAGCATACCCTGAGCGACTAGGCTCCAGTTTTACATGGTCGATGGCGACAAGTTCAAGAGGACGGGTACTTACAATGGGTCTCAGTGGTGCCCTCTGATCATGGTGCTCACTTCGTTTCAAGGCACAGGCTACACACTCTCGACACCACTTCTCCATGTCTTCTCTCATGCCTACCCAGTAAAACCGCTGGCGGATAGTAGCTTCAGTCTTTTGGACCCCAAAGTGACCGGATTGATTGTGGTACATCTCCAACACCATACCTGCATCTCGTCGGGGTATGAGAATCTGGTGTACTCTTTCGTTGGACACTGGGTCTAGGCTTCTCCGTAGCAATAGGCCCTTTTGTATGAAGAGTTGATGGCGCTGTCTCCACAGTTTGATGAGCTCAGGATCTGCACTCTTACGCCGGATCCTCTCAGGGGCTCTGCCACTAGTAATGAAGTCCAACAACTCACCCAGCACTCTACTTTCAGACTGTAGTTTCACCCACCTTTCTTCTTTAGGTTCAGGCCTACTGGAGGGTGAAGGAACTGCAGCTCTGTTATTGGTAGCTCGAGCCTGATCCTGTTGAGCAAATTTGTTATAGAAAGCCGGCATCTCTACATCTTCCCAAGCGTCTCGTACATCATCAGGAGCTGTCTCTGTGGGAAGTCTGGATAAAGCATCAGCATTATCATTAGTACGTCCAGCACGATACTTTACAGAGAAATTATAGTTGGCAAGGCGAGAGGCCCATCTCTGCTCCAAGGCCCCCAATTTAGCTGTATTTAGATGCGCCAGAGGGTTATTGTCAGTGAATGCAATGAACGGGGTGGCGGCTAGATAATCCTTGAATTTTTCTGTCACCGCCCACACTAATGCCAGGAACTCTAGTTTGAAGGAACTATAATTCTGGTCATTTTTCTCAGCTCCTTTCAGGGAGCGGCTTGCATATGCTATCACTCTCTCTTTTCCCTCTTGGATCTGGGCTAACACAGCTCCCAGGCCTCGCTTGCTAGCATCAGTATAGAGATGGAAGGGCTTGCTATAATCTGGATAACCTAACACTGGAGGCTCGGTCAGTTTCTTTTTTAGCAATTGGAACGCTATCTCTCTTTTCTCATTCCACTCAATGGGCACAGGAGTTCTAGGACTCTTTTTGGGTTGCCCCCTCAAGAGCTCCTGGATAGGATCAGCTATTTGAGCAAAATGGGGGATAAAACGTCTATAGTAGCCGGCAAAACCCAGGAAACTCCTCACCTCTTTGACAGTAGTAGGAACCGGCCAATTACAGACAGCTGCCAATTTATCAGGGTCAGGTTGCACTCCCTCTCCGCTTACTATATGCCCCAGGTATCTTACTGCAGGTTTGAGCAGGTGACACTTGGATGGCTTTACCTTCAAGCCATATTTGATAAGGATTTCAAATACTTCTGCCAAATGTTTCAGATGGTCCTCATATGTTTTTGAGTACACAATGACGTCATCAAGATACAGCAGCACTGTTTCGAAGTTTTTGTGACCCAAACACCGTTCCATTAGTCTCTGGAAAGTTCCTGGGGCATTACATAGCCCGAACGGCATACAATTGAATTCGAACAGGCCCATGGGAGTAGTGAAAGCAGTCTTTTCTCTATCTGCAGGAGCCATGGGTACTTGCCAGTAGCCACTGGTCAAGTCCAATGTGGAGAAATAGGCAGAGGAGCCCAGAGCAGTTAGTGACTCCTCAATGCGGGGCAGTGGGTATGCATCTTTGTGGGTTATTTGATTAATTTTCCTATAATCCACACAGAAACGGATACTACCGTCCTTCTTCTTTACAAGAACCAGGGGTGCAGCCCACGGACTACGGCTGTCCCGGATCACATTAGAGTCTTTCATTTCTTGGATCATTTCCTTTACAGTCTGATATGAAGTAGGTGGTAAGGGTCTGTATCTCTCCTTGATAGGAGGATGAGAGCCAGTAGGTATGGTGTGTTGTATGACACTAACCTCTCCATAGTCAGTAGCATGCTTACTGAAGGCCTGGTGGTGCTCCTTGACAAGCTGTAGAATCCCTTCTTGTTGATGTTGGGGGGTAGTCTCGTCCCCTACATGGAGCTCTTCCCACCAGGGCACTTGTGGCTGGGTCACCGGCGAACATCTGCTGTCTGCAGCTGGCGGCTTTTCTGTCACTGGAAGACGAATGATGTCTTGGAAGGACACCTGGGACAGCTGGGCAACAGGGCAATGCTTAGTAAGCGCAACAGGATGATTACTCAGATTAATCAGACGGACAGGTACTTTACCTTGGGAGACGTTCACCAGGCACTTGGCAGCTCTCACATAAGGATAATCCTCCATCTGGAGTGGTTCCACCAGGGCTGGATAATCTCGGCCTTCGACTCCCAGGACAGCACGACACCACAAAAGAGTTTGAGAATTAGGAGGCAAAGTCACAGGCTTAATATCACGGATCCTGGCAGTACAAATTTCTCCTTTCCCATTAGCAAACCTCTGCTGGGCACTTAACACAGTAATAGTCTTTTGAATCACCCTCCTGGATGCAGAGGAAGCAGTGGGCAAAGTCTGATGTAATACAGCAAGTATTTCTGAATAACAGTTTTTGAAAACATTGGTGCCTAGAATGACAGGATGTCCTCCTCTGTCACCGGCCTGTACTACGATCACTCCCTGTTGAGGCAGGGTTACTTCTCCCACCTGCAGGGTGGGTTCCCAGTATCCATGAACCTTTACTGGTTTGCCATTGCTGGCGATAATTTCCACCCAGGATTCAGGCGGTTGGGTCAACTGGTTGGTGTCCCAGAACTTTTCAAATGCAGGCAGCTGAATAGTAGTGACCTGAGACCCAGTATCTAATAGGGCTTCAAAGGGGACCCCGTTGATCTCTATATTGATTTTAGGATGGGATCCTACATAACATGGCATCCAATTTGGATCCTCTGGACCTAGTGTTCTACCTCCCGAGGGGTGGTCCTCAGCCTCAGGGGTTGCCCGTTTAACTGCCAGCACGTGGATTCTGTGTGTCCCAGCATTTTGCAGTATGTACACACGGGCTTCTTGCGACCTCTATTACGCCTCCCAGGATCCCTGGGGTGAGTCTCTTGGTATGGAGGTGGGAACGGCCTAGGAGATGACAGGAATTCTTCATCTAGCATTATGGGTTTTTCCCATTCCTCTATTTTTCTGCACACTTTCTCTAGACTTTTAGTGAGGTGATTTACTTGCTCTGTCAGCATGGCAATAGTATCAGTAGCTGACACTTGAACAGCTTGGCCGGCCTCAGCTCGGTTAGTGACAAGCGGTTTTGGCTTGCAGGCTGATGACTCAGATAGGGCGCTCAACTCAGGAGATACTGTGGACCCCAGAATTTTTATAGCCAGTTCTTTAAAGTCCAGAAAGGCACTGTTAGGGTGCTGGGCGGACAGCATCTTTAACTGGGTCCTTATTTGTTCACTAGACACCCCGTTGATAAATTGTTCCCTCAGGGTCTGGTCCCGGTTATCAGCCTCTTTGGGATCTATCTGGATTACAGCCCCTAAAGCCTCCTGAAGTGATAGGGCAAAGTCACGGAGGGGCTCACCGGACTTCTGTTTCTTGCCAAAGAAGTGCATCTTTATCTCTGAGGCAGTCCTAGTTTCAAAAGTGGCCCTGAGGCGGGTGAAGATCTGTTCTAAAGTACTCCGCTCAGTAGCAGGCCAGGATAATACCTCCCTGCGGGCAGCTCCCTCCAGTTGCGCCAGCATGATTTCCATTTGCTGGTCGGCATTTATAGGGTACAATCGGAATAGTGCCAGCAACTTTTCTTTAAAGTCCCTTAGGGTATGGGTCTCTCCCCTGTAGCGGGGGAACCATGGGGCCCCGAAATAGTAAGGCATGGTAAAGGGCATCATGCTGGGGGCTGTAGGATGATTAGGAGCCGCAAGCTCTCCCGGGGCCGGCTGCTCAGGCACTCCTGGCTCTGACATGGTAGTCTATTGAGAGGTGGCCGCTGGCGACTAAAGTGGCCGGTACACTCCCCTTCCCTCCGGTTACAAGTGCTTACCGGTATCGCTGGTCTTGCGCAGGCCAAGTCTCGCGAGATTCCGGACGTCCTGAGACCGCGGTGACGCAGGAGAAGCAGGGCCGCAGCGGTGCGATGATGAAGAGGGGCGGGACTCTCTGTGTCTTTGCAGGGATCCGCCCACGAATGTCCTCAGCGGCGCGGGAAACTTTACTCCAGGCAGCCGGTGGCTATCTTTAGCAAAACGCTGTCCATTCACTGACAGCAAGCAGGATTGTAAAAAGTCCACAAAACCACACTCCAATGCGGCGATTTTCTTCCTCTGGGTAGCGCAACACTGCACAGCGCTTTTTAGAGGTTTTTGGTACACTTTGGGTACGATTTTCAGTCCACAAAGTCCACTTGAATAAAACAGGAAAATTGTCACTTTGGTCACAGGGCAACTGTATAAGGCACAAAGTTCACGCTTCTTGCACTAGAAAGCGTGCGTATCCTGTTCGTGACGCCAAAAGAGAAGTGCAGTGTACTCAAGTTGTGTGCAGTAGGTGTTTCTGGGTGATGTAGTGCAATATACACTAACCTGGTACAGCTGACTCTCTGCAAGGGCAGGTATAGGTAGAAATAGTTCGTGACGCCAGTGCCAAGTAAACGGTGGCACGCCGTTTGCGGATGCAGGAATAAATTGAGGAAACGTAGTATTAAAACAGCACTCCAACTTTAGTAGTTTTCCAGCAGAGACAATAGTGGAATCGCAGTTCCTTGGCATACAGTCGATTTTGCAATTCGGTCGATGCAGGCAATTCAGTTATAGCAGGGTAATCACAGAGTGTTGAACACAGGACTTGCAGCACAGGAGCTAGCACTCTAATTCTGTCTGATCCTGGAATATAGCATATCTTCACCAAGGCCCATTAACCTAGTTCTGGCTTTATCTCCTTGGCTATAGCTTTAATAAGTACCTCCTCTGTCTTTCTGAGTACCTCTTGCTTTCCTGATCTTTGCCTCTGTCTCTCTCAGCTTCTGGAAACTTCCTCAGGCTCTAGAAACTTCTGAGCTGTGGTCTAGACTGACTTCTGCACTCCACACTAGATCAGGTTACACTGACTTTCCCTTCCTTGTCTGGCCCTTATATAAACTAGGGCTCCCTAGCTCCCTCTAATGCCTAAGAGCTGGAATGACACCCCTAGCCGGCCTGTACTTGCAAGTTTCATAGCAACAGGGAAATACATGCATTACATTACATGACATTTTATAAAACTGACATATACCAACTTCCCCATAATTAAGGAGGGACGACAGCACACCAAATGACACTTTGGTAGTGACAGGTATTACAGTTCCCGTACACTACAATATCTTTTAACGACACACACAAACATTAAATTAAATAGATGACACTAGTCCTTCAGCTAGTGTAGTATTAAAATAAATAAAATAGTAACACAATAAATAAATAAATATAATAAAGATAAAAAAGCAATAAAATAACTAATAATATAAATGAACAAGTAAATAAATATACATTAAGGGATAACCCCTTTAATGGTCCCCTCTGACATATTTGACGTTTAATGTGGTGTCCAGGAGAATCTATAAAGGATATGGACATTTTTGGAGGCAATTTTGTTTTATTATTGCAATACTCATTTTGAGCTAAAAAACATTTTTTTCAATTGGTCTTTATTAAAAAAAATTAGCCACTTCCTCTATACAGCCTTGAGATTCTCTAGTAGCAAGCTCTGTGTTTTTACTGTGTTCTGTCAGGCAGCTCAGCTGACGGGCTAACGGCTCCTTATCTCTGCTCTCTGACCTTCTAAACACTCATTATAGCTCAACTCTTATCTTACTGAAAAGAATGTGGCTTAAATACCTGTTTTTAAGATATTAGTAATGTAGAGATAAGGGTTATTAGATGACGGCACAAAGTGAACATATTATTCTCACAGCTAGGCAGAAGTTAACCCCTTTATGACAAAGCTGCTGAATATTTTAAATAAAGACCAATTGAAAAATAAAAAGATTTTAAGCCCAAAATGAGTAAAAATGCAATCAGAAAAAAATTGTCCCCGAAGATGTACATAGCCATTAAATACTAATGATATGCTACTTTTATAGGTGACAGGGTGATATCTACCGACTCCATGATGAACATTATAAAAGAATTTAGAAGGATATCAGTTTTTTCCATCAACTAGGACAAATCTGTCTTCCTTCCAGGTGACCTGCTCCTCTCTTCATTCTTTCCACAGCACATACAAACACAAGTAGTGAGACAGTTTAACCAGTTCAAGATCGGGCTATTTACTCCTCTTTCTGACCAGACACATTTCCATTTCTATTAATACTTGTGGTTTGACAGCTGTAATTTTTTTGTCAGTTATTTAGATAACGTTTGCGTCTTTATAGGTATCCTGAGGACAGGTCATCAATATCAAAATCTCAGAAAACACCTTTAAAGGGTCACTGAGTTTTCAGAAAACTTTTGATATGTCATAGAGACATAGCATCTTAGATTGTGAGCCCCATCAGGGACAGAATGATGCTAATGTTGGTAAAGCGCTGCGGAATATAGCAGTGCTATATAAGTGCTGAGACGACCACCATACCTAGAACAAGGAAAGAGAAGTGCCCACTTGTCATCAGGGGCAGATTGAACATAGACTTTGCAAGGATATTTCCCGATGGGCTGATGCCCAGGGGGCCATCTGGGTCCTCCTCATGGCCGGCCCGTGGAAGTTTTTGGGGATGTATTTTGTGCTGCTGGCAGTATTTTGTGATGAAATGTGGTATTTGGCTCTGTTGGGGTGGTATAACGTGCCACAATATGGTATTGCTGGACCCAACTACAAAAGGGGTCACTTTTAGAATTTTTTTCCAGGGCCACTTTAAGTTCCCAATTCCCCCTTGCTTGTCATGCTCTGTCTCCTCACTGCAGGAGGCACAATCGAGACGGGCCCGTTAACTTTCCATTGAGTCCATTTCTCTTCCTCTCCTATAGCAAGGAGATAGAACGCTATATGCAAGTGCTTCTCTCTCCTCGTAAGGGCTCATTCAGATGGCCGTAGATGTTTTGCGGTCCGCAAATTGCTGATCCGCAAAGCATGGATACCAGCTTGCGTGCGTTCCACAATTTGCGGACCCCACTTGGCCGCCACTCTCATAGAAAATGCCTATTCTTGTCCACAATTGGGGATAAGAATAGGACATGCTCTATATTTTTACAGGGCCGCGGAAAGGAACTACTGATGCAGACAAAACACGGTATGCTGTCCGCATCTTTTGCGGACCCATTCATACAGCTGTGTGACTGGGCCCTTATAGCGATCAGACTAATCAAAACTTCTATGACAAGGCATTCTGTTGTCATTTGTTTCCAACATAAAATTTGCTGGGATTACCATTAGCAGACGATGGATCCGGTTGGATTAAAGAAATCTGAACTACATTTCTTTCTAAATAATATTATGACATTAGTCAGACAAGCAATGAGAATCACAACAGTGAGAATTCTCTAACTGGGAGTCCACCTGACATTGAGAACAAACAGGTTCTAATCAGGCACTATGTTTTAATGGAGAGATGATCATGCATGCATGCGTCCTTTATGCGCAGTGGTTTTAGGTGGTCTCTCATGTGCAGTAAACTTTGTACCAAGATTCATCTATTCCTGGTCATGGTGGAGGTCCCAGCTTCTGGACCATGAGTGATAGGGATGAGCAAAGTATTCAAAAATTAGATTCAGCTTCTTCAACAAATTTTACAAAAAAATTTGCTTTGTGGTACTTCTCCTCGTCATTGTATCCCTCAGATGCTGCATTCATACATGATTGCGACATCTGACACCAATAATACAGTGTAAATTTTTTTAAAGAATCATACTTACCTTATTCATTTGATCGCAGAGAGGCAGCTACCGCCATCTTGATTAAAGATCTAGCTCAAAATCTTGCGTGGCCTGTCTGCTGGCGTGGTGATGTCATATGTCACTTTGCACGGGATTTAGTGAGAGATCTTCAATCGAGATGGCAGTGGCCGCCTCTTTGCGATCAAATGGAGGTAAGTATGATTTTGTTTTATTTTTAATTGCCATTCAGGGAAAAAACAATTTGCTACCATGAAGCACCAGGAAATTCGGCTTTGCAGCGAATCAAATTTTCCCTGAAATTCCGATCGAATTCTACTTCGTGGTGTTCGATTCGCTCAACACTACTTACAAACCGGATTCCAAAAAAGTTGGGACACTAAACAAATTGCAAATAAAAACTGAATGCAATGATGTGGAGATGGCAAATGTCAATATTTTATTTGTAATAGAACATAGATGACAGATCAAACGTTTAATCCAAGTAAATGTATAATTTTAAAGGAAAAATACGTTGATTCCAATTTTCACGGTGTCAACAAATCCCCAAAAAGTTGGGACAAGTAGCAATAAGAGGCTGGAAAAAGTAAATTTGAGCATAACGAAGAGCTGGAAGACCAATTAACACTAATTAGGTCAATTGGCAACATGATTGGGTATAAAAAGAGCTTCTCAGAGTGGCAGTGTCTCTCAGAAGCCAAGATGGGTAGAGGATCACCAATTCCCACAATGTTGCGCAGAAAGATAGTGGAGCAATATCAGAAAGGTGTTACCCAGCGAAAAATTGCAAAGACTTTGCATCTATCATCATCAACTGTGCATAACATCATCCGAAGATTCAGAGAATCTGGAACAATCTCTGTGCATATGGGTCAAGGCCGTAAAACCATACTGGATGCCCGTGATCTCCGGGGCCTTAAACGACACTGCACCACAAACAGGAATGCTACTGTAAAGGAAATCACAGAATGGGCTCAGGAATACTTCCAGAGACCATTGTCAGTGAACACAATCCACCGTGCCATCCGCCGTTGCCAGCTGAAACTCTACAGTGCAAAGAAGAAGCCATTTCTAAGCAAGATCCACAAGCTCAGGCGTTTTCACTGGGCCAGGGATCATTTAAAATGGAGTGTGGCAAAATGGAAGACTGTTCTGTGGTCAGACGAGTCACGATTCGAAGTTCTTTTTGGAAATCTGGGACGCCATGTCATCCGGACCAAAGAGGACAAGGACAACCCAAGTTGTTATCAACGCTCAGTTCAGAAGCCTGCATCTCTGATGGTATGGGGTTGCATGAGTGCGTGTGGCATGGGCAGCTTGCATGTCTGGAAAGGCACCATCAATGCAGAAAAATATATTCAGGTTCTAGAACAACATATGCTCCCATCCAGACGTCATCTCTTTCAGGGAAGACCCTGCATTTTTCAACAAGATAATGCCAGACCACATTCTGCATCAATCACAACATCATGGCTGCGTAGGAGAAGGATCCGGGTACTGAAATGGCCAGTCTGCAGTCCAGATCTTTCACTTATAGAGAACATTTGGCACATCATAAAGAGGAAGGTGCAACAAAGAAGGCCCAAGACGATTGAACAGTTAGAGGCCTGTATTAGACAAGAATGGGAGAGCATTCCTATTTCTAAACTTGAGAAACTGGTCTCCTCGGTCCCCAGACGACTGTTGAGTGTTGTAAGAAGAAGGGGAGATGCCACACAGTGGTGAAAATGGCCTTGTCCCAACTTTTTTGGGATTTGTTGACACCATGAAATTCTGATTCAACATATTTTTCCCTTAAAATGGTACATTTTCTCAGTTTAAACTTTTGTTCTGTGATTTATGTTCTATTCCAGTGCTTTAAGTGGGCCAAAAGAGGTGCCGGTACTCTATTAGGCGCCGGTGCTCCCCCCCCCTGCACATCAGACCCCCCCATCACACACATATATATTAGTTCCTCTATGTACCAGTACAGTACCCCCCCCACCACCGCACATTCGTTCCTCTCTGTACCAGTACCCCCCTGCACATCAGACCCCCCCCCCACTCATCACACACACACACATTAATTCCTCTCTGTACCAGTACCCCCCTGCCAGGGGGGTACTGGTACAGAGAGGAATTAATGTGTGTGTGTGTGTGATGAGGGGGGGGTCTGATGTGCAGGGGGGTACTGGTTCAGAGAGGAACGAATGTGCGGTGGTGGGGGGGGTACTGTACTGGTACATAGAGGAACTAATATATATGTGTGTGATGGGGGGTCTGATGTGCAGAGGGGTACTGGTACAGAGAGGCACTAATGTGTGGTGGTGGTGGGGGGGGGGGGGACTGGTAAAGAGAGGAACTAATGTGTGTGATGAGGGGGGGGGGGGGCTGATGTGCAGGGGGGTACTGGTACAGAGAGGAACGAATGTGCGGTGGTGGGGGGGGGGGTCCTGGTACATAGAGGAACTAATATATATGTGTGTGATGGGGGGGTCTGATGTGCAGGGGCCCCCTACACATCAGACCCACCCATCAGACACATATATATTAGTTCCTCTATGTACCAGTACCCCCCCCCCCCCACCACCGCACATTCGTTCCTCTCTGTACCAGTACCCCCCTGCACATCAGACCCCCCCCCCCCTCATCACACACATTAATTCCTCTCTGTACCAGTACCCCCCTGCCAGGGGGGGGGGGGGGTACTGGTACAGAGAGGAACTAATGTGTGTGGGGGGAGGGGTGGTGCCTGTCACTCACCAGTACTCTTCAGAAGTTGGATTCCAAAGCAAAGTCGATGTTCTTTGCTGCACCGTCCGACTCCTGACTCCAAGGAGGACCAGTCACTGGTCGCCGCACTGATCGCTCCTCAGTCACAGGCGCGCGGGAAGGAGTTGATGTCACCTAACGTGAGGTCAACTCCCTGCCTGCGCCAGCCTGAGCCGTACTCTGCAACGACCCGCCCCCCTCCACTAGCTGCCCAGCCAACGACATTAGGGAGGAGATACTGCCAGCTCTCCGCTGCGCTCCGGTACCGGAAACCCACGTACTGGGCGCACGGAGAGGTGCTGGTACTCTCCAGGGCAATTTTTGGAAGTGGCGGTACTGAGTACCGCCGCGTTCCGGCCCACTTCAAGCACTGTTCTATTCTGAATAAAATATTAGAAGTTGGCACCTCCACATCATTGCATTCAGTTTTTATTCACGATTTGTATAGTGTCCCAACTTTTTTGGAATCCGGTTTGTAGTAATGAGACCCTAATATGGAAAAAAAAAAAACATTTAATACATTATCATGGATATTGCAGTGAAATACATGTGTGCTGTAACGCAATGTCTTAAGTCTGAGCAGATGTTAACTAGACAGCTGCATTTAACACGAGACTGAAGAATGTCATATTTTTGTTGTAATTCTAATAAGTGCTAATAATGTTATTAAAGCAAGAATTACTTGTGAAATTCTTTCCTATAATGCTAATATTACATGGAACGCAATAGCATTTTACAATGATCTTGTAGAAATAAATTTTCGTTTATATATTTTTGGTATTGTAACCAAAGCATGTGTTTAAAGGGGTTGTCTCACTTCAGCAAGTTACCTTTATCATGTAGACAAAGTTAGTACAAGGCAGTTACTAATGTATTGGGATTGTCCATATTCTCTCCTTTGCTGGCTGGATACATTTTTCCATTACATTATACACTGCTCATGTCCAGATATGAGGTAGTCAGGATGGGAGCTGCTGCGCATCCATGCCTGTTTACGCTCCCATGGTTTCAGCTAGAGATGAGCGAATCGAAGCTGACAAAGTGGAATTCGATCCGAATTTCAGGAAAAATTCAATTCGCACTGAAGCCGAATTTCCTCGCGCTTCGTGGTAATGAATCGCATTTTTTCCTAAAATGGCTGCTGCACGTGTGAGGAACTCATGGAGAAAGGAACTCTGGGAAGGTGGGATCACCCATAATGCCATGCATGCAGCCAATCAGCAGCCAGCCAGCCCTGTGATGTCACAGCCCTATAAATAGCCTCAGCCATCTTAGATTCTGCCATTTACCAGTGTACTTAGTGGAGGGAGAGACGTCAGCAGGTGTTTTTTGGCTTATATTAGTGGGAAAAAAGAGCTTATTAGCCGTTGTGTGGTGAAGTGCTTAAATTACAGCCCTTTTTGTCATTTATTAGTGGCAAAAGTAAAATATTTTTGCCGTTCAGTGGTGCAGTTATCTGTGGTAAAGCCTTTTGTGGCGTGTATTCGTGGAAAAGGAAAAAATCTATTTGCCGCTCAGCGGTGCAGTTATCTATTGTAAAGCCTTTTGTGGCGTGTATTAGTGGAAAAAGAAAAAATATATTTGCCGTTCAGCGGTGCAGTTATATATTCTAAAGCCCTGTCTGCCATGTATTAGTGGCAAAAGAAAAATATATTCGCCATTCAGCGTTGCACTTATATGTTAAAAAGCCTTGTGTAGTGGAAAAGTGGAAAAAAAATTAAGGGCCTATTTGCCGTTCAGTGGTGCAGTTATATGTGGTAAAGCCCTTTTTGCGGTATAGACCGAATTACGTAGTGGTGAAATCTTTTCTGTAAAACTGGCTCTTTTTGGGGAAAATTCATGAGTGATTGTACACCTATTTTTGCTATACAGACCAAATTACGTAGTGGTGAATTTTTTTCTGTGAAACAGGCTTTTTTGGGAAAAATTCATGGGTAATTGTACACCTCCTTTTGCTGTATGGACCAAATTATGGAGTGGTGAATTATTTTTTCTGTGAAACTGCCTTTTTTGGGGGAAATTCATGGGTGATTGTACATCTCTTATTGCTGTATGGACCGAATAACGTCGTCCTGGATCCTTTGGAGTCCAAGTCCAGTTTCTTAAGATCAGGAGTTCCATCAGAATTGTGTGTAACATTCTTGTTCCCTGTGAAAAGCCATAACAAAAGGACTCCGTAGGCATACACATCAAAGGAAGCTGAAGCTGGTTGCCCCAATTTTAATTCAGGAGCAGTAAAAAACAGGAAGCAAATAGAGCTGGCTGAACTCTGCTGCTCTGTATCTCTTGTGAAGTCAATGTCTCCAACTATGCCCCTCTTGCGATTTACAGCAAATACATTATTTTCATGTAGAGATCCAAGAATTATGTTGGAGGCATGTAGTGTATGCAAGCCATGTGCGACCCCTCTCATCACTCTCACGCACATGTGCAACCCCTTTCATCACTCTCACTCAGGGGAGGAACTGCTCCGTGTCCTTCATCAAGAAATCGAATCCTGGCTTTCTCCGCGACAACTCAAAATCGGAACCATGGTGACCAACAACAGGAAGAACATGGTGTCGGCCCTGCGTCAAGGAGGGCTGTGCCATGTGCCCTGCATGGCACACGTGTTCAATCTGGTTGTCAAGCGGTTCCTGAAGTCTTCCACCCATTTGCAATACATCCTAAAAATGGCCAGGAAACTATGCATACACGTCAGCCACTCGTACACCGCAAAGTACACCCTCCTTGAGCAAATATTCTGTTCACGTGTCATCTCTGTTTTGGATCCACTCCTGTTTTTTTTGGCATTAGCAATACTGATGGATTACTGACCAAATGCTGACCGAGTGAAGGCGGATGCTCAACAGACAGGATCCATTTTTTGTGGGTTATTGTTCTGACGGATCAGAGGAAGGGCAAAAAAAATCAATGATGTCAACACAAACGTATTGCTGACACCCTCTCCACTCTGTCGGGGGGGCTCTACTTGTATAAGCATTTGATAGAACAGGTTCTGTAGACATCCATGTGGAATCAGCTGACCACGGTATAAAAGGAGTGCGCTTCTTCTTGGTGCTAACATTGTCCTGTAAAGGCTGAGTTCCTACATACTTGAGCTATTTGGTTATTTTGGCCCCGTGACTGTCCAAATAAGTGAAGTGTGCAGTGATTCTAAGAGCGACGCCTGTCATCCATGTCATACTGATATTATTTCACTATTACAGCAGACTCCCTATGCTTTTTACTGCAAGGCACAGTGTTCTACACCACTATAAAGGCTCTCTGCAGCCAGGAAAGAGCATTTTTTTAACGAAATTTGGCGCAAATATATTCGGATCGAACCAAATTTTTTTAAATAAAAAATTAGGCGAACCGGCGAATTGAATTTTTGAAAAATTCACTCATCTCTAGTCCTAGCCATCAGAGAGGCCAGTGCTTTTTTTCCGAAAGTGTGGAGCTATATATAATTTGATGGAACAATGAATCCAGCCAGCAAAGGAGGCAATATGGACAATCACAATACATTAGTAAGTGCCTGTTAATAACTTTATCTACATGATAAATGCCATTTTCTGAAGTAAGACAACCCTTTTAATGATTACATGATTATTGGAGCATGTCCTTACCTAGAAGATTCCACGTAATGATGCGGCAATATACTTAGTGGTTTGGTAATACTGGTTGGAGGTTGTAACCCTACACAAGATGGCTAACTTTTTAAAGAGGACCTTTTATCAGTTTTGACATAGGCTAATTATGGTATTACCTTGTAGGAGGGCCCCCACTGATGCCATGGGTGTTTTTTATTTATTTTAAAAAGCCCCCCCCCCTGTTCGGCCGCTGTGCCCCCCGATGATTTGGCGCGCTGTATTATAATGAGCAGTGGGAAGGAGACGCAGTCTTCTGCTGTGGGCGTCTCCTTCTCCCTGGCTGTGAGCACGATCCAATCAGAGTGGACCGGGGCGCAGGGCTATGATGTACGTGCGCCTGCCTCACCATCCCGGACACAGGTAAGTATTAGCCTTTAGTTTTTTTTTTTTTTGTGTGCCAACTTTGGGGGGCAGAGGAGGACATATTACTGCAGGGACAGTGGGGGCAAATGATTACATGTGGGCAAATTACTTAATGGGGGCAGTGTGGGGGCAAATTACTTAATGGGAGCAGTGTGGGGCAAATTACTACATGGGGGCAGTGTGGGAGAAATTACTACATGGGGCAGTGTGGGGGAAATTACTATATGGGGGCACTGTGGGGGAAATTACAATATGGGGCAGTGTGGTTGAAATTACAGTATGGGGCAGTGTGGGGCAAATTTCTATATGGGGAAAGTGTGGGGGGAATTACTCGATGGGGCAGTGCGGGCGAAATTACTATATGGGGCAGTGTGGGGAAAATTAGTACATGGGGCAGTGTGGAGGAAATTACTATTTGGGGCAGTGTGGGGGAAATTACTGTATGGGGCAGTGTGGGGGAAATTGCTATATGGGGGAAGTGTGTGGGAAATTACTATACGTGGCAGTGTGGGGGAAATTACTGTATGGGGCAGTGTAGGGAAAATTGCTATGTAGGGGAAGTGTGGGGGAAATTACTATATGGGGAAGTGTGGGGGGAATTACTATATGGAGCAGTGTGGGGGAAATTGCCTTATGGGGGCAGTGTAGGGGAAATTACTATATGGGGCAGTGTGGGGGAAATTACTATGTGGGAGCAGTGTGGGGGACATTGCTATTGGGGAGGCACTGTAGAGGCATTTCTATTACAGGACATATTAGGGGACATTATTTTTGGGGACACTATTCAGGCATTATTACCTGGAGCACAATATAGGGTGTTATTATTACTGGGGCACTCTAGGGGGCATTATAATTGATGTAGGCACTATAGGGACCTTTGGGATAATTTATCAAACTGGTGTAAAGTAGAACTGGCTTAGTTGCCCATAGCTACCAATCAGATTCCACCTTTCATTTTTGACAGCTCCTTTGGAAAATGAAAGGAGGAAGCTGATTGGCTGCTATGGGCAACTAAGGCAGTTCTACTTTACACCAGTTTGATAAATGACCCCAATTATGTCTACTGGGTTCACTATTTTTTCAGCAGTATAATACCTGGGACATTGGGGAGCACAATGGACACAGTATTGGGAGTGGCAGTAGTTGGGATAACAGGATAGGGAGGTTTATAGAAAAATTGAGAAATCTAACGTGTCTGTAACAAACTCTGCAGAGATGAGATGTGGCTGAAAGAATTTGCCATGGTGGTCTGGGTCAGATGCAGGAGAAGAGGAAAGAGAAGGTCTACATGACAGGAGATGTCACTGGATGTAAGAGGTATGTGGTGCTGTATTCTGTATATGTAGAGCTGGCTCACTACTCTGACCTGCATCTTGACTTATCCTCCAAGTCTTTTTTATTATAATCATATGTATTTTAAATTTGCCAAATTCATAACAGCCCAGATAACAGTGATAACTTTTTGTGTACAGATAACGTAGTAGATGTTCCCTACAGTCCTATGTAACACCCCACATAACACAATAATTCACTGTGTTATGTGGGGTGTTACATAGGACTGCAGGTAACATCTATGACATCTGTACTCAGAGCGTTATGAGATAGTGGGGGTCCGACTCCTAGCACCCCCGCCAATCAGATGTTTGAGGAGACCGCGATGTTCCAGTGAGAGCTACAGTCTCTTTGCTCCTTACCAAGCACAGCGCTGTCCATTTGATAGCACTGTGCTTGGTATTGCACTCAGATGGGATTGAGCTGCACCTAGGCCACGTATACGATGAATGTGATGTCATATGGCCCAGGAAGAGACTGTGGCAATCAGAAGCACCGCAGCCTCTTCATACAGAAACATTTTTTTAAACTAAAATGGAGGGAGTGGCCCGAGCCTATCATGCACTTAATCCGCCCCTGCCTGTTGATCTGATATTGATGACCTATCGTAAGGATAGGTAATTAATATTACCCCACTGCTCAACCCCTTTAAAGAAGCAACCTAAGACCACTTCTTTTCATATGCTATGTTAAGGCATAGTGACATCAAATAGAAGACAGAAGAGTCCATCTCTTGAGACTCCCGCATAAATGCAACAGTAGAGTGGTGGTGACTAGGGATGAGCAAATCGACTTCCGATGAAACAGGATTCTTAGTTAGGATTCTTACTCCAACAGACTCCCTGGATTATTTGGGTATTAGGATTAGTCCCTCGGTTCAGGATTATTATAGGTTAAATATTTCCCCACTTACGCCCTAAATTAAAGATAAAGTCCAAGTTTGGCAAAAATTCACTCTTAGTCAATCAGATAAAATTGCCTTGATTAAAATGATTCTTCTGCCGCAAATACTTTATAAAATTACTGCCTGCCCTGTTTGGATAGAGGATTCCTTTTTTAGACTTTTGGAAAGTCTCCTTAATGACCTGATATGGGGAAGGAAGAGAGTCCGGATAAAACAAAAATATTTATGGCTCTCAGAGGAAGACGGGGGCTTATCTCTCCCCTATCTCCAAGGATATTATCTTGCCGCCCAGATTCAGTGGTATATGGGGGACACAGATAATAAATCATATCTTCTCACCAGAGAATTTGCAGGCCCTCAACGAGACATATTTAGTATTTTGGAATCAGGTGTGCGAACACGAGGGGAAAAAAATTACCATTAGCAATGCAATTCACTTAGTATGGAAAAAAGTAAAAATTATATTAGGGATCACATACACCTTAACTTTTTCTCCCCTTTGGTATAATGCCAATCTCAGGGAATTTATGTTAATTGAAGAATATAGGTATTGGGTAAATTTGGGTATCACAAGGGTTTCACAAATAGTCTCCTCTGGAGACATAAGAAGGATGGAGGATTTGTTTGGCCAAAATATACACAGGACACTATTTTTTTTTTAGATATGCTCAGTTAAAACATGCGTTTTTGTTTACTCAGAATAAAAGTTATTTTGTTGTGAATACACATGAGTTCACGGACTTTTGTTATAATTTTAAAGAGAATAAAGTCTCTATTGCACATATTTATAAGAAGGCTTAAGTAATGTAATTAAGTTTAAAAGTGAGTTAAAATGGGGTCAAGATTTGGGTATAAATAATTCACCATATTGGAAGGTTATATACAAGAATATAAAAAAGGCTTCCCTATCTAGCAACGATAGGCTAATTCAGTTTAACATTCTCCACTGCTTGTATTATACTCCGGCTATTCTATCTCGAATATACAAAAACTCGGACTAGAGGTGCTGGAAGTGCAAAAAGGAACAAGCAGATTTCCTTCATATGATTTGGCTATGTCCACTGATACAGCTCTTTTGGGGTAGAGTCTTTGAGGAGCTAGTTAGCAGGACCGCCATTAAACCCTCCTTTGATGCCCAATTGGTTATATTGGGCCTTTTTTCCCCCCCCCCCCCCTCCCCCAGAAATGTCTGGGAGGGTAGAAATCTTCTGGCTTAAGACTTTATTATTAGCCAGAGTAATTATAGTAAGAAAATGGGGATCAAGTATACAACAGGAACTGGAGGAGTGGCTAAACTTAACAAGGAAGTTCAAGAATTATGTGGGTATATTGGTCTTAACCTGTACCCTGTCGTCCTCTGGCAATGCATAATATTCCAAACCGGGGACACATAATATAGAGCATGTAGAATTGTTTTTCCAAAGGGGATTTGTTCCGTTCCATGGCCCTCGAGACAATGAGACAAAGGGATAATGAGGGAGGAGTCGGGGGATTTCGGGTAGGATGGGGGGGTCCTTTCATTATTTTTTTTATTATAAGAATTATAGAC
Source organism: Bufo bufo (assembly GCF_905171765.1). NCBI lineage: Eukaryota > Metazoa > Chordata > Amphibia > Anura > Bufonidae > Bufo > Bufo bufo. The sequence goes on from NC_053396.1 coordinate 175,068,395, forward strand.
AGAGTCAGAGAATACTGATGTCTTCTGATGTTATTGTCGCATATCATACTTGTTCAATTGCATAATTTGTTTATTGTAATGGAGTCAACCATGACTTTGCTGTCCAATCTTTTTTTATTGTATTTTTATAATGAATATAAATAAAATAAAAAATCTTGGGGAAAAAAACAAAACATCTGAAGTCGATTCGCATAAAACTTCGTTCTAATACTGTCGGAACTCCTGTTCGCTCATCCCTAGTGGTGACATATAACATACTGGTGGACTCAACGTGCTGAAGTATTGTGAGGGAAAATGAATGGCCGGCCACAGCTTCACCTGGCAAAATAAGCTGTTCAGCAGGGGTTTCTGAATTGCCGTCTGACAACCCCATTTGAATAACTGGTTGTTCAACAGCGACACTTATACTGTATATTGTATAGTAATTAGCCTGTTTTCAATTATTTATCCGGTCAGCACAAGGCTGGATCAGCACCATGGTGTCAGTAGAGAAGGCGAAGCAGTTTGACAGCAATGACTCTATGAGTCTATGCTAGTTATCCAATAATGTTTAGCAAAAAACTAGGTTGGGGGAGGCTGATTTTTTATTGAAAAGTCTTCCCAATCACATCACTTTTGTTTTTTTATCAGCCACTATCAGAGGCTTGGATATATACATATACAATTCGATGGTATAGATATACAGTTAGCTCAGGACTGCAGAATTTGTGACCAAAATATGGGCAAAAATGGCCCAGATGACACCAGTGTAAATTTGGCTTTTCCAGAATCCAAACCTTCTAATTTGATGGTTTTTATTTATTTGTATTATATGCCAGTAGCAGGTAATGCACTTTACCAGATAAGGATTCTCCATCATTACATGGAGTTATCTGCAATTGTATGTTATGTCATGTACTTTAAATTTATGTTCTGCCATATAGTCCAGCAGAGGAGGTATGGTTGGCAGAAACAGGGTTAACTAAACTATTCCTCACTTCTTGGTGGGAGTAGGCTGGTACTACTTCCTGCCAAGAGGAAAAATTTGAGTCCAGACAGTGAAGATGCTGGAAGCACGTGCTTGAGCTCCCCTTTCAAGGGACTTTAACCAGTGCTCCTGTGAGACCAGTGCTCCAGAGAAAGATTCTCAGAATCAAGATTCCTTACATTATCAAAGTTAGTGCGTGTTAGTAGGCAGAGTGACCAGCAAACTACAATTTTACAGACCCTGTTGCAAGAGAGGGACTACAGATCAGACACCCATCACCTAGCTAACATCCAAACCAGTCTAGCTCCAGGCCTGTATCACATATGTGCCATTTAATTGCCATATATCCAGCCATCATACCTCATCATCTGGAGACAGAAACTGCACTTTGTATCTATTGCTGCTGGATGCACCACAAGTTATATTTTGCACTAAGCAGAGAGATTGTTATACTTTTTGGACCTGTTTACCCAACGTTTTAGGCTCTATTTTTCACACATTTTCAGGGCAGAATCTGCACAAAAAAAAGCAGAACTTGGGAGGCAGAACTTGCTTTTTTTCCACGCTAAAAAAACAACATGGAAAAAAGAGCCGCAAGCTCTATCTTGGAGCGGAATCCGGGTTGATTCTCCTATCGAAATAAGTGGGAAGCTGAAAAAATAGGAAGCAGGAAAACAAAATGCACCAAAAACCACACTGAAAATCTGTTTGCATTCTGCACTGATTTTTTCAGTGTGTTTTAAAACTCCGTTGTGTGAACATACCCTTACTCCTGGCCTGAATCTTCAAGCCACCTTTCCACTGCACCTATTCCCAGGAAGTAATGACCTGAGGGAGTACATAGTGACACAACATCTCATCAGGGTCACTACCACTCCAATCCTCCGCACCGTCTCCTCAAGGACTTGCTGCAATTGGCCTGACTGTCGGCATTCTCACCGATCCTTAAAATGAGGCTTCTTCACAGCGTGGGGTGGAACACTGCTGTATGAGAAACTGAGACGTGGCTTCATGCTCTTATACAATACTATTCTCTCAACTTCTCCCGTGCTGCACCCATTCTGCGGGTGCAGCATACACCGCCACAAACCATTAGACTTGCTACTAACACTCCTCGTTTTAAGTATGGTTTAAAAAGTCGTTTCTACAAGGAGGCCTATATAACATGACTGCATCTGGTCTACAACCACATTTAATTGACCACACACAACCTAACCTGGTTGCAGATATTACTACTCCCTAATATGTCCTCAACTAGAAACTCTGACCACTCTGCACTTGATACCAATGTTGGTTCAGATACTGACTGCAGCTTAATTAAAATTCTGATTTAAAGTGCTTGTCCTGTGGACAAAATTATCATCTTAGACGTGTTCCTATTGTGTCACTCTTGCCATTCTACTTCAACTGTAAGCTCTTGCTTGCAGGGAGCTTTCTCATATTGTCTGAATGTGTAGCATTGGTCCACCAGGAGGGACCCCCCCAGTCCCAGTAGGCACTGCCACAGAAATACTCACAATTAATTTACCTTTCACTTCCTGCTTGCAGTCCTCACTTCCTGTAGGAGGTGTGCAAGCCCTCTCTGATTCTTAAGGGGCCAGCAAACATGTCCTAATTAGTCCCCAGTCAATGCCTCCCAAAGCTTCTTCAAGGCACTTTCCCCTATGGGAGGATGCCTGAGCAAAAAGGTTCCTTAGCTTGCTAGTCCCAGCAAAGGTGTAACCATCTGATCTTCTGTGCCTGAAATATGCCCATTTACTGTAGTTCTTCCTTAAACAAAAAAAAATTGAATAAAACCATCTTGTATAGAAATACTTACTACTAGTAAGTATTCCTATACAGCAGAAGTCTCTTTTTTTTTCTTTTCTATAGTGTAGTGGTTAAGATTCTTGGCTGTAATGTAGAAGGTTGTGAGTTTGAATCCCGACGGAAACTTTTCAGAAATAGAGGCTAAATTAGATTTAAATACACTGGGTGTCCCCAGGCACTGACTCCATATATGGACATAGCTATATGTGGAGTCAGAACAGGGACTCCTAAGCCGAACTAGAGTCCCGACACCCTCCCCTCTTCAGAGCAGGGGGTGCCTGGTTTAATGCTCGGGTTCTCCCATTGACTTCCATTGTGCTCAGGTGCTCTGTAGAGCACCCGAGCATCGGGAAGTGTTCTATTCGAGCTACAGAGCACAAAAGCACTTTGGTGCTCGACCAACACTAGTCATATGCCATAATATTATCAGATGAGTATATCCCTTTAAGAGCACAAATGTTTGGGATAGTTACATCCGTGGTCAGCTTTAAGGACAGCTTTGTTCTACTTATAAGCTCAGCGGTTTTCTGAATACAAATTCACCAAGACACCAGGGGGTCCATGGTTCCAATTACTCAAGCAACATAAATATTCATATCATGTTGAAATGATTAGTAAACATGTAATTCACAAATAATAAAATAAAACCATCTTGGACCATATTGCTCTTGATGTCATTCTGCTAGCAATCATGCATCTTTTACAATGAGTTGTGTTCTGTCTGAAAATGCCAGGAATGTGCGTGTTTCCTGTTTTCTCCCTTCTTTGACAGGATCTATTCAGTCTGAGAAAATACAGCTTTACAGACATCTGGCCTTTTTGGGATTCTTGCTAGACGGGGCCTGCATGTAAAGTCTGGCTATCTTTAGTAAGCACTCAAGAGACAGCGCAGCAGGTTCATGTACAAGCAGTGTTTGCCGTGGTGATTGTCTGAGAGAATGTAAACCGTTTCCAGCTTTTATGTTTATTTATAAGACGCAATTAAAACTCAAGTAAGTTTACATCCTCCGACGAAGAAAACAGGACCACGCAGCATCTCGCTGGAAGTCCGATTCCCTTTACTTGGTGATTACAACGCTTCTTGTTCTCCATTTAAAAGTAAAACATAAATTGATCGTGACCGAAAATATTAAAGAAGAATACCCCCCTCCCCCAATCTGTAAACAGGATTTCGGCTTTCTGCATAGAGAAGGCAAAATACACGTATTTTAAAGATGTGAATCCACTGTGCCTACTTAACTCCTTAAGGACTTAATACGTACCGGTACACTACGTTTGCCGAGTCCTTAAGGACTCAGGACGTACCGGTACGTCCTAACTTTAAAACGCGATTGCAGCGCGGCGGGGGTTAATCGGAACAGGATGTCCGCTGAAATCATTCAGCGGGCATCCTGTCACAACGCCAAGGGGGGTCATGTGACCCCCCGCATCGGCGATCGCAGCAAACCGCAGGTCAATTCAGACCTGCGGTTTGCTGCGTTTCCGGTCCATTCGGGTCTCCGGTGACCCGATGAACCGGAAAAGGACGGTAATCGGTGGTGTGATTACACCTCAACCAATCACAGTCCGAGCATTTGGGGGAGGCGGTGCTGGCCCTGTCCCTGTGCGAGGTACCGTGGCAACGGTCCTCAAGCCCGATTGTATCGTGGACTACAATCGGTATATGGAGGAGTTGATCTCTCTGATCAAGTCCTCAAGCCATATGATGCCATGCGCAAAACAAAAAAGTTGCGGTCTACTTGGTACAGGTTGCCTTGTACAGCGCTTTTGTACTATCCCGAAGCGCTGGCAGCACAGGGACATTCCTCCAATTCTATGAGGCAGTCCTCAAGGACCTGATTTTTTCAGACCTGGAAAGAGCAGGCCGGAGTACCTCGGGAATTGGAGGCGCCCGGATCGTCCCTGGCCACATTTTCCAGGTGTGGTCCCCCATACTGGAAAGAAGGGACGAACCAAAAAAAAGTGCAGAGTTTGTCACAGGAGGGGGATACGGAAGGACATCACCACTCAATGTGACACATGCCCCGATCATCCGGGCCTCTGCGTTATCGATTGCTTCATGGAGTATCACACTTCCATGGAGTACAAAATTTTTATAATCCCCAACAGTCCCCTAGAGAACATAAAAAACTATGGCTCTCAGACTTTGGAGACACGGAAACAATTTTTTTTCCCAAAAATATTAGTTTTAGTGCAGGCATCCTCAAACTGCGGCCCTCCAGATGTTGTAAAACTATAACTCCCAGCATGCCCAGACAACCTACAGCTATCAGCAGGGCATGGTGGGAATTGTAGTTTTACAACATCTGGAGGGCCGCAGTTTGAGGATGCCTGCTTAGTGTCTCCAAAGTCTGAGAGCCATACATATTGGGCATCGCCGCATCCGTAAAAATCTTCTCTATAAAAATAAAATTTAACCCAACCGCCCCCCCCCCCCCCCCCCCGGATGAACAGCGTTAAAAAAAAAAAACGTGTTATGGAGATACTAAAATAATTATTTTTTTGTTCCTAAAATGATAATATAGTGTAAAATCTAAATAAATGTTAAAATGAAGACATATTAGGTATCGCCGCATCCGTAAGAATCTGCCCTAAAAAATAACATTTGACCAAACTCCTCAGATGAACAGTGTTAAAAATATAAAATAAAAACGGTGCCAAAACACCAATTTTTGGGCAAAATTTCCATTCGAATCCTTTTTTTCCGGTAATAAAGCAAGGGTTAACAGCCAAACAAAACTAAATATTTATTGCCCTAATTCTGTAGTTTGCAGAAACACCCCATATGTGGTCGTAAATGGCAATATAGCCACACGGCAGGGCATAGAACGAAGGGAACGCCATATGGTTTCTGGAAGGCAGATTTTGATGGACTGGTTTATTTACACCATGTCCCATTAGAAGCCCCCCTGATGTAGCCTAGACTAGAAACCCCAAAAAAGTGACCCCATCTAAGAAACTACACCTCTCAAGGTATTCAAAAGTTACTTTACAAACTTTGTTAACCCTTTAGGTGTTCCACAAAACTAAATAGCGAATGTAGAAACAATTTTAGAATTTAAATTTTTTGTTACCTTGCCTCAAAAAAGTGTAATATAGAGCAACCAAAAATCATATTTACCCTAAAATAGTCCCAAAACAACAACCACCTTATCCCGTAGTTTCCTAGATGGGCTCACTTTTATGAAGTTTCTACTCTAGGGGTGCATCAGGGGGCTTGAAAGGGTACATGGTGTAAATAAACCAGTCCAGCAAAATCTGCCTTCCAAAAACCATATGGCGTTCCCCTTCTTCTATGTCCTGCCGTTTAGCCAAATAGTAGTTTACGACCACATATGGGGTGTTTCTGCAAACTACAGAATCAGGGCAACCCATATTGAGTTTTGTTTGGCTGTTAACCCATTTTTTCTAGTAATAAAGTAAGGGTTAAAATGGAAAATTTTCCAAAAAATAGAAATTCCAAAATTGTTTCTCCATCTGCCATTAACTCTTGTGGAACACCTAAAGGGTTAACACAGTTTGTAAACCCAGTTTTGAATACCTTCAGGGGTGTACTTTCTTAGATGGAGTCACTTTTTTGGAATTTCTATTCTAGGGGTGCAAGCGGGGGCTTGAAATGGGACATGGTATAAACAAAACCAGTCCTGCAAAATCTGCCTTCCAAAACAAATATGGCGTTCCACTCCTTCTATGTCCTCCCGTTTGGCCAAACAGTAGTTTAGGACCAAATATGGGGTGTTTTTGCAAACTACAGAATCAGGGCAACCCATATTGAGTTTTGTTTGGCAGTTAACCCTTACTTTATTACTGGAAAAAATGGGTTAAAATTGTAAATTTTCCCAAAAATTTAAATTCCAAAATTGTTTCTCCATCTGCCATTAACTCTTGTGGAACACCTAAAGGGTTAACAAAGTTTGTAAACCCAGTTTTGAATACCTTGAGGGGTGTACTTTCTTAGATGGAGTCACTTTTTTGGAATTTCTATTCTAGGGGTGCAACGGGGGGCTTGAAATGGGACATGGTATAAACAAAACCAGTCCTGTAAAATCTGCCTTGCAAAAATCATATGGCGTTCCCCTCCTTCTATGTCCTCTCGTTTGGCCAAACAGTAGTTTAGGACCACATATGGGGTGTTTCTGAAAACTAGAGAATCAGGGCAACCCATATTGAGTTTTGTTTGGCAGTTAACCCTTGCTTTGTTCCTGGAAAAAATGGATTATATTGGAACATTTTCCCAAAAATAGAAATTCTTAAATTTTATGTCCATTTGCCATGAAGTCTTGTGGAAGACCTAAAGGGTTAACAAAGTTTGTAAAATCAGTTTTGAATACCTTGAGGGGTGTAGTTTCTAAAATTGGGTCATTTTTGGGTGGTTTCTATTACGTAAGCCTCACAAAGTGACTTCAGCCCTTGACTGGTCCATAAAAAGTGGGATTTGGAAAATTTCTGAAAAATTTTAAAATTTGCTTCTAAACTTCTAAGCTATGTAACATCCCCAAAAAATAAAATGGCATTCCCAAAATGATACAAACATGAAGTAGACATATGGGGAATGTAAAGTCATCACAATTTTTGGGGGTATTACTATGTATTACAGAAGCAGAGAAACTGAAACTTTGAAATTTGCTAATTTTTCAAAATTTTTGGTCAATTTTGTATTTTTTTATGCCATTTTTTGACCCAATTTTAGCAGTGTCATGAAGTACAATATGTGACGAACAAACAATCTCAGAACGGCCTGGGTAAGTCAAAGCGTTTTAAAGTTATCAGCACTTAAAGTGACACTGGTCAGATTTGCAAAAAATGGCCAAGTCCTTAAGGTGAAATAGGGCTGAGTCCTTAAGGGGTTAATAGATTTGGCTTGGGCCTGCTCCTGCAGTGGCCCACTGCCAGTGTCTGGGGTATTCCTTGCCCCTTAGGAGGTTTCTACAAAATATGTCCCTCTTATAGAGTAATTAATCGTGACGCCAGTTGCGGTTAAGCAACAAGGACATGGAGTCCCCTTTGTAGATGGTAGTGTGGGTACCCAGGTGTAGAATTGCCAGAGTGGTGTAGAGTGGCCTACAATGTCTCTGAAGGTTTTGTATGCACGTGACATGGTGCTACTACCTGGATATCCTTGGATCCCAGGCGTGGTGTAGTCCGAAGCAAGTGCAAAAAGGGTTTGTTAAACTTGGGTGATGAATGGGTAGAGTCCAGACTTTGTATCAATGTAGAACACAACTTTACTTGGCATAAAACGGTTATCCAAACAGTTTCCAAATGGTATCTTGGTCATCAGCAGTTATTGGCTTAACTTTGGCAGGCAAACACTTCTGCAACAATCTCAGCCCTGCTACACAGTATCTTTCTCAGCTCTGCTATATCTGTAGCTGGAGTAAATAGGAACTCTTCCTCTTCTGCTGGAACTTAGATCAGTGGTGTGTAGTCTGTCTCTTACTTTATCTTTAATCCTAGGATCCTCTTACTGGCATCAAGCATACTTAGCTTGGGTATAGGCAATGCAGGCCCAGGAGGGGACAAGCAACCATGTAGACTTCAGAGGCTGGGCCTCTGGGCTTAGCAGAGCAGACAGTGTTCTGCTAGCCAAAACACAATCTTTCCCCAGGAGGGGGTAGGCTAGACTGACTAACACTAACTAACTCCTCCCTCTCTAAAAGAGGGATGGAAGGAACTAGAAGATTCCTCTCCAGGGAAACTATCATTGCCAATGTCGCTGCCACCTGCTGGTGAACCAGGTACATTACATGTTAACATAACATTTGCAAGGAAATTCATACACACATTGCAGGAAATGGCAAAAAATATCTGAGATGACACAGGATCACACAATGCAGATAGTGGCAAAAGAAGCTGGTATTGCCACTCTGGGGCATTACACTCCTTAGGGGATTATCTAGGTAACCTTCTGTTATTGATCTTTTAACTGTTGTACAGGGATCTGGACTCCACTGCAAGGGATCCACAAGGCCACTACCTCTCGGCGTAGTATCTGTTAAAGTGACTTCTGGCCCACGGAGACACTGGTGTGGAACACCAATTGATCAAAAAAAAACGTAGTCAGTGACAGGCTGAGGTCGGGGCAGGCAGAGTTCGAATAATCGGGTAAACATTCCGAGGTCAGGGTAGGCAGTACAGGGTCAATATGAGAAACAGACAGTGAAGAGATAAATTCAAAGAAAGACGGAGTTCCGTCCACCTGCAGTCCAACAAGATAACAGCACACTTTTGCAAGATGCTTGAGAACTAGAACCTATTGCTAAGACACCTTACCACAGTTGAAGGTGTCTAAATTCCATTAAGTGGACATCCATTGGCTGGGGAAGATTAGGGTGTGTGCTCAGAGCCTTTAAGAGTTGGAGAAAACACACGCACAAGCCCTATGGGTAGAGAGAAGGTAGATCAGGCCACAACCTACGTAGAGGAACAATACTACTTGCCAATTCCACCTCCAGAGCATGTGGCACTCCTCATCTCTGTGATGGAAAATACATGTGGGCAGCCATACACAGAGAAGAATTGCTATGTCCAAATGGCTGGGGGCTGCACAGAATGGTATCATGGGCTGCATTTGACCCCTGCAGGATGTATACCCCTGCTTAATAGTATTAGCTATAGGCATGGATAACAGTTCCCATTAGGTATTGGTGCCTCAGTGGGGCCAAAAGCTCATCTGCTACATGAAAAGATACTAAAATTATAAATGATACAAGGTAATTTTGGGCCCTGGTACACATTTGCCATTTGCATTCAGGCCCAGGAACTTCAAGTTTCAGTTCTGGCTATGTTCACGCCACATTTGTGATGTACATTTTCTGTACATGCTGGAAATGCTCCTGGTATATATACTGAAAATATCCATAGCTTGTAATGGGACCATGGTATATACCAAAAGAGTGTCCTGGGTCAACATACCTTTTTGCTTGTTGAATGGAAAAGCGAAGTCAACTTTTTCATGCTACTTGTAACTAAATAAAAGAGAAGAAATACTTCCATGAGAATTACAAATGCGAACAAAAAGAGAACAACATTATTTGGATAATATCACAAAAAAAGTCATAGTAAGTGTAAAGTGTAAAAGGGGCATTCCAGTAAAAACAAGTTATCCCTTTTTGAGTGGTAATTGTTCATGGGCGTCCGCAGAATTTTTTCCAGGGGGGGGCATAATTTTATTGACATCCATGCTCTGTTTGTTTCTGAGAATGTAATGAAGGGGAGGGGCATATTCATTATCACAAAGTATAATAATGCATGAGCTGTGCAGTGGCGGATCCAGAGCCTGGTCTCGGGAGGGGCACTTCCAGATTATTTTCTGTCCGCCGCCACAGAACAAGGGTGCTTATAGAACAGACTACACAGTGTAGAGGTATACTGTATATTGTGTGGCACAGTGTATGCTATATGTGTATAACATAAGCATATTTCACATGAAAACTTACAATTACTTGGCTTTGCCCTTGGGGATCTCGGACACCACTTCAACACTTTGGCCGGGGGCTCGGCGGAGCTGATGTTTTATCCTAATGAGAAAGATTTCATAATAAGGATTTGGAGAAGGGGCAGAGGGATAGCAGAGGAGGGAGAGGTTGGTAATGCCCCCCCCCCCCCAGTAGAAATAATTCTCCTTATAATGTGACAGTGCAAAAAATACCCCCTTGTAATGCTCCCAGTTGAGCTAATGTCCCCATAGTGCCCCCATAATGTGCCTGTATAAAATACCCCTATATATTGCCCCCAGTAAATGCCTCCATAGTGCTCCTCTCCCCCGTTCCTCCTAGTGCCTCCCATAATGTACCAGTATAAAATGCCCCAGTAGATGCCCTCAGTGTCCCCCATAATTTGCAAGTATAAAATACCCCTTCTTAGTGCCCCCCGTAGATGACCCCATAGTACTTCTCTCCCCCTTCCTCATAGTACCCACCATAATGTGTCGCAGTATAAAATTCTACTGTACAAAGCCCCTATAAAACACCCCTTCTTTGTGGCCTCAGTAGATGCCCCTATAGTGCCCCCAATAATGTGCCAGTAATAACAGCCCCCCATCATGTGCCAGTAATAACAGCCCCCCCATTATGTGCAAGTAATAACAGCCCCCCATCATGTGCCAGTAATGACAGACCCCCCTTGTGCCAGTAATGACAGCCCCCCATTATGTGCCAGTAGCCAGGGACCCCCATTATGTGCCAGTAGCCAGAGACCCCCATTATGTGCCAGTAACCAGAGACCCCCATAATGTGCCAGTAGTCAGAGACCCCCATTATGTGCCAGTAGCCAGAGACCCCCATTATGTGCCAGTAGCCACCAGTATTTTACACCAAAAAAATAAACACTTATACTTACCTCCTTGGCAGCAATGCGATGCAGGCCTCTTCCGGCCTGTGTCCAGCGCTGTACGGCTCAGGCGGCGCGATGACGTCATCGCGCCGCCTGCGCCGGCCTCTGATAGGCTGCCGGCCTAGTGCCTGCAGCCAATCAGAGGAAGGGAAAGGGACACGCCTCTCCCTCCCCTGCCTCAGCACAGTCATCTGTATCACTGTCCTGAGGACGGCGATACAGATGACTATGGAGATGAACGCTTCCACAATAGAATCGTTCATCTCCCTGTGCCCCGCATGCCCCGCCGCCACCCCCCCCCCCCCCACTTCTGAGCAGCTCGGGGGGGCAATTACCCCATTGCCCCCTCTTCTGGATCCGCAAGTGCTGCAGAGCAGAGGCAGAATTCAGTTCACAGATTCCAGGGGGGGTCACTTTCCCCCCCCTTGCCCCCTCCTGCGGACGCCCATGTAATTGTTATATCAGGGTCCAACGGCTGGGACTGCCACCTACCATCACGAGAATTGGGTCATGTGTCCCTCTATATGAATGAAGTGGCGGCCCAAAATGCGTGCTGCCATTTCGATAATCTCCAATAGTACAGCCCTGGAAATCTGTGGCAGTCCCATAGTGTTTGAATGCAATGGCAGTGCGCATGCTAAACAGTCACTCATACAAATGGTAGACATAAGATCCCACTCTCGTGATTGATGGGGGTCACATCAGTCAGACTCGCATGATCTAACAATTCATTTATTACAATATAAAGTATATTGGCAATCACTGACAATAACAAAGGATAATTGTAATGTAATTGGTTACAGTTAGTGTTGATCGAGTAACAAAGTGCTCGGGTGCTCGAGTAGAACACCTCGGGATGCTCGGGTGCTCTACCGAGCACAATGGAAGTCAATGGGAGAACCCGAGCATTAAACCAGGCACCCCCTGTTCTGAAGAGGGGAGGATGTCTGGTTCACATGAAAAGGTCAGAAATTGATGGAAACACCACTGAAATGGTTCGGGAACAGCATGGGGAGGATGTCTGGATGCATCTTAGACTCCCAGGTCGCTGTTGGGAACGATGTTGTCCGAGTAGTACGCCAATTTTACAGACTGACAATAATACGCACAAAACCGAAGATCAAATCGATTTTAGAGGACAAATTGTTAGGACACATTCTTTCCTGTATATTTCCATGTATATAAAGTGCAAGTGCTGCCAAAAATTACAAGGAAGAGGTACTCCGATACAACCTGTATATCACATAAGGGAAGGCCTTATTCACATTGTGGTACAATTGTTCAGGTAGTGGGACTCCTACACTCATAAAGTCTATGCACTAAGTGAAAGGGCTGCCAAAAATGACAAGGAACCGGCACTCCAATACACCCTTTATTACACATAAAGGAGGGCACAATACACACCCTTGAAAAATTATGATTGATGGCCTGCTAGTGACCCTCAAAAACATTAGGAGCAAGGGCCTGCTGGTGACCCTCTAAAACATTAGGGGCTAGGGCCTGCTGCTGATCTGACCATCTAAAACATTATAGGCGAGGGCCTGCTGCTGATCTGGCCATCTAAAACATTAGGGGCGAGGGCCTGCTGCTGAGCTGACCATCTAAAACATTAGGGGCGGGGGGCCTGCTGCTGATCTGACCATGGAAAAAATTATGGGCGAGGGCTTGCTGCTGAGCTGACCATCTAAAACATTATGGGCGAGGGCCTGCTGCCGGGCTGATCATCTAAAACATTATGGGCGAGGGCCTGCTGCCGAGCTGACCATCGAAAAAATTATGGTTGAGGGCCTTCTGCTGAGCTGAACCTCTAAAACATTATATGCGAGGGCAGCCTAATAAGCATGTTGATATGATGGAGGAGGAGGATGAGAAAAGGAAGATTGAACCATATACCCTTTTTTTGCGGTGGAAGGGGTGCATGGGAATACAGTGTATTCAATACACCATAAGAGCCACATTTAAAGTGCCTTTATGTTCAGCCGCTTTCCTCTGGTGGAGTAGAGAAGTCAGGGGCAATCCAGGCCTTGTTCATTTTGATAGTCAGCATTTTCAGTTGACATTCGGATGCTCTTATCAGTTATTATGCCCCCAGCAGCACTAAATACACGCTCTGACAAAATGCTTGCGGACGGGCAGGCCAGCACCTCCAAGGCGTAGAGCGCAAGTTCATGCCACGTGTGAAGCTTGGACACCCAATAGTTGTAAGACACAGAGGGATCATTGAGGACGCTGACACGGTCTGCTATGTACTCCTTCACCATCTTCCAAAACTTTTCTCTCCTTGTGACACTAGGCTGCGCATCAGGGCAAGGTTGCTGGCGGGGTGTCATGAAACTGTCCCAGGCTTTGGAGAGTGTTGCCTTGCCTCGGTTGGAACTGCTGTGTGTTCCCCTCATCTCCCTTCCTCGGTTGCCCAAGGAACTACGTATTTTGCTGCCAGCGTTGTCAGCTGGAAATTTTTGGAGCAATTTTTCCACAAGGACCTTCTGGAATTGCACCATTTTGCTAATCCTCTCCACCACAGGAATGAGAGATGAGAAGTTCTCTTTGCAGCGGGGGTCGAGAAGGGTGAACAACCAGTAATCGGTGTTGGCCAAAATGCGTGGGTCACGGGAAAGGCACTATAACATAAAGTCAGTCATGTGTGCCAGAGTCCCAACAGACAAGACTTCGCTGTCCTCATCAGGAGGATGACTCTCAATCTCATCATCCTCTTCTTCCTCTTTGGCCCATCCACGCTGAACAGATGGAATAAACCTGCTGTGGGTACTACCCTCAGTAGCGGAGGCAACAGTCTCCAGCTCCTCCTTCTCATCATCATCATCATCATCCAATTTGCGCTGAGAAGATGAACAGAGGGTGGTCTGGCTATCACCCTGTGTACTGTCTTCCCCCATTTCCACCTCTTCCACATGCAAAGCATCCGCCTTCATTGTGAGCAGAGAGTGTTTCAGTAGAAACAGAAATAGGATGGTTATGCTGATAATAGTGGCATCGCCGCTCACCATCTGTGTTGATTCCTCAAAGTTGCGTAAAACCTCACAGAGGTCAGACATCCATGCCCACTCGCCGCTTGTGAAGAGCGGTAGCTAACTGTAAAGGCGACGACCACGTTGCAGCTAGTATTCCACTACTGCCCTCTGCTGCTCACAAAGCCTGGCCAACATGTGGGACGTGGAGTTCCAGCGCGTGCTCACGTCGCACAACAGTTGGTGAGCTGGCAATTCAAGCGCTGCTGCAGCGAGACCAGACCAGCTGCAGCTGCAGATGACTTTAGGAAATGGGCAAATTGGGGTAGGTTTTGAGAAACCGCTGAACCACTAAGTTGAACATGTGGGCTAGGCATGGTATGTGTCTGAGCTTGCCGAGCTCCAAAGCCGCCACCAAGTTACTGCTATTATCACACACAACCATGCCTGGTTGTAGGTTGAGTGGTGAGAGATACAGCTCATTCTGGTCCCTTATACCCTGCCACAGCTCTGCGGCGGTGTGCTGTATGTCACCTAAACATATTAGTTTAAACACGGCCTGTTGCCGCTCTCCCACTGCAGTGCTACACTGCTTCCAGCTACTGACTGATGGCTGACTGGTGCTGCAAGAAGATAATTCAGAGGTGGAAGTGGAGGAGGAGGTGGAGGAGGAGAAGGGGGGTTGCAGCCACTAATGTAGGTGGTGGCGGAAATCCTGATGGAAGTAGGGCCCGAAATCCTTGGCGTCGGTAGCACCTCGGTAGCACCTGTGCCATCCCAGGGTACGACTTACTCCCAGCCTCCACAACGTTCATCTAGTGTGCCGTCAGGGAAATGTAGTGTCCCTGGCCACTAGCACTTCTCTATGTGTCAGTCGTTAAGTAGACCTTCACAATAACTGCATTGGTCAGGGCACGGGTGATGTTACAGGACACATGATGGTGTAAGGCGGGGACGGCACACTGTGAAAAATAGTGGCGGCTGGGGACTGAGTAATGAGGGACCTCCGCCGCCATCCGCCTGCGGAAAGCCTCAGTGTCCAGGGCCAGCAATTTGTAAAGGTGCGCATTTAGTGCTATGGCCGGTGGGAGGGTGGCTGGGTATTTGCGCTTTCGTTCAAAGGCCTGGGGTATAGACATCTGTACTCTATGCTGGGACACAGAAGTGGATGTTCTAGATGATGGTGCTTGCGAAGGTCCAGGTGCTGGGCGGGAGGCATTCGTGCCTGCATCTTGGACAGGGGATTGGCCAGCACGTAACACAGGGGAAGAAGAGGCAGGGGTGTGACCTGCAGACTCTGATTGTGGACCCCGGCGTTCGGCCCACCTATTAGGGTGCTTTGATGCCATGTGGTGGATCATGCTGGTGGTGGTGATGTTGCTAGTGTTCACGCCCCTGCTCATTTTGGTATGGCACAGGTTGCAAATGAAAATTCTTTTATCGTATGCACTTTCCTCCAAAAAGCGCCAGACTGCGGAACACCTAGCACTTGGCAAGGGAGATTGCAGCCAGGGTGTACTCCGGGGAACAGTTGCGGGCCTGTTTGGTGTGGCCCACCTTATCCATTTTGCCACCCCACTGCCTCTTCCAGCCTGTTGTGGTGCTGCGGATCCCTCCCCCTCTGTACTGCTCGGCTTGCCACCTTCCCAGGTTGGGTCAGTGATTTTATCGTCCACCACCTCCTCTTCCACTTCCTCACTCTGGTCATCCTCCTGACTTGTAGACCTAACAACAACCTCACTTATTGACAACTGTGTCTCATCCTCATCATCAACCTCTTGAGACACTAATTGCTGTTGACTTATTGGCAACTGTGTCTCATCATTATCATCCACCTCGTGAAACACTATGTCACGGCTGAGGATGGGGGAAATCCTCAGCCGTGCGATGCCAGATGATGTTATGGCTGCTCGGCCAGGACAACAGGATTAGGGAGCAGGTCACCTCCTAAAGCGTCCCTAACCTGACCCTAACTCCTAGCTGCATGGGCCGACCTTTAAGGTAGGAGGACCCATGCTCCGGAACCTCGGATCCCTAACTCACCCTCCGACCGGTCCCTGGACTAGGAGTCAAGGTAAGACAGCCTGTTCCTACTGGACACGGAGGAACAGGGGTCTCACTGGCCAAGCTGCACGGAAAAGGGGAACACAAACAGTCTTACGGATATGTCAGGTGAACTATCCGAGTTCGACCTACCTGCCACAGCCTTGCTGACTGGATCCCTGTGCAAACAGGAATCCAGATCCATAAGCTGCACTAAACAACATAGCAAAATCCCAACAGACCATCACATAGACATCACACATAAAGATGAACATAAACTTAATGTGACATAATATTTATGAACCACAAGGGTGGCTCTCACTGGCAGTTGGTAAACACAGGAGGCTGCTCCAGCTAAGCATGGCTGAAGCAACCTCCTGAGCCATGCCAAACACCAAGGCTATATAGGCCTAAGAGTCCACACCCCACGGTCAGACACACCCAGTGACATCACACACACTGGGAAGGGAGTTAACCCTTCCAGCACCACAGGAAAAGGAAAACACCAACTTAAAGGGAAAGTGTCCAACACAACAAACACACTGTGATTGTTGCCGCAGGCAACGACATGGGGGGCAACCGTGTCCTGGGAGTCAGCCCCAAGGCCGGGACACTGCCACCACATGTACACAACGACAAACGTTGCCACGGGCAACCACAGTGCAGGAAAGGTGTCCGTGCACACCACACATTACACAGAGTGCACACAGACAAACGACAGTGCATACATACACGCACACAAACTCCAAAGGGACCACACACATACCCGTTGTCCACGGCAACCCCACTTGAGGCAAACAACATCAAGCCTCAAGCTGCGGTTGAAACAACATCCCAAACCGCGGGCAACTGTATGCGGCTCCCAAGGAGTCACGGCCAAAACCGCGGCCGTGACACACTAATTGCCGTTCCCCACCGCCATCTTCTTCTGACTGTGGATGCTCAAGAGTTTGGGCATCAGTACATACGATTTTCTCATGTCCCTTTTCAAGCGGGCTTGGTGAGAGGCCCAAATCAAGGAATGGCGATAAAAAGAGCTCCTCGGAATATCCGAGTGTGGGATCACTTGTTTGCCAAGACTCTCCATGGTGGGAAGAAGGAGGATCAGGGTGAGGATTCTGTTGACCAGACTCTTGGCTACTGAGACAGGACTTGGTGGAAGACAGGGTGGTGCTTAACCGACTGGAAGCATTATCTGCTGCAATCCAACCGACCACCTGGTCGCACTGGTGTGACTTTGAGAGTGGTGTCCTGCGCCGCCCTGCAAACTGTGACATGAAGCTATATATCGTGGATGAGTGTGTTTCTTGTGCTCTGGCAGCAGGCACAGTTTCACCGCACCCAGGGCTACGGCCTCTGCGTGAACCATCAGCAGCACTGCCACTTCCCCATCCCTTACTGCTCGCCTTCTGCATATTAAATGGTATATATGCTTGCAAGTATGTCACACGTACAGTAGCGCAGGTTTTGTAAGTGTATGCTCAAATAAATTAAACTGAATGTGACTGATATTTAGGATGTGCAAACGTTATACAGGAGATGCAGCGCAGGTAATGTCGCTGTCACCAGCCGGGAAAATATTAAACTGAATGTCACTGATATTTATTATGCGCAAACGTTATACAGGAGATGTAGCGCAGGTAATTTCGCTGTCACCAGCGGCGAAAGAATTAAACTGAATGTCACTGATATTTATGATGCGCAAACGTTATACAGGAAATGTAGCGCAGGCAATGCTCAGCGAGCGCTGTGTATACAGATCACTCCAGGCCCGGTGGTCATGTGATCGCCGGGGACGGGAGAGTGCAGGAGCTGTCGGGTCTTCCACAGACCTCGATCAGCCCTGCACTGAGGCTGTATAGCGCTGTATTCTTTTGTACATACTCTCTTGGGGGTGTATTTCTCCTGTATGGGCTCACCTCATCCCACAATAAAATGAGCCCATACATAATAAAATCGCTAAAAAAAAAAAATATATATATAGCTATCAGAACATGGAGACATTAAAACATAATTTTTTGTTTAAACAATTCTATTATTGTGTTAAAGTAAAATAACGTTAAAAAAGTATACATATAAGGCTACTTTCACACTAGCGTTCGGAGCGGATCCGTCTGATGTTTCATCAGACGGATCCGCTCCGATAATGCAGACGTTTGCATCCGTTCAGAACGGATCCGTCTGCATTATTACTTAGAAAATTTTCTAAGTCAGAAAGTAGCCTGAGCGGATCCGTTCAGACTTTACATTGAAAGTCAATGGGGAACGGATCCGCTTGAAGATTGAGCCATATAGTGTCATCTTCAAGCGGATCCGTCCCCATTGACTTCCATTATAAGTCTGGACGGATCCGCTCGCCTCCGCACGGCCAGGCAGACACCCGAACGCTGCAAGCAGCGTTCAGGTGTCCGCTCACTGAGCGGAGCGGAGGCTGAGCGCTGGCAGGCGGATGCATTCTCAGTGGATCCGCCTCCACTGAGAATGCATTAGGGCCAGACGGATGCGTTCGGGGCCGCTCGTGAGCCCCTTCAAACGGAGCTCACGAGCGGACACCCGAACGCTCGTGTGAAAGTAGCCTTAGGTATCTCCGCGTCCGAAACAACCAGCTCTATAAAAATATCACATGACCTAACCCCTCAGGTGAACACCTTAAAAAAAAAAATGTCATTTTTTGTCACCTAACATCACATAAAGTGCAACACCAAGTGATCAAAAAAGCTTATGCCCCCCAAAAATAGCACCAATCAAAGCATCACCTCATCCTGCAAAAATAAAAAAGCTATGGCTCTCAGACTATGAACTAAAACATCATTTTTTTGGTTTCAAAAATGCTATTATTGTGTAAAACTTAAATAAATAAGAAAAAGTATACATATTAGGTATTTCCACGTCTCAGGTGAACACTGTAGAAATAAATAAATAAAAACTGCTAAAACAACCAATTTTTTGGTCACCTTGCCCCAAAAAGTGTAATAATGAATGATCAAAAAATCATATGTACCCAAAAATAATACCAATAAAAACATCAACTCTTCCTGCAAAAAATGAGCCCCTGCACAAGACGATTGACAAAAAAATAAAAAAATATGGCGTTCAGAAAATAGAGACACAAAAACATTAACTCTTACTGCAAAAAACGAGCCCCTGCGCAAGACGATTGGCAGAAAAATAAAAAAATATGGCATTCAGAAAACTGAGACACAAAAACATTTTTTTTTTTCAAAAATGCTTTATTATGTAAAACTGAAACAAACCAACAAAGAAAGTAGACATATTTGATATCTGCTTTATAAAAATAGCACATGACCTACCCTGTGCCAAAACAGCCTTTTTTTGGTTACTTGCCTCACAAAAAACTTAATATAGAGCAATTAAAAATCATATGTACCCCAAAATAGTACCAATAAAACTGGCACCTTATCCCCTAGTTTCCAAAATGTGGTACATTTTTGGGGGTTTCTTCTGTAAGAGTGCATCAGGCGGGCTTCAAATGGGACATGGAATCTAAAAACCAGTCCAGCAAAATCTGCCTTCCAAAAACCATATGGCGCTCCTTTCCTTCTGCGCCCTGCCGTGTGCCCTTACATCAGTTTCTGACCACATGTGGGGTGTTTATGTAAACCGCAGAATCAGGGTTATAAATATAAAGTTTTGCTTGACTGTTAACACTCGATGTGTTAAAGAAAAAAATGGATTCAAATGGAAAATCTGCCAAAAAAGTGACATTTTGAATTTTCATCTCCATATTCCTTTAATTCTTGTGGAACACCTAAAGGGTTAACAAAGTTTGTAAAATCAGTTTTGAGTAACTTGAGGGGTGAAGTTTCTACAATGGGGTCATTGATGGGGGGTTTCTACTGTGTAAGCCCCACAAAGTGACTTCAGACCTGAACTGGTCCTTAAAAAGTGGGTTTTGGAAATTTTCTTAAAAATTTTAAGAATTCCTTCTAAAATTCTAAGCCTTCTAATGACTTAAAAAAATAAAACTGCATTTAGAATTACAAAATGATGCCAACATAAAGTAGACATATGAGGAATGTTAAGTAATAAATATTTTATGAGGTATCACTTTCTGTTTTAACAGCTGAGAGATTAAAATTTTCATTAACTTTTAGATTTTTTTTTTATTAATAAAGGTAAAACATGTTTACTCAAATTTACCATTAATATGATGTACAATGTGTCACGAGAATAAATCTCTGAATGGCTTGGATAAGTAAAAGCGTTCCAAAGTTATTGCCACATAAAGTGACACATGTCAGATTTGCAAAATTAGGCCTGGTCAGGAAGGGGTAAATGGCCTGGTCTGGAAGTGATTAAAAGGATTTTTGGGTCTCTAACAATTGCACGCAATTTAGCGCAGGTTGCGCTAATAATATATATTGCTGCCAGACACAACAATAGTCCTTAAAAGGACTTTTGGGTCTCTAACACCAACCCTGCCTAACCAAAAAATAAAATTCAATTCCCTACACTATCTGTCCCTTCTACAGCACAGATCTCCCTGACTAAGACTGGCCGAACCACGTGTCATTGGGTGCTTTATAGCACCCGATGACGCATTTCAGCCAGCCAATCACTGTAATGCCAGTAACCAACATGGATACGACATTACAGTGAGTGGCAGCACTTACCTGCAGGTTTATTGGCTGCGTAGCAGCCAACAAACGTTCAGGGAGGAGACTCAAACATGGAGCTCGACTACACGCGGTATTCGGCCGAACACCGCGATGTGCTGAGCATCGCGATGCTCGAGCCGAATTGGTGTTCGGCCGAGCATGCTCGATCATCACTAGTTACAGTGGTTGAATTAAATAAACGACACTGAAAAATGAAGAAAATTCCAGTTCACTGCATTGGGGCCACGTTGTCTATTGTTTGGATGTTGACTCAGCAACATTCTTTTACTATGTGTAGGGAATGGAATGCTGCCCCCTTATCGGCAGTATGGAAGCACTGTGCATTCCTATATATCAGTAAGTGTCTGGACTGGTGATGACATTGGTGATGACATCTGAGTCTATATCATAGAGATAAGAGACGTTTGTAAGCCAGGGGTTTGCTGGTTTTCATTATGGAGAGCACCTAGTAGGTGTATGTAATAAGTCTTTTAGACCATTGCTCTTCTGGGAAAGGGGTATGCAAATTAGCTCTCTTTTCAAAAGAGTAAAGAAAGTTGTGCCTCTAGCCATCTTATAAGTCAATGTTCAACATTTTAAGCAGGGCTTAAAACATAGTTTATGATTGTAGCCAAGCCAAGTTAAAGGGGTTCTGCAGTTTGTTTAAACTGATAATCTATCCTCTGGATAGATCATCAGCATCTGATCGGCGGGGGTCCGACACCCAGGACCCCCGCCGATCAGCTGTTTGAGAAGGCAGCGGCGCTAATGGAGCTTAGCTGCGCCCAGGCCAGTTGATACTAGTCGTGACTTCACTGGGCCTGCGATAAACAGTGAAAAGGCCACAGCGCTGCCTTCTCAAACAGCTGATAGACAGGGGTCCCAGGTGTCAGACCCCCGCCGATCAGATACTGATGATCTATCCAGAGGATAGATCATCAGTTTGAACAAACTGCAGAACCCCTTTAATGTTCTACATTTTAAGCAGGGCTTTAGACACTACTTAGGTTTGTAACCAAGCCACTCCTCTGCTTTGGAGTGATTGTCCCTTGTCAATGCAGAGTAGAAAGAACTGGCCTATCTGGATGAGAAGCCTTTGTCTGAGATCTGGAGGGTAATGGACTACAATCAGACCAGAAGAGAAGACCCTGGTACATTATGGGCACCTATATGCATATAGTGGTGATTCAGACTTTGTTAAATTAGGACTGGAATTAGGTTGTTACACCCACAATATATTGCACTTTCTATACCACATTTGAAAATGGTAGGGTAATGAGGAGTGAATTAACTCAAGGAGCCACTATCTTCATCCCCTAACACCCACATGGAGGTAAGACCTTAACTGCAAGGTACTCCTCAAGTCCCGTTCCCCAAGTCTAAGATTAGTTGAAAAAAAACATTACACAAACCGGTTAACAAGGTTAATGAAAAAAAAGTAAAGCTTTAGGTCAAAACATAGCAATTCCCCAAACCAGAAAAGATGTAAAGTCATAGACAACCTGGAAGAAGGGAAAAAACAGGAAGAGAGTAGAGATGAGCAAATTTCCTAAAATCTGTTTCGCTCTGATTTGTCCGAATCAGCCAAGAAATTCAAGAAAGAGTTATATTCCAGCTCGCAATTTCCAGATAAATGCAGTCTTTATTTCTTCCAGTAAAAACAATCCAAACAGCAAAGAATACAGTTTACAACCTACGTGTTTTGGGTGTGTAACTCGCCCTTACTCATGGTTTGATTCGGGTAAAAATCTATTCTACCTGAATTAAAAATGCTTTAAATGCCTCCAAATTCTCTCTCTCTCTCTCTCTCTCTCTCTCTCTAGAGAGAGAGAGAGAGAGAGAGAGAGAGAGAGAGAGAGAGAGAGAGAAATTCGATCCAAATGGAGCTGAAAAATTCTGCTTCTACCAAATCCGAATTGAAAACAAAATTGGGTCAAATTTTTATTCTAACTAATCAATTTGGTTATCTCTAGAATAGAGCAAAACATTAGACCCAGCAACAACAACAGATCCAAAGTACAAAGACACTAAAATAATGATTCCAAGAAGAATGGGTTTAAATCTTCTATACAATCATTGAATGCCGAATAATGGTTTGGCTCGAGAGTTCTTTTTGGGAAAAACTAAACATGATATGGTTTCTTTCTCTTAAGCTTTGGGCCGTACATCAGAGAAATGCTGACCACATGTACCATCTAAGCATAACAGATCAAGAATAAGGTCTATTAGTGGAAAAATGTATGAGATTGGTAACAATGTTTTAGCAGCAGCTTAAAAGTGTGCTAGAATTTAGTAAATAGCATCAAAATATCTAAACTAGTGTTGAGCGAAGCAAAACATTAGAAGCGGAATTCCGTCCGAAGTTTAAGAAAACTTCGATTCGTAATGAATCTGCATTTTCTTTCGATTCGTGGTAACGAATCAGGTTATCCTAAAATGGAGGCTGCACGTGTTACAAAGTGAAACTAAGGCTGGGTTCACACTTGAGCGTATTCGATAAGCGCTTTTTACAGGCGTTTTTATCGGGCGTTTGTATCGGGCGTTTTTAATGGGCGGAAACAAGCAAACGCCCATTTAGGCGCATTCCCGCTGAAGTCTATGGGCGGGAACGCGCGACAATATGCCCCAAACAAGCTCCTGTACTTCTTGGGGCGTAGGGCGTTTTACAGCACGTTCGTACGCGCTGTAAAGAGCTCAGGTGAGAACCATGCCCATAGGGAAACATTGGTTTTTGCCTGTTGAGCGTTTTACAGCGCGTAGGAACGCACTGTAAAACGCTCAGGTGTGAACCCAGCCTAAATGTGGAGGAGACAAGCCCGGGAACACTAGATCACCCATAATGTCGTGCAGCCAGCCAATCTGCAGATAACCACCCCCTGTGATGTCACAGCTCTATAAAACCATCATCCCACGCTGTCTCTACCATTGTTTTGTGAGACGTGACAGGCCCTCATGCACTAGGAATAGTGTTGCTGAAAAATATTAATAGAAAAATTCAATACCAATAAGATGGAAGCCTTTGTTATTCCAGTGCCAGCGTGCCAACCCATACCATCCAGCCTGCACCCCTTAGCGGGGGCAGGTTTTTAATGGCGATCATCGTCATCTTTTGCTGGCTTAACTCCCTAGAAAAGTCCGCAAGATGCAGAAAGAGGAGGAGCTGGATGTTCCTGATAACATATTCTCATTGATATTAGATGATGTGGAAAAAGAGGAAAAGCAGATGGCAGAAGAAAGGCTCCCACCTGTAGGGCAGGAGAGCGCTGGGGTTGTAGAAGTGGGTATGCCAGCACATTGTGCCCCCACCTAAACAGCCAAACCACATACCAGCAGCAGCCCCTGTTTAAAGGTGCATTAAAGGTGCCGAGCGGCCATTAACAATGAATACCCACTATACAGTGGGGTCTTCAATATAAAATGAAAGACAGGAGGTTCTCCCCTGCAGCATGGCCACAACCCACCTGCAGCATGGCTGATCCTTGTGGCCATACCCTAAAGCAGAGTGGCCTGGGTATACCTGATTTATAGCTATTCGTGACAAAATAATTGGTCACAAATGTAATTTCTTGGGGAACTTCGGTGAAGTTGCCACATCATATTTTTCAAAACTTTGCTGATCTCTAATCTTGACACATGTGGTGCTCAAAGTTCTCAATGTTTATACCCCAATCCAAGGTCTCAGAGTAGGAACTTTGTTTCCTTGCGTGTCTGTCAACCTTACACATTCATCTATAATAATCTTTGATAATTTATAACTAGATTATACATTGCTCTCCAGAGTCCTGCATCACGTTTGTATCCAAAAAGCAATTTATAATAATTAACTTATATTAAATAATTTGCAGTCAAGGTCACCAAATCATAGATTAGAAAGAACATTTCGGCAGGAATAAAAAGTGTACGATTTAGGACAAAGTCCTGTCCTATCCTAAATACAAAATTTATATCCCAGTTTCTAGCTAAATAGAGGTTTATATATATGGTCGGATAGCAAAACCTGTTCGAACAAATTGAAAGAAAACAATGAGCAATTATTTTAATTCCAGGACCATTATAAAGTGTTATAAAATATCAAAAATGAACATCCCCTTTAATATGCATCTGTGCATTTAATAAACAGTGTTTCAGTGCCATGTTCCTTATTGTTGGATGATATACCACACAAATTCCAGGAAATGGGGTTTTTAGTGGTGTTAATGGATTTCTTTGGTGGAGGTTACGACAAATAGATCATACGCAGTAAACTCGATAGGAATGGATTGTTAGAAGGAGGGGAGTAGCTGTGGAGAGAAATGAATCAAAAAGAGCAGGATGGAGGCAGAGAGTATGTCAGAAGCTGCTGGCTAAAGGATATCTTCTTCCTCTCTGTATTGATCATCTGTCAGACGGTGTAGAGGAGAGCCCATTCATTACAGATCAAAGGCATTAGCTTAAGGAGATATTCACTGACTTATGCACTGTGTGCACGCATCTGCAGCAGAATGCAACCATATAGCTCTGATAGAGAAAATGCTTAATGATAACACATATACATGATTTCAATGGTAGAGGACATAGTATATCTTATGTGCCAATCTCCATACCATTTGCATAAGAATGTTAAAACAAAAGGTATGATTTTCTCTACAGAAAAATAATTTAAAGGGGCAGATTGCAGGGCAATAGTAGCCATTACACAGTGTCCTCCACCACCGAGAGACCTCTACCTCTCAGTTCCCTCAAAGTACATCCAGACAATGCTAGCAACAATCACCTGTATAGGAGACAAGGGTTTATTCACAGCTCCAACACCCCATCTGCCTATGCTGTTAACTAGAAGAACCCAGGGGTTTACAGTATGCAATTTTATTAGCCTCGGCAGATAGAGATAAGCAGCTTCCATTCATCTCCATTTACATGCATAGGAACAAAGCTCAGTGTGTGTTAAAATACAAAATGCCAACAGTTGGGCTGCCTCCGTACACATTATTGGAAAGAATATTGTTGACCTTGGTGGGATTTTGGAGTTTAGATAAAAAATTATTTAAACATTTAAATATGAAGAATAGAGATGAGCAAATCACTCAGGTTCAGGTTAGATTCAGCTGAATCAGTGAACCGATTTGATTCAGATCCAAACCAATTCTACCCAAATAAAACATTTTTTAAATTCTCTTTCCAAAATTTGTCCAGATCGAATCATCAAACATTCAGATTCAGATGCAACTTAATTTTTTCCAAAATTCAGGGTCACTTTTCAATTAGCTTACAATCTATTTACTCATCTCTAATCAAGAAAGCAATAATTCCAACAGTATAACATCTTCCGTAGACATATAAAGATGGGAACAGGCCCACCGTCAGGCCCAGAGGTTTGGACATTTCATCTCCCCTTTCAGAATATATTGATAAATATTTGTAGAAATACAGTACATTAAAGAGGACCTGTCACGTCTCCGGACATGTCTGTTTTAGTAATTGTATTCTCCATGTAATAATTCTGGAACACCTTTTTATTCACTCTATATTCTGCCATTCCTGTATTATAAAAAAAGACAAATAAGATTCTCAGATTTTGTGTCCAGAAGACCAATCACTTAAGAAAATATGGGAGTCATATACTTGCTAGAGTGCCTGTGCGGCCTCTAGTATGTAGGATGCACTTGAAAAAACTTAATACGAGAATTAAGTAACATACAGTTAGATTCATAAATATTGGAACATCAAAACAATTTTAACATTTCTAGCTCTATACACCACCACAATGGATTTGAAATGAAACTAACAATATGTGCTTTAACTGCAGACTGTTAGCTTTAATATGAGGGTATTTACATCCAAATCAGGTGAACGGTGTAGGAATTACAACAGTTTGCATATGTGCCTCCCACTTGTTAAGGGACCAAAAGTAATGGGACAGAATAATAATCATAAATCAAACTTTCCCTATTTAATACTTGGTTGCAAATCCTTTGCAGTCAATTACAGCCTGAAGTCTGGAACGCATAGACATCACCAGACGCTGGGTTTCATCCCTGGTGATGCTCTGCCAGGCCTCTACTGCAACTGTCTTCAGATCCTGCTTGTTCTTGGGGCATTTTCCCTTCAGTTTTGTCTTCAGCAAGTGAAATGCATGCTCAATCGGATTCAGGTCAGGTGATTGACTTGGCCATTGCATAACATTCCAGTTCTTTCCCTTAAACTCTTTGGTTGCTTTTGCAGTATGCTTTGGGTCATTGTCCATCTGCATTGTGAAGCGCCGTCCAATGAGTTCTGAAGCATTTGGCTGAATATGAGCAGATAATATTGCCTGAAACACTTCAGAATTCATCCTGCTGCTTTTGTCAGCAGTCATATCACCAATAAATACAAGAGAACCAGTTCCATTGGCAGCCATACATACCCACGCCATGACACTACCACCACCATGCTTCACTGATGAGGTGGTATGCTTAGGATCATGGGCAGTTCCTTTCCTTCTCCATACTCTTCGCTTCCCATCACTCTGGTACAAGTTAATCTTGGTCTCATCTGTCCATAGGATGTTTTTCCAGAACTGTGAAGGCTTTTTTAGATGTCATTTGACAAACTCTAATCTGGCCTTCCTGTTTTTGAGGCTCACCAATGGTTTATATCTTGTGGTGAACCCTCTGTATTCACTCTGGTGAAGACTTCTCTTGATTGTTGATTTTGGCACACATACACCTACCTCCTGCTGAGTGTTCTTGATCTGGCCAACTGTTGTGAAGGGAGTTTTCCTCACGAGGGAAAGAATTCTTCGGTCATCCACCACAGTTGTTTTTCGTGGTCTTCTGGGTCTTTTGGTGTTACTGAGCTCACGGGTGCGTTCCTTCTTTTTAAGAATGTTCCAAACAGTTGTTTTGGCCTACGCCTAATGTTTTTGCTATCTCTCTGATGGGTTTGTTTTGTTTTTTCAGCCTAATGATAGCTTGCTTCACTGATAGTGACAGCTCTTTGGATCTCATCTTGAGAGTTGACAGCAACAGATTCCAAATGCAAATAGCACACTTGAAATGAACTCTGGACCTTTTATCTGCTCCTTGTAATTGGGATAATGAGGAAATAACACACACCTGGCCATGGAACAGCTGAGAAGCCAACTGTCCCATTACTTTTGGTCCCTTAACAAGTGGGAGGCACATATGCAAACTGTTGTAATTTCTACACCATTCACCTGATTTGGATGTAAATACCCTCAAAGTAAAGCTGACAGTCTGCAGTTAAAGCACATCTTGTTTGTTTCATTTCAGATCAATTGTGGTGGTGTATAGAGCCAAAAATGTTAGAATTGTGTCGATGTCCCAATCTGATCTTTAATTTAAAAAAAAAAAAATTAAAGATCAGACGCATGCGCAATATAACATACTGCGAGTATAATAAAATCTAAGTCTTAACGCATGCGCTTTGACATAACTCCTCGAGCTAAAAAGTTGAAGTTAGATTCTTCACGCATGCGCAGGGATGATATATCGGAAAAAGTTAAAGATCCTGTGCAAGCGCATATTCCTGTGAGCTCGGATCGGAATGTTAAAGAACAGGCGCATGCGTAATATAACATACTACGAGCAGAATAAAATCTAAGTCTTAACGCATGCGCTTTGATACAACTCTTTGAGCTGGAAAGTTAAAGACCTTGCGCATGCGCATACTTTAACGGCCTCTCGGATCGGGGTTTAAAGTTCTCACGCAAGCGCAGGGCCACTACATGAACAAAGGAAGTGATGGAACAACTGCAAAACATCATGAAGGTACTGGATTGGGTTACCGGACTGTCAGACAGGAATGCAAGGCAATGCTTGGCCATGGAATATGGTATGACCCTCCCCTAATGTTTAAAAGGGTGTAGTGGGAAAGCATTCTTGTTGACAGTAGCTCCATCCCCTGAAGAAGCCACATCCGGTGGTGAAACATGTTGGGGGAGCTCTTGTGTTAGTTTTTAGATTAGGAGTAGGTAGGACCAAGTGTTGCAGCACGGAGTAACTGCAGACTCGACCGTGTTTGAACACCAGTGGCTGTGAATTGCACCAAAGAGAAACATGAGAACCTAGAGACTTAGGGTGAATGAACAAGTATACTCTTGGCATTATGCCCACCTAGGCAAATAAAGTAAAACTACTGCTGGGGAAAAAGGGAAAAGTGGGACAAATCGATGCCATGAGGTTGACTATATGGGTGAAGTAACCCTTATCTCAGCCACTAGCGCCCTACCACACCTAGAATTTTAAACTAGTCTTTGTTCTTCCGTTATGTTACTTTCTTATAAATAAAACGAAATAAATGTTACGTTTTAAATTGACCAGAAACGGAAGTCTACTAGTCTAGGCAACTAGGCTATTTGAAATAAATCATTTAAAAAGGTATCACAATTATGTAACAGTAGGGAATGGTGGAGCCCTGAATTTACCGGCACCACTGTCCCTACCTATTTGCAAGATCGTTCCCAAAGCAACAGCCTACAACTGGGCGACAGTCCCTTCCTGACTAGGTGCTGGACCTTATGAGGGAGAATACAAATTAAGAAAATAATAAACATAATGACAGACAGGCAAAACCAGGACCAGATCAGAATACATAAATAAAGTAATATCTGTCACGACCGCTACCCCAGCAGCAGTCGTGTCGCACCAGACGGAGGGGAAGGGGGACCCTTATCTACGGATGGGAATAGTATGGCCACCCCTGACTAACCCTAAGCTGGCACCTGTCTGCCCTGATACCCTAGACGGGGTGTGAACCCATGCGGCGAGCAGGATGCCTAAACCCTCAGTCACCCTAACAAGCCTAGAGTGGGGAAAGGCCGATGGGAGCACTAGTCACCATCACTCATGTCTAGGACAACAGCAGGGGAAGACAGCAACAAACAAACTATATCAAAGATAGACTTATCCAGTCACGAGCAGAGAAGGCGATCCCAATCACGACAGTCCACGCCGGACAAGAGCTCCACAGCAACACCATCAAACGATCTCCTTCAAAGGTCAGAATAGAACTGGAAGTAAGGACTATATCTGGCAATGACTGCAAGTGAAAGTGAAACTAATATAGTAGCTGGGAGTGGCAGACAGGACTCACCTGAGAAGGATGCCTACAAACTCCCAGTCAGGACAAAAAGGTTCACAAGGCAAAACCCAGATGACATACCCTGAACCACGGAGCAAACTCACAAGCTATCGCGAGTAGCAAGTCGCTGCGACCTTCTCCTCCCAGACCTGTCTGGATCAGTCACAGTCGTGACAATATCAGGCCAGAGTCCAAACCAGAGATATATGTCAGAACCAAGACAAATAGAAATACAGAGTCAAATACCAGATAGATTCAGTGCCAAGAGATCAAGTCATCAAATAAATGGAAATCAGGAGCAAGATCAGAGACAATCCGAAAGTCACAGAACCAGGTGTTCAAACAGCAGTACAATGCATCCTAATGAGGCTAGAAAAAACAATCAAAGGCACTTGCCAGCAGCTGTCTGTTTAAATCTCCCTCTGGCAGAGAGCATGTGACACCAGAGCCACGCCTGATTGGTCCAACGCCTCTGCCCTCTGATAGGCAGAGCAGCTCCCATGTCAGTGGGGCTTGTTGCCATTGCAACAGAATGATGCCAGCAGTGCTACTATGGACTGATGGGACCTGCCACTGGAGCACTGCCAGGTGAGTTCATGACAAATTTTTCCCCAGCTGACATTAAATTTCAAGGGATAGAATTAATGCTATAAGGGGTTCTACACCTTTGGATAGATCATCAGCAACACCCGGGACACCCGGCAACTAGCTGTTTGAGAAGGCAGCAGAGCTCCAGTAGTGTCACGGCCTTCTCGCTGTTTCCTGCAGGCCCAGTGATGTCACGACTATTGTCACTGGCCTGAGCGCAGCTTAGCCCCGTTCACTTCAATGGGACTGGCCTGTGCACAGGACAGTATAATAATCGTGACGTTTCTGGGCCTGCAGGAAACAGAGAGAATGCTCCAGCGCTTCTGGAGCACCACAGCCTTCTCAAACAGCTGATTGGCAGAGGTCCCAGGTGTCGGACTCCCTCCGCTCAGATGCTGACGTATCCAAAGAATAGATCATCAGTAATCAAAAAGTGCAGAACCCCTTTAATTTGGGAACCTTGCACGCACAAGGGCTAAATCTGGATATCGAAATAATCAACTTAACTGTATGCAACCTTGCTTCCTTTGGAGGTGTTGCATCAGAACACATTCTTTTAAGGAGAGATGAGCACATTTCTTGAAATTCATTTTGTGTCCGATTTGTTGAATTAAAAAAAAAAAATATTAATTTGTGGCTGAATCAGCTGTAGCCGAAATAAAAGTGCTCCAATGGCCTGAAAATTGGTATATGACACTTTGAGGTCTCCAAGGGCTCACATTTTTTAGATCTTTTTGTTATTTATTTTTTATCTTTTTTTTCAAGAGGACCCTGACCCTAACCCTCCTCCTTTTAAAGAGGACCTTTCCTGGGTCCATACATTATGAAATAACTAGCAGGTTATGTAGGGCACTGTGCACAGATGTAATATTGCTTACTAGTTTGTCTGGGCACTCCCTGCAGTTTTCTCGGCTGGTATGCTAATGAATACCATCGGTACAGGGAGGAGAAGACTGCCCTGTTTCTCAATGGGCGTCTTCTTCTCCCTGGCTGTAGCATGGTCCAATTGCAGCGGAGAGCGTCAGGGAGAAAAAAAAACTTACCTTCTCACTGGCTTTGACGCTCTCTGCTGTGATTAGACCGCACTACAGGCAGGGAGAAGGAGGCACCCATTGAGAAACAGGGCAGCCTCTTCCTCCCTGTACCAATGCTAATCATTAGCATACCAGCCGGGAAAACTGCAGGGGGGCACAGCGGGCGAACGGAGCAGTGCCCAGAGAAACTAGTAAGCAATATTACATCTCTGCACTATGCCCCACATATCCTGCTAGTTATTTCATAATGTCTAGACTAGTGATGATCGAGCACCAAAGTATTCGGGTGTTTGGGTGTTCAGGCCGAACACATTACTATATTTGTGTGCTCGGCCGAGCACCCGAGTATAATGGAAGTCAATGGTAGACAACCAGGCACCCCCTGCTCTGAAGAGGGTAGGGTGCCTGGTCCATTGGAAAGGGTCAGAAAGTGACAGAAACACCACCGAAATGGATCGGGAACACCATGGGGACGATGTCTGGATGCATCTTGGAATCCCAGGTCGCTGCTGGGAGCGATGTTGTCCGAGTAGTACACCACTTTTACAGACTGACAATAATAATCACAAAACCAAAGATAAAATCGATTGTAGAGTAAAAATTGTTAGGAAACATTCTTTCCTGTATATTTACTTGTATATAAAGTGCAAGTTCAGCCAAAAATTTTGTTGATTTTCGGAACTGGGGCCGTGACTAAGAGGGACGGCCGGTGGCATCCATATTGTATCGCTATAGGTGAAATTCTTGGACCAGCACAAGACGAACTACAGCCAAAGCATTTGTTGCCACGAATGTTTTCATTAATCAACAATGAAAGTCGGAGGTTCGAAGACGATCCCACAGGCGATCCGGCGGCATTATTACCATCACCCGCTGAGCATTTTCTAGGAAAACAAACTCTTTGGGTTCTGGGGGGAATATGGTTGCAAAGCTGAAACTTAAACTAATTGACGGAAGGGCACCACCAGGAGTGGCGCCTGCAGCTTAATTTTACTACGCACGGGAAACCTCACCCGGCCCGGACACGGAAAGAATTGACAGATTGATACCTCCTTCTGCGCTAACGTTACAGAGCAGAGTTAGTGCAAGGAATGGTGCAGTCTCAGTGGACAAATTCAAGCACGGATGTATTCAGCTGCCGGTCCTTTTGGTGACAATGTGCCATACAACTATACAGATCCATCCACTTATTCAAATCAGAAACCAGTGCCAATTCCATACTCATACAATTCTAGTATAAATGCTAGATGGACATGGGGTTCGATCTGGCGGTGTTATTCCAAAAACCCACCGAGCATTTTCTGGGAAACCAAACTCTTTGGGTTCCGGGGGGAGTATGGTTGCAAAGCTGAAACTTAAACTAATTGACGTAAGGGGACCACCAGGACGGTAGCCTGTGGCTTAATTTTAACAATTCACGGATTGACAGCAAAATGTGGATGATTATGGGAGAAAAATTGTTTTCAGTATTATCATTTTTTTCTCTATATCTAGGCCTAACAACAACACAATGTATTGAAGCGCAGATCACACAATTAACACCGTTGACAGCAAAAATGTGGATTTTTTATGGGGAAATGTGGATAGATTATGGGGAAAAAATTGTGTTTTCTGTATCATAATTTTTTCCCTATATCTGGGCCTGACAACCACACAATGTATTGAAGTATTTTCTGTATTATAATTTTACGTCATGTGCCCTATCTTTTATGAATGAGAGCAGCTTCTCATTGGATCATGAGTTCTATGTTGTAAAGCAGCAATTCCTTTATTTATGAATGGGAATGGTTCTATTGATTGGAGAAGGTTATCATTGTACCATTCCTTTATTATTCATACTAGAAGTCATGAATGGATTACTATCTAGTTTGCTATGAAGTTCCATCTGAATGTTAATAGTTAGGGATGGGTCCTTACACAGTCTGACACTGGCAGCAGTGATTTCATAGTGTCAGACTTTGCAGGGACACATCCCCAAATGGTAACACCCATTTGGACCTTCACTTCAAACTGCGAGCAATTCATTCATACCTTCTAGAAGGAATAATAAATGAATGGTACAATATAGCATCATAATAACAGATGCTCCACAATTGTTACTACAAGGGGTATGCAAGTAGTTCCTAGACATGGAGAGGTGACAGGTTCTCGTTAAGTCTGGCTCAGTAAGTAGGTATCATGTAGGAGGAGAATGCTTAATAAGTAAATGTGGCTGACTGATATCAATCCAGCACCGAGAGTTTTGAAAAAAAGAATATATTAGAGTAGCATTATTCATATTGCCACATTTGCCTATAAGTTAAATTGTCATATTTTAGGACAACATGTAGATTCTGTCTGAATTTATCATGCACAAAGAAACATGCAAACACAGGAAAAGTGAATAAAAGAAAATTGCATCACTGCTATACTTACTATTAGGCTCAATTCACACCTGAGCGTTTTACAGCGCGTTCCTACGCGCTGTAAAACGCTCAACAAGGAGAAACCAATGCTTCCCTATGGGAATGGTTCTCACCTGGGCGTTTTACAGCGCGTACGATCGCGCTGTAAAACGCCCGACGCTCACACAAGTTCGGTAGCGTTTTTTTGGGCGCTTGTCGCGCGTTCCCGTACATAGACTTTCGGGAACGCGCGACACTGTGTGCACACTTGTCTCTGTATGCGCGCTTGTAAACGCCCGTACAATCGCGCATACAGAGCGCTCGTTTCAGAACGCTCAGGTGTGAATTGAGCCTTAGTGTTGAGCAATTCGAAGTCCACAAAGTGGACTTTGATCCGAATTTCAGGAAAAATTTGATTTGCCGCGAAGCCGAATTTCCTCATGCTTCGTGGTAGCGAATCGGTTTTCCCTGAATGATAGTAAAAAATAAAAAAACATACTTACCTCATCCGTTTGAGTGCAAAGAGCCAGCCACCAAAATCTTGATTGAAGATCTTGCACGAAATCTCGTGCGCGGTGACATATCATGTTACCACCCCGGTCGTTATGGGCGGCGCGAGATTTTGTTCTAGATCTTCAATCAAGATGGCAGCGACTAGCTCTTCGTGATCAAATGGATGAGGTAAGTATGATTTTATTTCTTATTTTTATTTTACACTTTAATCCTAATGTCAGATGCCTTAATCAGCTATGAACGCGGCATCTGAGGGGTACAATGACAAGGGCGGCTCAATCACCGCTCTCTGTCATTGCACCAACTACTTACAAAGAAATGCACTTCGTGTTGAAGTAATTTATCATGAAGCTAATTTTTTTGTAAAATTCGGCAAAGCAGCCATACCAATTTTTCAATACTTACTATATGAAAATTAGAATCTCTTTCTGCTTATTTTTTTTAATCAAAATTGTATCTGGCCCATCTACCAGCGACAAGGTGGCAACAGACGGGACCTACACTGAAAGACTTGGCTCTTCTGGGCTTTTGCTCTGCAAAATTCAGGGTAATGTAAAATCCTGCTATATGATTCTTAGATTACAAGCACTAGGCAGATCTATCTACCTATCTCTATCTAGCTACTTATCTCTATCATTTATCTATCTATCTATCTATCATCTCTAATTCTAGAAGAATAAAATGCAAGCTTCAGCCAGCGTGCAGGTGCATAAAATGTGGCTATCCAACCACTCATTAATCATTGTGACTTTTTGGTCTGCTCTCCCAGTTCATGAACAATGTACGTGTGTGCGTGTTAGTGACAACAACCATCAGCTCTCTGCAGAGCACTTAAACCACTTTCACAGATTACTTCAACCAGTGCTGGATGGACATCATAAGAGCTATATTTAGGCTGAGGAGTTCTGCTTAGTAGAGGGAAGCATGACCGGTGTCTGGGGGGATCTGGATATCCCATTCAGGAAAGCAAAGTTTAGCCTGGGCGGAAAGAATTGAAGTGCTGAAAAACAAAGCATCCCTCCCTAGCTGTAGCCACTGAGGCTCCTTCCTGTATCACAAAGCCAGGTTCTCTAGAATCAGAGCTCAGAAAGGAAGAGCTTTATGTTGTGTACCATAGCTTCACTCAACTTATAATTGACACTCATACTACATAGAGAGCTTACTTCTCTCCACTCCGTCTTGTTTTGGCTTGTGTTGTAGGAGAAAACTCTCCAGTAGTTCCTTCCATGAGGTCAGTCCCATTATTTAAAAAAAAGTAAACATCACAAAGGTTATGTTTGGGATCTTTGGTTACTTGCATTTAAGGAAGCTTTGTAAGAACAGGACTTTTTTTTTATAAGATGTTGGTGCAATGGAATTTAGAATGAAATGAAGTATTACATGGTGCCCATTAAAACAACCATCAGCCCAGAGGTGCTCTTTCTAATCAAAGTATGAGACACCCCTCTATGATATCCATATGACCTATGACCTTTGAGTTGTGGTTGTCCTCATGAGTAGTTCATATGAATGTGCTCCACTAGAGTGAGAGCTGATCTGTACTCTAGATCAGTGTTTCCCAACCAGTGTGCCTCCAGCTGTTGCAAAACTACAACTCCCAGCATGCCCACACAGCCAAAGGCTGTCCGGGCATGCTGGGAGTTGTAGTTTTGCAACAGCTGGAGGCACACTGGTTGGGAAACACTGCTCTAGATAGCGCTGTCTGTTCCCCATAATTTGACATATAGACAAGGAATGTCCTCACGAACCAAAGCCTTCATTTTTTCACCTATAACAGTCACTGTAATAATTGTAGCAAATGATAATTCTTAACATCTATACTTGACATTTTTTTATTTATTTTACAGTAATAGATCCACATTTCTTCCTGTTTGTACTTGCTCCCGTACATGAAGTCATCTTCAACTTTGCACTATTCCAAACTGAAACTATTGTTTGGTATAGTCACGTTGACTGAGAGTAACAGCAGAAGTTTCTCAGGAACCAAATGAGTCACCAGCCATGGAACACTTGTGCAGGTCAAGATGAGAAGTATTTTACTACCCTAGCTTATCATGTTCCCATAAATTACTATCAGCTACAGAGGTAAAAATAAAACTGTGTTAAACCTTTCATTGGTCTTGGAACAATGCCCTTAACTGAGAAGAGCCAACTGTTCCCAAAAAGTTTATAGTCAGACAGCAAATGTCAGTGTTAGTTCGCAATCTTACAGGAACAAGTTGTCTCAGTTCGTAAGATTTAAGGCCCCCATACACATTAGTGTATTGTCTGTGGAACCCACTGAGAACGGTGGATTCAGTTGACACTCTAATGTGTGTGGAGAGCTCCGACTCTCCCCCGACAGATGATGTAGAATGATCGGCAAAGTGAACATTTTCACCCTACTCTTTTGTTCTCCAGGGGGATAAGCTGCCACCAAAAGTGTCTGCAGTGGCTTTCTCTGTTGTACTACAGAATACACATAATGTGTATATGTATGGGGGAGCTGGGAGGGAATTGGGAGAGATAGGTGTCGGCCGAATGATCATTTGACTGACAGCTATTGAATCTGTATGGATAACTCTAAGGTCCCTTTACACGGGCCAACAATTGGGGCAGTTATTGGGAATGTGCATTCATAGGAATGCCCATTCCTGATAATTGCCCTGTGCAAAGGTGCTGCCGATCACCCGATGAACGAGCAAATTCCCATTCATCTGGAAATGGAATCACTGCTGTGGACACCTAAATCATCATTTCTGAAAAGCATATTGTACTCTATAAGCAGTGATATGCTGTCCAGAAACAGGCATTCTACTTTTTTTTTTTTTTCAATTGGTCTTTCTTAAAAAATTTCAATAGTTTTTCTTCTACAGTTTCAGCTAATAAAAGAATGCAGTAGCTCACTAGCTTGTTGCGAGTCTCATGTCCTCCTGTGCACAGATCTTGTCTGGTTTGTAGGAAATATATTATTAAAGATGATAATATTTTATGTCCAGTGTGGAATAATATAGCTGGTTCTGGCAGGGGAGAACTTTAGGAGTACTTCATAATGTGGCTTTGTTAGACCTGTTTTTCAGTCTCTTGCAGATAGATTAGACCTATGAACATGTTTAAATATGTTGGAAATGATTGTTTCTACTGTTTTATCTAAATGTAGGGAAAAGTTGGACTCCCGATACTGTGGTTGGTTGTGTTAAGCTTGTAATAATAATATCAAGTTTAGGAAACTTAGTAGACGGTAGAAACACAAGAAGTTCAGTTTCTGAAAGATCCAGTTTTAAATAGAGAACATTATGCTAGAGACAGTAGACAGACAATTGCTGTTGTTTTGTTGTAGTACAGTGATGATGTCATGGGATCATCAGCATAGAAACAAATCTTCTGATAGTCTGTTTGATAGGGTCTGTGTAGGAAGAAAATAGGAGATGATCTAGGACTGATCCCTGAGGAGCTCCGATTGCAGTGGGAAAAGATGAAAAGTAGAGCTAGTGAATGATACACTAAGAGCAGTCAGAGAGGTAAGGAGAAAATTAAGAGATAGCAGTCTCCTTAAAGGGGTTATGACAAGTATTAAAGTGATCCCCTATCCATAGGACAACTAACTGATACTTTGGGGTCCAGTTACTGAAACCCCCATGGATCCCGAGAAAGGGAGTCCTATTTCCCTGTTCTTATAGAGCGCAGCTCAAGTATGAGTCCTACCACTCTGTTCATTTTCTAGGAGACTGCCAGAAATATCTGGCAGACACCCGCCGATCATTAGGTTATATCCATATTTTATGGTTATAACTTTAAGGGTACGACCACAGTCAGGTATCTCCATGCAGTTTTGGAAGCCAAAACCAGGAGTGAATTAAAAAAAGAGAAGTCGTATCTGTCCTTTATACTTTCTCTCCTTTTATGACTCACTGCTGATTATGGCTTCCAAAGCTACATTAGGAAACCTGACGATGTGGCTCTGCCCTAATACTTGGCAGGATACCTTAAGGGCCAAAAAGGTTGAAGCATGCTAAATAGCAGTTGTTAGTTTACAGTCAAGAACAATCACAGTTGGGTGATCCAATTGATCAAGAATATATTTGCATCGCCTTTTGCCAAATGATTGGATTGTCACAGACAAGAAACAATAATTTATTGAGCGAAGATTGAAAATAGAGAACCTACAGCCATTTCTGAGTAAGATTCTTCTAGAACACGTAAGTCATTTTGTACATTCTTTACCAGGATTTTTAACTATTAGAGTTGATCGAGCACCAAAGTATTCGGGTGTTCGGGTGCTCGAGTCGAACACCTCGGGATGCTCGGGTGCTCTACCGAGCACCCGAGCACAATGGAAGTCAATGGGAGAACCCGAGCATTAAACCAGGCACCCCCTGCTCTGAAGAGGGGAGGGTGTCTGGTTCATAGGAAAAAGGTCAGAAATTGATGGAAACACCACCGAAATGGTTCGGGAACAGCATGGGGAAGATGTCTGGATGCATCTTGGACTCCCAGGTCGCTGCTGGGTACGATGTTGTCCGAGTAGTATGCCACTTTTACAGACTGACAATAATAAGCACAAAACCGAAGATAAAATCGATTTTAGAGGAAAAATTGTTAGGAAACATTCTATCCTGTATATTTACTTGTATAGGCGCGGTAGACGCCGCATTTGTGTGAGGGGAGGCGCCAGCACCACTACAAAAGGTGGGAGCAGGGAGCTCCCGGGTGACGCGGTCTTCAGCTTCAGCTCGGCTGACGTCACTTCCGGGATTCTCCTGCTCTCATTCTTGCTCCGGCGTCGGCGTGGATACGCGATCCCCCGATACTTCCTCCGGTGGGTAAGTATAGGGCGTGCAGCCGAAGCAAGGGGCCGTACATCGGTACACACGGAGGGTAAGTGGGGCGGGGGGGCGGCACGGCGCTCACACCAGCCAGACAGGTTCACACTCACCAGCGGCAGCCGGATCACTGGCACGCACGCCCGATCCTTGCGCCGCATCCACCCGCCTCCTCACATGTGTTCTTTCCACAGGTCGTCGCTCGTGGCAGTCCGGCATCCCTCACTATAGCAGCGCTTACTGTGGGTGTGTTACAGGTATTGTCTGGGGATGTTAGGGCCGTGGCACTGCAATTCTGGGATTTGATCATAAAGTACATCTTCCTTTACAGGGCGCCAGTCTCAGGAAAAAAAAAAGGGGGGAGTATCTGCCTGTGGGGGAGGGGGGGGGAGAGGAAATATGGGCGAAGGTGACATTATCCTGCTGCATGATAGGTCGTGTAGGGGAAATATTCATAGGGGGCAGTACGGCCCGGGTATCTGCAACAATCAGCTGCGCCCCCCCATCGCTGGGGCGCCAGTCGCGCATCACCATGTATTGTCAGGCTCACGTGTCTGTCAGTCCCCTCTGAGTACCCAAATACGCTTAGCGCACGCGGGGCGCGTGTTGCAGTTGGCTCAAGCACGCATGCTGGGTCAAGTAATGGTAAACGTGGATCAACGGTCAATGTTTTAAAAGCGGTCCGTGAAGTGTAGCGCTTTGGGGCGAAGGGGGTTGGGCTCCAATGGTCAAATGATCGTGGTTAGGATGGTTACCTTCAAAGCTACATCCGTGTGTCTGCATTTACTTTTGTCCTATACGCCATTCACTACTAGAGCAGCGTTCGCTGTTGCATTACATTAATACTCTGCTCACTTCAGATTGCATTCATACGGCTGCTCCATACCATGCTCCGCATATTCACTCAGAGCTGTGCCCATACTATGTTTTAGGCTCCACTCACATCCAGAGCTACATTTACCCACTTGTTCTTACATCATGTGGTATACTCCGTTTCCACCTAAAGCTGCATTTCCTTCATTACTTCATAAGGGTCACTCCGTATTCTTACTAGGGCTATCAGCGCACTGCTCTGATACTGCTCTTCCAATAAACATAGCTGCTCTTTTCAGGCTTACGTTTCTTTCCTTGGTGGTTTGTTACATTCCTTAGGCCTACCTTTTTCGGTGTGTTCTTTAAATCCTGGTTGGCATTCACTCAGACTGGTCTTCTTTACTTCTGGTTCGTATTCACTCAGATTGATCCCCCGCCCCAGTTAACCAAATAGCTCCCTAGCGGATAGTGGGCCAATAGGAGTAAGTTCCTACTATGTTTTCACAGCTGTTCATTTTGGTTGTCATGACAAGGGTCTTTGCTTAGCGAAACGCATGCCTCTGGCTCTTGGTTTCTCCCATCTGTTCAATTTTGCGGTCGGTTAATGTTTCGTTTATGCAAGTGGTTCGGATCACTAATGTCATGCATTTTCCATTAGGTCTGGCTCACGTTTTAAAGTACTTATCGTCACTGTAAAGTCATCCAGGTCAGTCTCTTGGCTTCAGGGGGCCTCGTGGCTTAGGGGGCCCGATGACCGTTCGTTTGGGGCACATATATGCGAGTCCCCAAGTCATACTGGAGCTGCATAAGTGGTTAAAAAAAAATAAAAAATCAAAATATAATTAAAAATCCGCCATTAGAATATCTCTCGCATGGCTCCGCCATTAGTCTCTCACGCATGACTTCTCCGTTGTAGTGTTGCACATATGGCTCCACGATTAGAGTCTCCCACGCATGGCTTCTCCGTTTCCAGGTTACACATATGACTCCGCCATGAGTCTCACGCTTGGCTCCGCCATTAGTCTCTCACACATGGCTCTCCGGTTAGTTTCACACACATGACTCCGCCATTAGAGCCTCCCACGCTTGGCTTCGCTATTAGTTTCTCACCATGGCTTCTTCGGGTTTTTGGTTACACATATGACACCGCCATTAGTCTCTCGCACGGCTTCCCTGTTTAGGTTTACACATATGACTCCGGCATTAGTCTCTCACACATGGCTTAGCCATTAGTCTCTCACGTATGGCTTCTCCATTTTAGGTTTACACACATGACTCCACCATCAGAGCCTCTCACGCATGGCTTCTCCGTTTAGGTTTACACATATGACTTCGCCACTAGTCTCTCACGAACGGCTTCTCCGTTTAATGGTACACATATGACTCCGCCATTAGAGTCTCTCACGCATGGCTCCGCCATTAGAGTCTCTCACGTTTGGCTTTCCCCTTTTAGTGGTACATATGACTCCGCCATTAGAGTCTCTCACGCATGGCTCCGCCATTAGAGTCTCTCACGTTTGGCTTTCCCCTTTTAGTGGTACATATGACTCCGCCATTAGAGTCTCTCACGCATGGCTCCGCCATTAGAGTCTCTCACGTTTGGCTTTCCCCTTTTAGTGGTACATATGACTCCGCCATTAGAGTCTCTCACGCATGGCTTCCCCCCTTTTAGTGTTACATATGACTCCGCCATTAGAGTCTCTCACGCATGGCTTAGCCATTAGAGTCTCTCACGCATGGCTTCCCCCCTTTTAGTGTTACATATGACCCCGCCATTAGAGTCTCTCACGCATGGCTTAGCCATTAGAGTCTCTCACGCATGGCTTCCCCCCTTTTAGTGTTACATATGACTCCGCCATTAGAGTCTCTCACGCATGGCTTAGCCATCTGAGTCTCTCACGCATGGCTTCCCCCCTTTAGTGTTACATATGGCTTAGCCATTAGAGTCTCTCACGCATGGCTTCTCCATTTTAGTGTTACACGTATGACTCCGCCAGTAGTCTCTCAAGCATGGCTTCTCCGGTTTAGTTTACACATATGACTCCGCCATTAGTCTCGCACGCTTGGCTTCTCCTTTTCAGTGTTACACATGTCTCCGCCATTAGAGTCTCTCACGCATGGCTCCGCCATTAGAGTCTCTCACGTATGGCTTCTCCGTTCAAATTTTACACACAACAACGCCATTCGAGGCCGGCTGCGCAGTCCCACAACAAGTAAGTCCCATGTCTTTTCTGCCTTCAGACCCGCTCGCATGGCTCGGCAATCTGTGGTTCGCAAAACAAATTTCTCGTGGTGGCTCGCACGTGTGACTTGTGCCATTAGAGTCTCACTCACGTTATTGTTTTCCCTGACTGTTATTTTCTAGGTTGTTGGGTTTCATTGTTTTCTTTATTAGCAGTCATCCCAAGCCTGCCTTTGCGGACATCATCTTCTCCCAGGCATGCTTACTTCAGCTACAAACTCGGGCTGAGGATGTTGGTGTCCGGCCTAAGTCCTGAGTATCGGTCCATCTTCCAGTAGAAGGTACAGTAATAAGGCGCAGCTTACGAAGTCTGTCATGTCTTCTGACACGACCAGTCCTATCACGACTACAGGCGCAGCATACACAGTTCATCACGACCTTAAGCATTTTCTGTCACAACTGCAGGCATCGTGTACGTGCAACATTAGCTCGTTAATCAAATAGCCATGTATTCCGGTGGATGGTTCCCCAGGCCTGGTGGGTCACACATTTCACTTAAATTACTACTACAGTAAGACGGCAGACACCATGTTCTGACTCATGGGCCCTTAATAGGAAGTGTGGCCTGGGGAATAAGTAGAGGTAAAGTATTTTGCCACCAGGAACAGTGGGTGCCCGATCAGGGCCCTGGGCGGATGGTTGGAATTCATCTATGCCCTACCAACAGATTCACCATCATTTGTTTCAGTCTGCAGCTCTCAGGATTCAGACCTTCTCGTAATATGGTCATACGTTAGTCAACATAGGAGTAAATCGTTTCTGGTTACTGGCCACTCTTTCAATTACATCGCATTAACCATCTCCAAGAACGAGGTGGCGGTTCACATGACAAAGAGGTAAGGTAGATGGTAGTCACTGTGATATATACGGTATATTCCGCACCTCCATCGTGAAAGGTTTTTTTCCGTTCAAAATCGGGTGTCGTAACGGTATGTATATATTTATTCTAAACAAGGGCTGCTCTTTTTGGCCCCTTAGGGCTGCCATACCGCGGCAGTCGTGGCGTGATTCTACTGCTTCTCATGGACTGGGGTAGATAGGTTGGGTTCACCTTTCTGATGGCCTGTCCGACCACAGGTATCAAGCAATTATATTGCTGCATTTGTGGGAGGGGAGGCGGATTACAGGGCTAATTTCACGCACCTGTGGGCCCAGGCTGGCTGACCGCTGGGCTGATTATACGTACCTGTGGGCCCAGGCTGGCTGATTACTAGGCTATTAATAGGCACCTGTGGGCCCAGGCTGACGATGATTCAGCTGATCTCCCCTACTAGCTCTTGGCTCCATTCCCCTCAGCATTCAGGTCTTCCTAGAGCACGTCCGGAGCCTCCTCTCCAAGGTAAAGGTAAACCCGCAATCAATCGCGGGGCATTCCTTTAGGACGGGCGCGGCTTCCGCAGCTTCAAAATATAGCACCCTGGTGCACGTCGTAGAGAGACTAGGTCGGTGGCGGTCTTCTTTCTATACCGGGTACATTCCCAATCCACGCTCCGAAATGTCTTGCGCTTTTCAGAAGGTAGTACTGTAAGTCGGTAACATGAGTCCTTTGTACCATCCGTGTCTCACGCGTCATTTTTGGCCCCTTTAGGCTTTCCTTACACAAGCAGTTCTGCCACACCCCCACTGCTAAGGTTAGGACTCATCATCTGCTAGCCGATCCGATCACAAGTATAGGCGCGGTAGACGCCGCATTTGTGTGAGGGGAGGCGCCAGCACCACTACAAAAGGTGGGAGCAGGGAGCTCCCGGGTGACGCGGTCTTCAGCTTCAGCTCACCCTCCCACCCACAGCCCTCAACTCACACATCCTCCTTCCAAGGTGGCCCCCTTTAGGCTTTCCTTACACAAGCAGTTCCGCCACACCCCCACTGCTAAGGTTAGGACTCATCATCTGCTAGCCGATCCGATCACAAATATATAAAGTGCAAGTGCTGCCAAAAATTACAAGGAAGAGGCACTCCAATACAACCTGTATATCACATAATGGAGGGCCTCATTCACATTGTGGTACAATTATTCAGGTAGTGGGACTCCTACACTCATAAAGTCTAGGCACTAAG
The DNA here is from genome assembly GCF_905171765.1 of Bufo bufo. NCBI lineage: Eukaryota > Metazoa > Chordata > Amphibia > Anura > Bufonidae > Bufo > Bufo bufo. Next base: position 175,112,630 of record NC_053396.1, read on the forward strand.
TGAAAGGGCTTCCAAAAATTACAAGGAATCGGCACACCCTTTATTTTACATAAGGGAGTGCATCATACACCCTTAAAAAATAATGATTGATGGCCTGCTGGTGACCCTCAAAAACATTAGGAGCAAGGGCCTGCTGGTGACCCTCTAAAACATTACAGGCGAGGGCCTGCTGCTGAGCTGACCATCTAAAACATTAGGGGTGAGGGTCTGCTGCAGAGCTGACTCTTTAAAACATTAGGAGCGAGTGCCTGCAGCTGATCTGAGCATCAAAAAAATTATGGGCGAGTGCCTGCTGCTGAGCTAACCATTGAAAAAATTATGGGCGAGGGCCTGCTGGTGAGCTGACCCTGTAAAACATTATGGTTAAGGGCCTGCTGATGAGCTGACCCTCAAAAACATTATATGCGAGGGCCTGCTGGCGAGCCGACCCTCTAAAAGATTGTAGGGGAGGGCCTGCAGGTGAGCTGACCCTCTAAAACATTACATGCAAGGGCTTTTAGGTGAGCTGACCCTCTAAATGATTGTAGGTGAGGGCCTGCTGGTGAGCTGACCCTCTAAAACATTATATGCGAGGACCTGCTGGTGAGCTAACCCTCTAAAAGATTGTAGGTGAGGGCCTGCTGGTGAGCTGACCCTCTAAAACATTATATGCGAGGGCCTGCAGGTGAGCTGACCCTCTAAAAGATTGTAGGTGAGGGCCTGCTGGTAAACTGACCCTCTAAAACATTAAATGCGAGGGCCTGAAGGTGAACTGACCCTTTAAAAGATTGTAGATGAGGATCTGCTGGTGAGCTGACCCTCTAAAACATTGTATGCGAGGGACTGCAGGTGAGCTAAACCCTCTACAACATTAGGAGCAAGGGCAGACTAATAAGCATGTTGATATGATGGAAGAAGAGGAGGAGGAGGACGAGAAAAGGAAGATTGAACCATATACTTTTTTTAGTGGTGCAAGGGGTGCATGGGAATCCAGTGTATTCAGTACATTATAAAAAAAACACATTTAAAGTGCCTTTATGTTCAGCCGCTTTCATAGCATGGCTAAGAGCTGAGCGCTGCGATTGGCCAGCGCTACAGCATAGGAGAAGGAGACCGCGGCAGGCTCAAATGGGTGGAGCCTAACTATGACTTTACCGGAGCCTGTAACCGGAGAACGGAGCGGCGCCCGGGGATAATAGTAAGTGCAGGGGGATCCCTGGGCGCCGCTCTCCATGTATGTATATTCAGTTTACATACTTGATGCTGATGAAAGGTCCTCTTTAAAAATTGCAATTATTTTGTCAAAAAAGCGCCAGACTGCGGAACACCTATCCCTTGGCAAGGGAGATTTCCGCAAGGGTGTGCTCCGGGGAACAGTTGCGAGCCTGTTTGGTGTGGCACACCTTCTACCTTTTGCAACCCACTGCCTCTTCTAGCCTGTTGCGGTGCTACGGATCCCTTCCCTCTGTACTGCTGTCCTCGCTCGGCTTGCCACCTTCCCAGGTTGGGTCAGTGACTTCATCGTCCACCACTTCCTCTTCCACTTCCTCACTCTGCTCATCCTCCTGACTTGTTGACCTAACAACAACCTCACTTATTAACAACTGTGTCTTATTCTCATCATCAACCTCTTGAGACACTAATTGCCGTTGACTTATTGACAACTGTGTCTCATCATCATCATCCACCTCGTGAAACACTAATTGCCATTCCCCACTGTCATCTTCTTGTGACTGTGGATGCTCAAGAGTTTGGGAATCAGGGCACAAGTTCTCATGTCCCTCTTCAAGCGGGCTTGTCGAGAGGCCCAAATGAAGGAATGGCACTGAAAAGAGCTCCTCGGAATATCCGAGTGTGGGATCACTTGTTTGCCAAGACTCTCCATGGTGGCAGGAAGGAGGATCAGGGTGAGGATTGTGTTGACCAGACTCTTGGCTACTGAGACTGGACTTGGTGGAAGACAGGGTGGTGCCTAACTGACTGAAAGCATTATCTGCTGCAATCCAACCGACCACCTGGTCGCACTGGTCTGACTTCGAGAGCGTTGTCCTGCGCCGCTCTGCAAACTGGGACATGAAGCTAGCTGTCGTGGATGATTGTTTTTCTTGTGATCTAGTAGCAGGCACAGTTTCAACGCACCCAGGGCCACTGCCTCTGCGTGCACCATCAGCATCATGGCCACTTCCCTGTCCCTTACTGCTTGCCTTCTTCATATTAAATGTTATATATGCTTGAAAGTATGTCACATGTACAGTAGCGTAGGATTTGTAAGTGTATGCGCATAAAAATTAAAAAAGGTATTTGGGATGTGGAAACGTTACACAGGAGAAATACAGCAGATAATGTCGCTGATGTCAGCAGCGGCTAATAAAAAATTACAGGGAATGTCACAGGTATTTGGGATGTGTAAACGTTACACAGGAGAAATACCGCAGATAGTGTCGCTGATGTCACCAGCAGCTAATAAAAAATTACAGGGAATGTCACAGGTATTTGGGATGTGGAAACGTCACACAGGACATATACCGCAAATAATGTCAATGCTGTCACCAGCGGCTAATAAAAAAATACAGGGAATGTCACAGGTATTTGGGATGTGGAAACGTTACACAGGAGAAATACCGCAGATAATGTCGCTGATGTCAGCAGTGGCTAATATAAAATTACAGGGAATGTAACAGGTATTTGGTATGTGGAAACTTTACACAGGAGAAATACCGCAGATAATGTCGCTGATATCACCAGCGGCTAATAAAAACTTATAGGGAATGTCACAAGTTTTTGGGATGTGGAAACGTTACATAGTAGATGTACACCAGGTAATGTCACTGTTTGCAGCGGACACTGTCTACGGAAAAAGTACACTGGATGTCACTAATAATTTTTGGATGTGCACACGTTACAGAGGAGATTTAGCGTAGCTAATGTCACCGTCCGCAGCGGATACCATCTACGGAAAAAGTACACTGGATGTCACAGATATTTATGGGATGCACACACGTTAAACAGGAGATGCAGCGCAGATAATGTCGCTGTCTGCAGCGGCCTAACTATTGCACGCTATTTAGCGCAGGATGCGCTAAAATTAGATATTGCTGCCACACACAATAGTCCTTAAAAGGACTTTTGGGTCTGTAAAGTTTTAGCAATTTAGCGCAGGTTGCGCTAAAAACATATATTGCTGCTGCCACACACAACAATAGGGGTCTCTGACAGGTTTTTCAACATAAAAATTTTTTTTCACTCCCTACACTATCTTTCCCTTCTTCAGCACAGCTCTCCCTGATTAACTCTGAGCCGAGCATGTGTCATTGGGTGCTATATAGTACCCGATGACGCGTTCTGGCCAGCCAATCACTGTAATGCCAGTAACCAACATGGCTACGGCATTACAGTGAAGGGTAGTACTTAACCGCATGTTTATTGACTGAGAAGCAGGCAACAAATGTGCGGGGAGGAGACACGGACGAATGCCGCCATGTGCCGAGCATCGAGATGCTCGAGCCGAACTGGTGTTCCCCCGAGCATGCTCGATCAACACTAGTAACTATTGACACATTGGTTACCCAAAAGAAGAACTGACAAAAGTGTCTCCATTTTTTAAACTTTGATTTTATTATTCATTTTCACATACAACTAATGATAGTGATTTTCTTGATCATCAATATTCACAAGGAGCCATTTAAGAATAATGACACGTTTGGACAACATAGCATTGGAATGTCAGTGTGTCATCTAAACAGGTTCAAATGAGTATCCAAAGTAAACAATCTCCAAAAATGAACAAACAATGGCAGGATTGATTATGAAAGGTGTAATGAACCGAATGAGTTCAAATCCTTCAGTTTACTGAGGTAGAGACTAGTGATGTCGTGAACATAAAATTTTCCGTATTCGAACGGCGAACGTGAATTTTCGCAAATGTTCGCGAACGGGCGAACCGCCATAGACTTCAATAGGCAGGCGAATTTTAAAACCCACAGGGACTCTTTCTGGCCACAATAGTGATGGAAAAGTTGTTTCAAGGGGACTAACACCTAGACTGTGGCATGCCGGAGGGGGATCCATAGCAAAACTCCCATGGAAAATTACGTAGTTGACGCAGTCGGGTTTTAATCCATAAAGGGCATAAATCACCTAACATTCCTAAATTGTTTGGAATAACGTGCTTTAAAACATCAGGTATGATGTTGTATCGATCAGGTAGTGTAAGGGTTACGCCCGCTTCACAGTGACAGACCAAACTCCCCGTTTAACGCACCGCAAACAGTCCATTTGCACAACCGCAAACTCCCCATTTGCACAAGGTTGGATACCAAGCTAGCCATGTCCCGTTCCTTGTCCTCACTGATGTCATTGAAGGTCTTGTTATGGTAAATATTAATAGTTGTAATCAGCTCGCATCAAAGTTTGTGTAAGGAAAAAGGTGAGTCCCCCTTCCCTCAGCCCCAGTCAGAGAGAGACACCAATGTTACCATCTTGATTGAAAATCCTGAGAGACTCCTCCCGCCCTCCTGAGTCTGCTCACCTTTTATTTACTAACAAAAGGTGTAAAAGGGGCTGGCCCAAGACAAGGATACAGGAAGTTATAACATGCAGGAAGTGATGTCAAAGGACAGGGCGGGGCAATCAATGTGGCTAGGCAGACAATGCACACGCCCCATCCCTGTATAAGGAAGGATGAGTCATGTCCATTGTCCGATCAGCCAGGTGGCCGCCCACCCCCATCACTGTCAGCATGGACCTCATTCAATACTGCTCAAAGGTGATCAGTATCTAATAAAGATCATTCTACTGGTTCCCATAGGTTTGAAATTATCTGCGAGATATTGCTACAGCTATTGTCAGTATACGGTACTAGTATACCAACAAGGCAGATATGCATGTCTTAAAAGCAGACATTTCTCCAAGCCAATGAGAAGGTTTTCATACTGACGGTTTTGCCACTGGTCCCGATCTAGCAAAGTGCCCTCTGCTAGAGCGCTCCTTGGCCAAATCAGACACAGGGAGACAGATGACAAACTATAAAAACACACACACATCCTAAAGTAAACTGTCCGCATAATAAAATTTCCACAACAGTCTCTTCCTCCACCCAGCCACGTACAACACCAAGGGTTCCCCCGAAAGGTGACAACAAGCCCCCTGGGACGCCTGCTGTGGTTGGTCTTCCACCTCCTCAAAGCCACCTTCCTCCTCTCCTCTGACTCCTCTTCTTCAGACTCCTCTCTCTGCGTTGCCTCTCTCTGCGTTATTATAGGGTGTGTTAAGTAGTACTATTCCTATCAGTTTAATCCCTGTTACGTCCCCTATCAGGGGACGTGTATATTGCATCGATTTTAGGAACAGGGAGATGGAAAAAGATGCTTGTTCGGTCCTCCTATTTCAAATTTGGGGCACTGCGCGTGCAGTCTAATGTGCCACCAGATAGTTGTGGTGTGTTATGTTGTTCTATTCTTATCAGTTTAATCCCTGTTACGTCCCCTATCAGGGGGCGTGTATATGGCATTGATTTTAGGAACGGGGAGATAGAAAAAGATGCTTGGTCGGTCCTCCTACTTCAAATTTGGGGCACTGCGCGTGCAATCTAATGTGCCGCCAGATAGTTGTGGTGTGTTATGTTGTTCTATTCTTATCAGTTTAATTCCTGTTACGTCCCCTACACTGTGTGCCAGACATGCCATTACTTCCTTTTGCACAATCGAGTACAGGTTGGGGATTGCCTTTTGTGCAAAGAAATTTCGGCCGGGTACCTTCAACTGCGGTGTCCCAATAGCTACAAATTTTTGGAACGCCTCAGACTCCACCAGCTTGTATGGTAAAAGCTGGCGAGCTAAGAGTTCAGACAAGCCAGCTGTCAGACGCCGGGCAAGGGGGTGACTTTGTGACATTGGCTTCTTATACTCAAACATGTCCTTGACAGACACCTGACTGTGGGCAGATGAGCAGGAACTGCTCAAGGCGAGAGACCAAGTGGCGGATGGTTGAGAGGGGGCAAGGAGTACAGCAGTGGTTGACGTGGCTGAAGATGCTGGACCAGGAGGAGGATGGCGGCTTTGAGTTTGTGTGCTGCTTGTACTTGTCATCATGTGTTGATCCCATAGGCGTTTGTGATGTGCGATCATGTGCCTTCGCAAAGCAGTTGTACCTAGGTGGGTGTTGGACTTCCCATGACTCAGTTTCTTTTGGCACAGGTTGCAAATGGAATCGCTGTTGTCAGAGGCAGACACACAAAAAAAATGCCACACTGCTGAGCTCTGCAATGACGGCATTCTGGTGGTGGCAACAGCATGCGCTGATTGGCCTGCTGCCTGGCTGACCCCGGGTGCCGATGCATGCTGTCTGACTGTGCCACTAGCTTCTTGCGACGACCCCCCCCCCTGCTTCCAACTCGTCTCCTCCTCCTCTCTGTCTCCCCATCAGAACTTTCCCCCTGTTCTTCTTCTCTTCGAGCGGGCACACACGTGACATCCACGGACACATCGTCATCATCAACCGCTTCACTTGTATCTGACAACTCAGCAAAGGAAGCAGCAGCGGGTACAACATCATCATCATCACACCGTACGTCCATGTGTGTAATGCTGCCTGACTGAGACATATCCCTGTTATCTACATCCTCTGGCAATAATGGTTGCGCATCACTCATTTCTTCCAACTGATGTGTAAATAACTCCTCTGACAGATCAAGTGAAGCGGCTGTGGTGCTAGTGTTGGTGATGGCGTTGGCAGGCGGGCGAGTGGTAACTTGAGAGGTGCCCGAAGCTGAGCTGGAGGAGGATGGTGCGTCAAGGTTCCGAGCGGAAACTGTGGAAGATTGGGTGTCCTGTGTTAGCCAGTCTACTATGTCCTCAGAACTTTTCAAGTTCAGGGTACGTGGCCTCTGAACACTGGGCATTAGTCTAGGGCCAAAGGGAATCACAGCACCATGACCACGACGGCCCCTGCGGGGTGGCCTGCCTCTGCCTGTCATTTTTTTAGATTAGTTAAGTTGTACTATGCGTGCAAGCTACTGTGACACAAGATATAAGTTGCGCTGAAGTGACACTATGCACTGCACTGGGCCTTAAACACACAAACACGTGTGTAACTGACTGCTATTTATTCAGTCAAAATAGTTTTTTTTATTTAAATGGAATCGAATGTGACACCAGATATGAATGGCGCTGCAGTGACACTATGCACTGCACTGGGCCTTAACCGCCTCCGGACCGCCTAACGCAGGATCGCGTTCCGGAGGCGGCAGCTGCAGGCAGAGTCACGCATATATGCGTCATCTCGCGAGACACGAGATTTCCTGTGAACGCGCGCACACAAGCGCGCGTGTTCACAGGATCGGAAGGTGAGCGAGTAGATCTACAGCCTGCCAGCGGCGATCGTTCACTGGCAGGCTGTAGATGCGATTTTTTTTAACCCCTAACAGGTATATTAGACGCTGTTTTGATAACAGCGTCTAATATACCTGCTACCTGGTCCTCTGGTGGTCCCTTTTGCTTGGATAATCCACCAGAGGACACAGGCAGCTCAGTAATAAGTAGCACCAAACACCACTACACTACACCCCCCCTGTCACTTATTAACCCCTTATTAACCCCTGATCACCCCATATAGACTCCCTGATCATCCCCCTGTCACTGATCACCCCCCTGTCATTGATCACCCCCCTGTAAGGCTCCATTCAGACGTCCGTATGTTTTTTACGGATCCACGGATACATGGATCGGATCCGCAAAACACATACGGACGTCTGAATGGAGCCTTACAGGGGGGTGATCAATGACAGGGGGGTGATCACCCCATATAAACTCCCTGATCACCCCCCTGTCATTGATCACCCCCCTGTCATTGATCACCCCCCTGTAAGGCTCCATTCAGACCGCCATATGTTTTTTACGTATCCACGGATACATGGATCGGATCCGCAAAACACATACGGACGTCTGAATGGAGCCTTACAGGGGGGTGATCACCCCATATAGACTCCCTGATCACCCCCCTGTCATTGATCACCCACTTGTAAGGCTGGCTCCATTCAGAGGTCCGTATGTGTTTTGCGGATCCACGGATCCATGGATCGGATCCGCAAAACACATACGGATGTCTGAATGAAGCCTTACAGGGGGGTGATCAATGACAGGAGGGTGATCAGGGAGTCTATATGGGGTGATCACCCCCGTGTCATTGATCACCCCCCTGTAAGGCTCCATTCAGACGTCCGTATGTGTTTTGCGGATCCGATCCATGTATCCGTGGATCCGTAAAAAACATATGGACGTCTGAATGGAGCCTTTCAGGGGGGTGATCAATGATAGGGGGTGATCACCCCATATACACTCCCTGATCACCCCCCTGTCATTGATCACCCCCCTGTAAGGCTCTATTCAGACATTTTTTTGGCCCAAGTTAGTGGAAATTTATTTATTTATTTATTTTTTCTTACAAAGTCACATATTCCACTAACTTGTGTCAAAAAATAAAATCTCACATGAACTCACCATACCCCTCACGGAATCCAAATGCGTAAAATTTTTTAGACATTTATATTCCAGACTTCTTCTCACGCTTTAGGGCCCCTAAAATGCCAGGGCAGTATAAATACCCCACATGTGACCCCATTTCGGAAAGAAGACACCCCAAGGTATTCCGTGAGGGGCATATTGAGTCCATGAAAGATTGAAATTTTTGTCCCAAGTTAGCGGAAAGGGAGACTTTGTGAGAAAAAAAAATAAAAATCAATTTCCGCTAACTTGTGCCAAAAATTTTTATTTTTTATGAACTCGCCATGCCCCTCATTGAATACCTTGGGGTGTCTTCTTTCCAAAATGGGGTCACATGTGGGGTATTTATACTGCCTTGGCATTTTAGGGCCCCTAAAGCGTGAGAAGAAGTCTGGGATCCAAATGTCTAAAAATACCCTCCTAAAAGGAATTTGGGCCCCTTTGCGCATCTAGGCTGCAAAAAAGTGTCACACATGTGGTATCTCCGTACTCAGGAGAAGTTGAACAATGTGTTTTGGGGTGTCATTTTACATATACCAATGCTGGGTGAGATAAATATCTTGGTCAAATGCCAACTTTGTATAAAAAAATGGGAAAAGTTGTCTTTTGCCGAGATATTTCTCTCACCCAGCATGGGTATACAGTACAGACCAAAAGTTTGGACACACCTTCTTATTCAAAGAGTTTTCTTTATGTTCATGACTATGAAAATTGTAGATTCACACTGAAGGCATCAAAACTATGAATTAACACATGTGGAATTATATACATAACAAACAAGTGTGAAACAACTGAAAATATGTCATATTCTAGGTTCTTCAAAGTAGCCACCTTTTGCTTTGATTACTGCTTTGCAGACTCTTGGCATTCTCTTGATGAGCTTCAAGAGGTAGTCCCCTGAAATGGTTTTCACTTCACAGGTGTGCCCTGTCAGGTTTAATAAGAGGGATTTCTTGCCTTATAAATGGGGTTGGGACCCTCAGTGGCGTTGAGGAGAAGTCAGGTGGATACACAGCTGATAGTCCTACTGAATAGACTGTTAGAATTTGTATTATGGCAAGAAAAAAGCAGCTAAGTAAAGAAAAACGAGTGGCAATCATTACTTTAAGAAATGAAGGTCAGTCAGTCAGCTGAAAAAAATTGGGAAAACTTTGAAAGTAAGGGCTATTTGACCATGAAGGAGAGTGATGGGGTGCTGCGCCAGATGACCTGGCCTCCACAGTCACCGGACCTGAACCCAATCGAGATGGTTTGGGGTGAGCTGGACCGCAGAGTGAAGGCAAAAGAGCCAACAAGTGCTAAGCATCTCTGGGAACTCCTTCAAGACTGTTGGAAGACCATTTCAGGGGACTACCTCTTGAAGCTCATCAAGAGAATGCCAAGAGTGTGCAAAGCAGTAATCAAAGCAAAAGGTAGCTACTTTGAAGAACCTAGAATATGAGGTGTGTCCAAACTTTTGGTCTGTACTGTATGTAAAATGACACCCCAAAACACATTGCCCAACTTCTCCTGAATACATCAATACCAGATGTGTGACACTTTTTTGCAGCCTAGGTGGGCAAAGGGGCCCACATTCCAAAGAGCACCTTTAGGATTTCACAGGTCATTTTTTTACACATTTTGATTTCAAACTACTTCCCACACATTAGGGCCCCTAAATTGCCAGGGCAGTATAACTACCCCACAAGTGACCCCATTTTGGAAAGAAGACACCCCAAGGTATTCCGTGATGGGCATAGTGAGTTCATGGAAGTTTTAATTTTTTTGTCAAAAGTTAGTGGAATATGAGACTTTGTAAGGAAAAAAATAAAAAATAAATAAATCATAATTTTCCGCTAACTTGTGACAAAAAATAAAAAGTTCTATGAACTCACTATGCCCATCAGCGAATACCTTAGGGTGTCTACTTTCCGAAATGGGGTCATTTGTGGGGTTTTTCTACTGTCTGGGCATTGTAGAACCTCAGGAAACATGACAGGTGCTCAGAAAGTCAGAGCTGCTTCAAAAAGCGGAAATTCATATTTCTGTACCATAGTTTGTAAACGCTATAGCTTTTACCCAAACCATTTTTTTTTTTACCCAAACATTTTTTTTTTTATCAAAGACATGTAGAACAATAAATTTAGAGAAAAATTTATATATGGATGTCGTTTTTTTAAAAAAAATTACAAGTGAAAATGAAAAATGTCATTTTTTTGCAAAAAAATCGTAAAATTTCGATTAATAACAAAAAAAGTAAAAATGTCAGCAGCAATGAAATACCACCAAATGAAAGCTCTATTAGTGAGAAGAAAAGGAGGTAAAATTCATTTGGGTGGTAAGTTGCATGACCGAGCAATAAACGGTGAAAGTAGTGTAGTGCTGAAGTGTAAAAAGTGGCCTGGTCATTAAGGGTGTTTAAAGAGGACCTTTCACCGATTCTTACCCTATGAACTAACTATACAGACATGTGTAGCGGCGCCCGGGGATCTCACTGCACTTACTATTATCCCCGGGCGCCGCTCCGTTCTCCTGCTATGCCCTCCGGTATCTCCGCTCACTAAGTTATAGTAGGCGGAGTCTGCCCTTGTTCTTCTGTAGCGCTGGCCAATCGCATTGCAGAGCTCACAGCATGGGAGAAAATAACCTCCCAGGCTGTGAGCTCTGCGCTGCGATTGGCCAGCGCTAGAGCAGAACAAGGGCAGACTCCGCCTACCATAACTTAGTGACTGGAATCTCCGCCTACTATAACTTAGTGAGCGGAGATACCGGAGGGCATAACAGGAGAACAGAGCGGCGCCCGGGGATAATAGTAAGTGCAGTGAGATCCCCGGGTGCCGCTCCACATGTCTCTATAGTTAGTTCATAGGGTAAAAATCGGTGAAAGGTCCTATTTAAGCTAGGGGGGCTGAGGTGGTTAAACACACAAACAGGTGTGTAACTGACTGCTATTTATTCAGTCAAAATTGTTTTTTTTCTTTAAATGGAATCGAATGTGACACCACATATGAATGGCGCTGAAGTGACACTATGCACTGCACTGGGCCTTAAACACACAAACATGTGTGTAACTGACTGCTATTTATTCAGTCAAAATTGTTGTTTTTCTTTAAATGTAATCGAATGTGACACCAGATATTGCGAGTTGCGCTGGTGACACTATGCACTTGCAGGGCTGTGAGCCTGACAAACACGCTGGCAGGCAGGCAACTGCAATTTGATTACACAGGAAAAAAAAAAAAAAAGCAGACTGATGTTCTAGCCCTAAAAAGGGCTTTTTGGGGTGCTGTCCTTACAGCAGAGATCAGATGAGTCCTTCAGGACTGCAGTGGACACTGAATACACTTGCCTAGCTATCGATTTCACTATTAAATCAGCAGCAGCTACACTGTCCCTCCTCTCACTAAGAATGCAGCTTCCGAATGAATCTAAAATAGATGCTGTCCAGGAGGTGGGAGGGTCTGGGAGGGAGGGTCTGCTGCTGATTGGCTGGAATGTGTCTGCTGACTGTGAGGTAGAGGGTCAAAGTTTACTCAATGATGATGTATAGGGGGCAGACCGAACATCGCATATGTTCGCCCGCCGCGGCGAACGCGAACAAGCTATGTTCGCCGGGAACTATTCGCCGGCGAACTATTCGGGATATCTCTAGTAGAGACATGTCTACCAGTAAAGGGTTTGTTTTCTACCCGATAGTTTGAAATCGGGTAAATTTTGCTCCACTATGTAAGGTGAGGTACCCTTCAATTAGTCTGAGTATGCAAGTCTGTGGGGGACATTTATTAAACAGAAATATGCCTAAATTAGGTCCTTTGCGCTGCAATCTGCGACTTCTCTCTGCTCACACTAGGCCTAAAAAAGTGAGCGGGGAAGGGGACGGGTCTGCAGGCCCATCTCATTTACCATTTTCTACGACTGTTTTAGGTGTAGAAAATGGTCTAAATGTAAAGCCTCATGCAGACGTCCGTGGAACACGGTCCGTGAGATACCGGACTGGCTTTGCAGGAGCGCACGCCGTCTTTGGTTGCTATGGCGCCGTGCACTCCTGCAATGCCAGTCCAGTATCTCACGGACCGTGTTCCACGGACGTCTGCATGAGGCTTAAGACTGCAAGGAAGCTGTCCTACCTTTGGAAGCAGTGGTGGATCTACCGCAGTTATGTAGAGGCCAGCGCCTCTTCATTACTCCGGCGGATCCACCACCAAGTATAAGACTTATTAAGACTGGCATCTAAAATGCTGATCTTAATAAATGTGCCGCAGTGTGTCCAGATTTAGCATCCCGGATATTTGAAAAAAATGAATCAACCATGGGGACATGGTTGGTCAAGTGGGAGGTAGTTAATCCAATTTTGGAATTCTTCTCTACCCAAATAAAAGTATGAAATTAAACTGATCTCACATTATGTTTTTGGTGTTGGGTGGAGGGAAATTGTTTTCAGATAATTAAGGCACTTTCTAATTTTTTGATGTATGGGTTATATTCATAGAATCATGGGCAGACTGGCCATAGACCCTACAAGGAAATTTCACAGTGGGCCAATTCCTAGAGGGCCTCCCAAGCCATAATCTTGACTGACAGCCAGATACATAAAGATCTGATGCTCTCAGCATTATTTAAAGGGGTTCTCCAGGAATTAAGATAATGAAAAACCTTAAATACTGCTTTATTATATACAGTATATATTCCCAAATACCTTTCATTAGTTAGAATGACTTGTTTTGCGTAGGGAGCAATCATTAGCAGAAATAAAATGGCTGCCGTCCTATCAATGCACACAACACCTGTCCTAATCACATGGAGAACAGGTTACTTCACAACACTGAGCTAAAGAGCTGGCTCATCCTCCTCTCTGCTCAGCTTGTCATGGATTACGATAGCTGATAAGAACTTTAGCTTAATCTCTGTGGGAATGGAGTTCCTGAGAAGACATAAGGTACAGAGAGGACAGACAGGACAGACTGTGGCAATGGAGACTGCATACAAGTGCTGTTGCTCATTAGCCACATCCCCACCCTCCTCTCTGTACTTCATGTCTCCTCATGAGCTTCATTCCTACAGAGATTCAGGTGAAGATCATATTAATCTGTATTCAGGATTATAGATGGCCTTGCGGTTCGCCCGGCGGTCGTTTTGCGTGCTCCATATTTTTTTGCATTGCGCCGAACTTTGACCCATGACACACACATCAGGTGGGACAGGACAGCCAATTGAGACATTTCAGCACATGGATACACCCCCACCCTATAACAGAACCTGATCTGGCAGCCATTTTACATTTTGTGTTTTGCCAGTGTAGGGAGAGGTTGCTTTGTGGAGAAGGGACAGACTGTTAGGGACTCCAAACGTTAGCTAATAGGGCCACAAAAGTCCTTTTAAGGACTGGTATAGGTGTGCTATCGATAGGTGTAATATACTGAGGGGTGTGATATACTTATAATATACTTTCTAACATAGAAAGTATATTATAGTGTATTTGTATTGTGCAGCAGTTGTGTGTGGTTCTGCTGCGATACTGCAGCTATAAAGAGGGACAAAAGCTATTGGAATAACTAATTGCAACTGGTGTGATATACCTGTTGCCCCAAAAAATACTGATTGAGGGGTGTGATATACCTATAATGTACTTTCTAACATAAAAAGAATATAGTGCATTTGTATTGTGCAGCAGTTGTGTGCGGTTCTGCTGCGATACCGCAGGTATATAGAGGGACAAGCGCTATTGGAACAACTACAGTTGCAAGAAAAAGTATGTGAACCTTTTGGAATGATATGGATTTCTGCACAAATTGGTCATAACATGTGATCTGATCTTCATCTAAGTCACAACAATAGACAATCACAGTCTGCTTAAACTAATAACACACAAAGAATTAAATGTTACCATGTTTTTATTGAACACACCATGTAAACATTCACAGTGCAGGTGGAAAAAGTATGTGAACCCTTAAATTTAATAACTGGTTGAACCTCCTTTGGCAGCAATAACATCAACCAAATGTTGAACTGATTGAGGGGTGCAATATACCTGCTTCCACGAAATACTGATTGAGTGGTGCGTTATACCTGTTTCCCCCAAATATTGATTAAGGGGTTCTATATACATGTTACCACAAAATACTGATTGAGTGGTGCGATATACCTTCTTCCACAAAATACTGATTAAGGGGTTTGAGATACCTGCTTCCACAAAATACTGATTGAGGGGTGCGATATACCTGCTTCCACCAAATATTGATTAAGGGATTCTATAGAACTGCTTCCATAAAATACTGATTGAGTTGTGCGATATACCTGATTCCACAAAATACTGATTAAGGGGTTTGAGATACTTGCTTCCACAAAATACCTATTAAGGGGTGCAATATACCTGCTTCCACAAAATATTGATTAAGGGGTTTTATATACCTGCTTCCACAAAATACTGATTGAGCGGTGTGATATACCTGCTTCCACAAAATACTGATTAAGGGGTTTGACATATCTGCTTCCATAAAATACTGATTGAGGTGTGCGATATACCTGCTTCCATAAAATACTGATTAAGGGGTTTGAGATACCTGCTTCCACAAAATACTGATTGAGGGGTGCGATATACCTGCTTCCACAAAATATTGATTAAGGGGTTCTATATATCTGTTTCCACAAAATAATGATTGTGATGTGCGATATACCTGCTTCCACAAAATACGGATTAAGGGGTTTGATATACCTGCATCCACGAAATACTGATTAATGGGTGCGATATACCTGCTTCCCCCAAATATTGATTAAGGGGTTCTATATACATGTTACCACAAAATACTGATTGAGTGGTGCGATATACCTTCTTCCACAAAATACTGATTAAGGGGTTTGAGATACCTGCTTCCACAAAATACTGATTGAGGGGTGCGATATACCTGCTTCCACCAAATATTGATTAAGGGATTCTATAAACCTGCTTTCAAAGAATACTGATTGAGTTGTGCGATGTACCTGCTTCCACTAAATACTGATTAAGGGGTTTAAGATACTTGCTTCCACAAAATATGATTGTGGGGTGCGATATACCAGCTTCCACAAAATATTGATTAAGGGGTTTTATATACCTGCTTCCACAAAATACTGATTGAGCGGTGTGATAATACCTGCTTCCCAAAATACTGATTAAGGGTTTGACATATCTGCTTCCATAAAATACTGATTGAGGTGTGCGATATACCTGCTTCCACAAAATACTGAATGAGGGTGCGATATACCTGCTTCCACAAAATATTGATAAAGTGTTCTATATATCTGTTTCCACCAAATAACGCTTGTGAGTGCGATATACCTGCTTCCCACAAAATACTGATTTAAGGGGTTTGATAGACCTGCTTCCACAAAATACAGGTTGAGGGGTGCCTATCTACCTGCTTCCCACAAAATCTTGATTAAGGGGTTCTCTATACCTTCTTCCACAAAACTACTGATTGAGGGGTGCGATATACCAGCTACCACAAAATACTGATTAAAGGGGTTCTTATTACAGGATACCACAAACTACAGATTGATGGTGCGATATACCTTCATCCCAAAATACTGATTAATTGGTTTGAGATACTGCTTCCACAAATACTGATTGAGGGGTGCGATACTCTCCTGCTTCCACAAAATATTGATTAAGGGATTCTATAAACCTGCTTTCATAAAATACTGATTAAGTTGTGCGATATACCTGCTTCCACAAAATACTGATTAAGGGGTTTGAGATACTTGCTTCCACAAAATACTGATTGAGGGGTACGACATACCTGCTCCCACAAAATATTGATTAAGGGGTTTTAAATACCTGCTTCCACAAAATACTGATTGAGCGGTGTGATATACCTGCTTCCACAAAATACTGATTAAGGGGTTTGACATATCTGCTTCCATAAAATACTGATTGAGGTGTGCGATATACCTGCTTCCATAAAATACTGATTAAGGGGTTTGAGATACCTGCTTCCACAAAATACTGATTGAGGGGTGCGATATACCTGCTTCCACAAAATATTGATTAAGGGGTTCTATATATCTGTTTCCACAAAATAATGATTGTGATGTGCGATATACCTGCTTCCACAAAAAACAGATTAAGGGGTTTGATATACCTGCATCCACGAAATACTGATTGATGGGTGCGATATACCTGCTTCCACAAAATATTGATTAAGGGGTTCTATATATCTGTTTCCACAAAATAATGATTGTGATGTGCGATATACCTGCTTCCACAAAATACGGATTAGGGGTTTGATATACCTGCATCCACGAAATACTGATTGATGGGTGCGATATACCTGCTTCCACAAAATATTGATTAAGGGGTTCTATATATCTGTTTCCACAAAATAATGATTGTGATGTGCGATATACCTGCTTCCACAAAATACGGATTAAGGGGTTTGATATACCTGCATCCACGAAATACTGATTGATGGGTGCGATATACCTGCTTCCCCCAAATATTGATTAAGGGGTTCTATATACACTGCGTGCAGAATTATTAGGCAAATGAGTATTTTGACCACATCATCCTCTTTATGCATGTTGTCTTACTCCAAGCTGTATAGGCCCGATAGCCTACTACCAATTAAGCATATTGGGTGATGTGCATCTCTGTAATGAGAAGGGGTGTGGTCTAATGACATCAACACCCTATATTAGGTGTGCATAATTATTAGGCAACTTCCTTTCCTTTGGCAAAATGGGTCAAAAGAAGGACTTGATAGGCTCAGAAAAGTCAAAAATAGTGAGATAGCTTGCAGAGGGATGCAGCACTCTTAAAATGGCAAAGCTTCTGAAGCGTGATCATCGAACAATCAAGCGTTTCATTCAAAATAGTCAACAGGGTCGCAAGAAGTGTGTGGAAAAACCAAGGCGCAAAATAACTGCCCATGAACTGAGAAAAGTCAAGCGTGCAGCTGCCAAGATGCCACTTGCCACCAGTTTGGCCATATTTCAGAGCTGCAACATCACTGGAGTGCCCAAAAGCACAAGGTGTGCAATACTCAGAGACATGGCCAAGGTAAGAAAGGCTGAAAGACGACCACCACTGAACAAGACACACAAGCTGAAACGTCAAGACTGGGCCAAGAAATATCTCAAGACTGATTTTTCTAAGGTTTTATGGACTGATGAAATGAGAGTGAGTGTTGATGGGCCAGATGGATGGGCCCGTGGCTGGATTGGTAAAGGGCAGAGAGCTCCAGTCCGACTCAGACGCCAGCAAGGTGGAGGTGGAGTACTGGTTTCGGCTGGTATCATCAAAGATGAGCTTGTGGGGCCTTTTCGGGTTGAGGATGGAGTCAAGCTCAACTCCCAGTCCTACTGCCAGTTTCTGGAAGACACCTTCTTCAAGCAGTGGTACAGGAAGAAGTCTGCATCCTTCAAGAAAAACATGATTTTCATGCAGGACAATGCTCCATCACACGCGTCCAACTACTCCACAGCGTGGCTGGCAAGAAAGGGTATAAAAGAAGAAAATCTAATGACATGGCCTCCTTGTTCACCTGATCTGAACCCCATTGAGAACCTGTGGTCCATCATCAAATGTGAGATTTACAAGGATGTAAAACAGTACACCTCTCTGAACAGTGTCTGGGAGGCTGTGGTTGCTGCTGCACGCAATGTTGATGGTGAACAGATCAAAACACTGACAGAATCCATGGATGGCAGGCTTTTGAGTGTCCTTGCAAAGAAAGGTGGCTATATTGGTCACTGATTTGTTTTTGTTTTGTTTTTGAATGTCAGAAATGTATATTTGTGAATGTTGAGATGTTATATTGGTTTCACTGGTAAAAATAAATAATTGAAATGGGTATATATTTGTTTTTTGTTAAGTTGCCTAATAATTATGCACAGTAATAGTCACCTGCACACACAGATATCCCCCTAAAATAGCTAAAACTAAAAACAAACTAAAAACTACTTCCAAAAATATTCAGCTTTGATATTAATGAGTTTTTTGGGTTCATTGAGAACATGGTTGTTGTTCAATAATAAAATTAATCCTCAAAAATACAACTTGCCTAATAATTCTGCACTCCCTGTACATGTTACCACAAAATACTGATTGAGTGGTGCGATATACTTTCTTCCACAAAATACTGATTAAGGGGTTTGAGATACCTGCTTCCACAAAATACTGATTGAGGGGTGCGATATACCTGCTTTCACCAAATATTGATTAAGGGATTCTATAAACCTGCTTCCATAAAATACTGATTGAGTTGTGCGATATACCTACTTCCACTAAATACTGATTAAGGGGTTTAAGATACTGCTTCCACAAAATACTGATTGAGGGGTGCGATATACCTGCTTCCACAAAATATTGATTAAGGGGTTTTATATACCTGCTTCCACAAAATACTGATTTAGCGGTGTGATATACCTGCTTCCTGTCATGCCCCACTCTGACGATGTGCGGAGGTCGGCCAGGATAGCAGCATGAGTTTAGTATTTGTTTTGGTGCCGTGCTGGATCCTCCTCTCATCAGGTGCACTGGGTGGAGTCATTAGTTTAAATGGTCTCCAGCTAAGTGCTCGAGCGGATTACCTGCGTTAGGTGCGGATCCGTCTGGTATCTGCACAGACGAATCCGCACCTATAATGCAAACGCTTAGATCCGTTCAGAACGGATCCGTTTGCATTACCATGAACAAAAAAAAAAAAGAAAATTTATTTTTATTTTTTTTTGTTCATGATAATGCAAACCGTTCCGTTTTGACTTTACATTGAAAGTCAATGGGGGACGGATCCGTTTGAAAATTAAGCCATATTGTGTCAACTTCAAACGGATCCGTCCCCATTGACTTACATTGTAAGTCTGGACGGATCCGTTTGCCTCCGCACGTCCAGGCGGACACCCGAACGCTGCAAGCTGCGTTCAGGGGTCCGCCTGCTGAGCGGAGCGGAGGACAAACGGTGCCAAACTGATGCATTTTGAGCGGATCCGCATCCACTCAGAATGCATTAGGGCTGGACGGATCCGTTCGGGGCCGCTTGTGAGAACCTTCAAACGGAACTCACAAGCGGAGCCCCGAACGCAAGTGTGAAAGTAGCCTTATACTGATCATTTTGGTCTGGGAAGTTTGGAGGGAAGGTTGGCTGTCAGTTCCTGCTCTCAGAAGATAAGTGTCATTTCTTGTTTGGTTGTTGGTGTCATCTATCCCATCCAGGTTCTGTGCGAGCAGGCTGCTCCTATCTCCCCACTTCACCATCTCAGGGAGTTCAGGGTTTTGTCAGTCCAGGCTGGAGGACACAGCACATCTATCTTCAAGGTCTGCCTGTGGGCTGAGCAGTGCAGGGAAAGAGGTCAGGGATAAACTAGGAGGTGACCCTTCCCCTGTCTCTCGTCCAGAGCCTGGTTAGTGTGATATCCTTTATACTGTGCACGTCTGCCGTGACATTATAATCCGCCATACTGTGACTGCCATTGCTCAGCGTTTATGTGATGGCGTCAATTGATGCACTGGTTGACCGCATGCAGGGTTTGTCCCTGGAGGTTGCGGATCTGCGTAGTACGGTCACACAGTGTCAGAGGGTGTTGGCTTCAGGTACAGGTCAAATTGTTGGGGAGCCTAAAGTCGCTCTTCCTGAGAAATTTGCAGGGGGTACTGATGATTTTTTCAGTTTCAAAGAGTCATGTAATTTGTACTTTCGATTGTGCCCATTTTCATCAGGTAATGAGGATCAGAGGGTGAGTATCATCATTTCTTTGCTTAAAGGGGACACGCAATCCTGGGCTTTTTCTCTGCCGCCTGGTTCTCTGGCCTTCCGGTCGGTGGAAGAATTTTTTAAAGCCCTGGGATTGATTTACGATGACGCAGATCGAGTTTCGATGGCAGAATCAAAATTATGTAACTTGCTACAGGGTAAACATAGTGCTGAGGTTTACTGCACAGAGTTTAGGAGGTGGGCTACTGAGTCGGGGTGGAACAACCCCGCGTTACGTAGTCAGTTTTGTCAGGGGTTATCTGAAAGGTTTAAAGATGCTCTGGCTTTTCATGAATACCCAGATACTTTGGAGAACGCAATGTCTTTGGCTATTCGTTTGGATAGACGTATCAGAGAGAGGTGTAAGGGTCCCTCCGTGCAGGGGATTCCTCCCGCGTGTGGTTTTGTTTCACCAGCTGCCCAGGGTGATATTGCTTGTTACTCTGGGGTAGGGGAGGAACCCATGCAGTTAGGTCAGATATCTTGCCATTCGGATAGTAGAGACTTTCGAAAAGTGCACAATCTATGTTTCTATTGTGGGAAGAGGGGTCATTTTGTTTTTTCTTGTCCGTATATTGAACCACAGGGGGAAGAGATAAAGAAAAAAGAGGAGAAAAAAAAAACTCCCCTCACACTTGGTAGTATGAATGGTGTGGTGGAGAAGACTGGTATGCAAGTTCCCTGCAGTTCCCGTTTTCTCCTTTCAGCTATGGTGGCGCTAGAGTCTAGAAATGTGTTTGTTGATGTTTTTCTTGATTGTGGTGCTGGGGTAAATTTAATTGACTTTCTGTTTCTTGAGGGTCTGGGACTAAGTACTTGCACGTTAGAGAACGAGATTCGTGTTTTTGCTATTGATTCTTCCCCTCTTTCTCAAGGGAGCCTTACTCACGTTGTTCATGGTATTCATTTAAGCGTGGGTGATTTGCATGCTGAGATTATTTCCTGTTTCATCATGAAGGATTTGCCAGCTCCAATAGTTTTGGGGTTGCCATGGTTGTCTAGACATAACCCAATTATAGACTGGCAAGCGAGACAAATCATTGGTTGGAGCAAGTTTTGTTCGGATAATTGTTTTGTCACATCTATTTCTGAAGTGTCCGTTACGGCCTTGCCTCAGTATCTCTCGGATTTTTCGGACGTCTTTTCGAATGGTGGGGCTCAGGAATTGCCCCCTCATCGTGACTATGATTGTCCAGTGAATCTTATTCCGGGGGCTAAGTATGTCGCCGAGAGTTTGGCAAAGGGTCATATTAGACCATCTAAGTCTCCAGTGGCTATAGGTTTGTTCTTCGTGAAGAAGAAAGATGGATCACTGAGACCGTGTTTGGATTTCCGGGAGCTGAACGGTATTACAGTCCGGGATCCATATCCCCTGCCTTTGATCTCTGATCTTTTTGATCAGATTGTTGGAGCCAAGGTGTTCTCCAAGTTGGATTTGAGAGGAGCATACAATCTGATCAGGATCAAGGAGGGGGCTGAGTGGAAAACGGCCTTCAATACGCACGAGGGTCATTTTGATAACCTGGTAATGCCTTTTGGGTTGACGAATGCGCCAGCGGTATTTCAGCGATTCGTCAATGATATTTTTCATCACTTGGTGGGGAGGTTCGTAGTAATCTACCTAGATGACATTTTAATTTATTCTCCTGATCTGAAGACCCATCAGGATCATGTGAGACAGGTTTTGACGATCCTTCGGGAGAATAAGTTATGCGCCAAATTGGAGAAATGTTTGTTTGCGGTGCAAGAGCTTCCATTCTTGGGATACATGCTTTCTGATTCCGGTTTTCGTATGGACCCCGAAAAGGTCCGGGCGGTTCTGGAGTGGGACCGACCGGAGAATCAGAAAGCTTTGATGCGGTTTTTGGGGTTTACGAATTATTATAGAAAATTTATTTCGAATTATTCCACGCTAGTCAAACCTCTTACTGATATGACCAAGAAGGGCGCTGATGTCTCTGTCTGGTCGGATGAGGCATTGCAGGCCTTTTCGGCTATTAAGGAGCGTTTTGCGTCTGCTCCCATTCTGGTGCAGCCGGATGTATCTCAGCCATTCGTGGTCGAGGTTTATGCATCAGAGGTGGGGGTTGGGGCGGTGCTTTCGCAGGGTCCTTCTCCTGGCAAGTGGGTCCCGTGTGCCTTCTTCTCCAGGAAGCTCTCGGTCGCCGAGAGGAATTATGATGTTGGAGATAGGAAGTTGTTGGCTATCAAGTTGCCTTTGAAGAATGGCGTCACTGTTAGAGGGGGCTTCTCACCCCGTTACTGTGTATACAGACCATAAGAATTTGGCTTACCTGCAATCTGCCAAGCGTCTGAACCCTAGACAGGCCAGATGGTCATTGTTTTTTACCAGGTTAATTTCGTGTTACCTTTCGCCCAGGGGTCAAGAACGTCAAGGCAGATGCCTTGTCTCGCAGCTTCCCTGGGGAGGTGATTCAGAAGATCCAGCGCTGATTTTGGCGGATGGAGTGGTGGTCTCCGCTCTGTACCCTGAATTAGAGATGGAGGTATTGGGAGCTCAGGAGGGGGCTCCTGGCTCGTGTCCCCCAGGGAGGTTGTTTGTTCCTGAGGGCCTACGATACAAGGTGTTCAAGGAACATCACGATACTGTTCTCGGCTGGACATCCTAATGTAAGTCCACCTGTGATCTGGTTCCCGGAGGTTCTGGTGGCCAGGGTTGCGTAAGAGTATTGAGAATTACGTGACAGCTTGTGAAACCTGCGCTCAGTCAAAGGTTGCTCATACTCGACCGCCTGGTTCACTTCTTCCATTGTCTATTCCATCTCGTCCTTGGACGCATTTGTCCATGGACTTTATTACGGACCTGCCGAGTTCCTCCGGGAGAACAGTGATTTTGGTGGTATACCACTAACAAGTCTGCCTAACGCTAAGACTCTTGCACAGATTTTTTGTAGATAATATTGTGATATTGCACGGTATTCCTTCGGATGTGGTCTCTGATAGGGGCACGCAGTTTGTCTCCAGGTTTTGGAGGGCGTTCTGCTCTCGACTTGGCATTCAACTTTCTTTCTCGTCGGCTTTTAATCCACAGTCGAATGGTAAGACGGAGCATACCAATCAAAACCTGGAGACCTACTTGAGATGCTTTGTGGCTGAGAATCAGGAGGACTGGTCCTCATTCTTGTCCTTAGCAGAATTTGCATTGAATAACCATAGCAGGAGTCCACGGGTAAGTCTACATTTTTGCGCATACGGTTTCCATCCTCAGTTTGGTACCTTTTCTGGGTCTGGTTCCTCCGGGATGCCAGAGGAAGAGAGATTCTCTTCTTCCTTATCCTCTATCTGGCGGAGGATTCAAGGGAGTTTGGAGAGGATGTGTGAGAGGTATAAACGAATGGCTGACAGGAGACGTGTGACTGGTCCGGACCTGTGTGTGGGTGATCTGGTGTGGTTGTCCACTAAGAATATCAAGTTGAGAGTGCCATCTTGGAAACTGGGTCCAAGATTTGTTGGTTCATATTAGATTTCTGCGGTGATCAATCCTGTGGCGTTTCGACTGGATCTGCCGCAGACTTGGAGGATCCATGATGTCTTCCACAAGTCTTTACTAAAAAAATATGTTAAACCGGTGGTATTATCGCCATTGCCTCCTCCTCCTGTTCTAGTCGAGGGAAACTTGGAGTTCGAGATCTCCAGGATTCTCGACTCGAGAGTTCTGCAGGGTTCCCTCCAGTACCTGGTGTACTGGATGGGATACGGTCCTGAGGAGAGGATGTGGGTTCCGGCGTCAGATGTCAACGCCAGCCGACTGGTGAGGGCCTTTCATAGGTCCCATCCGGATAAGGTTGGTCCAGGGTGTCCGGAGGTCACCCGTAGAAGGGGGGGTACTGTCATGCCCCACTCTGACGATGTGCGGAGGTCGGCCAGGATAGCAGCACGAGTTTAGTATTTGTTTTGGTGCCGTGCTGGTCCGCCTCTCATCAGGTGCACTGGGTGGAGTCATTAGTTTAAATGGTCTCCAGCTAAGTGCTCTGAGCGGATTTTACTGATCATTTTGGTCTGGGAAGTTTGGAGGGAAGGTTGGCTGTCAGTTCCTGCTCTCAGAAGATAAGTGTCATTTCTTGTTTGGTTGTTGGTGTCATCTATCCCATCCAGGTTCTGTGCGAGCAGGCTGCTCCTATCTCCCCACTTCACCATCTCAGGGAGTTCAGGGTTTTGTCAGTCCAGGCTGGAGGACACAGCACACCTACCTTCAAGGTCTGCCTATGGGCTGAGCAGTGCAGGGAAAGAGGTCAGGGATAAACTAGGAGGTGACCCTTCCCCTGTCTCTCGTCCAGAGCCTGCTTGGTGTGTTTATCTTTTATACTGTGCACGTCCGCCGTGACACTTCCCACAAAATACTGATTAAGGTGTTTGACATATCTGCTTCATAAAATACTGATTGAGGTGTGCGATATACCTGCTTTCATAAAATACTGATTAAGGGGTTTGAGATACCTGCTTCCACAAAATACTGATTGAGGGTGCGATATACCTGCTTCCACAAATATTGATTAGGGGTTCTATATATCTGTTTCCACAAAATAATGATTGTGATGTGCGATATACCTACTTCCACAAAATACTGATTAAGGGGTTTGATATACCTGCATCCACAAAATACAGATTGAGGGGTGCAATATACCTGCTTCCACAAAATATTGATTAAGGGGTTCTCTATACCTTCTCCCCCAAAATACTGATTGAGGGGTGCGATATACCAGCTTCCACAAAATACTGATTAAGGGGTTCTATATACATGTTACCACAAAATAATGATTGTGATGTGCGATATACCTGCTTCCACAAAATTCTGATTAAGGGGTTTGATATACCTGCTTCCACAAAATACAGATTGAGGGGTGCAATATACCCACTTCCACAAAATATTGATTAAGGGGTTCTCTATACCTGCTTCCACAAAATACTAATTGAGTGGTGCGATATACCAGCTTCCACAAAATACTGATTAAGGGATTTGGACTGCTTCCACAAAATACTGATTGAGGGGTGCGATATACCTGCTTCCACAAAATACTGAATAAGGGGTTTGATATACCTGCTTCCACAAAATACTGGTTAAGGGGATTGATATACCTGCTTCCACCAAATATTGATTAAGGCCTGCGATACACCTGCTTCCACAAAATACTGATTAAGGGGTTTGATATACCTGCTTCCACCAAATTTTGATTGAGGCTTGCGATACACCTGATTCCAAAAAATACTGATTAAGGGATTTGATATACCTTTTTCCACCAAATACTGATTTAAGCCTGCAATATACCTGCTTCCACAAATGCTGCTCTTTCCTAGAGACTTTGGCACAGGGTCATTTTGAAAATGACAGGCAGAGGAAGAGGCAGGCCATTCCGCAGGGGTGGTAGAGGTCGGGCAGGTGCACCAGGCTGGAGCCTAAGTGGGAAGTTGGAGAAGATGTGTGCGATTACGTCAAAGGACGCACCAGAGTTGGTTGAGTGGCTCACTCAGCCTCCAGCATCTGCACCCTCCTCATCCTCTGTAGCTTCACTCTCCTCACTCTCTGCTGTTTGCACCCCCAAAGACACCTCCACCACCACCATAGCCCCTCAACTTGAGTCAAAGGAATTATTTTGCCATCCATTCCCAGACCTTACCGATGCGTAGCCATTCTTGGCATCAGATGAGGAAGAGGAGGTAGCAATGGCTGCCACCCAGCGGTCTGACAACTGTACCCAGATCAGCCCAAGGAGGGTGGTCCCCTCTGTTGCTGCCTACTCTGAGATCTCTAATGTCAGTGGTGGTGAAGGTGATGATGGGGACGTGTCGATGGACGTCACATGGGTGCCCACAAGAGAGAAGGAGGAGGGGAGTTCAGAAGGAGAGACGGAGCAGCAGATAGGGGGGAGAAGGAGGAGAAACAGGCAAATCTCGCAGTGCACGGGAGGCAAAAAGCAGACTGCAACTGTATCTGGAGCGAGCCATCCACCATGCACGGTCACATCTGGCGCTCCCAGGATGCTGGCGCATGGCTCCGCAGTGTGGGCTTTTTTTAACGTGTCAGCCGCTGACAATAGTGTTGCCATCTGCAGCCTGTGCTGTCAACGCATGAGTCGCGGTAAGCCCAACACTCACCTAGGGACGACCACCTTAAGAAGGCTCCTGGCCTCCCATCACCGAGCCCAGTGGGAGCAATGCCGTCAGAACCAACAAAGCCACACTCCCCGCACTCCACGTCCTGCCTCTTCTCCTTCTCCTCTCTCCTCCCATTTGCCCTCCACTACACCTTCTACCATGCCATTGTTACGTTTATCTGGCAGAAGGGAGGCTTCCGTGGCCCAAATGTTCAAGCGTAAAGAGTTTATGATGCCAGATAACACTCTTGACCAATGGCTGCTGGCTTGTCGGAACTGCTAGCCCACCAACTACTGCCATATAAATTGGAGGCCTTTAGAAAATATGTGCCATTGGCACAACGCATGGAAAGTCCCCGAAAGGAAATATTTCTCCCAGAAGGGCATCCCAGAGCTATATGTCCACGTTCAGTGGCAAGAGAACATATCTCTGGCACACAGTGTCGGTTTCAGGATACATCTGACCACAGACACGCCGGCCGTCAAGCATTTAACCTGTGGCACCCATGTGGATTTGGTGTTACCACCACGGATTGCATGCAGGCCTACCTCTTCTTCTCCTCCTCCTACTCGATCCTCCGTCTCCTCCTCGGCTGACTCCTCTTTTTGCACTGCTACCGCCTCTTCCGCTACTGCTGCACCCCCCAATCTCCCCAGAACCTATTCGACGTGCCAGGTGAGACGTTGCCATGCTTTGCATCGACTGTTGTGCCTGGAAGCCAAGATCCTGTACTGCTTTCAGCTCTGCGCTCACAGGTCAATCATTGGCTAACCCAATTTGACAGTTGGTTAAGTGGTGTGCGACAACGGTGCCAATCTCCTAAGAGTGCTGAAACAGGGCAAAATGACACACGTGCCTTGCATGGCTCATGTCCTGAACTTACTCGCGCAGCGATTCGTTGCCAAATACCCCGGGTCCAGGATGTCTTGCGGCTGGCCAGGAAAATCTCTGTCCATTTTATTAGATCTTACACGGCCATGGCTCGCCTTGCTGACGTTCAGCGTCGACACCGCTTGCCCGTCAGACGTCTGATTTGTGACAGCCCAACGCGCTGGAACTCCACCTTGTATATGCTTGATAGGCTGCTCCAGCAGCAACGTTCCGTTAACGACTACCTGTACGAACTCTGCAGCAGGCCAGGTTCTAAGGAGCTTGGTTTCTTTTCACTGCGCAAGTGGCTGCTCATGCGCGACGCATGCAGACTTCTGCGGCCATTTGATGAGATCACCAAACTGGTCAGTCGCAGCCAGGGCACCATCAGTGACATTTTACCTTACGCCTTCTTTCTGTGCATTGCGTGGTGTCATTGATCAAGCTGTCGAGGAGCGGAAGCTGGAAGATGAGAAAGTCGCAATGCTGAATGAATTCCCAGGGTGGGCTAATCTATCTGAGACAAGTCAGCAGGAGTGTGAAGAGGAGTCAGAGGAGGATGGTGGCTGGGGGGAGGAGGAGGAGGAGCAAGAAGAGCAAGCTTTGAGGTAGACTTTAAACTTTTCGGGGATCCCTGGTGTTGTCCGTGGCTGGGGGGAGGAGACCGAGGATGACATTCTCTTGGGCGATGAGCAGGAACAAGGGCGCTCCACCACTTCCAATTTAGTGCAAATAGGGACTTTCATGCTCCAGTGTTTGAAGTAGGACCCCTGTATAAAAAGCATAAAGGGCAAGAACCAGTACTGGGTGGCAACGTACTTAGACCCCCGGTACAAACACAAAATGGTGGGCATGTTACCAGCATCACAGAAGTCTGGCAGAATGCAGCATTTCCAGGCCTTTCTGCGAGAGATGCTGCAGTCTGCTGTTGCGGGCGCTAGGAATTTCCACCCACAGCGAAACAGGTGCGGGTACTAATCCTACCGCGCCTGCAAGAAGAGAGTGGTTTGAAGATGTGTTGGTCACTTTGGATATGAGATCATTCTTGCAGCCAACCCATCGACAGCCGTGCTCCGGATCCAGCCTCAGGTAACGTCTAGACCGACAGGTGTCCGACTACATTGGGTTAACGGCAGATGTGGATGCTCTGAGAAGCGAGGAACCTTTGGACTACCGAGTGTGCAGGCTTGACCTGTGGCCAGAGCTGGCACAATTTGCCATGGAACTCTTGGCTTGCCCCTCGTCGAGTGTCTTGTCCAAAAGGACGTTCAGCGCAGAAGGTGGAATCGTGACCGATAAGCGCACTCACCTAGTTCACGACAGTGTGGACTACCTCACTTTCCTAAAAAGGAATAAAGCATAGATCTCGGAGGAATTCAACACCTGTGACAACCACGTGTAATTTTATTTCCTTATGCCAGCCCACAAATATCCGCCAACACCCAGAACAAAGAATGGTCCTTGTCTTATATATATACAGCGTCATAAAAGGCCTATTCCGTCAGATGACTGCCTAATTTTTGGGGCCTCTACTCCGGTGGCCTACAGTAAATTGTTATCCAGTGACCGCCTAATGTACATCCAGTAACATAATCACTAGTTCTTTTCTGTCAGGTGAATGTCTAATTTTTGGGGCCTATACTCCACTGGCCTACAGTAAAATTGTTATCTAGTAAACGCCTAATGTACCTCCAGCCACATCATCCCTTGTTCTTTTCTGTCATGTGAATGCCTAATTTTTGGGGCCTCTACTGGCTTACAGTAAAATTGTTATCCAGTGACCGTCTAATATACCACCAGCCACATAATCACTTGTTCTTTTCTGTCCGGTGAATGCCTAATTTTTGGGGCCTGTACTGGCCTACAGTAAAATTGTTATTCAGTGACGGTCTAATATACCTCCAGCCACATAATCACTTGTTCTTTTCTGTCAGATGAATGCCTAATTTTAGGGACCTGTACTGGCCTACAGTAAAATTGCTATCCAGTGACCTCCTAAGGTACCTCCAGCCATATAATCACTTGTTCTTTTCTGTCAGGTGAATGCCTAATTTTTGGGGCCTGTACTCCCATGGCCTACAGTAAAATTGTTATCCAGCGACCGCCTAATATACCTCCAGCCACATAATCATGTGTTCTTTTCTGTCAGTCTGTCAGGTGAATTCCTAATTTTTGTGGCCTGTACTTCACTGGCCTACAGTAAAATTGTTATTCAATGACCGTTTAATGTACCTCCAGCCACATAATCACTTGTTCTTTTCTGTCAGGTTAAAGCCTAATTTTTGGGTCCTGTACTGGCCTACAGTAAAATAGTTATCCTGTGATCGTCTAATATACCTCCAGCCACATAATCACTTGTTCTTTTCTGTCAGGTTAATGCCTAATTTTTAGGGCCTTTACTGGCTTACAGTAAAAATTTTATCCAGTGACCGTCTAATATGCCTCCAGCCATATAATCACTTGTTCTTTTCTGTCAGGTGAATGCCTAATTTTTGGGGCCTGTACAGGCCTACAGTAAAATAGTTATCCTGTGAACGTCTAATATACCTCCAGCCGCATAATCAATTGTTCTATTCTGTCAGGTGAATGCCTCATTTTTGGGGCCTGTACTATCCGACAGTAAAATTGTTATCCAGTGACCTCCTAATGTACCTCCTGCCATATAATCAATTGTTCTTTTCTGTCAGGTGAATGCCTAATTTTTGGGGCCTGTACTGGCCTACAGTCAAATTGTTATCCAGTGACCGCCTAATGTACCTGCAGCCACATAATCACTTGTTCTTTTCTGTCAGGTGAAAGCCTAATTTTTGGGGCCTTTACTCCACTGGCTTACAGTAAGGGTCCATTCACACGTCCGTTGTTTCTTTCCTGATCTGTTCCGTTTTTTGCTGAACAGATCTGGACCAGATCTGGACCCATTCATTTTCAATGGGTCCTGAAAAAAATCTGACATTGAGCTGTCCGTTTTTTTCCAGGACCCATTGAAAATGAATGGGTCCAGATCTGGTCCAGATCTGTTCAGCAAAAAACGGAACAGATCAGGAAAGAAAAAACGGACATGTGAATGGACCCTTAAATTGTTATTCAGTGACCGCTTAATGTACCTCCAGACACATAATTACTTGTTATTTTCTGTCAGGTGAAAGCCTAATTTTTGGGGCCTGTACTCCACTGGCTTACAGTAAAATTGTTATTCAGTGACCGCTTTATGTACTTCCAGCCACATAATCATTTGTTCTTTTCTGTCAGATGAATGCCTAATTTTTGGGGCCTGTACTCCACTGGCCTACAGTAAAATTGTTATCCAGTGACCGCCTAATATACCTCCAGCCACATAATCACTTGATCTTTTCTGTCAGGTGAATGCCTAATTTTTGGGGCCTGTATTCCACTGGCCTACAGTAAAATTGTTATTCAGTGACCGCCTAATGTACCTCCAGCCATATAATCACTTGTTCTTTTTTGCCAGGTGAATGCCTAATTTTTGGGGCCTGTACTGGCCTACAGTAAAATAGTTATCCTGTGACCGTCTAAAATACCTCTAGCCACATAATCACTAGTTCTTTTCTGCCAGGTGAATGCTTAATTTTTTGGGCCTATACTCTACTGGCCTACAGTAAAATTGTTATCCTGTGACAGCCTAATGTACATCCAGCCACATAATCACTTGTTCTTTTCTGCCAGGTGAATGCCTAATTTTTGATTCCTGTACTGGCCTGCAGTAAAATTGTTATCCATTGACCGCCTAATGTATCTCCAGCCACATAATCACTAGTTCTTTTCTGTCAGGTGAATGCCTAATTTTTTGGGGCCTGTAGTCCACTGGCCTACAGTAAAATTGTTATTCAGTGACCGCTTAATGTACCTCCAGCCACATAATCACTAGTTCTTTTCTGTCAGGTGAATGCCTAATTATTGAGGCCTGTACTCCACTGGCCTACAGTAAAATTGTTAATCAGTGACCGCCTAATGTACCTCCAGCCACATAATCACTTGTTCTTTTCTGTCAGGTGAATGCCTAATTTTTGGGGCCTGTATTCCACTGGTCTACAGTAAAATTGTTATTCAGTGACCGCCTAATGTACCTCCAGCCATATAATCACTTGTTCTTTTTTGCCAGGTGAATGCCTAATTTTTGGGGCCTGTACTGGCCTACAGTAAAATAGTTATCCTGTGACCGTCTAAAATACCTCTAGCCACATAATCACTAGTTCTTTTCTGCCAGGTAAATGCCTTATTTTTTGGGGCCTGTAGTCCACTGGCCTACAGTAAAATTGTTATTCAGTGACCGCTTAATGTACCTCCAGCCACATAATCACTTGTTCTTTTCTGTCAGGTGAATGCCTAATTTTTAAGGCCTGTACTCCACTGACCTACAGTAAAAATTGTTATCCAGTGACAGCCTAATGTACATCCAGCCACATAATCACTAGTTCTTTTCTGTCAGGTGAATGCCTAATTATTGAGGCCTGTACTCCACTGGCCTACAGTAAAATTGTTAATCAGTGACCGCCTAATGTACCTCCAGCCACATAATCACTTGTTCTTTTCTGTCAGGTGAATGCCTAAATTTTGGGGCCTGTACTCGACTGGCCTATAGTAAAATTGTTATTTAGTGACCGCCTAATATACCTCCAGCCACATAATCACTTTTTATTTTTTGTCAGGCGAATGCCTAATTTTTGGGGCCTGTACTGGCCTACAGTAAAATTGTTATCCAGTGAACGCTTGATGTGCCTCCAGCCACATAATCACTTGTTCTTTTTTGTCAGGTGAATGCCTAATTTTTGGGGTCTGTACTGGCCTACAGTAAAATTGTTTTCCAGTGACCGCCTAATGTACCTCCAGCCACATAATCACTTGTTCTTTTCTGTCAGGTGAATGCCTAATTTTTGGGGTCTGTACTGGCCTACAGTAAAATTGTTATCCAGTGACCACCTAATGTACCTCCAGCCACATCATCACAAGTTCTTTTCTGTCAGGTGAATGCCTAATCTTGGGGGTCTGTACTCCTGTGGCCTAAAATAAACATTTTCTAGGTTCCAGCAGGGCACATTTTTTAGAGTTTCCCTTTAATACGCATAAAAATAGCCCCTGATTAAAATACATATATTTTGTGGAAACTTTTGCCACTGATGCCCCTCTGGTATGTCACTATCCATGTTGTGGGACTATTTGAGCACTTCTAGTAAGTATTTTGTGGCTGCAGTTATGACCTGAAGGTTTTTTAGTTTCGCCTGCATTAAAGTGAATGGTGCCCGTTCGCGAAACTTCCCGGCCGAGGTTCGGCCATCACTATTCAGGATTATAATCCCTGACAAGTAGAATAGAGAGGAGGATGAGGCAGCTCTTTAGCTCAGTGTAGAAGTAACTTGTCCTCCTATCTGATTAGGACAGGTTTTATGTGTACTAATAAGAAGGCGGCCATTTTATTTCTTCTAATGATTGCTACCTAGACAAAACAAGCCATTATAACTAATAAAAGGTATTTGGGAATATGCCTATAAGAAAGCAATATTTAAGTATTTTCATTTTCTTAATTCTCGGAGAACCCCTTTAATTTGGGGGTCTCAGGCACCTATGCACCTGGTCAGTGGCCGCAGGTGCCCTCCTGAATTCAACTTTATTGCTGTCTTTAGGATGATGATACATGTTCATACTGTGGCACGAGCAGCAGTATTTTGTGCTGCACTGTGGTATTTGGCTCTGCTGGGGCAGGTTTTTTCTACCTTTGGACCTGCCTATACCATAGAGCCACTTTTATGTTTTTTCCAGGGCCACTTTAAGTTTTCAGTCTGCCCCTGCATAGTATACAGTTTTGAGAGGCGTTTTGGTATTATTGTTCCTAGATATTTGATGAAATGAAGTTTCATCTTAGGCGTATATTGTATGAACAAGTTGATTTCCTTGGTCGTTTGAAAAGAAGGGCCTCCACATTTTGAAATATTAATCATATGTCCTTGCTAGCTCCCCATGTTAATTATATATTATGAATAAAGCAGCTTTCTTGTCTTTGGAAAAAAGGGAAGAGGTTATAGGAATAGTGACTATTCTGAAATATGAATCATGGACCACTGAATAAAATGAATAATCTTTTTCAGATGGCAGTAGACATTTCCAAAAGTTGCAGATGAAATACTTGTTCATTAAGACATTTATTGGTTGTATAATTGTGATAGTTGGGCCAAACCCTTCTAGGGTCAGTTCCTGAGTCATATTAAGGTCATCTTCCATAACTAGCGTCTAGTATCCCGGTAAGGAATGTAGGGAGTAAACAAGTCCATGTTGGGAGTAATAAAACTTTAAGAAAGTGTATTTAGTTTCAGCTATTTCAGGATTAACCAAAAGAAATCTTCCTTCTGGTCTTCATAAATGTCTTGGATTGTGTATCCCTATTTTTAACAAAAATCTAGCAAATGTAAATTGTAAAGAAATACTTAACTGAAGAAACAAATGGTACATTTACCAATATAACTTAGTTCTACCATGCTAGTAGTTTGTATAAGTATCACACTACTTCCAGTTCCCTCTAGATACAACAGGTTCATATAACCGGTGTACTCACTGTTAACCACATACTGTCACCTGCCAATACTCTCTTCCTACCTATAATCTTGAATGGTGGGTTCTGATAGGTTTTTCTTTCTGTTCTTCCTTCTCCAGCTTGTAATGCAGTTTTGTGCACAAGGTGATAATTAATTATCTGTTTTTGTCTACCATATATGCTCAGACTTATGTGCAATAAGTCATGATCTTCACGGAGTGTGCTCCAGCCGGTTTCACTACTCCTTTCTCTCCTTGAAAGGAGCGCTCAGTGACGTAACTTCTTGAGTAACGGATACCTTCCAGGACCAAAAAGTACCATCCTACGTGAGGGAAGGAATGATTAATTAATGAGCAATGGCCATGTTCTTCTAAATAACTAAGCAGGCTAAACTGGATGGACAGATGTCTTTTTTTAGCCTTACAAACTATGAGGGGTCATTTGTTAAACGGAAATACGCCTATAATAGGACTTTTTGTGCCGCAATCTG
The DNA here is from genome assembly GCF_905171765.1 of Bufo bufo. NCBI lineage: Eukaryota > Metazoa > Chordata > Amphibia > Anura > Bufonidae > Bufo > Bufo bufo. The sequence goes on from NC_053396.1 coordinate 175,146,830, forward strand.
CAACTTTTCCCTGCTCACGCCAGGTCTAAAAAAGTGGGCGTTGTGTGGGCGGGGAAGGGCCAGCAGGCCTGTCTCATTTACCATTTTCTACGACTGTTTTAGGCGTAGAAAATGGTCTAAATTTAAGACGGAAGCTGTCTTACATTTGGAAGCAGCGGTGGATGCGCTGAAGTTATAGAGAGGCCGTCGCTTCAACAGAACTTTGGCGGAACCACCTCCAGTTCAGGGCCTTATTAAGACTAGTGTCGAGCGCGAATATTCGTATGACGAATTTTTATCGCTAATATCGGCACTTTGAGAATTCACTAATATATAGTGCTATATATTCATAATGAAGAATATTTGTTTTTCTTTTTTTTTTAACACTGTACACATCAGGTGATCATCCCTCCCTTCTTCTAGCTTGTGGGCCAATGAGAAGGCTTTTTCACATCTTAGCAACATCCCTAGCAACCAATAGAAAAGTTGCCTACCCCTTCACTATATAAATTAAGACACTCCCCAGCAGGCATTTTGTGGAGTTTCATGTTAGAGAGAGAGAAGCTTGAATACTGTGCTGTGCTTTTTCAAATTACATTCCAAATCGCATATAAATATTCCAGATAGTTAGTGTTTGATAGTAATAGGGAATTGTGTAGCTGAATAGCTTAGAGGGTCCAGTGAAGGGTGTAGTGTAGGTTATAGAGATAGTTAGCTGAAATATATAATCCATATAGTTAGTGTTAGATAGTATAGGTTATAGTGTGTGGCAGGAAAATAAATGTGCAATGTGAGAGAGATTTCTCTGCTGTCCTTACATACATGCTACAGACATAGTGCTGTGATGTCACAACAATACTAAATTCAACAATCAGTATTATGTTCTCAGACCTGATTAAAGGTGAAGTTGTATGTATTGCGCTAAAATATTCGAATCATTAGTGGCGATTTGCGCGATCTCGAATACTTTGAAAAACTCTATCTGCATATAAAGCTATAGTTATGACAAGCATGTAATTTAAATCTAAAACAGTGCTGCTGTAATGTACAATTACTTACCGTGATCAGGAGTTCTTCCTCACTATCTCGAAAGTTGCTGCCAACCATTTTCATCACTGATGTAGCTAATAGTGCTTGCGCACATGCGCGCGCACATAATAGCGCAATCGAAAATAATATCACCAAATTATTCGTGATATATTGCAACTTCGAATATTGCCCCTGCCACTCATCAATAATTAAGACCAGCATCGAAAACATGTAAAATAGGGACTTCAGGAGTTAAGGGTGATGTTACTCATTTTATCTAGCAAATCCAGTCAACAACTTTTCTAGAGACTTGGCAGAGTTTACAGAAAGATGTATATGGTAAAATGTGTAAAATGTTTTTTTTTATTACAATGTCATTTTCATGGACATACAGTAACTGATAAAATATTTGATATACAATCATCTGTGTTACTGCACGGTATATGGCATGGGATTCTGCATTGCATGGGTAATGAAACTAATTAAGATTAGTGTCACGATTCACTTGGTCATTGGTATACACCATCAATGTGTTTTGTATTAGAGTAGCAGTTCCTTATATGAAAGATAGAACTGATCATACTTCCAACCTGTCCAGTCCTCTTGGTTGTCAGGATCTAGAGAAGGGAGACCAATATTTCATTATTACGGGACCCCAGATCATTCATATTTTGGGTGCTGGGAGATTAGCATTAACCTGAGCAAAAGCTAAAGACTACAATGACACAGTAATAATGTTATCGCACAATCAATATAATACTTTTTTAAGTCATAAAAGGAAATATAGAACATTGTACTGACTGCTACAATGGACAATAAAGTGAATGTCAACCTTTTAAGGCTACATGCACACGACAGTTGTTTTTCTCTGCGTCCGTTCGTTTTTTTTTTGCTGATCGGATGGTTACCCATGCATTTCTATGGAGCCGTTAAAATTGCGGTGTAGTCAATCATTTCTTTTCCGCGTCCACTGTCCGTGTTTCCCGTCCGCAGAAAAAGTATTGCATGTCCTATTCTTGTCAACAAAGTCAATGGGTCTGCAAAAAATGCGGATGACCAACGGAAGCCATCCGTATGTCATCCGCATCCATTTTTTTTTGCGGATAGTTGCTGGGAAACCTGTATATACCTGTATCCTGGGTGGGGATATTTAAATTTCAAGAATTACAGCCTTCAGGGTTTTTTTGCGGACCGCAAAAAAAAAAATGAAGACACACTGAATCACAACCTACAAAATTTGCGGACAAACGGAACGGATGTGGATGTAAAAAAACGTGTGCATGTAGCCTAAAGGAAATCTATCACCAAAAAATTGACTGATAAGCCATGCATAATGTCTTGTAGGGCTAGCTCAGCTGAATGTAATGATATGATGTCACTCAGTGAACCATTACCTCATTCTGGAGAAAAAGTACTTTTAGGCTACTTGCACATCTGCAGCTGAGGAAGTGGCCAGGAATGGGAAAGCAACAAATGAAAGACAGGTGAGCATTATTTTTTTTATTAGACACAGGTTCAGACCTTTGGTCCGGTCCTATCCCAGACAACCACTTTAAGTGAACCTAGGATATGCCAAAGCCACTCTATGTACCCTAGGTCCTCCTGCTTCCCTCTTTGTTAATTGACAGGGCCAGATGAGATGACTGTAGGAACCTGGCCCAATCAAGGAGAAAGAGCTCTGAATTAGGAACATGAATCTCTGAGTGATGTAAATGTACTCATTAGACCTGCATGAGCTTTTATTACATCCTATTCTAATGCTATTGGCAGCATTAATATAGAGTTGGTTCTCTCTCTGCAGCTAATGCAGCTTCCACTCTTCTGAGAAGGCTTTCTGCAAGATTTTGGACTGTCTGTGGGAATTTCTGCCCATTCAGAAGAGCGTTTGTGAGATCAGACACTGATGTTGGACAAGGTTGGAAGCATACCATTCTCCAAAATTATTTCCCTTTTATGAAACTAAGGGACCTAGGGAAACCCATGGAAAAACAACCTCATAGTATTATTCCTCTTCCAACAAACTTTACAGTTGGCACAATGCAGTCAGGCAGGTAACGTTCTCCTGGCATTCGCCAAACCCAGACTCGTCCATCAGACTTCTACATAGAAAAACTTCTTCAGAGTCTAGTGGTGAGTGCTTTACACCACCCCATCCAACGCTTGGCATTGTGCTTGGCGATGTAAGGTTTGCATGCAGCTGCTCATCCATGGAAGCCCATGCCATGAAGCTCCCAGAACAGATTTAAAAACAAAACTGGTATTCAAGGACAGATATTCATTTTTGGTGACTTCATGAAAGTTACAAAAAGAATTAACTTGTAAATAAAGTTATCAAACCAGAGACGCAGTTACACGGTATGGCCATACCTGGATGGATTTATTGTACAGACAAAAAGAAGCCACATCTGAAAAAAACATTCTGGGTGCAACGGTAACAGGTCTATGATAGCTGCTACAGAGAAAAATAAACAGAGTCAAGGAAAAAAAAATAAAATGTCAGTCATTCGATTTATGAATTTCCTCTTCAGAACAAGAGAGAAGAAGAAAGTCAAATGATTTTAGAATTACAGGATGCGCTTGTCAGGTGGGTAAGTACACTTCCTGCGTCACTAATAAAGGCACAAAGGTCATTTAAAACTTTTTGTATCCCATGGAACGTTTCCTTTTAGGCATGTGTACAAAAATGTATATAGCACATTGCAAAGTGATTTATTATATTATTAGCAAGTACAGAAAATTTTCAAATAAGGTACAGGTTACTTAAAAATTAATGTGAAAAATACAAATTTTTGTGGGTAACAACTTTATTTCTGCATAGTAATTATACATTTTGCTACTTTCTTTATTCTGCAGTTAATAGCTAATTATTCTTAGTAATATTTTTATATTGTATTGTGTCGTACTGTATATATATATATATATATACACACACACATATAAAAATAGTATTTCTGAATGTCTACATGGTCGTTGTTGCACTGACCTTTGCCTATGCCACAAACCTGTCATATAAAGGATTTTACAGGTAAGGCTGAGTCCACATTACCGTTTAGCTTTCGGTTCTTCTGATCCGTCAGAAGAAAAGAAAAAAAAAACAGGATCCTGTAAAAAATTGATAATGTTACATCAGTAATGTATAGGATTGCAAAGTCAATAGGTGTAAGTCAATAGGTGCCGGATCCGTTTTTTTCGTGTTCTCATGACAGATCTATCTTGATCAATATTCCATGACACACTCAAAAACGCTTCTTGCAGCCCTTTCGTGAGCGTCATAGGAACACAACTAAACGGAATGCATTCTGGTGTACTCCATTCTGTCCAGTTCCGTTTTGTCCCCATTCACAAAGCTAAAGTGTTTTCCTCCACTTTTGAGATCCTATGACGGATCTCAATAGCGCAAAGGGAAAGCTCCATCTTGTGCGTGAAAGTAGCCATCTTCTGACGGATCAGAAGAATGGAAAGCTAAACGGTGATGTGAACTCCACTTACCTCCCTCTCCAAAAAAAAAAAGGAAATAAATAAATATGTGTTAAAATATAAAAAAATAAAAAAAAACAATGCTCAAATACTACAAATCCTCCACCACTCCAATGGCAACTATTCCCTGGTCCCTGGATGGTCTAATGCAGAGATGAGATTATGATGGAACACACGACCACGGCAGACAATCACTGTCCACAGAGATGACATCTGTGAGATAACCGGTGTGGCCAGTGCTGGGTTCATATGTCCAGACAACACTTCATCGTTGAAGTGACACATCAATGCTGCAATGGTACTTGTCATGTTGATGCTGCAACCCCTATGGCTACCCATCTTGCTGCATCGAAATGAACTAGGGGGCCATCATTGTGGGAGCGGCAGAGGATTTGAAAGGGGAGTGTATTTTCTTTACAACTTTTCCATAACAAGTTTATTTTAAAAAATAATATGGGTCTGGAAAACCCTTTAAATTTTCTTTTAGTTTTTCAGGTAAAACAATTACAGGAAACGTTAACTCATTGTTGTATCTCTAATAACTAAAATAAGATTTTTTATTTTTATTTTGGAAAACGAGAGATACTAAATACATAAAGAAATACACTTTAATTTTGGAAACTTTAAGTGCCAGTAAACCATGTATGACATATCTGTCTCCGTAATAGTTCATTTCTATTATATCTACTGTATATATCATTTTATTCTCTCACAAAAGCAGAGAACATATATTGGATCTCCCCAGGAAATAAGATAAAAATTTTATAATATATCCCAAAATATTTCTTTTCTACAAAAGTGAACCACATATTGTACAGCTTTTGAGGAGCTTATTTTATAAGAACGCCTTCCCAGTGATATTTTATGTACTGTATATGGTGTCTGTATCACTTTCTTTCATGCTTGTCAAATTGAATACATGTGTACCAGGCATGCAACCAAGACCTACTTTAACAAGGTCCAGTTATTCAATAAAGCATAGACTGATTCTCATAAATAATTTTAATGCTAACATTTTCATGTTTGTAAAAAAAATGGTCAAAAATATATATTTTCTTAGACATTTTACATACATTTTTTCTTGTTAATAATTACTAGTTATATTGTAATCATTGAATGAACTCCATGTGACTTTACTGTATACTGAGTGCCTTGTTTATCTGAGGCTGTGACAATACAGCCTATCAATCCATTAAGAGTCAGTGACTTCTTCAGGCATCATTGAAAAGACTGTTTCATTTGGCCATATTATGGTTGTACTTTAATGCAGATTTTACAGACACAAGTCTTGGTCCCACCACAGTCCCGCTGAAGAAAACTTGGTCACCTAGGAAGCCCAGGGTGATCTACGACTGCAAGGACAACAAAATGTGACCATATTACGGACATATGAACCTGCTTTTTAAATGTATACTAGCCAATGTGATAAATGAGCACTCACACCTTGCATTTCAGTGATATTAGTCGGGAACTTTGTGATCAATAGGTGTATTGCCATAAATATTCTATAATGTCATGGATGCCTCCATTGATTGTAGCAGCAGGTAAGGAACTCTTTATATATATATATATATATATATATATATATATATATATCTCCATACCAACAAAGCAGATATCAACTTTACCCAATGCAGTATAGTCATGGTAAAGCTAAGTTATCTGTTAGTTACTATGAGTTACCTTTATCACTGGTACCATTTTACGGAGAATTTCCTAGAATCTGACTCTTTGACCTTGTGGAAGATGGATCATATATGTTTTAAAACTTTGGAAACCAAATGTGATCTGAGAGGAACAACCTCATACTCACTAGCCGCTAATATTATATATATCTTTTGGGGGGTGCAGATTAAGTTCAACGCAGCCAAAGCTCCTTGGTCAAAAACAATTGTTTTATTAGAATGATGAGATCATAAGTGCTGCTTTAGACTGTTACCAAGAACCAAATGTATAGAAATGATATTCCCAAAATGTGTTAGTGATTTATTGGCTACCTACGGTATCTCCAGACTCCCTGATATATATTCATATTTATTACAAAGGAAAAACTAAAATTTTGCAAGGATGTAAGTATTCAGACCCTTTGTTATGACACTTCAATGTTAGCTCCCATTTATCTTGATCATCTTTGAGATGTTTCTACACGTTGAGTGCGGATGGAGGTGGTAAATTCAGTTGATTAGACATGATTTGGAAAGACACAGCGCTGTCTATATAAGGTCTCACAGCTGAATGTATATCAGAGCAAAAACTAAACCATGAGGAGGAGAGAACTGCCTGTAGAGCCTATAAATCTGATTTTGTGGAGGCACAGAACTGGAGAAAAAAATTACTGCACTGAAAGTTCACAAGAGCACAGTGGCCTCTATTATTGTTAAATGGAAGAAGTTTGGAACAACCAGAACTCTTCCTAGAGCTGGCCTCCTCACCAAACTAAGTAATTGGGGAAAGTGCCTTGGTAAGAGAGGTGAACAAGAACCCAATGGTCACTCTGGCTGAGCTTTAAAGATCCTGTATGCAGATGGGAGAAACGTTCGGAAGATTAACCATCGCTGCCACCCTCCACCAATCTGGACTTTATGGCAGAATGATCAGAAAGAAGCCTCTCCTCAGTAAAAGAAACATGAAAGTTTGCATAAAGAACCTAAGGACTCTCAGACTGTAAGAAACATGGTTCTCTGGTCTAATGAAACTGAGATTGAATTTTCTGGCCTCAATTCTAAGCATCATATTTGCAGGAAACCAGGCACTACCCAATACCATCCCTACAGTAAAGACTTGATGCTGGCAGAATCATGCTGTGGGGGTGTTTCTTAGCGGCTAGGACTGGTCACAGTTAAGGGAAAGCTAAATGGAGCAAAATACAGAGATTTCTTAATGAAAACCTGATCCAGAGTTCTCTGGACTTCAGATTGGGCTGAAGGTTTACCTTCCCAACAAAACAGTTACCCTAAGAACACTAAGACAACACAGGAGTGGCTTAAGGACAACTCTATGAATATCCTTAAAGGCTATGTACACCTTCGGAGGCAATTTTATTTCTGATTGCATTTTACTCATTTTTGGCTGAAAATCATTTTTTTCAATTGGCCTTTATTAAAAAAATTGAACCTTCTGTCACAAACTGGTTTTCTGACTGTGTGACTGGTATTTACACTTTCACTTTGTGCCGGTCATCTAATAAACCTTATCTCTAAACTACTGGGAGGTCATAAACACAAGAATTGAGTTATAATGAGTGTTTAGGAGATCAGAGAGCAGAGATAAGGAGTCTATCAGCTCCTGGTCTGATGGAAAAGACAGAAAATCCAAAGGGTGCTACTAACTCATGTCAGCTCTGTACAGAAAAAAGGACTCCATATTTTTAATAAAAACCAATTTAAAAAATATATTTTTAGCTCAAAATGAGTACAATGCAATAATAAAAAAAATGCTCTCAAGGTGTACATAGCCCTTAAGTGGCCCAGCCAGAGCCCTGACTTGAACTCAATCGAACGACTCTGGAGAGACCTGAAAATGAATGTCCACTAACTGTCCCAATCCAATGTGACAAAGTACGGGAGGATTGCAGAGATAAATCGCAGAAAATCCCCAAATATAGGTGTGTAAACGTTTTTGGCACCATACCCAAGAAGACTGGACGCTGTAATCACTTCCAAAAGGGCTTTGACTAAGTCCTGAGCAAAGAGTCTGAAAACTTATGTAAATGCAATATTTTAGTTATTCCATTTTAATAAAATAGCAAAAATTTCAAACATTCTGTTTTCACTTTCAGGTATTGAGGTATTGAGTGCAGAATGATGGGGCAAAACTTAAATTATTTTTATTTTAGCACAAGGCCACAACATAAACTATGAAAAAAGTGAAAGGGTCTGAAGACTTTCCAAATGATCTTGGTCAGTTTGAAAATTTGCATGTAACACTTCATAATGCATTGACAATCAGTAGATATAAGCACCTTTATATGTGTATATATATATATATATATATATATATATATATATATATACTTTTTTGCAGAATTTTTGCAAAGTGCATATACAGTGAATGAGGCTTCAGCGTGAATAGTTGGTAGTCTAGTAAGTTTTATGCTGTTGGTACCTTTTTGAAAGGGACCTTTCTTTACAATGCTCAACTCAATGGAAACTAATGCAATATAATATCAATTCCCTTCAAAATTTGGCTATGCCAATGAATTCACTGCTGAAGAAGGCCTTTAAAACACTGCCAGTAAGGTTTCTATTCATTGGAGATTTCAATCTTAGCTTTAAGTGCCACCTGAGAAGAAATGGCAAAAAAATTAATAAGTATATCAATATAGGGTGTTGTAAAGAAACATAACGTATCCATGCAAAATATATCTCTTTGGTTTACATCATATTATGATATATGACAAAATGCATTTTTGCCTAGTTGACAAGTTTGCTAAAAGCTTTCTTCTAGAATTGAAAATAAAATATACATATAGCTCCCCATTTGGATGGTATGTGTTCTAGGTGTGGGTTTATAACCAGGCATTAATTCTACTTCACCCAAGCATCTTCTGAAGATTCATTTCCCTGTTTGATTCACGTTGACCATTTATCCCTAATGTCTATATTGTTCTACAAAGTACAGTTCTTCATACAATTGCTGTCTGCTATATTAAAGTGCACGCATTTTCATTTTGATCACAGGCTTTCCAAGTCAATCTTGAATTTCTAGCTCCTTTCTTCAGCACTGCCAACAAGGGTATAGGAGGTATCATAATCCACAATTAGTTCACTAGGTTGTCGATACTTCAGTTTTGTTTTTAGTAAAACTTTGAATTTTTTATCTAACAAATCTTTAATCCTTCTTCAAATATATTCCCCCATGGCAACCATGTGATATACTATTATTTACCAAAGATGAAGTGGAAGAGGTATCTCCAAAAATGTTCAAAGCAGTTAAATTGTTGAGTTATACAGTATTTATTCTGCCATTTTCTCTTTTAGGATCATTCATTCTAATTACATTCAGTTAAAACTTTCTTACATTCCTGGTTTTCAAGTGGGGTCTTGGTAAGGCTTTCACTGACTGTGGCACCAATTGGAGAGGATAGCAGAGAAGATTCAGGGAAATAATGAATTAGCATAAATTCCATAACGACCCTCTTAGGTCATACCGGTTTATCGAAAGGCCTTGGAAATGGTGTGCCACTAGATGAGGATATTTTTCTGCAGACTGTGTTGGTGTGATTTTCACAGCGACAGCCTGGTCTTTTGACTTTATCATAGCCCTTCTGGCAGAGTGTTAGGCAGCCTTTCATAGGAGGATAGCAGCATAGACAGGGCATGAAGAAAGAGAGGAAACTCATAACTGCCCAACGAGCGCAACAGGAGCCTTGGTTGCAAGAACAAGGATTATCAGCACAGTTGTCCTCGTCGTCAGAAGAACAGTGGTAGAAGAGGCCTTTGATGCAACAAAGGCAAGTTCCATAATCTATTACATTTTCTGCAGAGCACAAGCAGCGTTGGTCACAAATCCAGCAAGAAGGAAGTTTGCGAACTTGTGTACACTCATCACATTTGCAGCGCCCACACTCTTCACAGCTAAAGCGATGGCTCATATATCTATCAGACTCTTCCATTAATCCTTTGATAAACTGATCTTGCTTCAGGTCTCCATCCTTGGGCTGTGTTCTCATAAGAGAATGCCTTGAATGAGATGGGGTTATCCCAGTTAGTAGTCTTTGATCGGAAGCGGTGGTGCTTCGAGACACTGAGCTTATTGTACTAGAATGGCTTAAATCATGGGTAACATGTTGTGACTGGTGTTGATGACTTTGGCTGCGATGAAGATCCTGGTGGTTGTAGGATACCAGGTAATCATTAGGCCACTCTTGCTTTGCAGCATGTTGGGAAAGTGAAGGATTTGACCAGGTTTGCATAAACGAGACTGTGGGTCGTTCCACATAATCATTGTTGGACCTGATGGAACGGATTTGGTCTATTGAAAGAACCTGTTGGATGTCCCCAGTAGAACTTTCCATGATCTTTAGAAATCTTTCTCTCAGCTATGCAACAAAAGTCCCTCTTTGGGTATTAATGGTTTTATGCAGTATGGTCCATCAAGGTACATCTGAAGATCCTGAAGAAAAGAAAAGGAATAAACTTACTTTTTGTGCCATATTCATTATAATTAAGTCTGTTACAAGCTCAACATTCACTTATTTTATAAATCATTTTTATAGTAAAATGTATGGCTTATTGTTAACCACTTGCCATCTGGGCCATTTGCCCCCTTCCTGACCAGGCCAAATTTTGCAAAACTGACATATCTCACTTTATGTGGTAATAACTTTGGAACGCCTTTATTTATCCAAGTCATTCAGAGATTGTTTTCTCGTGACACATTGTACTTCATGATAATCATAAATTTGAGTCAAAATATTTCACCTTTATTTATGAAAAAATCCCAAATTTACCCAAAAATTTGAAAAATTTGCAATTTTCTAAATTTCAATTTCTCTGCTTTTAAAACAGAAAGTGATACCGCATAAAATATTTATTATTTAACATTCCCCATATGTCTACTTTATGTTGGCATCATTTTGGAAATGTCATTTTATTTTTTTAGGACGTTAGAAGGCTTAGAAGTTTAGAAGCAATTCTTCAAATTTATAAGAAAATTGCCAAAACCCACTTTATAAGGACCAGTTCAGGTCTGAAGTCACTTTGTGGGGCCTACATAGTGGATACCCCCATAAATGACCCCATTGTAGAAACTACACCCCTCAAGGTATTCAAAACCGATTTTACAAACTTTGTTAACCCTTTAGGCGTTCCACAAGAATTAAAGGAAAATGGAGATCAAATTTTTAAATTTCACTTTTTTGGCAGATTTTCCATTTTAATAAATTTTTTTCTTTAACACATCGATGGTTAACAGCCAAACAAAACTCAATATTTATTACCCAGATTCTGCGGTTTACAGAAACACCCCACATGTGGTCATAAACTGCTGTATGGGCACACGGCAGGGCGCAGAAGAAAAGGAACTCCACATGGTTTTTAGATGCCATGTCCCATTTGAAGCCCCCTGATGCACCCTTACAGTAGAAACTCCCAAGAAGTGACCCCATTTTGGAACCTAGGGGATAAGGTGCCAGTTTTATTAGTACTATTTTTGGGTACATATGATTTTTTGATCATTCATTATAACACTTTATGGGGCAAGGTGACCAAAAAATTGGTTGTTTTAGCACAGTTTCTATTTATTTATTTTTACAGCGTTCACCTGAGGGGTTCAGTCAAGTGACATTTTTATAGAGCAGATCGTTACGGATGTGGCGATACCTAATATGTATACTTTTTTTCATCTTTTAAAGTTTTACACAATAATAGCATTTTTGAAACAAAAAAATTATGTTTTAATGTGTCCATGTTCTGAGAGCTATATTTTTTTTTATTTTTTGAGAGATTTTCTTATGTAGGGGCTCATTTTTTGCAGGATGAGGTGACGGTTTTATTGGTACCATTTTGTGTGACATACGCGTTTTTGATCACTTGGTGTTGCACCTTTTGTGATGCAAGGTGACAAAAATTGCTTGTTTTGACACAGTTTTTTTTTTTTTTTTTTACGGTGTTCACCCGAGGGGTTAGGTCATGTGATATTTTTATAGAGCTGGTTTTTACGGACGCGGCAATACCAAATATGTCTATTTTATTTTATTTTTTCTATTTAAAAATTTTTTTTTTATTCCTTACTTGGGAACTTTTTTTTTTTTTTACATGTGAAACTTTATTTTATTTTATTTTTTCAACCCTTTATTTTTTTTATTTTATTTTACACTTTTCGTCCCCCATAAGGTCATACAAGACCTCTGGGGGACATTTGCTTCACTTTTTCTTTTTTTTTTTTCACTGTTGATTTCTCCTGTAACTGGGGCTGACATAGTAGCCCCAGTTACAGGACAAATGCACCCCTAGAGAGGCTGTACAGCAGCAATCTCTGAGAGACCTCACACAGCCCCTGCACTCTCCGGTCACGGCGGTCACATGACCGCCGGGCCGGAACAGGAAGCGCACAGCGCTTCCTGCTCTGCATACACAGCGCTCGGTGAGCGCTGTGTCTGCAGCGATCTAGAAGGCAGGGACACCTGAGCACTGTCCCTGCCTCCTCTTAGGGTTGCCCTGCTGTCACTGACAGCGGGCAACCCGATCAGCAGCTGCACGATTAGCGTGCAGCTGCTATTTCTGAAAGGACGTTCTAAAACGTGCTTTCAGAAATAGACGTCCACCCATAGGACGTTTATATCCTATGGGCGGACGTGAAGCGGTTAAGTTAAAAATCCATAACATATGCCATAAATGTCTAATATTTGCTAGACCCCACCAAATTTGGAAAACTAGGTTCCGTGTCTCTTACTCCACCAAGCATTCTCCTGTTTCACTAATACCCATAGACTTGCCTGGACACCATTTCCCCACTCAATTGATTCTCAGCATGAATATAGATAAGCATAGTGGAAGAAAGAACAAACCACATATTTTCTCCCACTAGTTACACATCCTGAAAGACCCACCTTTCAGATATTTATGGCATCTGCTGTGAATAATATTTAGGAGATTTCCAGCTTTAAAAGAGTTGTGTAGTCAGTACATATTGATGACCTATGCCCAGGACAGGTCATCAATATCTGATTGGTGAGGGTCTGACTCCCAGCACCCTTGCCAATCAGCTGTTTGCAGAAAAGACGGCACTCATGCAAGTTCCATTTCCCCTACAAGATTACACTGCGTGTCGTCTCGGAAGTCTCAGTGGTACAGTGTAATTACACATGCTTGTTCCATTCACTTGAATGGGATGAGTACTTGTAATTACACTGCACCACAACTGCAAGGGAGATGATGTGCAGTGTAATCTTGAAGAGGAAGTAGTGCTCGCACGAGCGCTGCCACCTCTTAAAATAGGTGATCTGTAGGGGAGCCAGGATTCGGACCTCCACCACCAATCCGATAATGATGACCAATCCTGAGTATAGTTCATCAATATTTCTAGCTGCACAACCCTTTAAGTTATTAAAAGTAAGTTCATTGCATAGAGAAGTATTGTACAACTTTAAACATAACATCATATATGTAATATAATTTGTGTTTCAATTCCTTGGAAATTGAGTGAGATCTAATGCACGGTATGAAGCTATGCCCCTGTGTCAGTTAAACATGATCATTCAAAGAATGTAAACAATTTGTTTTCCAATTCACTACCAGCATACAGAGATCCTGGACATTTCTCTAAAACCCTACCACAGATTCCATGTGTTAAGCTTATCATTAGAGATGAGCGAATCGAAGTTGACAAAGTGGAATTCGATACGAATTTCAGGAAAAATTTGATTCGTCCCGAATTCGAATTTCCTCACGCTTCGTGGTAACGAATCGCATTTTTTCCTAAAATGGCTGCTGCACGTGTGAGGACATGTAGCAAGGAACTCTGGGAAGGTGGGATAACCCATAATGCCATGCATGCAGCCAATCAGCAGCCAGCCAGCCCTGTGATGTCACAGCTCTATAAATAGCCTCAGGCATAATGGATTCTGCCATTTTCCAGTGTATTTAGTGCAGCGAGAGGGAAAGTGTTAGAAAAAACTTAATTGTGTTAAAAAAAACGATTTACAAGTGCAGGGAAAGATTATTCAAGGTGTAGGGAAAGGATAGGGAGGAATTCCACATGTAGAACAGGGTTCAGTAGGGGAGGTTACAGCCTGGGTAATAGGAGCGATTCTCCTTGCTGCACTGACTGGGCACCCAAATTGCCATTATACAGCTCTGTAATTCCAGCAAACCGTTCTTGTTATTGGGGTGCAAGTGCTGTTTGATACAGGCATTAATAGGGTTTATTACAATGAAATATTTCTACGTCTTATTTGCCCTTGTGCGGTGCAGTTATATGTTCTGAAGCATTTTTGGGCTTATATTAGTGGGAAAAAAGGACTTATTAGCCGTTGTGTGGTGGAGTGCGAAAATGACATCCCTTTTTGTCGTGTATTAGTGGCAAAAGAAAAATATATTTGCCGTTCAGCGGTGCAATTATATGTTCTAAAGCCCTTTTGTGGAGTGTATAAGTGGAAAAAAGTAAAATATATTTGCTGTTTAGCAATGCAGTTATATGTTCTAAAGCACTTTTTGGCGTGTATTAGTGGCACAAAAAAAGTATTTGCCGTTGTGTGGTGAAGTGAGAAAATTACAGCACTTTTTGGCATGTATCAATAGGAAAAAAGAGCTTAATACCTGTTGTGTGAAGAAGTGAGAAAATTACAGACTTTTTTGGGGTGTTTTAATTTCCTTTTTATTTAGTTATCTGATCTAACCGTATGTCAGACAGAGAAGTGCCAGGCCCTGCACAGGGGAGTGGCAGAGGCCTAAATGTTTCTGGTGCAGGCACAGGTCGCAGCAAAGTAAGGGGGCGTGGCAGCAGGGATCGCAGCGAGAGGCCTGAGCTCCCAGTGTCATCTAGCGGTCGTGTCTTGACCAGCAACTCGGTCATCTCTGTTTTGGATCCACTTCTGTTTTTTTGGGCATTACCAATACTGATGGATTACTGACCAAATGCTGACCAAGTGAAGGCAATGCTCAACAGACAGGATCCATTTTTTGAGGGTTATTGTTCTGATGGATCAGAGGAAGGGCAAAAAAATCTGTTACGTCAACCCAAACTTACTGCTGACACCCTCTCCACTCTGTTGGAGGACTCTACGTGTATAAGCCTTTAATATAGAACAGGTTTTGTAGACATCTATGTGGAATCAGCTGACGACGGTGTAAAAAGAGTGCGCTTCTTCTTGGCGCTAACATCAACCTGTAAGGCTGAGTTCACACTTGAGTTATTTGGTCAGTTTTGGCCCCGTGACTGTCCAAATAAGTGAAGTGTGCAGTGATTCTAAGAGCGACGCCTGTCATCTGCATGTCATACTGACTCACAGTATTATTTCACTACCACAGCAGACTCCCTATGCGTGTTACTGCAAGGAATAGTGTTCTACACCACTATAAAGGCTCTCTGCAGCCAGGAAATAGCAGGTTTTTTTTACCACAAATCGCTGTGAATAAATTCGGATCGAACAAATTTTTTCCCAAAAATTCGGCGAACCGGCCGAATCAAATTTTTTAAAAATTTGCTTATCTCTACTTATCATTCATCTAGAGATGTCAATGTTTGGTGAGATATTTTTCTGTTCTCAATCTCTGGTGCTCTGTAGGGTAGGATTTGTTGAGGAACTATGATGATAAAGTCATGTTTAATATTTTTTGTGTAATATCTTTGTGTAATATCAACTGGTAGTAATCAGAAGTATATTGTATTCCCGAATGATCATCATCTTGAACTAAATATGGACCTTGTATGACCACCTTTGGCTTAGTATATTTACAGCACATTTTATCATATTTGAATAAACCAGCCTCAATACTCTAAATTTACTTAGATGATATTTAATCTTTCTACTAAAGTTGAGCAAATCAATTTGGTATAAATGAAATTTCTTACAAATTTCTCAAAACATTCAGATTTCAGCGAATCTGAAACTTCTTGGACTTGTCCCACACTAATCCCTCAAACTGGCGGCCAACATTTTACAGTTCAGAAGGCAGAGAAGAAGGCATCTGCCACCAAAAGGTATCATTTTTGGATCGACAGTGTAGTGTGTTTTTAAGTAGGCTGTTTCTAACTGAACATTTACCCACAGTCATATATTTTGCCATCACCTTCACATTACTGTCTTGAACAGACAGAAAGGTGTCAGATACGGTCCTAGGAGACCTCAGAGTTGCATACTGTTTAGAGCAATTGGGCATTTTTTGATTTGAACCAAATGTATTCAGACCGAATCGAGTCTGATGGCCGATTTAATAGAAATTTTGGGATTTTCACTGTTTTCTACTTTTCCCCTTTTTGATATATGATTTAAAGGAGGACCTGCTGGTGAGGAGAACTCAGTCAAGTTAACAGGTAACCATGTGATAATTGGCCCTCAACAGTGGGAGCCACTCTTTGCAGTGGCTATACACACTAACTAATAAAGGGGGCACTAGACCAGGGGTCTCCTGTATAATTTCTATATACCATAGATGTACAGAGGTTGTCAAACGCCTATTAAAATACCCAAATAATGTTTTAAAATGATCATATTCAGATATATTTGATGTCAAAGAACAGAAGGTTATCTTTACAGGATATTCAAGGTGACTGGTATATGTTAATAATATTTCCTTAATACAAGCCCTGATTATAATGTGTTTTAAAAATCACTCAGTAAAAGTTTTAACTTAACTCCGACCACACGGGAAATACATGACCTTATCTATACTGCAGTCTGCTTGGAGAAAACCACTTTATTCCTTATTACTGTGGCTCTAATTGCTTTTCCAGGCATTACTCCCCAGAGAGACTTCCAGGAGACACAAGTGGAGTAAGTGATGTGTTGTACTGTATGCCATTTACACCACACCGTCTAATGCATAAGTCAAATATTCTTGTCTTTCATCATAGAATATTTAATGGCCGGAATATGCTTCTCCACATTTAAAAAGAAACTTTATATTCTGCATATGCATCAGCAATTAGTGTATCCCCTATATACCGCTATACCCTAATATTTCGGACTTGTTTTTTTGAGTATTGGATTGTGGTGATTAATATCACCTTGGTGACCCTATTTCAACTTTTCACTGTGTATTCAATTACCTCTTAATTCCAAATTTTTGTTCCCTGTACTGCCTACTTTTACCTGTGCTTAAAATAGGGTTGCTAGGCATGGTCCGTCTATCTGTTGAAGGACGGAGCACGCTGCGTGCAAGGTCAGATTACTGACAGTCAGGGACTGTAAGTAAATGATTAAAGCCAGGTCCTCCCCAGCAGCTGATAACAGTGCCTGGGCTGTGTGCACTTCTCCCTGTCCCTGCGCTTGGCAGACGCTGCCTTACTCAGCGGACTTGGAGAATGCAGAGTTGGTGCAGCGCAGACCAGGGAAGGGAGATCTGCCATCTGCTCAGTGTATAAATGAAAGCAACATGTGGTAAGAGGACCCCTTTGTGCTGCAGGAGATTAACCCTTTAGGGGGGAGAGCTCTGGTTACTGACACTTTTGGGGGGCTATTGTTACTGGCTAGTGAGGGCAGGCGGGATTAGCCTCAGGGTGAGGGCAGTGGCGGCCATCTTAACTGAATAGTGAAATTGCAGTTTTATGCAGACTGGTTGCTAAGGGCTGAATCTTATTAAATATGGGGTAGGTCAGTCTAATAGTAACTGATTCTGGAATATCATGTTATTAGTAACTACATATATGAAAATTGAAATTAGGGTCTAAATGTGACAGTTATCCTTTAAGGAAAATAATGTTGTCGATCAATAAAAAATATTCTTTTGCTTTAAAAAAAATGCTAAATATAAACATATATATTATATGTTATGTCTAAATCATAGAAACTCCTTAATAGATTGAAGTCAGCCCAAAGATTAGCAGGTATTTACTAGTTCCAGCTTTAGAAACCCCTGGGTAAGCTGGAGAAGGCCAATTTAGATTGCCTTCTAGCCATTCAAATAAATGGCCGCCATGCATGGACCAGTTCTGCCAGAGGGAGAGTAACCTTTTTCTAGCAGCTGTCCTCTCTGGCTCATGGGGTTGGAGGGGCAAGCAGGGAAACCATCTTTATTTTATCCATGTGGCCTAATAGGGCTTATGAATAGAGCTTATCTTCATGACACAGCCCCTTTCCTGCTCAATATTATTTTGATGGTCTTCAAAAGCTAAGCTATCCTCAGAATTTTGTGTATCAAAAAGTATAATCAAAATAATAAGACTACTAATACAGTTGAAATTAATTAAACAAACACCCTTCTAAAGTGAATAAAAAATAAAAAATAAATTAAGTGAATGGGACTGAGCTGCAATACCAAACACAGCCGCTATACAATGTAAGGTGCTGTGCGAGCTGAGCATGGAAAAGGCTGTTGCGCTCATATCAGATACTGATGACGAAGAGGATAGGTCATCAGTAGTGTTGTGTGAATCAAAGACAAATTAATTGACTTCAATCTGAATTTCAGGAAAAATTTGATATGCCGCTAAGCTGAATTTCCTCTTGCTTTGTGGTAATTAATTTAGTTTTTCTGAAATGGCGGCAAAAAACTCCATACTCACCTCATCCTATTGCTCGCGGGGACGATGTCACGGGCATCTTGATTGAAGATACCACGCAATATCTTATTATCTCACTCTGATTGAGGAAAGGTGTCAGTACCATGCTCCAACCCATCTTACTCTCTGTTGACCTCAAAACAGAGTAGAAGAGGTAAGGAGCTGATATGGATAGATGTTTTTGTGCACATTCATACAAGTGGTAAGTGTGTAATTTCAAAATCACCACCAAAGGGTTGTCTTATCTTAGAACTTTGTAGACCATTGTCAGAGGCTTGGCCCAATGTCAATATCCTCTGATACTCTGGTGGTCAGTCCAGCCCTGGTAACTGCTGGTTCCTATCACCATGCCATGCTCATAACAGGACAGTCTGTGGATTGTTAATCCTCCTACTCGTCTGGTCAAGTATTGTTGCTTCTTTTTCTATTATCTGTTGATATTGATAGAGGGTTTTGTGCATATTCATACAGGTGCAAGTGTGTATGTCATTTCAAAGTCACCACCAAAGGATTGTCTTATCTTAGAACTTTGTAGACCATTGTAAGAGACTTGGCCCAATGTCAAGATCCTCTGGTTTCTATCACCATGCCATGCTCATAACAGGACAGTCTGGGGATTGTTGATCATCTATCTCATCTTGTCACCCTAGGGTTGCTTCTCTTTCTTTTATGTGTTGATATGGAAATAGGGTTTGGGCAGTTTCATACAATCCATTAGGGAGGTCTTTTGAGCAAAACAGATTTTAATCTGCCAATTCAGTGTCTATGGTAGCTACATCATAGTCTATAACTATAGGGCAGAATGGCTTTAAGGCCTATGCTTTTATGTTGCACAATATCAATTTTCTATATGGCCTGTAAAGAACCTATTTAGATTGAGGGTAGTGTCCCTCTATTTCTGCCAATGTTGTTTTCCATCTCATATTCATATATACCACATATGCTTAAAACTTTAGCTTCCATACTTTTAATTGACACAATCTAAAATTAAATGTGTTACTTTTATTTTCAATCTGATATTTACTGGAATATCGGTAAGAGATATATAGAGTGAAGGAACTGCCAAGCCCCCTTGCCATCAAGTAGACTTACAGCTAAGTATCTCTGAGTCATTTAAGATAGAACGGTTGATATAGACTCTGGCTTTGAAAGATAGAAGATGTGAGGCCGTGTATGCCCAGCAACCAGTCTCAAATGACTCATCTTCTCATCTCAAATCTTGAGTGGTGCTTTATCGATGGCAAGAATGGAGAAAGTAGCATAGCGGCGGTCAGGTCATATGATTCTCCATCTTAGCTTGCTCGCTTTAGTGGAGAACATCTTTAACATATAACAAAATATATTAAATAAAGAGACTTCCACTGTGACTATAGTGTGCTCCAAGTCTGAACCAAGTCTCATCAGCATTGAACTGGGCTTATATGGGCTCCCCAAAGGAATTGATACTTAGGGCCTACCCTTCATATCCAGGACCTGTGCATGCCCACTTCTAATGTCATCACTCTTTTTATGTTCTCAATTAACCCACAAGAAAAAGATGCTGGTGGCAAGTATTTAATTTAAAATCAGCTCCAAAGGGTTGTTTCATCTTAGAACTTTGTAGACCATTGTCAGAGACTGGGCCCATCGCAAGATCGTCTGGAGCTACTGCAAATGAAGAATTCACCAACTGGTTTATTTTAATGATTGGAGAAGAACTTATCAGGCTGCTTCATGGTGCAGAATGGGTTACTAAAAAACCCACTATTATAGGTCATCTCCATATTATATACTTATCTAAGTTCTGTCATTGTTTTCTATATGTTTGAACACTAAAGGAGCAATGGAGGAACAGTGTGCCTCTTGATGTTGTGATCAACATGATACAATGTTGCAGGAAAAATATAAAGGTAATAATAATTGAAAAAATGTTTAGCAGATTGATCTTCCTTTGAAAAACCAGAAAAATATCATAACATTCATAATAAGGATTGCGTTACATGCCCAACATCTTGGTTAATTGGATAGTACATGTTTATAGAGGAGCAAAGTTTCCAAAAATTTGATTCGGCTGCTTCTCTGAATTTTACAAAGAGCTCAAATAGATATGATGAGTATGATTTTTTTGGGGGGGGTTTTGGTTTCAATCAGTATCTGATTTGTGGGGGGCCTTTAAGTGCCACAGCCTTTTCCATGCTTACCAAGCACAGCGCCGTACATTGTATAGCGGCTGTGCTTTGTATCGCAGCTCAGCCCCATTCACCTCTATGGGGCTGAGCTGCTCCTAGGCTGTGTGACCAATGAACGTGTGGCTATTGGCCTAGTAAAAGCTGTCAGAAGGCTGCTGTGCTCACAGGAGCGCTGGTTCGGGGGTCTCACAGGATCGGTATGAGTCTGACACCTGAGACCCCCACCGATCAGATACTGATGACCTATCCAGAGGATAGGTCATCAGCATAAAACTCTTTTTAAACTTTTTTAAACTTTCATGATGTGTTTGATGATATCTACATATACAGTATATATAGTATATATGTAGATATGATCAGTGTCCAGTTTGTCAATGTAGAAATGCCAGGTTCTTCATTTGACATTCATTATTTTTTTTTTTTTATGTAAGTGTTGTAATTACAGTTCATAGGGTTAGATACGTTGTGATTTAAGTGTAATTGGCCCCATGCACCCTCACATTTACTCCTTAAAGAACATGCCCTATGGATGTTAATATCTTGTTCTAGGCTCTATTCACATATTTTAAATTGGCATAAATATGGTTGTATGAACAATATATTAGTCAATCAACTCAATAGACACATACATCTTGTAATAACATGACAGGCTAAAAACGTTGTACTTTATTATTTTCCTCCAAATGATACAGTATCTTGCCTATGTTTAACACCAAGACATATTAACACAAGGTATGTTCATAGGCCCAGGGCATGTTCGTAGGCCTAAGGCATATTCCTAGTCACAAGGCATATTCATAGGCCCAAGGTATGTTCATAGACTCAAGGCCTGACCGTGGGCCTAAGGCATGTTAATGGAGTCAAGGAATCCTGATCAACCTCTAAATTGTGACCCTATATTTTGTAGCATAAACATAATAAACCTGCCTTAAAAAAGACATGGCATATCAATCACTCTAGAAAAATATTTTATGAAATATTACAACAATCTTCAATGTCCTTGACAAAATCCACATCAGCACCACCTAGCTACTGCTTGGATTATGATCCTTGACCAGTTGAGAACAAGGTCCACACCTTTGTAGAAGAGGCACAGAATAGGTATAGGACATTGTGTATTGTGACTGCTGTAAATGGCAAGAAACACAAGAATTGTTCTTCACCGACAGAAGAAACATGGCGGACGTGATTTAGTCAAGGTTACTAAAAAACTGTCAATTTACAAGGAGGCACATTCTCCTCAAGTGCTTGAGACTCTGCAATTTTTACTTGACAACTCCCTTTTTGGTTTTTGACATCTGAATGACATTAACATGATGCATTGGTCAAAACAGTGTACTGTTTGCATTGCTTTTATATCATTTTATTCCATTTCTGAGTATAGTTCTGAATACCTTTATCATCTCTAACCTTGGTGATGATACTTTTCAAGCTTCAGTTATGATAATATACATGTTCCATTGGTAAGTTGACACCAATATACTTGTTATTATTAACAATTATATATGTTTTTTGTAGTCATTATAAACATATTTCACAGGGCTGAATTTGGCATAACCTCTCACTCATGACAAGGCATGGCTTTACTCAGGACTACAGTTTAAACCTTCTGATGTATGTATGTTACATGGACTATGTCATCCCATGTAGTAACATGACAAATGTATCTCTCATGCACTGGGGAGGTTTGAAATGTATGATCACAAATTATCATTTGTTAAAATAATTATTGCACAAAAAATTCAAAAACCTACTACTTGACTGCAACCGAAAATCCACTTTTTAATTTTTTTTAACTTTTTTTTAATCTTTTTTTTTATCTTTGTTTTTTTTACCCATGATGACCTGGCCAAATGTTTTTTTTTTTTTTTCACCACATTATCATTTAGGCAAAAAGTCATTAACCTTTTTATAACACATAAGCTATTTTTTTAAATAAAAAGTTGAGTGGGAATTTTACTTGTCAGCTCATATTTTTTACTTAAATCCACACACCATCTTAAAATGTGCAGGAATGCAGAACCTAGGCAAAGCTTTTATGAAATATATATATATATATATATATATATTTATGATCTACACAATACTCAGGGTGAATAAATGTATGTCTAGAAGATCCTTTTAAGAAAGGATTAATGTCCACTGCATTCCCTTAAATCAATCCTTATTTCTTATTTCCCGAGATGAAAAAGACATTACAGATTTCCTGCAATCAATCAGATTTTAGAATTCATATTTTCCATTTCTAATTTTGTAGGGAAAAAGAGATGAAAGAATACAATTTAGATTTAATATTTTCTATTTCTAATATTGGGGGGGAAAAAATGAATGAAGAGATAATGATATACTTATTATCGTCAACTCACCTATGTAGGTATGAGTCTTTAGGTCCATGGTGCTCAGAGTATCTATAGTCTCCACCCAGATCCAGGTAGTTACTGATTTTCCGTCTTGCCCTTTGTATGCATCCTAGGTATTGAAAAAAAATTAATAAAGTCTGAACGGATACTCCTTCTTGATCGTGATCTACAGAAATGAAGGTTGGTCCCCAAAAGGTAGCACCAGCGGACGCGTCAACATGCACATCGTAGGCGGATAGCAACAGAAATTCTATAGGCAGCTATAGGCGAAGCTTAGCAGTGCATACTTCCAGGATTGGAGCTGCATCACTGAGTCATTCAGTGCAATCCGCAGCTATGGCTTTGGTTTTTGAGGGTGTCTTCTGTAAACATCAGGATGCCAATAAATATACAGGGTTGTGCACTAGACGGATCTAGAGACGTCTTCTTGGCTCCCTCCTTCTGCACATCTCTTCTCAGCCCAGGCTGATTGTGTGAGGTGGTGCTGATCTGTGACACTCTGTTTTGTGAATGCGGATATTCTCAGCTATCTTGTGAATGAGTTAAGGGGGTGGAGAGAGGTGGAGTCTGCAGGGCTTTGTCAGTCTGCTCACTGGATGTGTGGAGTCTCTTTTTCTCCCTTTCATTGTATAATCCTGTCTTCTTCTCTGCGTCTGTCTTATAGCACAGTAATGGCCAACCCCCCAATCACAGTCACTTCCATTGAATCTTATTCGACCTGTCCCTAAAAAAAAAAGAAAAAAAGATGTATATCTAGATATCTATAGGATTATTGAATGTAACAGTATTTTTCCTTTGGCATCATTTTCTACAATCTGTCTCATTCTCTCGTTCGCTTTTATTCCCCCTCGCTCTCTCTCTCTCTCTCTCTCCTTCCCTTTGCAGCAGTCCTAATGCTTAAGTGGCGTCATCCTTTGGAAATTGAATCGGTCCATTAGATCTCCCCATAGGCTTCTCTGTATCCGGTCCCAGGGCTCTGACTGCAACAGAATTAAACAAGGAAAAATAATGCAAAAATGATTTTAAAGCAGCAATTCATCTGGCTGCCGCTCAAAATAGACTTGGAATATTCCAGTTATATTTTTGGAATTGTGATTTGCTACATTTGTTTCTTTTTATTTTTTCCAAGGCAGATGATGTATCCTGAGATATGTCACATTAGGGCAGATATTACCTGAAAATATTATAGCTAAAGGAAGACTGTCGCCTCCAAAATCAGATTCAAAGGAGGCATGCAGCCACGTAGGCATGTAGCCATACCTTGTGAAAATCCAGTCCTCTAAGGGCCCATTCACACGACCGTATGTTTCTTTCCGCATACGTTCCGCATTTTTGCGGATCAGATGCAGACCTGTTCATTCCTATTGGACTATGAAATCCATGGATAGCGCACCGTCTGATATCCGCTTCCGTATGTCCGCATAAGGCTACATTCACACGACCGTGTGTAATCCTTTTCCATTTTGCGGTTCGCAAATAACGCAGCCGTGTGTCTGTAATTTAGTTTCTGTTGTGTTTACGCATCCGTTCCGTGTGTCCGCATTTGGCAATAGTGATATCAGAATATTTTGCACCAAGTTCAGGGAGCAGGGACTTCAATTACACGGAAATGGATCCGCAAAAAAAAGGATGACATACGCAATTTGCGAATCCATTGACTTGAAAGAGGCTGCGGAGCGATCTGGCTCTGATTGCACAGCGTGCAAACCACTCGCATCTTGTCGTCAGCACATTGTCTGAAGAACTGCCATGCCAGGGAACTCCTTAGAGCTGGCTTTGGTGTGCTCGGTCCCTTGGTGTGGTGGGCAGTAGCAGATGTACTGGCTAGGGGATGGCCACTCTGCTTTTGCACCCTGCTCCCTCTTTTGCTGTGTGACTGGCGCTGTGTGACCACCAATCTGCATACATTACTCTCATGACCTTGATTCCATGTGGGGTCTAGGACCTCACCGTCCTCCACATCATCTTCCACCCAGTCTTCACCCCTGCCCTTCTTGCCGGTCTGCACACTGCAGAAAGCCACAACAGTTGGCACCTGTATTTTTTCATCATCAGAGACATGCTGCGGTGGTCCTCCCATGTCCAGATCCTGAAACATAAGTGGTTGGGCATCAGTGCACTCAATCTCTTCCACTTCTGGGGCAGGGCTAGGTGGATGGCCCTGGGAAACCCTGCCAGCAGAGTCATCAAAAAGCAGAAGAGACTGCTGCATGACTTGGGCCTCAGACTGCTTGGCTGATTTGCAAGGGGGTGAGATGAAAGACTGATGTCCGGGGGCTGCAGGTGCCAACTCTGAGCTTTTAGCAAGGGACTGGGTGGGAGACAATGTGAAAGAACTGGAGGCACTGTCAGCCACCCAATCTACTATCGCCTGTACTTGTTCTGGCCTTACCATTCGTACACCGGTATTCGGGCCTCCAAAATAATGCTGAAGTTTTTGTCGCCTACGTGCACCTGAGGAAGGTGTTTTTATTTGGGCGTGTAGCTGGCACAGATCAACCATGTTCTCTCCCTGCAACAGGAGCTCCACCTACACCACCAGCACCACGACCTGGGCCACGTCCCTTATTTGATGCTCTCCTCATTCTTTGAGGTCACCCACCGAACTAACAGACAGATAACCTATATTATTTTCCTGTCACGTATGCAGTGCAGGTGTACCTCACACAAAAAATGGGAATATGTCACCCACCGAACTAACAGACAGATTAACTATTATATTTCTGTGTCAGGGGTACAAAGATGGTGCACTGCACCCACAAAAGATCGCTATAGGTCACCCACAGAATTAACTGCCAGATTTAGTATTATATTTCTGTGTCAGGGGTGTAAAGCTGGTGTATTGCACCCACAAAAAAATCTTTATACTGTAAGTCACCCACAAAACAAATAGCCAGATTCCTAACTCCCTCAGTTCAGCTGCCTGCTTCCTGTCCCTGCAATACTCAGAACTGATGGGTGGTGCTACACTTGATCCAGCTTTTATAGAGGCTGGGTCACATGATGCACCGGCCAATCACAGCCATGCCATTAGAAGGCATGGCTATGATGGCTTCTAAGTGCCTACAGCTTAAAAGCTTGTTGATTGGCTGCTCTGCAGCCTTTCAACAAGCTTTATTAAATGCCCAAACTCGAACCCGAACTTTTTCGGCAAAGTTCGGGTTCGGGTCTGGGTACCCGAACTCGCAAAGTTCCGTACGGTTCCGTGCGGTTTCGTTCGTTCAACACTACTTCTGACATGCCAGTTTTATTAACTACTTGCATTCCCCTTATAATAAAAATGTTGTGACATATATTCTTATGACTCTGTGTTGTACCATTCCTCTATTATTCCTGCTAGAAATTATGAATGAATTGCTAGCACTTTGCAATGAAGGTTCAGCTGGGTGTTACCAGCTGGGGGAGTGTCGCTACACAGTCTCACATTTTTCAATCAGTGCTGCCAGTGTCAGACTGTGCAGGGACACCCCCCCCCAACTGGTAACACTCATCTGGACCTTCGTTGCAAACTGATAATAATTCATTCATAACTTTTAGTAGGAATAATAACGGAATGGCTCAACACAGAGTCATAAGAATAGATGCTCCAGAATTATTATTACGTGAAAATGCAGTAGTTGCTAAACTAGAATTGTCAAGAGAGGTAACAGGTTCTCTTTAAATGGATGCTGTTGAGACAATTAAAGGAAACGTTTTGATTGATGGGAATCTGACTGCTGGGTCCCCCTTGGATTGTTAGAATGTGGGAACTTACAGTAGTCTCCTGAAACTTCCCCACCCATATGAACATGGTTATGAGGCGTTTGTATAGAGCAGTGACTTTGGCATTGCCCTTCTTCTATAATATGAGACAGTGAAGTGTTGTCTTCTTGTCTTTTTATATTATGTTAATCCTTTCTAAGTCATCTCAATCTTGGACACAAGTAACAGATTCTGGGTGACTCACTTCATACATATCTGTCCATGGGCAGCGCGGTGGCTCAGTGGTTAGCACCGGTGCCATGCAGCGCTGGGATCCTGGGTGCGAATCCGACCAAGGACAACATCTGCATTGAGTTTGTATGTTCTCCCTGTGTTTGTGTGGGTTCCTCCGGGTACTCCGGTTTCCTCCCAAAGATATACTGATAGGGAACTTACTGTAGATTGTGAGCCCCATTGGGGACAGTGTGATGCTAAGGTCTGTACAGTGCTGTGGAATATGTCAGCACTACCGTATGTAAGTGATTATTATAATAATAATTTGCAAAGTGGGGGAAAAATCCACTATAAGAAAATTGCCATTCTACCCAAAGTCCTATGTGGCACTGCTGCTCTAAAGTCCTCTGAATCGTAATTGTCCCTTTATTTGCCAGGTGGTGCCACCTACTCAGCTGGTACAATATGCAGGAGTCCAGCTCGGTTTGTCATAGGAGCACGGGTGCTGACCAGGATGTCTCTGCTCCGAAAAGGGGCCAAATATAAGCACCGGGCAGAGCATAGCACAAGCTGCATGGTGTGCTTGGATTCCCTCACTGGGGTGAAGCAGAGTTCTCCTGCAGCAGGGAAAGGGTGCCTCCTCCGGCCATAAGAGAGCAGGCACAGAGAATGTGAGAGCACAAACAAAGTAGCTCACTTGCACCAGAACAAATATGCATTATATGTTGAGGATGGGGGTGCCATAGAAGGACCAACTCCAATAGGAGTATAGGCTGGAAACTAGGTCTAAAGTGCATAGCTATAGCCTTTGCAGCCATAGCATTTGCTCTAGGGCCCCAATAGGTTGGAGGAACCCAATCAGGTGCAAGAATGGTGGATTTTTGCTATAATGTGGATTTTCTGATATATGGCGCTGTTATACATATCTTTAATTATTGCTACTTTTGCTGATGTTTTAATTTTCTTACAGTAGGTGGTGGGGGCCCCATCTTATTTTGCTATGGGGCCCTATGAATTGCTAGGCCTGAGTAGTGGTCTCTGACTGGGGATGCGAATCAGTGGTCACTGAAGGCCACATGTACAGTACTGTAAATAAAGGTTCACAGTGAAAGAGCAGACCGTGATGATAAATGGTTTCTGGAGCTGCAACGTGACAGCCATCCCCTCAACCCATCAACTGTAGTGATAACTGGTATGACCGTTGGCCAGTTGAGAAGCTAGGCCTCCGTCAGATGAGGCAGTAGGGTTAGAAGAACTAGTGTAGATGAAAAGTAGCTCACTTGCACCAGAACACATATACATTATACGTATGTGGAGGATGGGGGCGCCAGAGAAGGACTAAACCCAAACCCATGTTTCAGACCTTGTGACCTAGGTCAGTATGACAGCTGCAGGAGATATGATTCCAGTCTACACAAACCTATTGGTTACATACAATATTGTGGCATAGAGTTTGGAAGTTACACGCAAAGATACACAGTCCTGATAGCAATGGAACGGTTTCTATTTGTGGTTAGCTACTTAACTCCACTGGTGGACAGACTCTTTCTGCACTCACAGTGTGCTCACAACAGGCTTAAAGGGGTTGTCTCGCCTCTGCTGTGAAGAGAAACATACTTACCTGAACCTGCTCATCCAATTCTGCCCACTGTCCCCACCGTGTCCATCTTTGCAGCTTGTTTACTTCCTTCCCAGCATGGGCATGGTCCTATTGTCTGCTGCAGCCAACCACTGGCTTCAGTGGACCATATGACCATGCTCATCCCGGGACCGAAGCAGTGGGGAGCAGGTCCCTCATGATACACAACCCACCTGTCGCAATTCTACAGCATCTGCATGTGTGACCCCTGACCTCAGTCAAGCTGGATGCCTGCCTACTGGTACAGGATACTGAAGACTCTAATACAGTGCTTACAAGTACATCTGTGGTCCACTTTACATCGAATGCCCCTGTCTAGCATAACACAGCAGATACATGACATAACAAAGCCAGGGGCAGACATCCCAGTGCCAGCAGAGGCGTTTATTTTTTTTATCTTATCATATTTTTAATTCCCTACCTCTGCTAACAGGGTAACCTGGGCACCTTGGTGTGGAGGTCAGGAGGGGGCGGAGTTTGGGGAGGCTGGTTAGCACTTACTGCTAATCTGCTGCCTGTTTGTGTCTACACTCCATAGCTGAAGGACCTTCGATGACAACATAGTCATGTGATCTTTTCAGCAGTGGAAGTGGAGGTAGGACCTGTGATGAGGTCACCGTCATGTGACCAGTGCAGAAAGAGGCAGCGCTCAGCAGTGGAGACCTGTGATGCCATGGAATGAATGAAAGTGCCAGAGAAATGCTGGGAGATGTGGTTCTCCCCATTATACCTCCTCCCTGCTTAGTGGGAGGGAAATATGTTATTTAACTGGGACTGTATGTTAGAGGGGCTGAAGGGAGGGGAGGGGTGTCAGTTACATAGGACTGTATGTTATAGAAGACTGTAAGAAAGATATGTTTTTTACATGGGACTGTATGTTATAGAAGATTGGAGAGAGATGACTGTTGTTATTTACATATTTTAGAAGACTGGAGGGTAAGGAGTGATGTTATTTATATGGGACTATGTGTTGGAGGGGGGGGGGGTGAAAAAGGGGATTTAAGTTATTTACATGGGACTGTATGTTATAGAGAACTGTAAGGAAGAGAAGGGACTGGAGGGAGAGGACTGGTGTTGATTACATGTGACTGCATGGTATAGAAGACTGTAGGGCTACTTTCACACTTGCGGCAGATTGATCCAGCAAGCCGGATACGGCAAAACGTATGCCAACTGATAGCATTAGTAAGACTGATCAGGATCCTGATCAGTCTTAAAAATGCCTGATCAGTCAAAAAAAATGCATTGAAGTGCCGGATCCGTCTTTCCGGTATCATCCGGCAAAACGGATCCTGGCATTAATTTTTTTCACCTTCTTTTTGAGTCTGCGCATGCGCAGACCGGAAGGACGGATACAGCATTCCGGTATCTTGAATGCCGGATCCGGCACTAATGCATTCCTACGGGAAAAAAATACCGGCATTCAGGCAACTCTTCAGTTTTTTTCCGCCGGAGATAAAACTGTAGCATGCTGCGGTTTTCTCTTTTGCCTGATCAGTCAAAATGACTGAACTGAAGACATCCTTATGGATCCTGAACAGATTACTCTCCATTCAGAATGCATGGGGATATAACTGATCAGTTCTTTTCCGGCATTGAGCCATTTTGACGGAACTCAGTGCCGGAAAAGAAAAATGCTAGTGTGAAAGTACCATAAGGTAGGGTACTTTCACACTAGCGTTTTTCTTTTCCGGCATAGAGTTCTGTCCTAGGGGCTCTATACCGGAAAAGTACTGATCAGTTTTATCCCCATGCATTCTGAATGGAGAGCATTCCATTCAGGATGCATCAGGATGTCCCCAGTTCAGTCGTTTTGACTGATCAGGACAGAAATAAAAGCGCAGCATGCTACAGTTTTATCTCCAGCCCAAAAAACTGAACACTTGCCTGAATGCCGGCATTTTTTTCCATAGGAATGTATTAGTGCCGGATACGGCATTCAAAATACCGGAATGCCGTATCCGTCGCATAGACCGAAAAAAAGGTGACAAAAATTAATGCCAGATCCGTTTTTCCGGGTGACACCGGAAAGACTGATCCAGCATTTCAATGCATTTTTCAGACTGATCAGGCATTTTTCAGAATGATCAGGATCCTGATAATTCTTACAAATGCCATCAGTTGGCACGCGTTTTGCCGGGATCCGGCAGGCAGTTCCGGCGACGGCCGCAAGTGTGAATGTAGCCGAAGATAGGTTATTTACATGGGACTGTATTATATAGAAGACTGGTGGGACAGGACTAGTGTTATTTACAAGGGACTGCATGGTATAGAAGACAGGAGGGAGAGGATGGGCATTATAATTTATGGGGGCACTACAGAGATGATTATAACTCTGGGGGGTACAGCAGGAGGTATTATAATTACAGGGGACACTGCAGGGAACATTATAAATACTGTGGGCAGTGGTGGAGGGCATTACTACTACTGAGGGTTCTATAGAAGTGCCTTATAGATTATAAGAGGTGCCCTATAGGGAGGCCTTATTAGTACTGAGGGCACTGTAGGGAGCCTTATTACCACTGGGGATACTATTCGGTGGTGGCTTCTGCCTGGCAGTGAGCCTGGTGATGTCACTGGCACTAATGGACATGCTTTAGCGCTGCCTTAGCCTATAAAATGGCTAGGGCAGTGCTAAAGCCACCCATCAGTGTCGGTCTGTGTTTGGCCCATGTTCATGTATGCCTGCATTATTGAGAAAAAAAAAATAATATTTGAATATATGCAAATGATCCTCTAGGAGCAACGGGGGCGTTACCATTACACCTAGAGGCTCTGCTGTCTCTGCAACTGCCGCTTCCTTTCTACTTTAACAGGGCCTGGCAGTGAAAATGTCATCCCACCGGGCCATGTTAAAGTGCAGAGGGCGCGGCAGTTACAGCGAGAGCGGAGCCTCTAGGAGTATTGGGAACCCCCCCCGTCTGTATATAATAAAACATCAATTTTCTCAGCAATGCGGGCACATAAGAACATGGGACCAACACAGATGTCTTCAGCTGCCAAGCACACACGTAGCAGGTCAGTCCTTTAATTGTCCAAGTGTATGAGGGAGTCCTGAGGGATAGCTGGAGGACTAGGGAACATTTTACGATCAGCTATGGACTTCATTGGGGGGGGGGGGGGGGGGGGGGAGAAAGCTGGCACTAAAGTGCCTAGGGCAGTATCAAATCTAAATATGTACCTGGCTCCCTAGCAGCAGCAGGATGTAGTGTCACACATCCTAAGGAGATTATCTAGGTAACCTTCTGTTCTTGACCTTTTAACTGTTGTACAGGGATCTGGACTCCACTGCAAGGGATCCACAAGGCCACTACCTCTCGTAGTAGTATCTGTTCAAGTGACTTCTGGCCCATGGAGACACTGGTGTGGAACACCAATTGATCAGGAAAACCGTAGTTAGTGACAGGCTGAGGTCGGGGCAGGCAGAGTATGGACAATCGGGTAAACAGTTCGAGGTCAGGGTAGCCAGTACAGGGTCAATATGACAAACAGACAGTGAAGGGATAATTCCAAAGAAAGACGGAGTTCGGTCCACCTGCAGTCCAACAAGATAACAGCACTCTTTTGCAGGACACTTGAGAACTATTGCTAAGGCACCTTACCACAGTTGAAGGTGTCTAAATTCCATTAAGTGGACATCCATTGGCTGGGGAAGATTAGGGTGTGTGCTCAGACCCTTTAAGAGCTGGAGAAAACACACGCACAAGCCCAATAGGTAGAGAGAAGGTAGATCAGGCCACAACCTTCAAGGAGTGAGCAACACTACACTGTCCTGGTATCTACATTCACTGGGAAGAAGACGCAGGCTGGCAACGGGCATGTGCAGAGATAGAGGCTGGTGAGAGTTGTGATGGCCATACCCACTAAGAGGAGTGAGACAGCATCGGCACAGACTGCTGCCATAATAACGCATCTATGTATTCACTCCTTGCAGACCAAAATTGTGTCTCATTTTTCTGTCTGGTCTGCATGATAAGGTTTGATCAGAACAGGGTTCTCAAACAGTTCTGATCCGAGGGCCACATTGTCATATTGAACTAGTTCCAAGGGCCACAATAGAACTTAAATGAGCATCATCATCTGAGACATTTATGGCATATAAAAATATGTGCCATAAGTTTCTGAAAGGTTCCACTTCTAGGACTCCCACCAAACAGAAGTATAGGGTCCCCTTGTCTATTCAGCATTTGTCTGTCTCCAACATATGATAGATCTCCATCATAGATGTTTTGGTCAAAGCCTAGCGTTTCACAACTATCATAAACTACAATAGAGAGAACTGGATCCATAGATGGCCACTTCCAACACATCTTCTCCTTTTCTGGGGTGCCAAACAGGAGCAGGAAATAGGGATCCCATTCATCTGACATATGGGCAACCCAGAGATATCTACGTAGAGGAACAATACTACTTGCCAATTCCACCTCCAGAGCATGTGGCACTCCTCATCTCTCTGTGATGGAAAATACACGTGGGCAGCCACACTCAGAGAAGAATTGCTATGTCCAAATGGCTGGGGGCTGCACAGAATGGTATCATGGGCTGCATTTGGCCCCTGCAGGATGTACACCGCTGCTTTATAGGATTAGCTATAGGCCCCGCATGGATAACAGTTCCCATTAGGTATTGGTGCCTCAGTGGGGCCAAAAGCTCATCTGCTACATGAAAAGATGCAAAAAATTTAAATGATACAAGGTAATTTTGGGCCCTGGTACACATTTGCCATTTGCATTAAGGCCCAGGAACTTCAAGTTTCAGTTCTGGCTATGTTCACGCCACATTTGTGATGTACATTTTCTGTACATGCTGGAAATGCTCATGGTATATATACTGAAAATATCCATAGCTTGTAATGGGAACCTTGGTATATACCAAAAGAGTGTCCTGGGTCGACATACCTTTTTGCTTGTTGAATGAAAAAGCGTAGTCACCTTTTCCATGCTACTGGTAACTAAATAAAAGAGAAGAAATACTTCCACGAGAAATACAAATGCAAACAAAAAGAGAACAACATTATTTGGATAATATCACAAAAAAAGTCATAGTAAGTGTAAAGTGTAAAAGGGGCATTCCAGTAAAAACAAGTTATTCCTTTTTGAGTGGTAATTGTTATATCAGGGTCCAACGGCTGGGACTGCCACCTGCCATCACGAGAATTGGGTCATGTGTCCCTCTATATGAATGAAGTGGCGGCCCAACATGCGTGCTGCCATTTTGAAAATCTCCAATAGTACAGCCCCCGGCAATTTGTGGCAGTCCCATAGTGTTTGAATGCAATGGCAGTGCTAATGCTAAACAGTCACTCATACAAATGGTAGACATAAGATCCCACTCTCGTGATTGATGGGGGTCCCAGCAGTCAGATCCGCATGATCTAACAATTTATTCATTGCAATGTAAAGTATATTGGCAACCATTGACAATAACAGAGGATAATTATAATGTCATTGGTTACAGTTAGTGTTGATCCAGCACCAAAGTGCTCGGGTGCTCAAGTAGAACACCTCGGGATGCTCGGGTGCTCTACCGAGCACCTGAGCACAATGGAAGTCAATGGGAGAACCCGAGCATTAAACCAGGCACCCCCTGTTCTGAAGAGGGGAGGGTGTCTGGTTCATAGGAAAAGGTCAGAAATTGATGGAAACACCACTGAAATGGTTCGGGAACAGCATGGGGTGGATGTCTGGATGCATCTTAGACTCCCAGGTCGCTGCTGGGAACGATGTTGTCCGAGTAGTACCCCACTTTTACAGACTGATAATAATACGCACCAAACGAAGATGAAAATCGATTTTAGAGGTAAAATTGTCAGGAAACATTCTTTCCTGTATATTTACTTGCATATAAAGTGCAAGTGCTGCCAAACATTACAAGGAAGAGGCACTCCGATACAACCTGTATATCACATATAGAAGGGCCTCATTTACATTGTGGTACAATTGTTCAGGTAGTGGGACTCCTACACTCATAAAGCCAAGTGAAAGGGCTGCCAAAAATTACAAGGAACCGGCACTTCAATAAACCCTTTATTACACACCCTTGGAGGGCATCATACACCCTTGAAATAATATGATTGATGGCCTGCTGGTAACCCTCAAAAACATTAGGAGCAAGGGCCTGCTGGTGACCCTCTAAAACATTAGGGCGAGGCCCTGCTGCTGATCCTATCATCTAAAACATTAGAAGTGAGGGTCTGATGCTGAGCTCACCATCTAAAACATTAGGGGTGAGGGTCTGCTGCTGAGCTGACCATCTAAAACATTAGGGATGAGGGTCTGCTGCTGAGCTGACTCTCTAAAACATTAGGGACGAGTGCCTGCTGCTGATCTGACCATCTAAAACATTATGGGCGAGGGCCTGCTGCTGAGCTCACCATCTAAAACATTAGGGGCGAGGGCCTGCTGCTGACCTGACCCTCTAAAACATTAGAGGCGAGGGCCTGCTGCTGATCTGACCATAGAAAAAATTATGGACGAGGGCCTGCTGCTGAGCTGACCATCTAAAACCTTATAAGCGAGGGCCTGCTGCCGAGCTGACCATCTAAAACATTATGGGCGAGGGCCTACTGCTGAGCTGACCATTTAAAACATTAGAGGCGAGGGCCTGCTGCTGATCTGAGCATAGAAAAAATTATGGGCGAGGGCCTGCTGCTGAGCTGACCATCTAAAACATTTTGGGCGAGGGCCTGCTGCCAAGCTGACCATCTAAAACATTATGAGTGAGGGCCTGCTGCCGAGCTGACGATCTAAAACATTATGGGCGAAGGCCTGCTGTAGTGTACGGGGACTGTAATACCCGTCACTACCAAAGTGTCACTTGGTGTGCTGTCGTCCCTCCTTAGTTATGGAGAAGTTGGTATATGTCAGTTTTATAAAATGTCATGTAATGCAATGCTATGTGTTTCCCTGTTACTATGACACTTGCATGTACAGGCCTGCTAGGGGTGTCATTTCCAGCTTCTAGTCACTAAAGGGAGCTAGAGAGCCATAGTTTATATAAGGCCCAGTCAGGGAAGTAGAAGGGAGACGGAGTCTAGTGTCTGTAAGCTACAGTTGGAGATTAGACAATGTCAGAGACAAGTCCAGGCCTGAAGCCTGCTGTCCAGGAGAAGATTCCCTCCTGAATTCCCATATGCAGAAACAGGAATATCTTAGCTAAAGAGCCTGAGGAAGCAGCTGAGAGAGACAGAGGCAAAGTGCAGAGAAGCAAGAGGTACTAAAAATAACAGAGGAGGTACTTTTATAAAGCTACAGCCAAGGATATAAAGCCAGAACTAGGTTATTGGGCCTTGGTGAAGAATTGCTATATTCCAGGATCAGACAGAAATAGAGTGCAAGCTCCTGTACTGCAAGTCCTGTGTTCAACACTCTGTAATCACCTTGCTAAATCTGTAATTGCCTGCATCAACCGTATTGCAAAATCGACTGTATGCCAAGGAACTGCGATTCCAATATTGTCTCTGCATGAAAACTACTAAAGTTGGAGTTCTGTTTTAATACCACGTGTTCCTCAATTTATTCCTGCTATCCGCAAACGGCGTGCCACCGTTTAATTGGCACTGGCGTCACGAACAATTTCTATCATCACCTGCCTATGCAGAGAGTCAGCCGTCT
Organism: Bufo bufo; assembly: GCF_905171765.1. Classification (NCBI taxonomy): domain Eukaryota; kingdom Metazoa; phylum Chordata; class Amphibia; order Anura; family Bufonidae; genus Bufo; species Bufo bufo. The sequence goes on from NC_053396.1 coordinate 175,183,173, forward strand.
CAGGTTAGTGTCATTGCACTACTACACCCAGAAACTCTATTACACACAACTTGAGTACGCTGCACCTCTCTTTTGGCGTCACGAACAGGATACGCACGCTTTCTAGTGCAAGAAGCGTGAACTTTGTGCCTTATACAGTTGCCCTGTGGCCAAAGTGACAAATTGCCTGTTTATTGAAAGTGGACTTTGTGGACTGAAAATCATACCCAAAGTGTACCCAAAACTTCTAAAAAGCGCTGTGCAGTGTTGCGCTACCCAGAGAAAGAAAATCGCCGCATTGGAGTGTGGTTTTGTGGACTTTTAACAATCCTGCTTGCTGTCAGTGAATAGACAGCGTTTATACCCAAAGATGGCTGCTGGGCTTGCTGAATTTACTGCTGCGTCATCTTCATCCCGAAAAGGCGGGAAAAATTGGCGCCTTTCTGAGAAAATAGCGGGAAGGAGTTCAAGGTCAGGCGCCACTGCTTATCTGGACATTTGCATGTCTGCCAGCATGGACACCGCCTTCCATATACTGGAATACCTGGGGGGCGGCCTCCCAGTGCAATGGGAGGAGCTGGCTGCTTTAATTGATGTGACCCTATCGCTCTCCTCAGAAGGATCGAGCATGTTGAAAAGTGAACAGAGCGTTGCTGCAATGTCCGCACCTGAAATTGCAAAGATGTCTAATGTTGGTGTAGAGCCAGAGGAGGCTCCACCGGCCTACTCTCCGGGACCGGAGCAACCCGCCTGCCGCCCAAGGGAGAAAGAACCCGAGCCCTGCTATGGCTCGTGGAGGGACTTTTTCCAACCATCTTTCAAATGGTCCTCCCTGATGGCGGAGATCCGAGAGGCCGCTATAAAGCGGAATACAAAGACCAAAATCATCTATGAGGAACTAACTAAGACAATACATGAGAAGCATACGCACACCCAACCCCGCCTGGAAAGGAGAAAGGGAGTGGTGCTGTCATTTGACAAATCCCGTGGCTACGGGTTTATCCAGGACTATCTAACTGGCAGAGACCTCTATGTGAATCTAAGGTCTGTCAAAAGAGACTACCTCCCTTCGTACCAGCACAGCCTCCGCGAGGGAGAGGAAGTGGAGTACACCCCTGCCGAGAGCCTGCGAGGCCCTTATGCGACTGCTGTGACCCGTCCCAAGCGAGCACCTGAGGACTGGGAGGCAGAAGAAGGAGAAGACTACTCTGGCTGCGAGCGGGAACCTGAACGCTCTCCAGAGCCGGCCCATCACGCCTTCCAGGAGCGGAGCTCCTTCATTGGGCCTAATGTCTTCTGGCAGCCAACCGTGTTGAGGAAATGGGTGAGCCCCTATCCTTCCCCCGAGCTGCCTCGTCGGGAGAGGACCATATCAGAGCTGGAACAGTTAAAAGGACTTAGTGCTACCTTTAAGAACATCCGGATGGGTCGGAGACCAGACGCATCGCCCGAACCTGCAGAGGCCGAGTCCGCACCATCGGTGACTGTACCTGCGCCGGCGGCGCCAGCAGAGGACAGCGACTCCGACACAGAGAGCATCGGTGAGCAGATCGTCCGGCTGGAGGAGAAGTTGCGGGAGTTGCGCAAGAGATACACCGCCAGGATCCAGACACCGCCGAGGAAGGATGAGGTAAGGGTGCCTGTCACCACCCGTGGACCGCCTTCTGTTGCCACCGCTCCGTCAGTGCCCCAGACCGGACCCGCGATTGCCGTAAACTGCTGCACCCAGAGCACCGGACCTCTTGCTGCGGCGGTGCCAAGCACGTTACACCCTGCAGTGATCATGTCAGGACCGGCAAGGTCCACCAGAGGGTTCACCCCTAGGCCAATGGGGCCAATACCTATTAGGGGCCCCTTTACTCTACAGCTGCCCCCTGACACTGTTATGTGGGCACACCCTCCTGTAGAGGACTACTACAGGCCGTACTTGCCAGCAGAGCCAAGTGGTTATGATATGCCACTGTGAATCAGCCTGCTAGGCCTTTGATTTATTTCACTGCAGAAGTTTGATGTTAACCCTTCCAGGACAGGAGTCCTATGTTTCTGGTCCTTTGTTGCGGCTGCCAGTTTGTCCACGGCTCAGTGGTAGGTGTTGACCACTGAAATCACAAAGTCAGCAAGGCCACGTTTGTTTCCAGGACCTCCTGCCTGCTTTTGCTACCCCACGCCAAGTTGTGCCTGTTCCTTTAGTTGCACCTTTTACCCTTCACCCCCTTTTCAGGTTGATCAGGGGTCTTACAGCACTTGCCTTTGCTGTCCTTTTATTGTGCAACTTCATACTAAGGAACCGTGCCCGGAGACAGACTCAAAAGTACCTGAGCCTCTGAGATTCTTACTCTTTTAAAAGTATTGTGCCCAGAGATGGACTCCACCGCATGAGAGCCTCTGTGATTTAATAAGAAATAACCTGGGTACGGACTCATGTTTGTTCTTTGAGCCTCCAAGAACTTTTATACTGTTTTATCCATTTTGCTGTTCTATCATGGACTTATTCATTGTCATGGACTATCCTGGTTATAATGTTACGCTGTGCCAGGTCAGCGCCCCCGTTCCATTCATTATCCTGAGAGAAGAGAACGACGCCCCTTGTCACTACCCTTCACCTTTGCCAATTGGACCTGATGTAAATGTAAATGCAGATGAACTACATGTATGTATGCCTGCATGTCTCTATTTTCTATTTCAGGTAGAGATTCCAGTTGGGCGACCCATGATGGAGTACGAGGTCGTACTCAACTTAAAGCAGTGGGGTATGTAGTGTACGGGGACTGTAATACCCGTCACTACCAAAGTGTCACTTGGTGTGCTGTCGTCCCTCCTTAGTTATGGAGAAGTTGGTATATGTCAGTTTTATAAAATGTCATGTAATGCAATGCTATGTGTTTCCCTGTTACTATGACACTTGCATGTACAGGCCTGCTAGGGGTGTCATTCCAGCTTCTAGTCACTAGAGGGAGCTAGGGAGCCCTAGTCTATATAAGGCCCAGTCAGGGAAGGGAAAGGGAGACGGAGTCTAGTGTCTGTAAGCTACAGTTGGAGATTAGACAATGTCAGAGACAAGTCCAGGCCTGAAGCCTGCTGTCCAGGAGAAGATTCCCTCCTGAATTCCCATATGCAGAAACAGGAATATCTTAGCTAAAGAGCCTGAGGAAGCAGCTGAGAGAGACAGAGGCAAAGTGCAGAGAAGCAAGAGGTACTAAAAATAACAGAGGAGGTACTTTTATAAAGCTACAGCCAAGGATATAAAGCCAGAACTAGGTTATTGGGCCTTGGTGAAGAATTGCTATATTCCAGGATCAGACAGAAATAGAGTGCAAGCTCCTGTACTGCAAGTCCTGTGTTCAACACTCTGTAATCACCTTGCTAAATCTGTAATTGCCTGCATCAACCGTATTGCAAAATCGACTGTATGCCAAGGAACTGCGATTCCAATATTGTCTCTGCATGAAAACTACTAAAGTTGGAGTTCTGTTTTAATACCACGTGTTCCTCAATTTATTCCTGCTATCCGCAAACGGCGTGCCACCGTTTAATTGGCACTGGCGTCATGAACAATTTCTATCATCACCTGCCTATGCAGAGAGTCAGCCGTCTCAGGTTAGTGTCATTGCACTACTACACCCAGAAACTCTATTACACACAACTTGAGTACGCTGCACCTGCTGCTGAGCTGACCATCTAAAACATTAGGGGCGAGGGCCTGCTGCTGAGCTGACCATCTAAAACATTAGGGGTGAGGGTCTGCTGCGGAGCAGACTCTCTAAAACATTAGGGGCGAGTGTCTCCTGCTGATCTGACCATGGCAAAAAGTATGATTGAGGGCCTGCTGCTGAGTTGACCATCGAAAAAATTATGGTTGAGGGTCTGCTGGTGAGCTGACTCTCTAAAATATTAGGGTCGAGGGCCTGCTGCTGATCTGACCATGAAAAAAATGATGGGCGAGGGCCTGCTGCTGAGCTGACCATCGAAAAAATTATGGTTGAGTGCCTGCTGCTGAGCTGACACTCTAAAACATTAGGAGTGAGGGCAGCCTAATAAGCATGTTGATATGATGGAGGAGGAGTACGAGAAAAGGAAGATTGAACCATATAACCTTTTTTGTGGTGGAAGGGGTGCATGGGAATACAATGTATTCAATACACCATAAAAGCCATATTTAAAGTGCCTTTATGTTCAGCCGCTTTCCTCTGGTGAAGTAGAGAAGTCAGGGGCAATCCACGCCTTGTTCATTTTGATAAGAGTCAACCTGTCAGAATTTCCAGTTCACAGGATGCTCTTATCAGTTATTATCCCCCCAGCAGCACTAAATACCCGCTCTGACAAAACGCTGGCAGCAGGGCATGCCAGCACCTGCAAGGTGTAGAGCGGCAGTTCGTGCCACGTGTCCAGCTTGGATACCCAATAGTTGTAAGGCACAGAGGGATCATTGAGGACACTGACAGGGTCTGCTACGAACTCCTTCACCATCTTCCAAACCGGCGGCAGCTGTAGATGACTTTCTGAAATGGGCACACACGCGGTGCACCTTCACCTGTAGCTCAGGCAAATTGGGGTAGGTTTTGAGAAACCGCTGAACCACTAAGTTGAACACGTGGGCTAGGCATGGTAGGTGTGTGAGCTTGCGAGCTTCAAAACTGCCACCAAGTTATGGCCATTATCAGACACAATCATGTTCCTCCTGTTCTGGGTTGGGTGGCGAAAGCCACAGCTCAGTCTGGTCCCTTATACCCTGCCACAGCTCTGCGGTGGTGTGCTGTTTGTCACCTAAGCAAATTAGTTTCAGCACGGCCTGTTGCCGCTTCCCCACTGCAGTGCTACACTGCTTCCAGCTATTGACTGATGGCTGACTGGTGCTGCAAGATGAGAATTCAGAGGTGGAAGTGGAGGAGGAGGTGGAGGAGTAGAAGGGTGGTTGCAGCCACTTTGTTAGCACCTGTGCCATCCCAGGGTACGACTCGCTCCCGGCCTCCACAACACTCACCCAGTGTGCCATCAGGGAAATCTAGCATCCCTGGCCAAAAGAACTTGTCCATGTGTCAGTCGTTAAGTGGACCTTTCCAATAACTGCGTTTGTCAGGGCACGGGTGATGTTACGGGACACATGCTGGTATAAGGTGGTGACGTCACACCCTGGAAAAATAGTGGCAGCTGGGGACTGAGTAAGCCTCAGTGTCCACAAGCCTTAAATGGCAACATTTCCAGGACCAGCAATTTGGAAAGGTGCGCATTTAGTACTATGGCCTGTGGGTGGGTGGCTGGGTATTTGCGCTTTCGTTCAAAGGCCTGGGGTATGGACATCTGTATGCTGCGCTGGGACACAGAAGTGGATGTGCTAGCAGATGGTGCTTGCGAAGGTCCAGGTGCAGGGCGGGAGGCATCCGGGCCTGCGTCTTGGACAGGGGATTGGCCAGCACATAACACAGGGGAAGAGGAGGTAGTGGTGTGACCCGCAAACACTGATTGTGGACCCAGGCATTCAGCCCACCTATTAGGGTGCTTTGATGCCATGTGGCGGATCATTCTGGTGGTGGTGAGGTTGCTAGTGTTCACGCCCCTGCTCATTTTGGTAAAGCACAGGTTGCAAATGACAATTCTTTTATCGTCCGCACTTTCCTCAAAAAAGCGCCAGACTGCGGAACACCTACCCCTTGGCAAGGGAGATTGCTACAAGGGGGTGCTCCGGGTAACAGTTTCGAGCCTGTTTGGTGTGGCCCGCCTTCTCCCTTTTGCCACCCCACTGCCTCTTCCAGCCTGTTTCGGTGCTGCAGATCCCTTCCCCTCTGTACTGCTGTCCTTGCTCGGCTTGCCACCTTCCAAGGTTGGGTCAGTGATTTCATCGTCCACCACCTCCTCTTCCACTTTCTCACTCTGGTCATCCTCTTGACTTGTTGACCTAACAACCTCACTTATTGACAACTCTGTCTCATCCTCATCATCAACCTCTTGAGACACTAATTGCCGTTGACTTATTGGCAACTGTGTCTGATCATCATCATACACCTCGTGAAACACTAATTGCCGTTCCCCACTGTCATCTTCTTGTAACTGTGGATGCTCAAGAGTTTGGGCATCAGTGCACACGATCTCCTAATGTCCCTCTTCAGGCGGGCTTGGCGAGAGGCCCAAATCAAGGAATGGCGATGAAAAGAGCTCCTCGGAATATCCGAGTGTGGGATCACTTGTTTGGCAAGACTCTCCATGGTGGGAGGAAGGAGGATCAGGGTGAGGATTCTGTTGACCAGACTCTTGGCTACTGAGACTGGACTTTGTGGAAGACAAGGGTGGTGCTTAACCGACTGGAAGCATTATCTGCTAGTCTGACTTCGAGAGTGGTGTCTTGCGCCGCCCTGCAAATTGGGACATGAAGCTAGGTATCGTGGATGAGTGTGTTTCTTGTGCTCTGGCAGAAGGCACAGTTTAACGCACCCAGGGCCATGGCCTCTGCGTGAACCATCAGCAGCAGGCCACTTCCCCGTCCCTTACTGCTCGCCTTCTGCATATTAAATGGTATATATGCTTGCAAGTATGTCACACGTACAGTAGTGCAGGTTTTGTAAGTGTCTGCGCAACTAAATTAAACTGAATGTCACTGATATTTAGGATGTGCAAACGTTGTACAGGAGATGTAGCATAGGTAATGTCACTGTCACCAGCGGCTAATAAAAAATTACAGGGAATGTCATAGCTATTTGGGATGCACAAACGTTATACAGGAGATGCAGCGCAGGTAATGTCGCTGCTGTCACCAGCGGCTAATAAAAAATTACAGGGAATGTAACAGCTATTTGGGATGTGCAAACGTTATACAGGAGATGTAGCGCAGGTAATGTCACTGCTGTCACCAGCGGCTAACGTTATACAAGAGATGTAGCGCAGGTAATGTCGCTGCTGTCACCAGTGGCTAACTTTATACAGTAGATGTCACAGATATTTTTAGGATGCGCAAACGTTATACAGGAGATATAGCGCAGGTAATTTAACTGTCCGCAGCAGACACCGTCTACAGAAAAAGTACACTGGATGTCACAGATATTTTTAGGCTGCGCACACGTTGCAGAGGAAATGTAGCGCAGATAATGTCAATGACAAACAATTGTACGCTATTTAGCGCAGGTTGCGTTAAAAATATATATTGCTGCCTGATACAACAATAGTCCTTAAAAGGACTTTTGGGTCTCTAACACCAACCCTGCCTAACAAAAAAAAAAAATTAAATTCCCTACACTATCTGTCCCTTCTACAGCACAGCTCTCCCTGACTAAGACTGAGCCGAACCACATGTCATCAGATGCTTTATAGCACCCAATGACTACGGCATTACTGTGAGTAGCAGTACTTACCTGCACGTTTATTGGCTGCGTAGCAGCCAACAAATGTGCGGGGAGGAGACTTTGGCATTTTTACTTGCTTCCTTAATCTCAGAGTACAGACACCCACCACTGATTTAGGTGCCCACAGCCTTCCTTGAAATCCATCATGAGATTTTATCCCATTCTATGAAGTGTGGTTAGGATGGAATCCCACTGTCCATACATGTTCCCTCTTGCACTGCATCTATGTACAGTAAGTCTCCCTCCTCTGCCCCCTAACCACCTGTCCTCGGGATCCCATTTCCTCATATATCATTTGAACTGTCACCATTTGTCATTCCTATTTGACTAAAATATTAAATCTCTTCATATTGACATGTTCCCTTCCTCTTTTAGTATGCCCATTTTGCACTGATCTCACCCTCCTACTGTCCTTCCATTTGCTTCTATGTACTCATAAATTCTCATCTGACCAGTTTTCCGATGGATCACTAATAGTGAGTGATCTTTCTATACAGGGTGGGCCATTTATATGGATACACCTTAATAAAATGGGAATGGTTGGTGATATTAACTTCCTGTTTGTGGCACATTAGTATATGTGAGGGGGGAAACTTTTTAAGATGGGTGGTGACCATGGCGGACATTTTGAAGTCGGCCATTTTGAATCCAACTTTTGTTTTTTCAATAGGAAGAGGGTCATGTGACACATCAACCTTATTGGGAATTTCACAAGAAAAACAATGGTGTGCTTGGTTTTAACGTAACTTTAATTTTTCAGGAGTTATTTACAAGTTTCTGACCACTTATAAAATGTGCTCAATGTGCTGCCCATTGTGTTGGATTGTCAATGCAACCCTCTTCTCCCACTCTTTACACACTGATAGCAACACCGCAGGAGAAATGCTAGCACAGGCTTCCAGTATTCGTAGTTTCAGGTGCTGCACATCTCGTATCTTCACAGCATAGACAATTGCCTTCAGATGACCCCAAAGATAAAAGTCTAAGGGGGCCAGATCGGGAGACCTTGACGGCCATTCAACTGGCCCACGACGACCAATCCACTTTCCAGGGAACCGTTCATCTAGGAATGCTCGGACCTGACACCCATAATGTGGTGGTGCACCATCTTGCTGGAAAAACTCAGGGAACGTGCCAGCTTCAGTGCATAAAGAGGGAAACACATCATCATGTAGCAATTTCGCATATCCAGTGGCCTTGAGGTTTCCATTGAAGAAGAATGGCCCCACTATCTTTGTACCCCATATACCACACCATACCATCAATTGTATTGTTCCAACAGTCTTGGAGGGATCTATCCAATGTGGGTTAGTGTCAGACCAATAGCGGTGGTTTTGTTTGTTAACTTCACCATTCACATAAAAGTTTGCCTCATCATTGAACAAAATCTTCTGCGTAAACTGAGGGTCCTGTTCCATTTTTTGTTTTGCCCATTCTGAAAATTCAGTGCGCCGATCTGGGTCATCCTCATTGAGATGCTGCAGTAGCTGGAGTTTGTAAGGGTGCCATTTGTGAGTAGCTAATATCCGCCGGAGGGATGTTCGACTAATGCCACTCTCCAGTGACATGCGGCGAGTGCTACGCTGTGGGCTCTTGCTGAATGAAGCTAGGACAGCCACTGATGTTTCTTCATTAGAGACAGATTTCATGCGTCCACATTTTGGCAAATCAAACACTGAAACCAGTTTCATGAAACTTAGCAAGCAGTTTGCTAACTGTAGCATGGGAGATGGGTGGTCTCGTAGGGTGTCTTGCATTGAAATCTGCTGCAATGACCCGGTTACTGCATTCACCAGACATCAACACAATTTCTATCCGCTCCTCACGTGTTAACCTCGGTGACATGTCAATGGCTGTAAATAAAGAGAAGCTTGTAAATAACTCACGAAAGAATAAAGTTACGTTAAAACCAAGCACACCATTGTTTTTCTTGTGAAATTCCCAATAAGTTTGATGTGTCACATGACCCTCTTCCTATTGAAAAAGCAAAAGTTAGATTCAAAATGGCCGACTTCAAAATGGCCGCCATGGTCATCACCCATCTTGAAAAGTTTCCCCCCTCACATATACTAATGTGCCACAAACAGGAAGTTAATATCACCAACCATTCCCATTTTATTAAGGTGTATCCATATAAATGGCTCACCCTGTAGTTCACCCTACTTTGATGCAAAAGGTCAGTGCTCAATTGGATTTAATACAGTCAATCACCTTTTTCTCTCTACACACTGTTCCGACTTTTGGTCCAAAGAAAACTATCCTACTCTTGGTCTCTTACAGACTCTTAATTATGTATTTTCTTGGTTCTTCCACAACCTCTTTCTGTTGGATTGCCCAGTGATGGGTCCTATGTTGGTCGTTATACATTTTGGCATACTATCCACAGGTTTGGTTTCCAACAGATTAATGCAGATGCCACTCAACTATATTTATATGGCTATGGCATTCCCTTGTTATCCTAAGCAAATACGAATTGTTTATATGCATATAAACATTATCAGAAAGGGGTATGAAAAACATATGTTGTCATATCACTTTAATTTACGTCATGCCAGTGATCCAACAGGTTTAAAATTTGCAGCGATACAATCCGTTAAGAAGGATTGGAGGGGAGATTATTTTATATCCAAAATGTCGAGATGTGAGTCTAGAATGATTTATGAGTTTGAAACAATGGCACCCAAGGGACTCAATTCTGAACTGGAAATTTTTGGATTTCTATAGATGGACCATCGGTAGGTTTACATGACACGTCGATGCCAGGCTGTTTTACTAGCGCATCCACGTGTTCTGCATCCTCCCACTGGTCCAATGTCATCACTAGTAATGGAATAATGCACCTTTTCTTCCTTTCTGGATTTTATATTTATTTTAATTTTATTCTTGATTTTTATTTATTTTTATGTATATGTGATATCCATTTTATTTTAGTATGTTATCTTTGGATATGTAAGGTGCAGATAATGTATCGAACACATGATCTAGTAAAAGTCACTGCAATGATCGCAAGTGTAGGAATGAATATTGTGAAGAAACACCTAGTAATGTTTGTATTGAGGTCTAAGTCACGGTCCGGTCCAGGTTTTAGTAATGTCATTAGCCCTATTTAAGGAGCGATATGTCCCTCACTTATAATATATTTTTTGTCATTGAGGAAGAAACCACTGAGGTTTCGAAACGCGTCTGGCGACATCATACTGAACAATAAAGCTGTGATTCCCTGAGAAATCTATTCCTGCTTTTAGAGCGATGCAAAAGTTACAACTTGGCGTCTGGATACTCTTTATACGCATGCGCAAAGTGCCGGCATGAATGCGGAGACTGCCTGGAGATCCGGGAAGCCGTTGGTGAACAGCCAGCATACAACAGAATCTCCGGAGCAACGTATGTATTATCTCACACGCAGCCACACCGCAGAACGGTAAGAGGTGCGAACGTGCAATTAGAAGACTAAGCCCATTCATAGGGTTTTATGTGTACTGTCTCACACACAGCTATACTGAAGCTTTGTTAATAATCGCAGCAGCGCAGGACACCTTACATAAGCCCATCCTCAGGGCTTTGTGTGCATTGCTCTATACATCATTGCACTGGAGTTCGGTAAAAAGCGCACTAGTGCAGGACATTCTGTATGAACATACCACAAGTACGCTCTATAAGAAGAGGATTGAACCCAAGATTGAATACAGTACTAATTTACCTGATAAATCAGGAGTGGGATATGGAAACATCGCAGCATATGAATTACAGCATATGAATTGTAGGTTGCGTGAGCTCCGCAACTTATAGTATATGAGGGACCGTGACTTAATTTATACATTTTTATACGTATTGCTTGTGTGAATCTAGTGTTAGTAATAAATACTGTATTGATTACTTGTGAGCCGAGCATCATTCTAGATATTTATTGCAAGAGCTATTGGTTGATAGCAGGTCGGGCAGGTCTCCGTTTTTTTTTGTGTTTTTTTTTTTTGCTATACCCATGAGTTTAGCTCTGCATTATCCATTGTTCAGCTCTGCTACATCCAAGTCTACCGTTTGATCATTGCAACACCAGTAGTAATCAACCTCCCTGCTATACTTATCTATGCTACTGCAAGGTGTACACTTCTGCGGATCCACAACACTAAGTGACAGACAAGTTTTTTCCATCAAAAAGTTATGCTAACGCCTCTTGTCTATGTTAATTGCCCTAGCTATTTGCCTCTTATAGACTAAAACTAAAGTCAAAACCTATGAAGTTGTTTACACGATGAATCTTCCCACAATCCACCCTCATCTCTGTCTACTACAAAGGTCTAGCTATTATTACCACTCATTATTACCACCTCTTGTTCTTGTCTCCAGGATTTCTACTATGCTGCACCCATCCTATGGATCTTCTCTCCTCACACTATCAGCCTTGCGCCTGACATTAAGAGCTTTAAGTCTGCCTTGAAAACTTGAACTTGAACATGATTTTATTACAGCTGCAACCACATCCCCTGGCCCACATACAACTTGACTCAACTCGTATGTCCTTAACTTGCTAGCCTCATTGCACCACTATGCAGTTTATATTTGTGATGGCACAGATGTTGGCTGGCTGACTGGTTCATATGACATTACTTGTATTCCCAAATTCCCTGGTCCACTGGATAAAATCTGAACTATTGTGTCAATTACAACACGACAGCCAGACCCAGAGGTGCAGGCGATAGTCCAAGGAAGGAATTAATTCCAAAATACCAAAGAGCAAATAGAACGTAAAAAGGTCCACTGTTGACCCTGTCTTCCTCTAACAGGCTAATAAAACAGCCAGTTGTATTTCATCACTTAAAGGGGTTTTCCCATAAAAAAAAAAAATTCAACATTTTTCAAACCAGCACCCAAATCTGAATACTTTTCTATCTGCATGTAGTTAAAAAATTAGCATAGCTACTGAGTTATTCAATAATATGCATCTGTATAGCGCCACCTGCTGTTTGTTGTTCTCATTATTTCTTTGTCCTGCTCACTGAGATGGCCGCACATGCTCAGTTCAATCCTTAAACTCTCACTGGTCGTTATTTACTGTTAGAAGCTGTGACAGTCACAGAGAGAGAGAGCTGAAGCAGAAAAAGACACTTCCTGAAAAAGGACACTGAGCTGTGACAGAGAGAGAGCTGCAGCAGAAAGGACATACTCACTGAGCTGTTACAAAGAGAGAGATGTGGCAGGAAGAACATACTCACTGAGCTGGTTGTTTTATTTGCCTTTTAGAAAAAGTTACCAGTGGGGCTTTTATGCCTTTTTTTTTTTTTTTGAAGTATTGTGTTATTCTTCTCATTTTGTTTTAAGCTTATATGGTCGCACTCCTCTTTTGTTTTATTACTGTACATTGCAATTATTATAACAATGTTAGTCATTTTCCTGTGGGATAGGACACATGGTAAATATAAAAACATGACATTGGAAAATCAGCTCAGTTACCTGTTTCCATGCAACAAATTTTGCCCATCTCCCTGTCTGATTTGCTAACATAATGGGGCCTGTGAAGTGGGAAATGTGTAGTTTTAGTCCTAGTTGCCAACAGTCCCAAATTTGCTGGAACTGTCTCTAATTTTCAGAGGCAGTCCCAGCATATTTACTCTGGCTGAGAAGTCAACGCAGGATGCCGGATTGTACAGACACCATAGTGGGAGCAAGCAAGGGAGCCAGGGAACCTCTCCAGTGTATTATTTTTATTTAGAGTTTACAGACTTTGATGCAGATCCGTGTTAAGCCCTTGTCAAATTCTGCAACAGCAGTCAATGTCAATAGGAATTTTCTGCATATTCAGACATACTGCAGATTAAAAAATCCATGACCCAGGTAAATTTATACATGGAAACCTTGACGCTACAGATTTTATTTTGGAAATTTCAATTAGTCAACTGATATGGATTATGCTGTGGATTTTCGGCTCAAAAAGCCAAACAGAAAAGCTGCGCATAATATTTGCTGTGTGCAAGTCGCTTAAAAAAGATAAAACTAGTACAAGATTCAACAGCCCAAACAGGGTGTGGATTATAACAAGAGAGAAAGAGAGAGAGAGGTTACAGGCATGTGCTACTTCTCTGATTTATGGACCCACTCCTGGTTTTAACTTCAAAACTACAGAAGAAAACCTGATAAAAACTTGAACATGTACAGTCAACCTTATAGAACTGCAGTGATCCCCTGAGGGGTCAGTGTAGAGGATGGGAGTGGTAGTGGCCACAATGAGATGTTATGTTATGGTGTACTTCCTCAGGCCGTGTGATTCCTTGCAGTGGAACGATCGTGCAAGGAATCAGGCCAGAAGTAAAGGAACAAAAAATCTCTCTTTACTAAATGCAAGATGGGAGCAACAGATGGGAGCAGCAGTATTTGGTACACAATGCAATTTCTCACCCTAGATGAAGAGGTATGGTGACTGGCAAAGTGACAGATGATGGCACCTCTGGTAAGCTATCTTGCTGAAAGCTGGCACTTGTGGCTATAGGTGTCCACTTGTTAAATGCAGGCTTTGAGTGTGTCTGTCTTGAAGTGTGGTGATGGCTTAACACGTTTCCCCTCACCTACAGCAGAGTTGCTGATCACTCTGATGACTGTAAACACTGTAGCATTCAGAACTTCTGTGGTCTGGGACCTTGCAGTCTCCAGCCTATACCTATCAAGGGGGGAGCTGGAGTGCTTAGCTCCATTCCCAGTGCCACCAATACACCATCTGCTTGTGTAACAGTGAACAGCATGTGAAAAACATTACAAACCTTATATTACAAACCCAAACTTTGCAGATACCCCCAGGTCTAGAGTAATGCAGAATTATTACACATGTGATGTTTGCTAATCTTTCATAAATGTAAAATACTATTTCTTCACACTGCAAAGGTAGTAGTATCCATAACTAGAAGGTCAAAGCAATCAAACAGTTTCATGGATCGCCTACCATGGATAGTTTTGATCTCGGTGTATGGATTGTTTCACACATGTTTCTACGGAATGGATTTGAATTGTTCTAGGTAAGATAAGACGGAACTCAACAAATGTGCCATGGCATGTCGGCGTGGGATCTGGAAAACATGACACCCAACCTTTACAAGACTGTGGGAATCCCAGCTGGCACATGGATTTGAATTGACTAAATGACTCTAAAAACAGAATCTAGGCAGAGGCATGTGATAAGCCAGGTAATTAAATTTGGATGTTCCTGCAAACTATTTTCAGAACTGTCATTCTAACCCTTCCTAAAAATAGCCAGTCCTTTCATCAAATTTGGTGACTTCCTGCTCAGCTTTAATATTGCCATACGCAGTAGACTAATTTTGGATTTCCCATTTTATATTGTATTTGTTACAGAAAATTGATGTTAAATGTGTAGAAATAGCAGGCCATCGTAATTAGAAAGAGAACGGTACGTGTTGTAATAGGATAGGATGGGAGTGTGGTTTACTTACAGCTGCATGGCGGTGACTTTGTGAGATGCAGGAAGGACAATTACAGGAAAAAATAACTCATAATGAAAGTGGAATTTCATTAGGTGCCTATGAAGCAAAGATAGAAAATCTATGAACTTTTAAGAATTTATGACTAAATACTCAAATGGTGCATATTTTATAATATAAAGGAGGAAAGTTCATTTGTGGCTTTGGGATTTTTCTATTAAATGCAACTCTGTATTGGAGGCAAGTATTTTCATGAACAGTTACTCCTAATGTGTGATGACTGTAAAATAAGCAAACCCTGGTATATTTCCGGTTCTTAAATGAAAAAAGAGTGCTGCACTTTTTCAGATTTATAGTGAACTGATCTCGAGTGCTGTCACTTAAAAGGAAGGCGTCATCAGAAAATATGATCGCATTTTTTAGGTTACGCACATTTTTTACAGAATTTTTGGTCATTTTTATTTTTCATGTCTATCTATATTTAAAAAATGTATACTATCATGCAATTTTTGCTGATGATAGGTCGTAATTTCCTGTTCTGTACAGGTAACTTTTCAGAAGCCATCTCATTATCATCATAGGCATGATTACAATGACAGGTATCACCGAGTCTTTATAGACAATACAGGATCCACCATTCACAAAAGGTAATATCATTGCTTAACTACGACCTCCTGACAGGTTACAGAGCATGCCTACAAAACTCTCCCATAAATCAATGAGGTCCCCTCCTGTCCCCCGTGTGGCTGTTCTTATAGTACAGAAAGTCTAGACGTAGTTAGATATATTATTAGGCCTAGTGGCCAGTGCAAAAAAATGCAAGATTTTAGATATTTGTTTAAAATATAGATAGTGACATGGAAAAATGAAAAAATCTATATATAAAAAAAATATATATACATATGTTTAATATAAAATCTTGATTTAAACAATAAGTCACTTTCTGATGACACAGAATGTGTCATCAGATATCACCCTTTCTTTTGGTGACTTTTTTTTTTTTACATTTTCCATGTCACTATATCTATATTTTAAAAAATATCCCAAATCCTGCAGTTTTCACAGTGGCTACTAGGACTAATAATATGTTGAGACTTCCTGTTCGGTTCAGGTAACTTTTCAGCAGTCATCTCACTATCATCACAGGGAGAATTTCAATGACAGATATTACCTCTATTATAGATAATACAGGATCCACCATTCACAATAGGTGATATCACAGCTCATCTGCTCCCTCGTGACCTCTGCACAGGTCACAGAGCATACTTAGGACTCCCATAGGATCCACTCATGTCCATTATCTCTATGGACCATGTAACTGCTCTCAAAGAACAGGAAGTTAAGTTTTGAAATATTTTAGGTCTAGAGGCCAGCGTGAAAATTTCAGGATTTTAGGATTACTTTTAAATATGGGGACATTGAAATAAAAATAAAAATCTCCAGAAATTCTAGAGAATATATTTTATAAATATAAAATTTTGGTTTAAACAATAGGTCATTTTCTGATGACACATTTCCTTAACCCTTCACGCATTATGACGTACAGGTACGTCATTGCGTGCCAGGGGATGTATGGAGTGGGCCTCTGCAGTGAGCCTGCTCCATACGCTCGAGCTGCCGTCTGTATGATACAGCCAGCGTCCGGCCGCACTGACAGGAAGCGGCGATTGCTCCGTCCTTGCCATTTAACCCCTCAGGTGCTGTGATCAAGGCTGATTGTGGCACCTTTGAAGTGATGATCGGAGCCCCCGCAGTGATCGGTTTCCATGGCAGCCTGGACGCTGCTGAAGCAATCCAGGCCTGCCATGACTTTCTCCATACTGAGCTATGCACGAGGCATAGCACTGAATGGAGAGTGTAAAAATCCTATTCACCGTAATAGATCTCTATTATTGTGAATAGGAGAGGGGATCAAAAGATCCCATGAACGAGGCCCCTATGGGGGCTAATTGTTGTATAAAAAAAAGTTGAATGAAGTTAAAAAAAGTTAAAAAACACCAATATATTAAAAGTTTGAATCACCCCCCTTCCCAATTTTACATATAAAAATACATAAACAATAAAAAAATAAACATATTGGGTATCGCCGCGTCCGAAAATGTCTGAACTATTAAAATATATTTTTTTAAATTATCGTGCGTTGTCCAACAAAAAAAAGAATAACAGTGATCAAAACATTGTATATACTACAAAAATGGCATCAATGAAAACTACAGTTTGTTACTCAAAAATGAAGCCGTTATAATGCTCTGTAGACCTCAATATAAAAAAGCTATGGCTGTCAGAATATAGCGATGCAAAGAAAATGAAGATTTTTCTAAAGGTTTTAAGTTTTTTTTAAAATAGTAAAACAAAAAAAAAATGTTCAAGTTTGGTATCGCCGCATTCGTATTGAGCCGCAGAATAAGAATATCAGGTAATTTTTAGAGCATAGTAAACGCTGTGATGTCAAATCCACAAAAACCTTGGTGGAATTCAGTTTTTTTTTTAAATTTTGCCACACAAATCATTTTTTTCATTTCTTTCTAATACAAGACATGGTAAATTAAATGGTGGCATTAAAAAATGCATCTTGACCCGCAAAAAAATAAGCCCTCATATAGCTATGTGAAATGAAAAATAAAAATGTTATGGCTTTTGGAACGTGAGGAGGAAAAAATCTAAAATGTAAAAATGAAAATAGGCCTGGTCTTGAAGGGGTTAAAGGGTTTTTCCACTCTGGACAATGTCTTTTACGAAGTGTCCAGATGATAAGCTGATCACACAGTGTTGTGATGGTGGAACTGAGCAATCAACTGTAGGGAATGCAGCAGCAAGTATTCAATATTCCTGCAGTCACTACAAGTAACTTAAAACATTACTCAATGGTCATTAAAAATCAATGGGCTGTCCTTTTAATGCAAGCAAATGCAGATTTCATTACAGCAAGAGACACTCTTTGTAGCCATTCTCTATTGGGGCTAATACTGTAGGTGAGGTTCCTGAATAAATTCTTGAAAATGGTATTTGAAAATGTTTTTTTTTTATTTGACATGTACTTTAATGTAAGTTAATGTAATCTAAGTTAATAGACCAGATAACTAACTGGAGTCTACAACTTGAACCTACCATTTGCAAGGAGGAGGATCTGTAGGCCTCTCAGATAATGAGCCCTCTTCTCTAGCCATTTATCAGACTACCTAGTCTGCTCTTCTTCATGTCTTTATTAGGGTATTGGTTCTCATCGCCAATGAGAAAAATCAAGGCATTTAGCCTTGAGAAGAGACTTGTAAGGTTTGATTAACTTATATGAATATATCAATGGTCTGTACAAAAAATATGGTGAAGAGCTGTTCCATGTAAAATTCCCTCAAAAGACAAGAGGGCACTGCCTCTGACTGGAGAAGATAAGGTTCAGTCTCCAGAGGGCAGGGGCGGATTGGGAACTTAAAGTGGCCCTGGAAAAAATACTAAAAGTGGCCTCATTTTGTAGTCCAAATTGATGGAAGGCAGGGCTAACACAAGTAGTCGGGTCCATCAATATCATATTGAGGCACATTATACCTCCCCAACAGAGCCAAATATCACAGTCCATCACAATACTTCCATCAGCAGCACAAAATACATTCCCAAAAACTTCCACTGGCCGGCTCTGGAGAGGGCTCAGGCGGCCCCCTGGGCATGGGCCCACCGGGAAATTGCCCTGTAAGGTCTATGGACAATCCGCCAGAGGGGACAAGTCGTCTTCACCATAAGAACTGTTGATATGTGGAATAGTCTACCTCAGGATGTGGTCACAGTAGAAACAGGTGAAGGTTTCCAAAAAGGACGGTTACTGCTCCTACATCACTGTTTTTGGGGAGCTTGATTTGCTTTAGAAGAAACAGACACTATAATGTTGCCCATTCCTTGTCATGGTAATTGTGTCTTTTTCTAGCTGTAGATACCCAATACCAAAGTGTCTATACCTTTCTCTGATGTGGTCCACTCATGTCATGCCATTTTTGACAAGTGAAATACACATACCACATGGGCTGAAAACCCAATATTTTAATTTCATCTTTATCTTAAAGAATGAATCGCTATCATTTAACTTTGATGTTGCATCAACCAATTCTAATGCAGCAGAATCAACTTGCAGGATAGCAGGCTGAACTGGATGGACAGATGTCCTTTTTCAGCCTTATAAACTATGTCATTATGAATGATTGGACCTGTAGGTCATTTTTGCTTTTTCTCCCGGCAGAGCTTAATTCAATCATTAGGGAAATAACACATTTGCTTATTTCTCCAACTTTGCATCATATACAAAGCACAGTGACCTTATGTACGTAAGGAGGTCCTGTCCATGTTATATTACAACTTGTACAGGGTAAGACTGAGTTCACACGTCAGTTATTTGGTCATTCATTTCGATCAGTTAGGTCTCTTTCACACGAGCGTGTCCAGATAAGGTCCGGATGCGTTGCGGCAAACCCGCGCGAGTAGGTACCCAATTGCAGTCAGTTTTGACTGCGATTGCGTTCCGTGCAATGTGTTTTGCACACGCGTGATAAAAAACTGAATATGGTACCCAGACCCGAACTTCTTCACTGAAGTTGAGGTTTGGGTTCAAGGTTGTGTAGATTTTATTATTTCCCCTTATAACATGGTTATAAGGTAAAATAATAGCATTCTGAATACAGAATGCATAGTACAATAGGGCTGGAGGGGTTGAAATTTTTTTATTTATTATTTAACTCGCCTTAATCCACTTGTTCGTGCAGCCGGCATCGCTTCTGTCTTCTTCTTTGAGGAATAGGACCTTTGATGACGTCACTGCGCTCATCACATGATCCATCACATGATCTTTTACCATGGTGATGGATCATGTGACGGACCATGTGATGATCGCAGTGACGTCATCAAAGGTCCTTTTCCTGTGCACAGCAAAGAAGAAGACAGAAGAGAAGCCGGGCTGCGCGATCAAGTGGATTAAGGTGAGTTATATTATTTTTAATTTTTTTTAACCCCTCCAGCCCTATTGTACTATACATTCTGTATTAAGAATGCTATTATTTTCACTTATAACCATGTTATAAGGGAAAATAATAATGATCGGGTCCCCATCTCGATCGTCTCCTAGCAACCGTGGTGAAAATCGCACCGCATCCGCACTTGCTTGTGGATGCTTGCGATTTTCACGCAGCCCCATTCACTTCTATGGGGCCTGCGTTGCGTGAAAAACGCAGAATATAGAACATGCTGCAATTTTCACGCAACGCACAAGTGATGCGTGAAAATCACCGCTCATGTGCACAGCCCCATAGAAATGAATAGGTCCGGATTCAGTGCGGGTGCAATGCGTTCACCTCACGCATTGCACCCGCGCGGAAATCTCACTCGTGTAAGAGGCCTTATTGTGAGCCAAAAACCAGGTGTGGGTCAAAAACACAGAATAGGTGCAAATCAAATCATTACTCTTGATCTCTGAGTAGGCTTCACTTCTGGTTTTGGCTCGCCAAATAACTGATGTGTGAACTCAGCATTAGGCAAAGACAGACAAGCATGCTGGCCCTCCCAAAGACTGAGAAAAGCAGCTGCAGCTTTCAGCTAGTGTAAACTGTGCAAGAAAAGTGCTGAAAAAGTAAATGAATAGAGCCATTGATATGTTATTGATCACAAGATGTGTAAATGAGTTTGCTAAGGAGCCTAGACTACTTACTTTAGGGAATGTATGACACCCCAGACACCCTCTCGGAAAAGCTGTTGTGAATGGGCCGGTGAGTGCTCCAGTCTCTTCATCGGTTAGTGGCCTAGGTGCATCTCAATAGTGATGGACGAACATCGGCCGGGACGTTTCGCCAACACGCGCTCGCGATCAAATGTTCACGAACCGCGCGTTCGTGGAGGGCCCCATTCACTTTAATGGCAGGCAAACCTGAAAATCCTTCAGGCCATATTTGCAGCCACCAAATACTTACTAGAAGTGCACAAATAGTCCTACAACATGGACAGTGACATACCAGAGGGGGATCAATGGCAAAAATTCCCACAAAAAAATATGTATTTTAATCAGGGGCTATTTGTATGCATCTTAAAGGGAAACTCTCAAAAATGTGCCCTGCTGGTGCCTAGAAAAATTCTATTTTTGGCCACGGGAGTACAGGCCCCAAATATTAGGCATTCACCTGACAGAAAAGAACAAGTGATTATGTGGCTGGAGGTATATTAGACAGTCACTGAATAAAAAATGTACTGTAGGCCACTGGAGTAGAGGCCCCAAAAATTAAGCATTCACCTGACAGAAAAGGCCTTTTAAGCCGCTGTATATACATAAGACAAGGACCAATCTTTGTTCTGGTTGGTGGCGGATATGTGTGGGCTGGCATGAGGAAATTCAATTACATGTGGTCGTCACAGGTGTTGAATTACTCCGAGATCCATGTCTCATTCATTTTTAGAAATGTGAGGTAGTCCACACTGTCGTGAGCTAGGCGAGTGCGCTTATTGGTCACGATCCCCCCTGCTGCGCTGAACGTCCTTTTGGACAGGATACTCAAAGAGGGGCAAGCCAAGAGTTCCATGGCAAATTGTGCCAGCTCTGGCAACAGGTAAAGCCTGCACACCCAGTAGTCCAAGGGTCTCAGAGTGTCCACATCGGCCGTTAACCTAATGTAGTCGGACACCTGTCGGTCTAGGCGTTCTTTAAGGCTGGATCCAGAGGCCGGCTGTCGATGGGTTGGCTGCAAGAATGATCTCATATCCGAAGTGACCAACACATCTTCAAACCTCCCTCTTCTTGCAGGCGCGGTAAGATTGGTACCCAAATCGTTTCGCTGTGGGTGGAAATTCCTCTGCCAGCGCCCGCAACAACAGACTGCAGCATCTCTCGCAGAAAGGCCTGGAAATGCTGCATTCTGCCAGACTTCTGTGATGCTGGTAACATGCCTACCATTTTGT
The DNA here is from genome assembly GCF_905171765.1 of Bufo bufo. Taxonomy (NCBI): domain Eukaryota; kingdom Metazoa; phylum Chordata; class Amphibia; order Anura; family Bufonidae; genus Bufo; species Bufo bufo. Next base: position 175,204,831 of record NC_053396.1, read on the forward strand.
GTTTGTACCGGGGGTCTAAGTACAATGCCACCCAGTACTGGTTCTTGCCCTTTATGCTTTTTATACGGGGGTCCCTTTTCAAACACTGGAACATGAAGGCCCCATTTGCACTAAATTGGAAGCAGTGGAGCGCCCTGGTTCCTGCTCATTGCTCAGGAGAATGTCGTCCTCGGTCTCCTCCCCCAGCCTCGGGATCCCCGAAAAGTTTAAAGTCCACCTCAAAGCCTGCTCTTCTTGCTCCTACTCCTCCTGCTCCCCCAGCCACCATCCTCCTCTGACTCCTCTTCACACTCCTGCTGACTTGTCTCAGATGGAGTAGCCCCCCCCCTGGGAATTCATTCAGTATTGCGACTTCCTCATCTTCCGGCTCCTGCTCCTCGACGGCTTCATCAATGACACGACGCAATGCACGCTCCAGAAAGAAGGCATAAGGTACGATGTCACTGATGGTGCCCTAGCTGCGACTGACCTGTTTGGTGATTTCATCAACTGGCCACAAAAGACTGCATGCATCGTGCATGAGCAGCCACTGGCGCGGTGAAAAGAAACCAAGCTCCCAAGAAACTTGTCCTGCTGCACAGTTCGTACAGGTAGTCATTAACGGCACGTTGCTGCTAGAGCAGCCTATCAAGCATATACAAGGTGGAGTTCCAGCGCGTCGGGCTGTCACAAATCAGACGTCTGACATCTAGGTGGTGTCGCTGCTGAACGGCAGCAAGGCGAACCATGGCTGTGTAAGATCTTCTAAAATGGCCAGAGATTTTCCTGGCCTGCAGCAAGACGTCCTGGACCCCGGGGTATTTGGCAACTAATCGGTGCACAACTAAGTACAGGACGTGTGCCATGCACGGCACGTGTGTCATTGTGCCCTGTTTCAGCGCGCTCAGCAGATTGGCACCGTTGACGCACACGACTTTACCAACTGTCAAATTGAGCGGGGTTAGCCATTGATCAGCCTGTGACTGCAGAGCTTAAAGCAGTGCAGGACCGATGTGGCTCTTGGCTTCTAGGCACAATAGCCGCAGCACAGCATGGCAACGTCTCACCTGGCATGTCTAATAGGTTCTGGGGAGCTTGGGGGGTGCAAAGGAAGATGCGTTAGCAGTGGAAAAGGAGGAGTCAGCCAAGGAGGAGACGGAGGATGGAGTAGGAGGAGGAGAAGAAGAGGCAGGCTTGCATGCAATCCATGGCGGTAACACCAAATCCACACGGGTGCCACAGATAACATGCTTGACGGCCGTCAGAAGGTTCACCTAGTGGGCAGTAAAAGTTATGTACCTTCCCTGCCCATGTTTGCTAGACCACGTGTCTGTGTTCAGATGTATCTTGGCACCGACAATGTGTGCCAGACATATATTCACTTGCCGCTGAACCTGGCCATATAGTTCTGGGATGCCCTTCTGGGAGAAATGTTTCCTTCCGTGGACAATTCATTGCGGTATGCCAATCGCCACCAGTTTATATGGCTAGCAGTTCCGACAAGCCAGCGGTCAGCCGTTGGGCAAGAGGGTTATCCAGCATCATCAACTTTTTACGCTCAAACATTTGGGCCATGGAAGCCTGCCTTCTGCAAGATGAACGAGAGGATGGCACGGTGGAAGGTGGAGTGGAGGACAAATGGGATGAGAGAGGAGAAGGAGAAGAGGCAGGATGTGGAGTGTCGGGAGTGTGGCTTTGTGGGCTCTGACGGCGTTGCTCCCACTGGGCTCGGTGCTGGGAGGCCAGGTGCCTTCTTAAGGTGGTCATCCATAGGATAGTGTTGGGCTTAGACTTGCGTTGACAGCACAGGCTGCAGATGGCAACACTATTGTCAGCAGCTGACACGTTAAAAAAAGCCCACACTGCGGAGCTATGTGTCGGCATCCTGGGAGCCAAGATGTGACCATGCATGATGGATAGATCGCTCCAGATACATTTACAGTCTGCTTTTTGCATCCGGTGCACTGCGAGTTCTGCCAGATTCGATTCCTTCTCCTCCCTATCTGCTGCTCCGTCTCTCCCTCTGAACTCCCCTCCTCTTCCTCTCTTGTGGGCATCCACGTGACATCCATCGACACGACATCATCGTCACCTTCACCATCACTGACATTATAGATCTCGGAGTAGGCAGCAACAGAGGGGACCACCCTCCTCGGGCTGATCTGGGTACGGTCGTCAGACCGCTGGGTGGTGACCGTTGCTACCTCCTCTTCCTCATCCGATGCCAAGAATGGCTGCTCATTGGTAAGGTCTGGGAGTGGATGGTAAAATAATTTCTCTGACTCGAGTGGAGGGGCTATGGTGGTGGTGGTGGTGTCTTTAAGGGTGCACACAGCAGAAAGTTAGGAGGGTGCAGAAGCGGAACACTGAGTGAGCCACTCAAAAAAACTCTAGTGCGCCCTTTAACGTAATCGCACGCACCTTCTCCAACTTCCTACTTAGGCTCCAGGCTGGTGCACCTTCACGACCCCAACCACCCCTGCGGAAAGGCCTGCCTCTTCCTCTGCCTGTCATTTTCAAAATGACTCTGTGCCAGAGTCCCTAGAGAAGAGCAGTATTTGTGGAAGTAGGTATATCACAGGCCTTAATCAGTATTTGGTGGAAGCCAGTATATCAAACCCCTTAATCAGTATTTTGTGGAAGCAGGTGTATCGCAGGCCTCAATCAATATTTGGTGGAAGCAGGTATATCAATCCCCTTAATCAGTATTTTGTGGAAGCAGGTGTATCGCAGGCCTCAATCAATATTTGGTGGAAGCAGGTATATCAATCCCCTTAACCAGTGTTTTGTGGAAGCAGGTATATCGCACCACTCAATCAGTATTTTGTGGAAACAGGTATATAGAACCCCTTAATCAATATTTAGTGGAAGTAGGTATATCACACCGCTCAATCAGTATTTTGTGTAAGCAGGTATATACAATCCCTTAATCAATATTTGGTGGAAGCAGGTATATCGCACCCCTCAATCTGTATTTTGTGGAAACAGGAATATCAAACCACTTAATCAGTATTTTGCTTAAGCAGGTATAACGCACCTGTCACGGATGAAGTTAGCAGATAGCTGGAACATATAAATAAACGAGCGACGGGCTTGATCCCAAACTAAGGAGCTTATAGGTGAGCCCTATAAAACCCTAAGAGCTCTCCCTGACTGCTATGCACATGCAAGGGTCTGTATGGTAGACGATTGCATGCCCGCGTACCTAATACTGTGTGACACCTGAAAACCCTATAATAGTGAGGGGACACGATCACCGGCTCCCTGCACTTAATACGGACGGAGTCAGGGTCACCTAGAATCAAGCCAGCAAGGAAACACAATAAAGTAAATGACTTATCTGAACAAACAGCAGAAGCAGCCTCCAGCAGTGAACACCTCATCCAGGAAGTAGTATGAACCGCAAAGTGAGGCAGTATAGGAGGGATTATAAAGGAAGACGATTAGTCTAAATAAGTGACACCTGGCAGAAGGAAAGGAGATGAGAAAGTGAAACCGTAACAAAGAACATCATACAAGAGGTAGAGAAGAACGTCTGCCAGATCTTCTCACAGAACTGGCGGTGACAGCACCGCTCTATCAGTATTTTGTGGAAGCAGTTGTATCGCAGGCCTCAATCAGTATTTTTTGGAAGCAGGCATATTGCAACCGTCAATCAGTATTTTGTGGAAGAAGGTATATCAAACCCCTTAATCAGTATTTTGTGGAAGCAGGTGTATCGTAGGCCTCAATCAATATTTGGTGATAGCAGGTATATCGCACCCCTCAATCAGTATTTTGTAGAAGCAGGTATATCGCACCAATTAATCTATATTTTGTAAAAAGCAGGTATATAAAACCCCTTAATAAGTATTTTGCGAAAACAGGTGTATCGCAGGCCTCAATCAATATTTGGAGGAAGCAGATATATTAATCTCCTTAATCAGTATTTTGTGGGAGAAGGTATATCACAGGCCTCAATCAATATTGGTAGAAGCAGGTACATCAATCCCCTTAATCAGTATTTTGTGAAAGCAGGTATATAGAACCCCTTGATCAATATTTTGTGGAAGAAGGTATATCACACCTCTCAATCTGTATTTTGTGTAAGCAGGTATATACAATCCCTTAATCAATATTTGGTGGAAGCAGGTATATCGCACCCCTCAATCTGTATTTTGTGGAAACAGGAATATCAAACCACTTAATCAGTATTTTGCTTAAGCAGGTATATCACACCTCTCAATCTGTATTTTGTGTAAGCAGGTATATACAATCTCTTAATCAATATTTGGTAGAAGCAGGTATATCGCACCAATCAATTTGTATTTTGTGGAAGCAGGTACAGTACAGAAGTTTGGACACACCTTCTCATTCAAAGAGTTTTAGTTATTTTTATGACTATAAAAATTGTAGATTCACACTAAAGGCATCAAAACTATGAATTAACACATGTGGAATTATATACATAACAAACAAGTGTGAAACAGCTGAAAATATGTCATATTCTAGGTTCTTCGAAGTAGCCACCTTTTGCTTTGATTACTGCTTTGCACACTCTTGGCATTCTCTTGATGAGCTTCAAGAGGTAGTCCCCTGAAATGGTTTTCACTTCACATGTGTGCCCTGTCAGGTTTAATAAGTGGGATTTCTTGCCTTATAAATGGGGTTGGGACCATCAGTTGCGTTGAGAAGTCAGGTGGATACACGGCTGATAGTCCTACTGAATAGACTGTTAGAATTTGTATTATGGCAAGAAAAAAGCAGCTAAGTAAAGAAAAACGAGTGGCCATCATTACTTTAAGAAATGAAGGTCAGTCAGTCAGCCAAAAAATTGGGAAAACTTTGAAAGTAAGGGCTATTTGACCATGAAGGAGAGTGATGGGGTGCTGCGCCAGATGACCTGGCCTCCACAGTCACCGGACCTGAACCCAATCGAGATGGTTTGGGGTGAGCTGGACCGCAGAGTGAAGGCAAAAGGGCCAACAAGTGCTAAGCATCTCTGGGAACTCCTTCAAGACTGTTGGAAGACCATTTCAGGTGACTACCTCTTGAAGCTCATCAAGAGAATGCCAAGAGTGTGCAAAGCAGTAATCAAAGCAAAAGGTGGCTACTTTGAAGAACCTAGAATATGACATATTTTCAGTTGTTTCACACTTGTTTGTTATGTATATAATTCCACATGTGTTAATTCATAGTTTTGATGCCTTCAGTGTGAATCTACAATTTTCATAGTCATCAAAATAAAGAAAACTCTTTGAATGAGAAGGTGTGTCCAAACTTTTGGTCTGTACTGTATATAAAAAACCCTTAATCAGTATTTTATGGAAGCAGGTATATTGCACCCCTCAATCTGTATTTTGTCGAAGCAGGCATATAGAACCCCTTAATCAATATTTTATGGAAGCAGGTATATCAAACCCCTTAATCAATATTTGCGGAAACAGGTATATCGTAGTCTTCAATCAATATTTGGTGGAAATAGGTTTATAAATGCCCTCAATCAGTAATTTTTGGAAGCAGGTGTATCGCAGGCCTCAATCAATATTTGGTGAAAGCAAGTATATCAGACCCCTCAATCAGTATTTTGTGGAAGCAGGTATATAGAACCCCTTAATCAATATTTGGTGGAAGCAGGTATATCGCACCCCTCAATCAGTATTTTGTGTAAGCAGGTATATACAACCCCTTAATCAATATTTGGTAGAAGCAGGTATATCGCACCCCTCAATCTGTATTTTGTGGAAGCAGGTATATCAGACCCCTTAATCAGTATTTTGTGAAAGCTGGTATATCGCACCCCGCAATCAGTATTTTGTGCAACAGGAGTATCGCAGGCCTCAATCAGTATTTTGTAGAAGCAGGTATATCAAACCCCTTAATATTTTGCGGAAGCAGGTGTATTGCAGGCCTCAATCAATATTTAATAGAAGCAGGTATATCACACCTTTTAATCAAAATTTTGTGGAAGCAGGTATATCGCACCCCTCAATCTCTATTTTGTGGAAGCAGGTATATCAATTCCCTTAATCAGTATTTTGCAGAAGCAGGTATATCGCAGGCCTCAATCAATATTTGGTGAAAACAGGTATATCAATCCCCTTAATCAATATTGTGTGGAAACAGGTGTATCGCAGGCCTTAATCAATATTTAGTGGAAGCAGGTATATTAATCCTCTTAATCAGTTTTTTGTGGAAGCAGGAATGTAAAACTCCTCAATCAGTATTTTGTGGAAGCAGGTATATCGCAACCCTCAATCAGTATTTTGTGGAAACAGGTATATCGCAACCCTCAATCAGTATTTTGTGGAAGCAGGTGTATCGTAGGCCTCAATCAATATTTGGTGGAAGCAGGTATATCGCACCTTTCAATTAGTATTTTGTAAAAGCAGGTATATCGCACCCCTTAATCATTATTTTGTAGAAGCAGGTATATAGAACCCCTTAATCAAAATTTCGTGGAAGCAGGTATATCGCACCCCTTAATCTCTATTTTGTGGAAGCAGGTATATCAATCCCCTTACTCAATATTTTGCGGGAGCAGGTATATCGCAGGCCTCAATCAATATTTGGTGGAAACAGGTATATCAATCCCCTTAAACAGCATTGTGTGGAAGCAGGTGTATTGCAGGCCTCAATCAATATTTAATGGGAGCAGGTATATCAATCCCCTTAATCAGTTTTTTGTGGAAGCAGGTATGTAGAACCCCTTAATCAATATTTGGTGGAAGCAGGTATATCGCAACCCTCAATCTGTATTTTGTGGAAGCAAGTATATCAAACACCTTATTCATTATTTTGTGGAAGCAGGTATATCGCACTCCTCAATAAAAATGTTGCGGAAGCAGGTATATCATACACCATAATCAGTATTTTATGGAAGTAGGTATCTCAATCCACTTAATCAGTATTTTGTGGATGCAGGTATATAGAACCCCTTAATCAATATTTAGTGGAAGCAGGTATATCACACCATTCAATCTGTATTTTGTGGAAGCAGTTATATAAAAAAAACCTTAAACAGCATTTTGTTGAAGCAGGTAATTCGCCCCCCTCAATATGTATTTTGTGGAAGAAGGTTAATAAAACCCCTTAAAGGGTTTCTATCACTTTGTTTCACCTATTTAGCTTTCAGACACTAGCGATCCGCTAGTGTCTGCTTTATCTAACCATCCTAATATAAGAGCTTATTGTCCTGCCGTTTAGCTAAAAAAATAACTTATATAGATATGCAAATGAGCCTCTAGGTGCTATGGGGGCGTGATTAGCACCTAGAGGCTCCGTCTACCTTCACAAACTGCCGCCGCCCAGCGCGTCCCTCCAGCCCGCCCATCTCCAGCTGAAGCGATCCTCTCCGTGCGCGTCTCTGTTCTGCGCATGCGCAGTGAATGTCTGATGCTTCCCTGCTCAGACATCTCCACTGCGCCTGTTCCTCGGAGCACTATGACGTCATCGGCGCAGGCGCAGTGGAGATGTCTGAGCAGGGAAGCGATCAGACATTCACTGCGCATGCGCCGAATACGAGGAGCATCGCATTCCGGAGGAGATGGGCGGGCTGGAGGGACGCGCTGGGCGGCGGCAGTTTGTTAAGGTAGACGGAGCCTCTAGGTGCTAATCACGCCCCCATAGCACCTAGAGGCTCATTTGCATATCTATATAAGTTATTTTTTTAGCTAAACGGCAGGACAATAAGCTCTTATATTAGGATGGTTAGATAAAGCAGACACTAGCGGATCGCTAGTGTCTGAAAGCTAAATAGGTGAAACGAAGTGATAGAAACCCTTTAATCAATATTTGGTGAAAGCAGGTATATAAAACCCCTTAATCAGTATTTTGTGGAAGCAGGTGTATCGCAGACCTCAATCAATATTTGGTGATATCGGGTATATCAATCTTCTGTATCAGTATATTTTGGAAGCAGCTATATTGCACCCCTCAATCAGTAATTTGTGGAAACACGTATATAGAACCCCATAATCAATATTTTTTGGAAGCAGGTATATCGCACCCCTCAATCTGTATTTTGTGGAAGCAGGTATAAAGAACCCCATAATCAATATTTGGTGGAAGCAGGTATATCTAACCCCTTAATCAGTATTTTGTGGAAGCAGGCGTATCACAGGCCTCAATCAATATTTGGTATAAGCAGTTATATCAATCCCCTTATTCAATATTTTTTGGAAGCAGGTATATCGCACCCCTCAATCTGTATTTTGTGGAAGCAGGTATATCGCACCCCTCAATCAATATTTGGTGGAAGCAGGCATATCGCACCCCTCAATCAGTACTTTATAAAAGAAGGTATCTACAACCCCTTAATCAATATTTGGTGGAAGCAGATATATCGCACCCCTCGATCTGTATTTTGCGGAAGCAGGTATATCCAACCCCATAATAAATATTTTGCTTAAGCAGGTATATCGCACCCCTTAATCAGTATTTTGTGGAAGCAAATATATCGCAGGCCTCAATCAGTATTTTATGGAAGCAGGTATATCAAACCCTTTAATCAAAATGTTGTGGAAGCAGGTGTATTGCAGCCCTTAATTAATATTTGGTGGAAACACGTATATTGCACCCCTCAATAAGTATTTTGTGGAAGCAGGTATATAGAACCCCTTAATCAATATTTCATGGAAGTAGGTATATCAAACCCTCTAATCAATATTTTGCAGAAGCAGTTATATCACAGGCCTCAATCAATATTTGGTGGAAGCAGGAATATCAATCCCCTTAATCAGTATTTTGTGGAAGCACGTGTATCTTAGATCTCAATCAATATTTGGTGGAAGCAGGTATATCAATCCCCTTAAGCATTATTTTGTGGAAGCAGGTATATAGAACCTCTTAATCAATATTTTGTGGAAGCAGGTATATCAAACCCTTTAATCACTATTTTGTGGAAGCAGGTGTATCGTAGGCCTCAATCAATATTTGGTGGAATCAGGTATATTAATCCCCTTAATCAGTATATTTTGGAAGCAGGTATATCGCACCCTTCAATCAGTAATTTGTGGAAGCAGGTATATAGAACCCCTTAATCAATATTATGTGGAAGAAGGTATATCGCACCCCTCAATCATTTTTTTGGTGGAAACAGGAATATAGAACTCCTTAATCAATATTTGGTGAAAGCATGTAAATCGCACCCCTCAATCTGTATTTTGTTGAAGCAGTTATATCAAACCCCTCAATCAGAATTTTGTGATAGCAGGTATATAGAACCCCATAATCAATATTTGGTAGAAGCAGGTATTTCAAACCCCTTAATCAGTATTTTGTGGAAGCAGGTATATAGAACCCCTTAATCAGTATTTTTTGGAAGCAGGTATATCGCAACCCTCAATCTGTATTTTGTGAAAGCAGGTATATAGAACCCCTTAATAAATATTTGGTGGAAGTAGGTATATCAAACCCTTTCATCAGTATTTTGTGGAAGCAGGTGTATCACAGGCCTCAATCAATATTTGGTGGAATCAGGTATATCAATTATCTTAATAAGTATATTTTGGAAGCAGGTATATCGCACCCCATAATCAATATTTGGTGGAAGCAGGTATATCAAACCCCTTAATCAGTGTTTTGTGGAAGCAGGTATGTCGCACCCCTCAATCAGTATTTTGTGGAAGCAGATAAATCACATCACTTAACCACCTCCCGACCGCCTAACGCAGGAATGCGTCCTGCGGGCAGCCGGGTTATTCCTCCTGGAGGCATCGGCGCATCCTCTCGCGAGACGCGAGATTTCCTGTGAACGAGCGAACAGGAGCGCGCGTTCACAGGATCGTGAGGTAAACGAGTGGATCTACAGCCTGCCAGCGGCGATCATTCGCTGGCAGGCTGTAGATGCGATTTTTTTAACCCCAAAAAGGTATATTAGACGCTGTTTTGTTAACAGCGTCTAATATACAGTACAGACCAAAAGTTTGGACACACCTTCTTATTTAAAAAGTTTTCGTTTTTTTGATGACTATGAAAATTGTGGATTCACACTGAAGGCATCAAAACTATATATTAACACATGTGGAATTATATACATAACAAACAAGTGTGAAACAACTGAAAATATGTCATATTCTAGGTTCTTCAAAGTAGCCACCTTTTGCTTTGATTACTGCTTTGCACACTCTTGGCATTCTCTTGATGAGCTTCAAGAGGTAGTCCCCTGAAATGGTTTTCACTTCACAGGTGTGCCCTGTCAGGTTTAATAAGTGGGATTTCTTGCCTTATAAATGGGGTTGGGACCATCAGTTGCGTTGAGGAGAAGTCAGGTGGATACACAGCTGATAGTCCTACTGAATAGACTGTTAGAATTTGTATTATGGCAAGAAAAAAGCAGCTAAGTAAAGAAAAACGAGTGGCCATCATTACTTTAAGAAATGAAGGTCAGTCAGTCAGCCGAAAAATTGGGAAAACTTTGAAAGTAAGGGCTATTTGACCATGAAGGAGAGTGATGGGGTGCTGCGCCAGATGACCTGGCCTCCACAGTCACCGGACCTGAACCCAATCGAGATGGTTTGGGGTGAGCTGGACCGCAGAGTGAAGGCAAAAGGACCAACAAGTGCTAAGCATCTCTGGGAACTCCTTTAAGACTGTTGGAAGACCATTTCAGGGGACTACCTCTTGAAGCTCATCAAGAGAATGCCAAGAGTGTGCAAAGCAGTAATCAAAGCAAAAGGTGGCTACTTTGAAGAACCTAGAATATGACATATTTTCAGTTGTTTCACACTTGTTTGTTATGTATATAATTCCATATGTGTTAATTCATAGTTTTGATGCCTTCATAGTCATGAAAATAAAGAAAACTCTTTGAATGAGAAGGTGTGTCCAAACTTTTGGTCTGTACTGTACCTGCTACCTGGTCCTCTGGTGGTCCCTTTTGCTTGGATCGACCACCAGAGGACACAGGCAGCTCTGTAAGTAGCACCAAACACCACTACACTAGACCCCCCTGTCACTTATTAACCCCTTATTAACCCCTGATCACCCCATATTTGACTCCCTGATCACCCCCCTGTCATTGATCACCCCCCCTGTAAGGCTCCATTCAGACATCCGTATGTGTTTTGCGGATCCACGGATCCGCAAAACACATATGGACGTCTGAATTGAGCCTTACAGGGGGGTGATCAATGACAGGGGGGTGATCAGGGAGTCTATATGGGGTGATCAGGGAGTGATCAGGGAGTCTACACTGCGTTTTTTGTAGAGCCTATAGAACATGTCCTATTCTTGTCCGCAATTGCAATTGCGGACAAGAAAAGGCATTTTCTATATAGTTCTGGCAATGTGCGGATCTGCAAAATGCGGAAAGCACATTGCTGGTGTCCGTGTTTTGCGGATCCGCGGTGTACGTGTTTTGCGGATCCGCAAAACACATACGGACGTCTGAATGGAGCCTTACAGGGGGGTGATCACCCCATATAGACTCCCTGATCACCCCTCCGCGGATCCGCAAAACATGTACACCGCGGATCCGCAAAACACGGGCACCGGCAATGTGCTTTCCGCATTTTGCGGATCCGCACATTGCCAGAACTATATAGAAAATGCCTTTTCTTGTCCGCAATTGCGGACAAGAATAGGACATGTTCTATAGGCTCTACAAAAAACGCAGTGTTTGCCCGATCAGGCCTGATCTTGTGCGCACACTTGCGTTCAGTCCGCCCCACTGCAGTGACAGAATATTTTTTTTTCTGATCACTGCAAAAACACCGTAAAATCGCTGCGGCACTATAAAGATCACTTTTGAGGGGCATGGCGAGTTCATAGAAGATGATTTTTTGGGGGGCACAAGTTAGCGGAAATTTATTTATTTTTTTTACAAAATCTTATATTCCACTAACTTGTGACAAAAAATAAAATCTCACATGAACTCACCACACCCCTCACGGAATCCAAATGCGTAAAAATGTTTTGACATTTATATTCCAGACTTCTTCTCACGCTTTAGGGCCCCTAAAATGCCAGGGCAGTATAAATACCCCACATGTGACCCCATTTTGGAAAGCAGACACCCCAAGGTATTTTGTGAGGGGCATGGCGAGTTCATGTAAAATTTTATTTTTTGTCACAAGTTAGTGAAATATGAGACTTTGTAAGAGAAAGAAAAAAAAATATATAATTTTCCGCTAACTTGTGCCAAAAAATAATAATATTCTAGGAACTCGCCATGCCCCTCACGGAATACCTTGGGGTGTCTTCTTTCCAAAATGGGGTCACTTGTGGGGTATTTATACTGCCCTGGCATTTTAGGGGACCTAAAGCATGAGAAGTAGTTTGGAATCCAAATGCGTAAAAAATGCCCTGTGAAATCGTAAAGATTCTCATTGGAATTTGGGCCCCTTTGCGCACCTAGGCTTCAAAAAAAGTGTCACACATGTGGTATCGCCGTACTCAGGAGAAGTAGGGCAATGTGTTTTGGGGTGTATTTTTACATATACCCATACTGTGTGTGAGAAATATCTCTGTAAATGAAAACTTTAAAAAAAATTTTATACAAAGTTGTCAATTTACAGAGATATTTCTCTCACCCAGCATGGGTATATGTAAAAATACACCCCAAAACACATTGCCCTACTTCTCCTGAGTACGGTGATACCACATGCGTGACACTTTTTTGCAGCCTAGGTGCGTAAAGGGGCCGAAAGTCCAACAAGTACCTTTAGGCTTTACAGGGTTGCTCACAATTTAGCCTTGCCCAAAATGCCAGAACAGTAAACACACCCCACAAATGACCCCATTTTGGAAAGAAGACACCCCAAGGTATTCGCTGAGGGGCATATTGAGTCCATGAAAGATTTAACTTTTTGTCACAAGTTAGCGGAAAGGGAGACTTTGTGAGAAAAAAAAAATAAAATCAATTTCCGCTAACTTGTGCCAAAAAAAAAAAAACTTCTATTAACTCGCCATGCCCCTCACGGAATACCTTGGGGTGTCCTCTTTCCAAAATGGGGTCACTTGTGGGGTATTTATACTGCCCTGGCATTTTAGGGGACCTAAAGCGTGAGAAGAAGTCTGGAATCCAAATACCTAAAAATGCCCTCCTAAAAGGTACTCATTGGAATTTGGACACCTTTGCGCACCTAGGCTGCAAAAAAGTGTCACATATGTGGTATCGCCATACTCAGGAGAAGTAGGGCAATGTGTTTTGGGGTGTCTTTTTACATATACCCATGCTGGGTGAGAGAAATATCTCTGTAAAATGATAACTTTGTATAAAAAAAATGGGAAAAGTTGTCATTTTCAGAGATATTTGGTCTTCAGGCGCGCGCCTGAATAGAAGACAGGGAGGCATCGGGGACGGACGGCGCATGCGCAATTCACTTACAGGATCGCGCTTCAGTCCGCGCGATAGACGGGATCGCGCTGCTACTGAGACCAACGGCGCATGCGCCGCCAGTACAAGCGCGGTCCCGGCGACTGAGTCGGGTGTCAGTTACACTAGTTAGAGGAGGGGTTAGGGCAGGGGAGGTACAGCCCGGAGTGAGGGAAGGGCTACCCCCTTGACTTCCACCGTGACTGCAGGAGCTGGAGACAAGGACTTTATAAGTCGTTTTTTTCATCAATATACATCCCAGGAAAGCGGCACAAGAATGCATTTAAACAGAATGAGCATAATCTATAAGGTACTGGTAATAGTTTATTAGGTGAAATCCTGGTGAAAGGTTCGCTTTAATCAATATATTTTGGAAGAAGGTATATCGCACCTTTCAATCAGTTTTTTGTTGAAACAGGTACAGTTTATAGAAACCCCTTAATCAGTATTTTGTGGAAGCAGGTATATCGCACCCCTCAATCTGTATTTTGTTGAAGCAGATATATCAAACCGCTCAATCAGTATTTTGTGGAAGCAGGTGTATCGCAGGCCTCAATCAATATTTGGTGGAAGCAGGTATATCAATCCCCTTAATTAGAATATTTTGGAAGCAGGTATATTTCACCCCTCAATCAAAATTTTGTGAAAGCAGGAATATAGAACCCCTTAATCAATATTTGGTGGAAGCAGGTATATCGCACCCTTCAATCTGTAAATTGTTGAAGCAGGTATATCAAACCCCTTAATCAGTATATTGCGGAAGCAGGTGTATCGCAGTCTTCAATCAATATTTAGTGAAAGCAGGTATATAAATCCCCTCAATCAATATTTTGTGGAAGCAGGTGTATTGCAGGCCTCAATCAATATTTGGTGGAAACATGTATATACCACCCCTCAATCATTTTTTTGAGGAAGCGGGTATATACAACCCCTTAATCAATATTTGGTGGAAGCAGGTATATCTCACCCCTAAATCTGTATTTTGTGGAAGCAGAAATATCAAACCCCTTATTCAGTATTTTGCAGAAGCAGTTATATTGCAGGCCTCAATCAATATTTGGTGGAAGCAGGAATATCAATCCCATTAATCAGTATTTTGTGGAAGCAGGTGTATCGTAGGCCTCAATCAATATTTGGTGGCAGTAGGTATATCAATCCCCTTAATCAGTATATTGTGGAAGCAGGAATATAGAACCCCTTAATCAATATTTGGTAGAAGCAGGTATATTCCAAACCTCAATCTGTATTTTGTAGAAGCAACTATATCAAACCCCTTATTCAGTATTTTGTGGAAGCAGGTATATCACACCGCTCAATCAGTATTTGGTGGTAGCAAGTATGTCAAACCCCTTAATCAGTATTTTGTAGAAGCAGGTATATAGAACCCCTTAATCAATATTTTGTGGAAGCAGGTATATCGCAACCCTCTATCTGTATTTTGTGAAAGTAGGTATATATATCACCTTAATCAAAATTTGGTGGAAGCAGGTATATCAAACCCTTTAATCAGTATTTTGTGGAAGCAGATGTATCACAGGCCTCAATCAATATTTGGTGGAATCAGGTATATCAATCATCTTAATCAGTATATTTTGGAAGCAGGTATATTGCACCCCTTAATCAATATTTGGTGGAAGTAGGTATATCAAACCCCTTAATCAGTGTTTTGTGGAAGCAGGAATGTCGCACAAATCAATCAATATTTTGTAGAGGCAGATACATCATACCCCTTAATCAGTATTTTGTGGAAGGAGGTATATCGCACTGCTCAATCTGTATTTTGTGGAAGCAGGTATAAAGAACCCCTTTATCAATATTTGGTAGAAGCAGGTATATCAAACCCCTTAATCAGTATATTTTGAAAGCAGATATATCGCACCCCTCAATCAGTATTTCGTGGAAGCAGGTATATAGAATCTCTTAATAAATATTTGGTGGAAGCAGGTATATTGCACCACTCAATCTGTATTTTGTGGAAGCAGGTATATCAAACCCCTTTTTTTTGTATTTTGTGGAAGCAGGTATATCGCAGGCCTCATTCAGTATTTTTTGGAAGCAGGTATTTCAAACCCCTTCATCAGTATTTTGTGGAAGCGGGTATATCAATCCCCTTAGTCAGTATTTTGTGGAACTATGTATATAGAACGCCTTAATCAATATTTTGTGGAAGCAGGTATATCGCACCCCTCAATCTCTATTTTGTGGAAGCAGGTATATCAATTCCCTTAATCAGTATTTTGCGAAAGCAGGTATATCGCAGGCCTCGATAAATATTTGGTGGAAATAGGTATATCAATCCCCTTAATCAATATTGTGTGGAAACAGGTATATTGCAGGCCTTAATCAATATTTGGTGGAAGCAGGTATATCAATCCTCTTAATCAGTTTTTTGTGGAAGCAGGAATGTAAAACCCCTCAATCAGTATTTTGTGGAAGCAGGTATATCGCAACCCTCAATCAGTATTTTGTGGAAACAGGTATATCGCAACCCTCAATCAGTATTTTGTGGAAGCAGGTGTATCGTAGGCCTCAATCAATTTTTGGTGGAAGCAGGTATATCACACCTTTCAATTAGTATTTTGTGAAAGCAGGTATATCGCACCCCTCAATCATTATTTTGTAGAAGCAGGTATATAGAACCCCTTAATCAATATTTCGTGGAAGCAGGTGTATCGCAGGCCTCAATCAATATTTGGTGGAAGCAGGTATATCAATCCCCTTAATTAGAATTTTTTGGAAGCAGGTATATTTCATCCCTCAATCAGAATTTTGTGAAAGCAGGAATATAGAACCCCTTAATCAATATTTGGTGGAAGCAGTTATATTGCACCCCTCAATCTGTCAATTGTTGAAGCAGGAATATCAAACCCCTTAATCAGTATATTGCAGAAGCAGGTGTATCGCAGTCTTCAATCAATATTTAGTGAAAGCAGGTATATAAAACACCTCAATCAATATTTTGTGGAAGCAGGTGTATTGCAGGCCTCAATCAATATTTGGTGGAAGCATGTATATCACACCCCTCAATCATTTTTTTGTGGAAGCAGGTATATACAACCCCTTAATCAATATTTGGTGGAAGCAGGTATATCGCACCCCTAAATCTGCATTTTGTGGAAGCAGAAATATCAAACCCCTTATTCAGTATTTTGCAGAAGCAGTTATATTGCAGGCCTCAATCAATATTTGGTGGAAGCAGGAATATCAATCCCATTAAAAAGTATTTTGTGGAAGCAGGTGTATCGTAGGCCTCAATCAATATTTGGTGGCAGAAGGTATATCAATCCCCTTAATCAGTATATTGTTGAAGCAGGAATATAGAACCCCTTAATCAATATTTGGTAGAAGCAGGTATATTTCAAACCTCAATCTGTATTTTGTAGAAGCAACTATATCAAACCCCATATTCAGTATTTTGCGGAAGCAGGTATATCGCACCCCGCAATCAGTATTTGGTGATAGCAAGTATTTCAAACCCCTTAATCAGTATTTTGTGGAAGCAGGTATATAGAACCCCTTAACAACCTCAGCCCCTATAGCTTAAACACCCTTAAAGACCAGGCCACTTTTTACACTTCTGACCTACCCTACTTTCACCGTTTATTGCTCGGTCATGCAACTTACCACCCAAATGAATTTTACCTCCTTTTCTTCTCACTAATAGAACTTTCATTTGGTGGTATTTCATTGCTGCTGACATTTTTACTTTTTTTGTTATTAATCGAAATTTAACAATTTTTTTGCAAAAAAATGACATTTTTCACTTTCAGTTGTAAAATTTAGCAAAAAAAAACGACATCCATATATAAATTTTGCTCTAAATTTATTGTTCTACATGTCTTTGATAAAAAAAAAAATGTTTGGGTAAAAAAAAATGGTTTGGGTAAAAGTTATAGCGTTTACAAACTATGGTACAAAAATGTGAATTTCCGCTTTTTGAAGCAGCTCTGACTTTCTGAGCACCTGTCATGTTTCCTGAGGTTCTACAATGGCCAGACAGTACAAACACCCCACAAATGACCCCATTTCGGAAAGTAGACACCCCAAGGTATTCGCTGATGGGCATAGTGAGTTCATAGAACTTTTTATTTTTTGTCACAAGTTAGCGGAAAATGATGATTTTTTATAATTTTTTTTCTTACAAAGTCTCATATTCCACTAACTTGTAACAAAAAATAAAAATTTCTATGAACTCACTATGCCCATCAGCGAATACCTTTGGGTGTCTTCTTTCCAAAATGGGGTCACTTGTGGGGTAGTTATACTGCCCTGGCATTCTAGGGGCCCAAATGTGTGGAAATTGTGTGGAAATTGAAATCAAATTCTGTAAAAAATGGCCGGTGAAATCCGAAAGGTGCTCTTTGGAATGTGGGCCCCTTTGCCCACCTAGGCTGTAAAAAAGTGTCACACATGTGGTATCTCCGTACTCAGGAGAAGTTGGGGAATGTGTTTTGGGGTGTCATTTTACATATACCCATGCTAGGTGAGATAAATATCTTGGTCAAATGCCAACTTTGTATAAAAAAATGGGAAAAGTTGTCTTTTGCCAAGATATTTCTCTCACCCAGCATGGGTATATGTAAAATTACACCCCAAAACACATTCCCCAACTTCTCCTGAGTACAGAGATACCACATGTGTGACACTTTTTTGCAGCCTAGGTGGGAAAAGGGGCCCACATTCCAAAGAGCACCTTTCGGATTTCACCGGCCATTTTTTACAGAATTTGATTTCAAACTCCTTACAACACATGTGGGCCCCTAGAATGCCAGGGCAGTATAACTACCCTACAAGTGACCCCATTTTAGAAAGAAGACACCCTAAGGTATTCGCTGATGGGCATAGTGAGTTCATGGAAGTTTTTATTTTTTGTCACAAGTTAGTGGAATATGAGACTTTGTAAGAAAAAAAGAAAAAAAAAATCATCATTTTCCACTAACTTGTGACAAAAAATATAAAATTCTAGGAACTCCCCATGCCCCTCACGGAATACCTTGGGGTGTCTTCTTTCCAAAATGGGGTCACTTGTGGGGTAGTTATACTGCCCTGGCATTTTCCAGGGGCCCTAATGTGTGGTAAGTAGGTAAATGACCTGTGAAATCCTAAAGATGCTCTTTGGAATGTGGGCCCCTTTGCCCACCTAGGCTGCAAAAAAGTGTCACACATGTGGTATCGCCGTATTCAGGAGAAGTTATGCAATGTGTTTTGGGGTGTCTTTTTACATATACTCATGCTGGGTGAGAGAAATATCTCGGCAAAAGACAACTTTTCCCATTTTTTTATACAAAGTTGGCATTTGACCAAGATATTTATCTCACCCAGCATGGGTATATGTAAAATGACACCCCAAAACACATTGCCCAACTTCTCCTGAGTACGGCGATACCAGATGTGTGACACTTTTTTGCAGCCTAGATGCGCAAAGGGGCCCACATTCCTTTTATGAGGGCATTTTTAGACATTTGGATCCCAGACTTCTTCTTACGCTTTAGGGCCCCTAGAATGCCAGGGCAGTATAAATACCCCACATGTGACCCCATTTTGGAAAGAAGACACCCCAAGGTATTTAATGAGGGGCATGGCGAGTTCATAGAAATTTTTTTTTTTTGGCACAAGTTAGCGGAAATTGATTTTATTTATTTTTTTCTCACAAAGTCTCCCTTTCCGCTAACTTGGGACAAAAATTTCAATCTTTCATGGACTCAATATGCCCCTCACGGAATACCTGGGGGTGTCTTCTTTCCGAAATGGGGTCACATGTGGGGTATTTATACTGCCCTGGCATTCTAGGGGCCCTAAAGCGTGAGAAGAAGTCTGGAATATAAATGTCTAAAAATTTTTACGCATTTGGATTCCGTGAGGGGTATGGTGAGTTCATGTGAGATTTTATTTTGTGGAATATGAGACTTTGTAAGAAAAAAAAATTTCCGCTAACTTGGGCCAAAAAAATGTCTGAATGGAGCCTTACAGGGGGGTGATCAATGACAGGGGGGTGATCAATGACAGGGGGGTGATCAGGGAGTCTATATGGGGTGATCACCCCCCTGTCATTGATCACCCCCCTGTAAGGCTCCATTCAGATGTCCGTATGTGTTTTGCGGATCCGATCCATGTATCCGTGGATCCGTAAAAATCATACGGACATCTGAATGCAGCCTTACAGGGGAATGATCAATGACAGGGGGGTGATCAATGATAGGGGGGTGATCAGGGAGTCTATATGGGGTGATCACCCCCCTGTAAGGCTCCATTCAGACGCCTGTATGTGTTTTGCGGATCCGATCCATCTATCAGTGGATCCGTAAAAATCATGCGGACGTCTGAATGGAGCTTTACAGGGGGGTGATCAATGACAGGGGGGTGATCAGGGAGTCTATATGGGGTGATCACCACAGTCATTGATCACGCCCCTGTAAGGCTCCATTCAAACGTCCGTATGCGTTTTGCGGATCGATCCATCTATCAGTGGATCCGTAAAAATCATGCAGACATCTGAATGGAGCTTTACAGGGGGGGTGATCAATGACAGGGGGGTAATCAATGACAGGGGGGTGATCAGGGAGTCTATATGGGGTGATCACCACAGTCATTGATCACGCCCCTGTAAGGCTCCATTCAGATGTCCGTATGTGTTTTGCGGATCCGATCCATCTATCAGTGGATCCGTAAAAATCATGCAGACGTCTGAATGGAGCTTTACAGGGGGGTGATCAATGACAGGGGGGTGATCAGGGAGTCTATATGGGGTGATCACCACAGTCATTGATCACACCCCTGTAAGGCTCCATTCAAACGTCCGTATGCGTTTTGCGGATCCGATCCATCTATCAGTGGATCCGTAAAAATCATGCGGACGTCTGAATGGAGCTTTACAGGGGGGTGATCAATGACAGGGGGGTAATCAATGACAGGGGGGTGATCAGGGAGTCTATATGGGGTGATCACCACAGTCATTGATCACGCCCCTGTAAGGCTCCATTCAGACGTCCGTATGCGTTTTGCGGATCCGATCCATCTATCAGCGGATCCGTAAAAATCATGCGGACGTCTGAATGGAGCTTTACAGGGGGGTGATCAATGACAGGGGGGTAATCAATGACAGGGGGGTGATCAGGGAGTCTATATGGGGTGATCAGGGGTAATCAGGGGCTAATAAGGGGTTAATAAGTGACAGGGGGGTGGTGTAGTGTAGTGTGGTGCTTGGTGCTACATATTGCTGAGCTATCTGTGTCCTCTGGTGGTCGATCCAAACAAAAGGGACCACCAGAGGACCAGGTAGCAGGTATATTAGACGCTGTTATCAAAACAGCGTCTAATATACCTGTTAGGGGTTAAAAAAAATCACATCTCCAGCCTGCCAGAGAACGATCGCCGCTGGCAGGCTGGAGATCCACTCGCTTACCTTCCGATCCTGTGAACGCGCGCGCCTGTGTGTGCGCGTTCACAGGAAATCTCGCGTCTCGCGAGAGGACGCGCCGGCGCGTCCAGGCGGAATGAATCAACCACCTCCAGGACGCGTCGCTGCGTTCGGCGGTCCGGAGGTGGTTAATCAATACTTGGTGGAAGCAGGTATATCGCACCCCTCAATCAGTATTTGGTGGTAGCAAGTATTTTAAACCCCTTAATCAGTATTTTGTGGAAGCAGGTATATAGATCCCCTTAATTAATATTTGGTGGAAGCAGTTATATCAAACCCTTTAATCTGTATTTTGTGGAAGCAGATGTATCATGGGCCTCAATCAATATTTGGTGGAATCAGGTATATCAATTATCTTAATCAGTATATTTTGGAAGCAGGTATATCGCACCCCTTAATCAATATTTGGTGGAAGTAGGTATATCAAACCCCTCAATCAGTGTTTTGTGGAAGCAGGTATGTCGCACCCCTCAATCAATATTTTGTAGAGGCAGATACATCATACCCCTTAATCAGTATTTTGTGGAAGGAGGTATATCGCACCGCTCAATCTGTATTTTGTGGAAGCAGGTATAAAGATCCCCTTAATCAATATTTGGTAGAAGCAGGTATATAAAACCTTTTAATCAGTATTTTGTGGAAGCAGGTGTATCGCAGGCCTTAATAAATATTTGATGGAAGCAGGTATATCAATCCCCTTAATCGGGAAATTTTGAAAGCAGATATATCGCATCCCTCAATCATTATTTTGTGGAAGCAGGTATATAGAACCCCTTAATAAATATTTGGTGGAAGCAGGTATATCGCACCACTCAATCTGTATTTTGCGGAAGCAGGTATATCAAACCCCTTTTTCAGTATTTTGCGGAAGCAGGTATATCGCAGGCCTCATTCAGTATTTTTTGGAAGCAGGTATTTCAAACCCCTTCATCAGTATTTTGTGGAAGCGGGTATATCAATCCCTTAGTCAGTATTTTGTGGAACTAGGTATATAGAACGCCTTAATCAATATTTTGTGGAAGCAGGTATATTGCACGCCTCAATCTGTATTTTGTGGAAGCAGGTATATCAAACCCCTTAATTAGTATTTTGTGGAAGCAGGTATATCGCAGGCCTCAATAAATATTTGATGGAAGCAGGTATATCAATCCCCTTAATCAGTATATTTTGAAAGCAAATATATTGCACCCCTCAATCAGTATTTCGTGGAAGCAGGTATATAGAACCCCTTAATAAATATTTGGTGGAAGCAGGTATATCACATCCCTCAATCAGTATTTTTTGGAAGTAGGTTTATCAATCCCCTTAATCAGTATTTTGTGGAACTAGGTATATAGAACGCCTTAATTAATATTTTTGGAAGCAGGCATATCGCACGCCTCAAATTGTATTTTGTGGAAGCAGGTATATAGATCCCCTTAATCAATATTTGGTGGAAGCAGGTATATCATACCCCTCAATCTGTATTTTGCGGAAGCAGGTATATAGAACTCCTTAATTAATATTTGGTGGAAGCAGGTATATCAAACCCTTTGATCAGTATTTTGTGGAAGCAGGTGTATCGCAGGCCTCAATCAATGTTCGGTAGAATCAGGTATATTAATCTTCTTAATCATTATATTTTGGAAGCAGGTATATCGCACCCCTCAATCAATATTTGGTGGAAGTAGGTATATCAAACCCCTTAATCAGTATTTTGTGGAAGCAGGTATATCGCACCCCTCAATCAGTATTTTGTGAAAGCTGGTATATAAAAACCCCTTATTTTGTATTTTGTTGAAGCAGGTATATCGTACCCCTCAATCTGTATTTTGTGGAAGCAGGTATATAGAACCCCTTAATCCATATTTGGTGGAAGCAGGTTTATAAAACCCCTTAATCAGTATTTTCTGGAAGCAGGTGTATCGTAGGCCTCAATAAATATTTGGTGGAAGCAGGTATATCAATCCCCTTAATTAGTATTTTTTGGAAGCAGATATATCGCACCCCTCAATCAGAATTTCGTGGAAGCAGGTATATAGAACCCCTTAATCAATATTTGGTGGAATCAGGTCTATCGCAGCCCTCAATCTGTATTTTGTTGAAGCAGATGTATAAAAAACCCTTATTCAGTATTTTGTGGAAGCAGGTAAATCGCACCCCTCAATCAGTATTGTGTGGAAGCAGGTATTTCAAACCCCTTAATCTGTATTTTGTGGAAGCAGGCATATGAATACCCTTAATTAGTATTTTGTGGCAGCTGTTATATAAAAAACCCTTAATCAGTATTTTGTGGAAGCAGGTATATCACACCCCTTAATCAGTATTTTGTGGAACAGGTATATTAATCCCCTTAATCAGTATTTTTTGGAAGCAGATATATCGCACCCCTCAATCAGAATTTCGTGGAAGCAGGTATATAGAACCCCTTAATCAATATTTGGTGGAAGCAGGTTTATCAAACCCTTTAATCAGTATTTTGTTGAAGCAGGTGTATCGCAGGCCTCAATCAATATTTGGTGGAATTAGTTATATCAATCTTCTTAATTAGCATATTTTGAAAGCAGGTATATCGCACCCCTCAATCAATATTTGGTGGATGCAGGTATATCAAACCCCTTAATCAGTATTTTGTGGAAGCAGGTGTATTGCAGGCCTCAATAAATATTGGGTGGAAGCAATGATGAGTATTTTTTGGAAGAAGCAGATATATTGCACCCCTCAATCAGTATTTCGTGGAAGCAGGTATATAGAACCCCTTAATCAATATTTGGTAGAAGCAGTTCTATCACAGCCCTTAATCTGTATTTTGTTGAAGCAGGTATATAAAATCCCCTTAATCAGTATTTTTTGGAAGCAGGTATATCACACCCCTCAATCAGTATTTTGTGGACGCAGGTATATCAAACCCCTTGATCAGTATTTTGTGGAAGCAGGTATATTGTACCCCTCAATCAGTTTTTTTGAGGCTACAGGTATATCACACCCGTTGCAAATAGTTGTTCCAATAGCGCTTGTCTCTCTATATACCTACGGTATCGCAGCAGAACCGCACACAACTGCTAAACAATACAAATGCACTACATACTTTCTATGTTAGTATATCACACCCCTCAGTATATCACACCTATCAATAGCACACCTATACCAGTCCTTAAAAGGACTTTTGTGGCCCTATTAGCTAGCGTTTGGTGTCCCTAACAGTCTGTCACTGCTCCACAAAGCAACCTCTTCCTACACTGGCAAAACACAGAATGAAAAATGGCTGCCAGATCTGGTTCTCTGATAGGGTGGGGGTGTGTCGATGTGCTGAAACGTCTCAATTGGCGTTCCTGTCCCACCTGATGGATGTGTCATGGGTCAAAGTTCGGCGCAATGCAAAAGAATATGGCGCATGCGGACATCGCCATATGTTTGCATGTTTGGCGAATCACGAACGTGCAAAGTACGCCGCAAAACGACCGCCATGCATCTACAGCTCAGTCCAATTCAAGTAAATGGACCTGGGCTGCAATACCATGCACAGCCACTATCCAATGTATGGTACTGTGCTTTGTATTCAGGAGCCAGACCTTCACCAATCTGATATTGATGACCAATCCTGAGTATAGAAAACCCCTTTAAAGAAGCTAAGACTAAAATGTATCTAGAAGCAGTGCAGCCAGGCAGCTGGATGATAGTTTGTTAATAATTCAGGAAAACTACTTTAATGTGAAATCCAATTAACATAAATGAAGGTATCCAGTGATTGCTCATTGAACTATTGGAAAAGCTATAGGTGCAACATTGTAATAATTGGCTTCATTGAAATAAGAAGCGAGCACGGCATGATCTGTGTAATATTAGGAAAATCTCTTCCTTCTTTAAAGCCTGTGTCTAGTAGGCTCAGCAACATTTCCATTAGTCTGTGCAATAGACTTGCATCTTGTCTTTCTTTCTTCTTCTTCCTCTCGGTGTGTTGGCCTTTAAGTAACAGTCCTGGCCGCTGGCCAGACAGCAATTTCCTGGTAATCTAATAGCTGCAGCAGATGAACTGAAAATGCATTTCCTGCCACCGCACAGTAAAAATTTTATTAATGTAAAGGGAGAATGCATTGCTGGCTTTGGTTGCGCTGATGTAGTGATGATTAGAAGGGAAATGGAAAGTAGTGCAATTGCACCTATATGATACAAAGTTATAAGAGGAATGTCGTTCTCATACCTACAATGCTATTGAAGTGGAATGTATATTGACCGACTATGCTAGCTAGATACAGTCACCGTATTCCTACTTTCCTGGTTAGGTGTAATTACAATAAGCAGCTATGCATCTCTTTCACAAGAGTTTGTCCGGGGTTTGAACACTTTTTTCTTCCAGTACATGCTCGTACATACAGTGCATTCAAAAATGGTGGGACATTGTGCTAAAATAAAAAATAAACATAAATTACATTTTTCCTGACCATTTTGCACTCAAGATCCCATAATGAGAAATCGAAAAGAATATGTTCAAAATCTTTGCTAAGTTATTGAAAAGGAAAAGCTAAAATCTTGCATTGACATAAGGATTCTTTACGGTAAGAGCAGTCAGACTATGGAACTCTCTGCCTGAGAAGGTGGTGATGGTGAGTTCACTAAAAGAGTTCAAGAGGGGCCTGGATGTATTTCTGGAGTGTAATTATATTACAAGTTATAGTTACTATAAATGGGTTGTTGATCCAGGGAGTTACTCTGAATGCCTGGGTTGGGAAGCAATTTTTCCCCCCCTAAGATAAGGAAGATTGGCTTCTTCCTCATGGGGTTTTTCGCCTTCCTCTGGATCAAATTTCCAGGATAATAGGCTGAACTGGATGGACAAATGTCTTTTTGTCAGCCTTACAAACTAAGTTACTATGTTGTCACACTACTACTGAATACACAGTACCCGGCTAGCACTTGTTCAATAACTCGCATAGATCATAATGCAGTGAGGCCACCTCTCCTTTGTCTTCTGTAGCATGTATTTGGTGGCTGTGGGGGAAGGGGATGGCTGGGCACGGTACAAAAGTTTTTTTTAAAAGCCTGTCACCATTTCTCCCGTCTCCACCATTTCTGGTCCCTACTGGACCATAATTCTGACATGAAATTTCCATGAGGCCAAAGATTGACTGTCACATTTTCACATTTCTGGTTCAGCAGGGATTGGAAGCGGTGGAGATGGGAGCTCAGCAATAAACTCTGAGGTGTCTTTTTACTTTTTAACTTTGCACCTTGCCCGGCCACTTGACCACAAATCTTAAAGAACACTTTAAGTTGGCCGTATTTGTAAAGGTCTAAATGTCCCACACTATCCACCATCAAAGGAAACAAAAATGACCATTTTGGATCCCAACATACCCAATCCTTTGTCCTCATGGTAAATAAGAACAAACAGCGGTGTAGCAATTTATATTTCTCTGTTTATAGAAATAGACATGTATGATTGACACATGTATGGCTAGCATTAACAACGTATATATTCACTTGTATACCATCAACAACCCCTTTGGATTATTTCATTTTCCAATCAACTATTTGGAGGAACCCATTTAAGGGCAGTCTGTAGCATTCACATTATACTATGTATTTTACAATCAAACAGCTCCCTTGAAATGTTTGACATGTTCATCAGACAGTTTCATCAATGGGCCAGGATAAGGCACACAGAAAGTCTTGGCAACAGAAATCAAAAATACAGAAGATCAGGCAAACTGAGCACAGTGACCCAATGAGACACAGTGGTTAAAAGTTAGCAATTGTGGACCAGGATAAATGCATAATACAGATTTACAAAGTTCTAAGAAGGGTAAGGAAAAACTGGAACAGTCAACTCAACTTGTTTTCTATTGGGAGTTACCTAGAACTTGCCCTTGTAAGAATAATGCAGAGATACAGTAAATGAGAACATTTTGGAATAACGACATAGAGTTCCTGACTCACTAGTCACAGGGAGGAACGTTCTGATTTACAGATATTTGGCAAAAGTCTAATGCTAAAATATATATTGTCCAGATGCTCATTTGGCCACCACTCTGTCCCTTGACTCTAAAAGTTCTAGCCATTTTCAGACAGCTTATCTCATGTGGAAACAAATGACACTAGGGTCACATCAGCATTGCAATATCCAGCAGGCTGTTCCAGCAGAGCAACAATCTGAGAGTTCACCATATCCAACATAGCAGGATAATGCTGTGAAATGCTGGATCCCCATTGACTCTAATAGGATCTGAAGAGGATCTGAATGATTCCCAGCAGAAATGCTGGCTTTCAGCTGGACAAAAAGTCCCACATGCACAATATTTTGTCCAAACGAAAACTGGCATTTCTGCCGGAAACCGCCCAGTCCCCATTGGATACCATTATAGAAGATGGGGATCTGGCAGTTCACGGCTTAATCTGGCTATGCTAGGTACAATGAACTCTGGAAAGCTGTTCCTTCAGGAACAGCCTGCCAGATTTCTTAACACTAATGTCAAGGTATCCTGATTTAGCATGTTGTAATCCAACATGACTGATCATTGTCTGATTAGATTGATGGCTGAACACACTTGAATTGGTAGGGTTAGTTGAAATTTAAGTTGACCCAAGAGAAATGTTGTATAATTTTCCAGTATGTCATTTATTAAATATGTACCAAGAGATTTTTGAAGTTATTGTGCCTGGTTGAAATGAGTGGTATGGTAAATCCTCCTTGAAATTGATATATCATAAAGCTGAATAGGCAAAAAACCCTCTAGAGATTTTTCAATTTAAACAAATGACCAGTATTGACCTTTAGGCTCCATTCACACATCCGTAGCGCGTTTTGCGGATCCACGGAACCGCGGTTGCGGACCGCATTTTGCGGACCGCACATCGCCGGCACTAATAGAATATGCCTATTCTTGTCCACAATTGCGGACAAGAATAGGACATGTTCTATTTTTTTCGGGAACGGAATTGCGGACCCGGAAGTGCGAGTCCGCAATTCCATATCCGGGCAGCACATCCGGGCAGCCCCATAGAAATAAATGTGTCCCCAATTCCGTTCCGCAAAATGCGGAACGAAATTGCGGACGTGTGAATGGGGCCTAATAGGGTACGGCCGCACAGTCAGATTTTTTTATGAAGTTTTTGAGGCTGAAATCAGGAGTGGATCAAAAATGAAGAGAACATAATAAGAGCACATACTACTTATTTTCTTTTTTTGGATCCACTTCTGGTTGTGGCTTCAAGAACAGCATAAAAAACATGAACATGTGGCCGTACCAATTGTGGTAACGTGGACAGTGCGGTAAGGCGTGTGTATCCCACCCAGATACCTCAGCTGGGTGAGATAACTAAAATCTGGAAAAACTGCAGTGGTCTCAGCATAGTATAGTTTGCCGAGACAGTTTAGTATACATTTTCTTCTGGGCTGGATTTTACCTGGATTGGCAGATAGGTTTGGTAGGGGGATCTGCCAGTCCACACCCTTCCGGCATAGGTATTCCCTTTCACCTAAGGTGATCGCAGGTGAGGCCTGCTCTAATCAAGGAGGCATAACATCAACCCTTTGTGTGTTAGTCAGGGGGAAGGAAAGGCTGAGGAAGCCTGTGTTTGGGGGACCTAGCGACGCCTGTGATGCCAGAGTCAGGCGGACTTCCGGGCCACAATCCCACAAAGGTGCTGACGTTGTTGTAGTCACAGCCTGGGGGCTGCTGGACTGTTTGGGCTGAGAAAGCCGCATCTGATCACTTGTGTGAACTGTGCTCCTTAGAGGTGGGTCAGGAAATGAATTATGTATTAGGTAGTGCCTAGACGGGCAGGAGTTATTTTGGTTGTTGTATTGTCTTAAAGTGCTATAAAATAAAGCATAGTTTGGACTTCAATCCGGTTGTCTGCAATAAAACTGTGAGACCCCCTGAGAGAGAGCGATTCCTTACAATTGGTGGAGGATGCGTGCAAGTGTCCATGCAAAAAGGGCACAATGTTGTTGCTAGGGGCAACAGAAAGTGAAAATGCAAACTGTTGCCAGAGGCAACGACAAGACAGAAAGAGCAGGTGCTGCTGTGCAGAGATTTAAAGGGCTGTAAGCCCCAGTGAAAGAGACTGATCTGTGGAGAAAATGTTTTTTGGGGTCACTATGAAACCCTATGTTGAAGTTGCTGTGGCTTGAGGGAACACACCAGGCACCCCAAAGTATCGCTGGGAGTATTGTCAGTGGTGGGACTGTGCAAGATGTACAATCGAGGAATGGTTGAACAAGAGACATATGAGAGATCCTCCAAGATGGTGATTGGGGGAATGGAGATGTGGGTCACGCTAGATTCCCGCCAACAAGTGTCTCGGGTCATGACTGATACTCTGGACTTTCTAAAGAGTGGGACAGAGACAGATACCACTGTGTCCCTGTCCTTCGTGACGGACTATGGCTCAGTGCAGTGGAAGCTCTTGAAATGTGAGACCCTGAAAGTGGAAATTATACTGGTCAAAGACTTTCCCTTGTTTTGGCAGCTATGGAGCGTAGAAAACGCTACAAATCGTGCGGCTGGAGAATCCGAGGAAAAGGTGATGTGTACCGTTGGTAAGGGCAACCAATGGTAGCCAAGTGAGATGGAAAGCAGTTTGTAACTGGGGGATAGCGAATCTCAAGGATCCAATCCTAACCCGTGTCAGAGGCAGCAAGATTGTAAAATCTGAAGCAAGTGCGGTTACTGAGTATAATGACCTCGGTGGAGATGTTCCGCAAATACCCTCATCTCCCGGGACTGACTGTGGCAGGCGCAGCACTATGAAGTGCCTTTGCGCTGTGGCATTAGAAGAATTTTGATATCTCTGACTTTTTAGTCTAAACAGACTGTCTATTACTCTGTAATTCCTCTAGCGCCGTTCTATAGAAACAGTAGGGTTAACCTCGTAAGGCCACAGGGCGTACCCTTACGCACTGATGTCCTAATACTTAAGGACACAGGGTGTACCTGTACGCCCTGTGTATTTCCGATCACCGCCGCGCAGCGGGCGGTGATCAGAACTGGGTGCCTGCTGAAATCAATCAGCAGGCACCCTGGGTCAATGCCGAGGGGGGTCCTGTGCCCCCCCGCCCGTATCGGCGATCGGTGTGGATTAACCCCTTCAATGCCGCTGACCGCGGCATAGAAGGGGTTTGTGTTTAAGTGAGCTCATCGAGTTCCAGCGCTGCTGTGGCGGGGACTCGATGTCTCAGAAGGCAGCCCAATGCCATGCAGAGGCTGCCCAATGCCTTGCACGGTATCGGGAACTGCCTTCTACAGGAGCCGAGGAGATCCAGCCTCAGGCTGGGTCTCCTAGGCAACCTGTTAGTGTATGACTTAGTGTCATACACTAACAGGCAATACATTACAATACAGATGTATTGTAATGCATTGCAGAGGGGATCAGACCCCCAAAAGTGAACATCAGAAATAAAGTTAAGGAAAAAAAAGTTTAAAAAAAATGTTTCCCCTTATTTTATAATAAAAAACTGAAAAAAAC
This sequence comes from Bufo bufo, assembly GCF_905171765.1. Lineage (NCBI taxonomy): Eukaryota > Metazoa > Chordata > Amphibia > Anura > Bufonidae > Bufo > Bufo bufo. Next base: position 175,234,971 of record NC_053396.1, read on the forward strand.
CACATATTACGTATCGCCACGTCCGTAATGATCGGCTCTATAAATATATCACATGATCCACCCTGTCCGATAAATACAATAAAAAAATAAAAATAAAAATGGTGTAAAAAAAAAGCCATTTTTATGCAACACCAAGTGATCAAAAACGCGTATGCCCCCCAAAATAGTACCAATATAACCGTCACCTCATCCCGCAAAAAAATTAGCCCCTACCTAAGACAATCGCCCAAAAAATAAAAAAAACTATGGCTCAGAATATGGAGACACTAAAACAAAAATTTTTGGGGTTTAAAAAATGATGGTATTGTGTAAAACTTACATAAATAAAAAAAAAGTAGACATATTAGGTATCGCCGCGTCGCTGCTCTATAAAAAATATCACATGACCTAACCCTTCAGGTGAACACCGTAAAAAAAGCAATTTTTTGTCACCTTACATCACATAAAGTGTAATAGCAAGCGATCAAAAAGTCATACGCACACCAAAATAGTGCCAATCAAACCGTCATCTCATCCTGCAAACATCATACCCAATCCAAGATAATCGCCCATAAACTGTAAAAACTATGGCTCTCAGACTATGGAGACAATAAAACATGATTTTTTTTTGTTTCAAAAATTAAATCATTGTGTAAAACTTACATAAATAAGAAAAAATAGACATATTAGGTATTGCCACGTCCGTAATAACCAGCTCTATGAAAATATCACATGAACTAACCGCTCAGTTGAATACCGTAAAAAAAAAAACGTTGTAAAAAAAGCCATTTTTGTCACCTTACATCACAAAAAGTGTAATAGCAAGCGATCAAAAAGTCATATGCACCCCAAAATAGTGCCAATCAAACCGTTATCTCAGCCCAAAAAAAATTTGCCCCTACACAAGACAGTCACCCAAATAAATAAATCTGGCTTTCAGAATGTGGAGACACTAAAGAATCATAAAAAAAAAATGAAACAAATAACCCCAAAAAGTAGTCATATTTGGTATTGTTGCGTCCGTGACAACCTGCTCTAAAAAAATACCACATGATCGAACCTGTCAGATGAATGTTGTAAATAACAAAAATAAAAACAGTGCCAAAACAGCTATTTCTTCTTACCTTGCCTCACAAAAAGTGTAATATAGAGCAACCAAAAATCATATGTACCCTAAAATAGTACAAGCAAAACTGCCACCCTATCCCGTAGTTTCCAAAATGGGGTCACTTTCTACTCTAGGGGTGCATCAGGGGGGCTTCAAATGGGACATGGCAGCCTAAAATTATCCCAGTGAAATCTGCTTTCCAAAAAACCATTGGGCGTTCCTTTCCTTCTGCGCAATGCTGTCTGCCCATACAGCAGTTTACGACCACATATGGGGAGTTTCTGTAAACTACAAAATCAGGGCCATAAATATTGAGTTTTGTTTGGCTGTTAACCCTTGCTTTGCAAGTGGAAAAAAATTATTAAAATGGAAAATCTGCCAAAAGTGTGAAATTCTGAAATTGCATCTCTATTTTCCATTAATCCTTGTGGAACACCTGAAGGGTTAATAAAGTTTGTAAAATCAGTTTTGAATACCTTAAGGGGTGTAGTTTCTAAAATAGGGTTAGTTTTTTGGAGTTTCTACTCTAGGGGTGCATCAGGGGAGCTTCAAATAGGATATGGTGTCAAAAAACCAGTCCAGCAAAATCTACCTTCCAAAAATCGTATGGCATTCCTTTCCTTCTGCGCACTGCTGTGTGCCCGTACAGCAGTTTACGACCAAATATGGGGTGTTTATGTCAACTACTGAATCAGGGCCATAAATATTGAGTTTTGTTTGGCTGTTAACCCTTGCTTTGTAACTGAAAAAAATTTATTCAAATGGAAAATCTGCCAAAAAAGTGAAATTTTTAAATTTTATCTCTATTTTCCATTAATTCTTGTGGAACACCTAAGGGGTTAACAAAGTTGATAAAATTAGTTTTAAATACCTTGATCTCATGTAGTTTCTAGAATGGGGTCGTTTTTAGGTGGTTTCTATTATGTAAGCCTCGCAAAGTGACTTCAGACCTGAACTGGCCCTTAAAAAGTGGATTTTTGAAAATTTCTGAAAAATTTTAAGATTTGCTTCTAAACTTCTAAGCCTTGTAACATCCCCAAAAAATAAAATGGCATTCCAAAAATGACCAAAACATAAAGTAGACATATGGGGAATTCAAAGTAATAACTATTTTGGAGGTATTACTATATACACTGCTCAAAAAAATACAGGGAACACTTAAACAACACAATGTAACTCCAAGTCAATCACACTTCTGTGAAATCAAACTGTCCAATTAGGAAGCAACACTGAGTGACAATCAATTTTACATGCTGTTGTGTAAATGGGATAGACAACAGGTGGAAATTATAGGCAATTAGCAAGACACCCCCAATAAAGGAGTGGTTCTGCAGGTGTTGACCACAGACCATTTCTCAGTTCCTATGCTTCCTGGCTGATGTTTTGGTCACTTTTGAATGCTGGCAGTGCTTTCACTCTAGTGGTAGCATGAGACGGAGTCTACAACCCACACAAGTGGCTCAGGAAGTGCAGCTTATCCAGGATGGCACATCAATGCGAGCTGTGGCAAGAAGGTTTGCTGTGTCTGTCATCGTAGTGTCCAGAGCATGGAGGCGCTACCAGGAGACAGGCCAGTACATCAGGAGACGTGGAGGAGGCCATAGGAGGGCAACAACCCAGCAGCAGGACCGCTACCTCCGCCTTTGTGCAAGGAGGAACAGGAGGAGCACTGCCAGAGCCCTGCAAAATGACCTCCAGCAGGTCACAAATGTGCATGTGTCTGCTCAAACGGTCAGAAACAGACTCCATGAAGGTGATATGAGGGCCCGACGTCCACAGGTGGGGGTTGTGATTTTTTTTTTACTCCATTTTACCAGTGTCATGAAGTACAATATGTGACGAAAAAATATTCTCAGAATGGCCTAGATAAGTAAAAGCGTTTTAAAGTTATTCACACATAAAGTGAAACTGGTCAGATTTGCAAAAAATGGCCTGGTCCTTAAGGTGAAATATGGCCGTGTCCTTAAGGGGTTAAAGAGCACACCAAATGCTTGAAATAACTTCTTTATTAACTTCAATTTTTCTTCATATAACACTGCCGTCTCCACAGCAGATAGTCCATGTACAAAACACATATTGGATAAAGTATCACAAAATGGCGGTATGCATAAGATGGTGGTTCAACTGTTCAATCTTGTCATTCAACATAAAATAGTGGATATATTTCTCTCTTGAATATCTGTACTCTCACTTTAAGTTATTCAAGCACTTTATGATCTTTCTGAGAGGTATATCTGAGGGCTAACTAATAGTTCTACTTGCTGAATTCGGTTGCAATTTGTAGTATGAAGTTAGCAGTAAGTATTTGTAGATTGTTTGAGCATGATCTGGTATGGTTGTATGCAATTTGGATTGTAATATTGAATTTGGATTGTGAAATTTGTAGTTTGCTATTGAATTTGTGGTTTGTAATTGGTCGAACTGTAAGTAAACACACATATAACTGGTTCAGTATACAGTTCTAATCACTATATTAACAATAGGAACATTATATAACTGTTAAAAACCTACTTTGGCCTCTCTGCTTCCATAAAACACAGCTCTTAGTGGAGTGAATGTCTGTTCAGCTTCTCTCTCTGGTGAATAATGATTCCAGCAGCTCCTGCTAGAGGAATTTCCCACACAAGCTGTGTGTGAGGCTGGCTGTAATTGGTCAAAACTCCTGCTGAGTGTGAGGCTGGCTGTGATTGGTCTAAACTCCTGCCCAGCAACAACAGTTTAACTCTATGCTTTATGTTGTTTCTGCTGTGTCATTGAGCTTACTTCACATCCATATAATGAATTTTAAAGGCATATTATTTTTTCTGCTTCTGTGAACACAATATATAACAGTTATATGACATCCAAACATGAAGTCACTGTAAATAACTCAGCTCTTGTCTTTAACACACAAACATAGGAACTGTATTAAGGTTATTGGCAGGTCTAGCTGTATAAACATATAAGCTATGTTAGCAACCTAGGACAGGTCTTAGCTGGCCAGCTACACTCCCACCAAAATTACCTATAATTCTATGTTCTTAGTGATAGGACTCAAACATGAATTTGAGGAATTTTCAATCAGGTTCTCAACTTCCAAGTGTCTTTTATCAATCTCAAGTAGAACAACTAACTTCTGTATAGGACATTCCAACTTGAGTGGAGTAGTGAGACATTTTCCTTTTTTGTAACTCCAATTCTTCTTTCAGAAACATGCTTACTGATGCTGAAACAACAGCTGCTGTCAGTTCAAGTCTTGGTATTGTCTGAATACTGGTAGGTGCAACTCTGGCCTTTCCCATAACCAGGGAACAGTGTATCCTTTATTCTCCTATCATTTTGATGTAGGAGCACTGACCATAACCATAACTGCTGGCATCTGAAAAGTGATGAAGTTCTTTTCAAAATTCTGAAGTACAAAACATCTGGGTATCCAAACTTCTCTCAAGTTTTGCAAGTCTCTTATCCAACTATCCCACCTTGGCCTATCCCACCTTGGCCTATAATAATCTTGATCTAGGAGGACGAGGTCCATATGGAGTAGGAGGTTGAGGAGGCAATGGATGTGGCGGTGTAGGTGGAAGCGGTGGTGGAGGAGGTAGCCTACACATTTTTTTTTTTTTTAATTAGGGTACACCCCAAAACATTGGGAAATATAACCTGTGATAACCCCCTCCAGCCGTGCTAAACAAACATTCAGACAATACACTGGCTGCAGGGCAGGCCAGCACCTCCAAGGCGTAAAGGGCAAGCTCAGGCTATGTGCCCAATTTGGAGTCCCAGAAGTTGAAGGGGGCAGACCCATCAGTCAGTACGTGTAGGCATGTGCACACATACTGCTCCACCATGTCGCACGTCCCCGTGATGTCCACGATCCAATTGGATATCTGCTCTATCAACTTTCGATGTTCTTTTCTGCGCCTACCATTTTGATCACGGTTAGCGGTGAATCAGGGTTCCATGCCGGAAAGGGAGCGTGAGAAAGAGATACCACATCCAAGGGAGGTAAATGGCTCCAATGTGATCGAGCTGAAATGTGGGAAAAGCTATTAGAGTGGAAGGATCGAATAAATGGGCCAATTAAAGACGAATTTTAGAAATTTAAGTCCCTGTCACCTATGCAGAGCAGGGGTTTTTCATCAGCAAAAATGGTTTAATGTCACCCACCAATGGAACAGACGATTTTTGAAAATTTCGGGCCCTGTCAACTATGCAGAGAGGGGTTTATTCACGGCAAAACTGGTAAAATGTCACCCACCAATTGAACAGACGATTTTACTAAAATTTGGTCCATGTCACCTATGCACAGCAAGGTTTTGTATATGGCCAAAAATTTTAAAATGTCACCTGAGAATGTAACAGACGATTTTTTTAAATTTATGTCCCTGTCACCTATGCAGAGCAGGGGTTTATTCACGGCAAAAATGGTAAAATGTCACCCAAGAATGTAACAGACGCTTTTGCACCCTGCTCACTCTTTTACTGTGCTTGTGCCTCTGTGCGACCACCGCCTCTTACTCCGAACTAGACAGGTCACTCGCATGATCTTGATTCCATGTGGGGTCTAGTATCTCATTATCCTCCACATCATCTTCCACCCACTCTTTACCCCTCCTTGTCAGTCTTCAGACTGCAGAAAGCCGCAGCAGTTTGCACTTGTGTTTTGTCATCATCAGAGACGTGCTGCGGTGGTCTTTCAATGTCCTCATCCTGAAACATAAGTGGTTGGGCATCAGTGCACTCAATCTCTTCCACTTCTGGTGTAGGGCTATGTGTATGGCCCACGGAAACCCTGCCAGCAGAGTCATCAAAAAGCATAACAGACTGCTGCATGACTTGGGGCTCAGACTGCTTCCCTGATTTGCAAGGGGGTAAGTTGAAAGACAGATGGCCATGGGCTGTAGGTGCCAACTCTGATCTTTCAGCAGGGGACTGGGTGGTAGACAATGCAAATGAACTGTAGGCACTGTCAGCCCCCAAATCTACTATAGTCTGTACATGTTCTGGCCTCACCTGATTTGTACTGTCCTAAATGCAGTGTATGCCGCAAAAGTACTTTCTAGCGCAAAAGATGATCATTTGTCACACAACAATGTAACAGACGAATTAGTGAAATCTATTTTCTTGTCCACTAGGTAGAGCAGGGGTATATCACAGGCAAAAATTTGTGAATTTCACCTAAAATTTTAACAGACAAATTTGTGAAATTTGTTTACCTGTCTACTAGGTAGAGCAGGTGTATATCACACCCAAAAATTTGTGAATTTCACCCAAAAATGTAACAGACAAATTAGTGAAATGTTTTTACCTGTCTACTAGGTAGAGCAGGGGTATATCACAGCCAAAAATTTGTGAATTTCACCCAAAAATGTAACAGACAAATTAGTGAAATTTGTTTACCTGTCTACTAGGTATAGCAGGGGTATATCACAGCCAAAAATTGGTGAATTTCACCCGAAAATGTAACTGACAAATTAGTGAAATGTTTTTATCTGTCTACTAGGTAGAGCAGGGGTATATTACACCCAATAATTGGTGAATTTCACCCGAAAATGAAACAGACAAATTAGTGAAATTTGTTTACCTGTCTACTAGGTAGAGTAAGGGTATATCACAGGCAAAAATTTGTGAATTTCACCTGAAAATGTAACAGACAAATTAGTGAAATTTGTTTACCTGTCTACTAGGTAGTGCAGGCGTATATCACACCCAAAAATTGGTAAAAAAAAAAAAATCTTGATTTATGAGGTGGAGGTCCATATGGAGTAGGAGGTTGAGGAGGCGGTGGACGTAGTGGTGTAGGTGGAAGCGGCGGTGAAGGAGGACGAGGTAGCCAACACAGATTTTTGGTTGAAATTTTTAATATTTTTTTATTAGGGTACACCCCAAAAGAGTGGGAAATATAAAAAATACAACGATGAGCAATTGCGCTGTAGTATAACAATGGCTGGGTAAGGCCGGTATACATGTCTATTCTGCACAAGGTACGGACAAGCCCTGTGGGATCTATGCCTGGTTAATTTTAATGAATGTGAGCTTGTCCACATTGGGTGTTGACAGGCGGCTGCGCTTGTCTGTGATAACGCCCCCTGCCGTGCTAAACACATGTTCAGACAATACACTGGCTGCAGGGCAGGCCAGCACCTCCAGGGTGTAAAGGGCAAGCTCAGGCTTTGTGCCCAATTTGAAGACCCAGAAATTGAAGGGGGCAGACCCGTCATTCAGTACGTGTAGGCGTGTGCACACATACTGCTCTACCATGTTGCTGAAATCCTGCCTCCTGCTAAGACATTCCATATCAGCTGGTGGTGCTGGTTGTTATGGCGTGCTGACAAAGCTTTTCCACATTTCAGCCATGCTAACCCTGCCTTCTGAGGTGCTGGTGGTGCCCCAGCTGCGTTGGCGACCTCTTCCTCCTCCTCTGCCCTCGCCTTTTGCTTTCACTGTGCCCCCGCTGTCAGGTGGGAATGCCACCAGCAGCGTGTCTACCAGCGTGCGCTTGTACTCACGCATCTTACGATCACGCTCCAGTTATGGAATTAAGCACGGTACGTTGTCATTGTAACGGAGTTTCAGCTGCGTGGCCACCCAGTAATCAGCACAAGTTAAAATGTGGGCAACTCGGCGGTCTTTGCGGAGAAACTGCAGCATGTAATCGCTCATGTGTGCCAGGCTGCCCAGAAGCAACGAAAAGCTGTCCTCTGTGGGAGGTGTGTGTCTTCTGTATCCCCCCAGCCACGCACCAGTGATGGCCATGAGCTGGTTTGGGTGCCACCCTGCTGTGAACACTGTTCCTCCTCCTCCATCTCCTCATCCTCCACCTCATCATCCTCCAGAACTGTGCCCTGGCTGGACAATTGTGTACCTGCCGTTTGTGGGTGCAGGAACCCACCCTCTGAGCCACTTGTGAATGACTGGCCGGAAACCCTATGAAATGATCCCTCTTCCTCCTCCTTCTCCTGTGCCACATCCTCTTCCATCGTACCCAGAAGCGTTTTTTCAAGGAGGCATAGAAGTGGGATAGTAACGCTGAGAACGGCGTTATCGGCACTGGCCATGTTGGTGGAGTACTCGAAACAGCGCAACAAGGAACACAGGTCTCGCATGGAGTCCCAGTCATTGGTGGTGAAGTGGTGCTGTTCCGCAGAGTGACTCATCCAATGCGTGCTGCAGCTGAAACTCCACTATCGCCTGCTGCTGCTCGCACAGTCTGGCCAGCATGTGCAAGGTGGAGTTCCACCTTGTGGGCACGTCTCATATAAGGGGGTGAGCTGGAAGGCCGACGTTACACTTCAGCGCTGACAGGCGAGCAGCAGCAGGGTGAGAACGCCGAAAGCGCGCACAGATGGCCTGCACTTTATGCAGCAGCTCTGACATATCGGGGTAATTTTTAAGGAACCTCTGTACCACCAAATTCAGCACATGAGCCAGGCAAGGGATGTGCGTCAAACGGCTAGTCCCAGAGCTGCCAAGAGATTTCGCCCATTATTGCACACCACCAGGCCAGGCTTGAGGCTCACTGGCACCAACCACTCACTGCATTTACCCAGTGTGTTGATAGGGAGATATAATGTCCCTGACTGTGCTTACTGGTCCACGTATTTGTAGTTAGGTGGACCTTGCCACAGATGGTGTTGTGCAGTGCACACCTGATTTTGTCCCCCACTTTGTTGTGCAGGGAAGGGATGGCACGCCTGGAAAAGTAGTGGCGGCTGGGCACGACGTACTGTGGGACAGCCACCGCCATAAGGCTTTTAAAACTCTCCATCTCCACCAGACAGAATGACAGCATTTCAAAGGACTGTAATTTTGAAATGCTGGCATTCAGGGCCAGGGATCGCGGGTGGGTAGGGGGGTACTTCCTCTTCCGCTCCAGTGTTTGGGAGATGGAGAGCTGAACGCTTCCGTGGGACATTGTGGAGATGCTTGGTGACCCAGGTGGAGGTGTTGCTGACAGATCCTCTGTTTGCGGGGTGGCAGGTGCCACTGTCACTCCAGAGGTGGATAAAGAGGCCGAGACTGCAGTAGAAGAGGAATCAGGAGGAGCCAGAGACATTTCTTGGTTTTTGAGGTGTCTACTCCACTGCAACTCATGCTTTGCACTTAGATGCCTGGTCATGCTGGTTGTGCTCAGGTTGAGAACGTTTATGCCTTGCTTCAGGCTCTGATTGCACAGCGTGCAAACCACTCGTGTCATCAGCACATTGTCTGAAGAACTGCCACGCCAGGGAACTCTGGCTTTGGTGTGCTTGGTCCCTTGCTGCGGTGGGCAGTAGCAGGCATCCTGTCTAGGGGACGGCCGCTCCGCTTTTGCACCCTGCTCCCTCTTCTGCTGGGCTGGTGGCTCTGTGCGACCACCGCCTCTTCCTCCGAAATACACAGGTCACTCGCATGACCTTGATTCCATGTGGGGTCGAGGACCTCATCATCCTCTACATCATCTTCCACCCAGTCTTCACCCCTGCCCTCCTTGCCGGTCTAAACACTTTCGAAAGCCACAGCAGTTGGCACCTGTGTTTCGTCTCATCCAAGACGTGCTGCGGTGGTCCTCCCATGTACTCATCTTGAAACATAAGTGGTTGGGCATCGGTGCACTCAATCTCTTCCACTTTTGGGGCAGGGCTAGGTGGATGGGCTGCTGCATGACTTGGGGCTCAGACTGCTTGGCTGATTTGCAAGGGGGTAAGGTGAAGGACTGATGGACATTGGCTGCAGGTGCCAACTCTGATATTTCAGCAGGAGACTGTGTGGGAGACAATGTAAAGGAACTGGAGGCACTGTCAGCAACCCAATCTACTATGGCCTGTACTTGTTCTGGCCTCACCATTTGTAGAGCTGCATTAGGCCCGACCAAATACCGCTGAAGGTTCTGTCGCCTACTCGTACCTGAGGAAGGTGTTTCACTTGTGCGTGTAGCTGGCACAGATCGACCACGTCCTCTCCCTGCAACAGGAGCTCCACCAGCAACACGACCGGGGCCACGTCCCTTATTTGACACTCTCCTCATATTTCTAAAATTTAGGATCTTGCCCAAAATGGATGTTTTTTTAATAACAGAATAATTCACCAGTATCTAACGTGTATATCTCAAACTGACAGATGCAGCAAAGGCCGCAAATTTAGTTTTGTGCTAAAAAAAATGGGTGTTTTTTTAATAACATAAAAGAACACTAGTATCTAATGCGTATATCTCACACTGACAAATGAAGCAAAGGCTGCAATATTAAGTACTTTGCCCAAAATGGGTGTTTTTTTTATAACAGAATAGAACAGCAGTATCTAATGCGTGTATCTCACACTGATGGATGCAGCAAAGGCTGCAAATTTAGTTTTTAGCCTAAAATGGAACACCAGTATCTAATGCGTGTATTTCACACTGACAGATGCAGAAAAGGCTGCAAAATTAGTTTTTTTCCCAAAATTTGTGTTTTTTTAAGAACAGAATAGAACACCAGTATCTAATGCATGTATGTAACGGTAGGTAAGCAGGGAAATAACCAAACACGGTAAAACAAACAGAATAAACGACTAGGACCAAAAGCTAGGGAGAAAAGGGTCACCTCCTAGCGATCCCTTAGGGTGGATATGCACATGCCCTCGTGCCTAAATCTGAACACCCTGGGCAAACCCTACGCAGCAGGGAAAAGGGAAGAGGCAACCTGCTTCTTCAAACCAGAAAGAAGCAAGCGTCTCCCTAGAGGCCTAGACAAAAACACACAAAGGGAAATGAAGGAGAGGACTTATCTTGAGCAGAGCTGGAGCAGACAATCCACCACAAATCAAGAGCTCCCAGGAAAGAACTATAACCCGCACAGGCCACTGGGGGAAGGAGGGATAAATAGCCTCACTAACAATGAAACCCAGTACACCTTAGGGAAGGTGGATCCAGCCCAAATCCAAATCAAAACAAATCAAGAAGTCAGACATGTGCAGCCAGTCTGACAGATCTCCGCACATTCACAGGGCAAGGCATGACAGTACCACCCCTTCTATGGGTGACCTCAGGACACCCCGGACCAACTTTATCCGGGTGTGCTCTGTGAAAGGCCCTCACCAGGCGGCTAGCACTTACATCAGCAGCCGGAACTCACATTCTTTAATCCGGACCGTATCCCTTCCAGTGCACCAGGTACTGGAGGGAACCCCGAAGAACACGGGAGTCGAGAATCTTAGAGATTTCAAACTCCAAATTGCCATCCACCAGGACAGGGGGAGGTGGCAATTGAGATGGTTCCACAGGTTCCACATATTTCTTTAATAAAGACCTGGGAAACACATTATGGATCTTCTAGGTCTGCGGAAGATCCAGACGAAACGCCACCGGGTTGACAATCACAGAGATTTTGTAAAGGCCAATAAATATTGGACCCAATTTCCAAGATGGTACCTTCAGCTTAATGTTTCTAGTGGACAACCACACTGAATCACCCACACACAGGTTGGGACCAGTCATATGTCTCCTGTCAGCCATCCGTTTATATCTTTCACCCATCTTTTCCAAATTAACTTAGATCTTCCGCCAGATAGATGACAAGGCGGAAGAGAATCTCTCCTCTTCTGGTATCCCAGAAGATCCAGTCCCAGAAAAAGTACCAAACTGTGGATGAAAACCATATGCGACAAAAAATGGCTAATTATCAGTGGACTCCTGTCTATGGTTATTCAAGGCAAATTCGGCTACAGACAAGTACGAGGACCAGTCATCCTGGTTCTCGGCAACAAAACACCTCAAATAGGTCTCCAGGTTTTGGTTAGTGCGCTCTGTCTGACCATTCGACTGGGGATAAAAAGCCGAAGAAAAAGACAGTTGAATTCCCAGATGAGAGCAGAACAAACTCCAAAATCTGGAAACAAATTGCATTCCCCTATCAGACACCACATCAGAGGGAATGCCATGTAGTTTCACAATGTTATCGATAAAAAACCTGAGCGAGAGTTTTGGCATTGGGCAAGCTAGGCAACGGTACAAAGTGGGCCATCTTACTGAAGCGGTCCACTACCACCAAAATCACAGTTTTCCCAGAGTAACTCGGTAATAAAGTCCATGGACAAATGCGTCCAAGGACGAGACAGGATGGATAAAGGAAGAAGGGATCCTGAAGGCCGAGTATGAGCCACCTTCGTGCGTGCACAGGTCTCACAAGCTGTCACATAACCCTCCACACCCTTGCGCAACCCTGGCCACCAGAATCTTTGAGAAATAAGATCTATGGTGGATTTGCTTCTAGGATGTCCCGCAAGGGCCGTATCATGATGTTCCTTGAACACCTTGTATCGTAGTTCAGCAGGAACAAACAACTTGTCTGGAGGACAAGAATCAGGAGCCTCCTCCTGGGCCCCCAACACCTCCATCTCCAACTCGGGGTACAGAGCGAAAACCACCACCCCATCAGCCAAAATCAGAGCGGGATCCTCCGAATCACTCTCCCCAGGATATGGATTACGGACCGTAATGAGATTCAATTCCCGGAAATCTAAACACTGTCTAAGTGATCCGTCTTTCTTTTTTTACGAAAAAGAAGCCGGTGGCAACAGGGGACTTAGATGGCCTAATAAACTCTCTGCAATATACATCCGCATAGCTTCTCTTTCGGGTTGGGAAAGGTTGTATAGTAGAGATTTCGGCAGTTTAGATCCAGGGATGAGATTGACCGGACAATCATATTCTCGATGGGGAGGCAGCTACTGAGCTCCACCCTCTGAGAATACGTCCGCAAAATCAGAGAGAAATTGAGGTAGGACCGTAGTTGACACCCCTGAGATAGAAGCATAAAGACAGTTGTCCGAACAAAATTCACTCCAGCTACTGATTTGTCTTGTTTGCCAGTCAATAGTAGGGTTATGCTATCAACCACGGTAAACCCAGAACCATCGGAGCAGGCAAGCCCTTCATAACAAAACAAGAAATGGACTCAACATGTGAATCACCCACCCTTAACAGAATGTCATGAATGATATGAGTAAGACTCTTTTGTGAGAGAGGAGAGGAATCAATAGCAAACACTGGTATCTCTTTATCTAAAGTGCTAGTTCTAAAACCAAGATTTTGGAGGAACTGAAAATCAATAAGGTTTACCCCCGCACCACTGTCAAATACCTCAAAATCTAAATTTCCTGAGTCTAGCGCCACCATGGCAGGCAGGAGGAAACGGGTATTGCAGAGAGAATGCATATTTGCTTTCTCAGACTCCCCATTCACACTACCAGGGAAGTCCTTTTTTTTCTCTTTATGTGAATCCCTTCGTAGTTTTTCATTACCGCTTTGAGGTTTAACAAAAGGACATGCACAAACAAAATGACCTTCTTTTCCACAGAAGTAACATAGCTTATTCAGCTTCCTAAAATCCCTATCACCAAGCGAAAGGAAACTTGGCCCAACTGCATAGGCTCCTCTCCTGCCCCAGATTCAAAAGTCATATTACCCCGGGGACTAGGTGGGACGGATCCACTTACAGACGGGACCTCCCGCTCAAGAGGAATCTTAAACCTTTCTCTAAGACGTCTATCGAGCCGCACTGCCAAAGACATGGCCGTCTCCAATGAATCGGGATACTCATGAAAAGCAAGGGCATCTTTCAACCTCTCAGATAGCCCCTGACAAAACTGACTCCGGAGTGCAGGATCATTCCACCCCGAGTCAGTTGCCCATCTTCTAAATGCTGCACAATACGACTTCGCAGTATGTTCTCCCTGTAACTAACTGCGCAGCTTAGGTTCAGCCATAGAGACGCGGTCTGGGTCATCATATATCAAGCCCAAGGCTCTAAAAAAAATCATCCACCAACCGGAGGGATGGTGAACCGGTCAGCAGAGAAAAAGGCGAGGACTGCGCGTCCCCTTTGAGCAGAGATATAATGATCCCCACTCTTTGATTCTCGTCACTAGATGACATTGGCCCAGTCGAAAATACAACCTGCAGGACTCCCTGAACCGTATAAAGTCATCACCACCCCCTGAGAACCTATCAGGGAGAGCGACTTTAGGCTCTAAGCAGACCTGTTTTCCTCCAACGGCGCCAGACGCTAGAGCATTCTGACACCGTGCAACAGAACTGCGGAGATCAGCAACCTCCAGCGATAATCCCTGCATGCGATCAGCCAAAGCATCCATAGCCTCCATTTCGCAAACAGCAAGGATTTTTGGGCGGGTTTTTGGGCGGGTTATAATGTCACGGTAGGTAGGTAAGCAGGAAAATAACCAAACACGGGGAAACAAACAGAACAAACGACTAGGCCCAGAATCTAGGGAGAAAAGGGTCACCTCCTAGCGATCCCTAAAAGCTTTCCCTAAACTGCTGTGCCCATGTGCATACCCTTAGGGTGGATATGCACATGCCCTCGTGCCTAAATCTGAACACCCTGGGCAAACCCTAAGCAGCAGGGAAAAGGGAAGAGGCAACCTGCTTCTTCAAACCAGGAAGAAGCAAGCGTCTCCCTAGAGGCCTAGACAAAAACACACAAAGGGAAATGAAGAAGAGGACTTATCTTGAGCAGAGCTGGAGCAAACAATCCACCACAAATCAAGAGCTCCCAGGAAAGAACTATAACCCGCACAGGCCACTGAGGGCAGGAGAGATAAATAGCCTCACTAACAATGAAACCCAGTACACCTGAGGGAAGGTGGATCCAGCTCAAACCCAAATCAAAGCAAACCAAGAAGTAATACATGTGCAGCCAGTCTGACAGATCTCCGCACATTCACAGGGCAAGGCGTGACAATGTATTTCACACTGACAGATGCAGCAAAGGCTGCAATATTAAGTACTTTGCCCAAAATGGGTGTTTTTCTTATAACAGAATAGGACAGCAGTATCTAACGAGTGTATTTCATTAAGTACTTTGCCCAAAATTGGTGGGCAAAGCCTTGGGCTTGATTTATGATGTCCTATTCTCTCCCTCACAGCAGCAGCATCCTCTCCCTACACTAGTAACACTGACTTGCGATGCTTTGTGCAGACTTGCAATGCTTGCGATGCGCTGGCTTGGATACGCTGCTTGCGATGTTCTTTGCTGACTTGCGATTCTTTGTGCTAACTTGCGATGCGCTGGCTTGGATAGGCTGCTGCAGACCTTGGGCTGGTGGGAAACTAGCTGGCTGCAGTACATGGTCTCTCCATGAATAGCAGTGCGGGCACTCTAGCTCTGGACTTTGGCCTCCCCCCACTCTTTCTCTCTCTAGGGATCGCAGGAGGGTTGGCGCTCTTTCTTTGACTATTTTGCCTTTATGTTCTGCCACTTTAAGAGTTGGCTGCAGTTCAACCAATGCACACGTTTTATGGCCTCTATGGTAGCTCCGCTGAGGTGTCTTTGTTTGCTCACTCAGGGAACAGTTGCTGCGCGGCGGTATATGCTGGAGCTCTGCTGCTCTAATGCACTCTTTTCTGTGCAAGTTGAGGAGCGCTATCACTTTGCCCTTTGAGGGTAATAGTTCCAATGTGGCAGCCGCAGCACTATGAAGTGCCCTTGCACTGTGGCATTAGAAGAATTTGGATATCTCTGACTTTTGATTCTAACCAGACTGTCTAACCAGACTGTCTATTACTCTACGGAAACAGTAGGTTTAAAGAGCACACCAAATGCTTGAAATCATTTCTTTATTAACTTCAACTTTTCTTCATATAACACTGCCGCCTCCGCAGCAGATAATCCATGTACAAAACACATGTTGAATAAAGTATCACAAAATGGCGGTATGCATAAGATGGTGGTTCAATTGTTCAATCTTGTCATTCAACATAAAATGGTGGATATATTTCTCTCTTGAGTATCTGTACTCTCACTTTAAGTTATTTAAGCATTTTATGATCTCTCTGAGAGGTATATCTGAAGTCTAATAGTTCTACTTGCTGAATTTGGTCGCAATTTGCAGTATGCAGTTAGCAGTAACTATTTGCAGATTAATTGAGTATGATCTGGTATGGTTGTATGCAATTTGGATTGCAATATGGACTTTGAATTTGCATTGTGAAATTTGTAGTTTGAAATTGAATTTGTGGTTTGCAATTGGTGAAACTGTAAGTAAACACACACATAAATGGTTCAGTATACCGTTCTAATCACTATATTAACAATAGGAACATTATATAACTGTTTTAAATACCTATTTTGGCCTCTCTGCTTCTATAAAACACAGCTCTTAGTGGAGTGAATGTCTGTTCAGCTTCTCTCTCTGGTGAATAATGATTCCAGCAGCTCTTGCTAGGGGAATTTCCCACACAAACTGTGTGTGAGGCTGGCTGTAATTGGTCAAAACTCCTGCTGTGTGTGAGGCTGGCTGTGATTGGTCTAGACTCCTGCCTAGCAACAACAGTTTAACTCTATGCTTTCTTTTGTTTCTTCTGTGTCATTGAGCTTACCTCACATCCATATAATGAATTTTAAAGGCATATTATCTTTTCTGCTTCTGTGAACACAATATATAACAGTTATATGACATCCAAACATAAAGTCACTGTAAATAACTCTGCTTTTGTCTTTAGCCCACAAACATAGGAACTGTATTAAGTTTATTGGCAGGTCTAGCTGTATAAACATATAAGCTATGTTAGCAACCTAGGACAGGTCTTAGCTGGCCAGCTACACTGACGAACCTGTGACGACAATGGGTAAGATTGTACCTATTATTGATTTTAGCCGATAAAGTGACAGTGAGCCGGCAGCAGTTGTTACCTTCTGGGCTGGTAGGTGTTGAGACCCCAGGACTAGAGACTGCTACAAAAATGTGCGACATTGTGGTGAATAGCAGTCCAGTCCAAGCGTTGTTAGACGCAGCAATCCAGGTGAGCCTGGTACATGCCAGCCTGTTAGATGGGGACTATGTGCTGGACAAACAAGTGAGTCTGATGGACATATGTGGGAATAGCAAAGACTAGCCTGTGGCTCTCACTGAGTGTGAGACCCCAGTGGAAACTGGGACTTATGAACTTGGTGTTGCAAAAAGGCTCAGGCATGATGTAATGTTGGGCCGTGATTTCCCCTTGTTCTGGGAGTTGTGGGGAAATGGAGACACTTCGGTAGAAAGTGATGAAACTCCTGCAGAACCTGTACCTTTCCCTTTAAATGAAGGTGTAAGGGAGATGCATATTAAACACAATGGTTTAGGTGAAATGACCATTGAAAACAGTGGTGCAGATGAGGTGCAGAGTGAACATAACAAGCTAATTTAAATGCATAATAAAAATGTGATATCATTTGAAATATGTGATAATGATACCCCCTTTCCTTTGCAGGGCGTGATTGCGGAAGAAGCTCCCCCTGCTGCTAAAAATATAAATGATGTAGAAAAGCTGAAGGAACCCACGGTGATAAACGTGCAGAAAAGTGTGGCAATGCTAGAAGGTGTACCACATGAACCAGATGCAGATAAGCAGTTTCCACAGTGTTCAAGGGGTAGTGAGCTCGTGTGCAGTGTTGACGAAGGCAACGTGACATATGAGGTCAGCCAGTCCAATGTGGGGATTAGCTCAAGTGTGCCCCTAGAGGTCAGGGCTGATAGTGACAACAGTGTGACATGTGATGCTTGTGTTGTGACTGATAGCAGCTCAGAGAGTGTGGAAGCCCTGTTTATGTCCTGTGAAACTAAGGTAGTTGCTAGTGGCAACCAGGAGTCAGTTGTACCTGACAAAATAAGGATCAAGTTAGTGAGCATGATGTGGGAAGAGAAAGTGTCTGGTAGTGACTGTATGCTGGAAGGGTGTACAGAACCAGTGTTGGATCATGGAGGGACCTCCGTGGAGGCCGCTGATAAAGTGATTGTGTGTGTAGCAGGTGTCAATGTTGAAAGAGAGTATCTGGCCATTAGATGGGCACAGGAGTTCCTCCAGTGTTGGTGACGAACCAAGCTCTGCTGGCCTGGTTGTGGCAGAATAAAGGTAAAAGTGTGACGCTGGCCACATCTTCCAGAGGGATTGTTGAGCCAGAAGATTGTAGGATAATGAGGATGCCCTGTCATGAACATCCGGTTGGTACAAGTGTTCACCCCCACAGGTTTGAACAGAGGGGGGGGGGGATATGTGGTAATGTGGACAGTGCTGGAAGGCATGTGTATCCCACCCAGATACCTCAGCTCGGTGAGATAACTAAAATCCGCAAAGCTGCAGTGGTCTCAGCAAAGTATAGCTGCAGAGACAGTTTTGTATACATTTTCTTCTGGGCTGGATTTTACTTGGATTGACGGATAGGTTTGGTAGTGGGATCTGCCAGTCCACACCCTTCCGGCACAAGTATTCCTTTTCACCTGAGGTGATCACAGGTGAGGCCTGCTCTAATCAAGGAGGCATAAAACAAACCCTCTGTGTGTTAGTCAGGGGGAAGGAAAGGCTGAGGTAGCCTGAGTTTGGGGGACTTAGCGACGCCTGCGGAGAGAAGTTTGCACGGCCAGAGTCAGACGAACTTCTGGGCCAAACAGTCCAGCAGCCTGGAGGCTGCTGGACTGTTTGGGCTGAGAAAGCCGCATCTGATCACGTGTGAATTGTGCAGGAGTTATTTTGGTTCCTGTATTGTGCCAAAGTACTAGAAAATAAAGCATTGTTTGGACTTCAATCCGGTTGTCTGCGAGAAAACTGTGATTGAGACCCCCTGAGAGAGAGTGATCCCTTGCACAATATTACACATGAAAGCCACTGATTGTAAGTGGTGGTTCCATACCTCAAGGTTACAAGCAGCATCTATTGCCAATCCAAGGAATAGGTGATAAGTGTTGAATCATTGGGGCTCAAACCCTTGTCAGCCCTAGTAGTCCTAAGAAATGGGCTTCCTGAGTGCCCTGAGAGCACATATTGGTTCAGCACTCCAAGCACTTCTATGGGACTGTCTATGAGCACGATCTAGGTGATAAATGCTGTGGATGGTTGATAAATTGAGTTTGTAGGGTAACCCCTTTTAATCCTTCTCCTTGTGAAAGCTGCATTATCATGGTTGTGTAGATATTGTAAGACAATCACCAATGTTCTGGAAGAGGACTCACTAAGGAAATCTTTACACTGGGACCATCAATGGGTTAAAATGGCCACAAGGATATGCCATTGCTTTGGGGGTCTGGCCTCTGGGATCCATATAGTCCAAATAACGAAGGGACTGCAGTGCTGGAACAAACAGAACACTTACATGGTGCCCTCCATTTCATCTAAGCTGCAGATCCACCAATTCCTGGGCTCTTCTCCTGTCATCCAAGATAGCGGGACAAATTCTAAGACTACTTCATACACCCTATGCATTTGATAGTCAAAGACGCTTCCTTTATTAGCAGTTCTAGCCAATCCAAGAGCATGGCACATTAGGTCTCCTGAGAAGTGGTGTGACCATCTTGGATGACAGAAGGTAGTCCAGGAATTGGCGGATCTACAGCTGAATAGATAAAAAGGGGGACACCATGTGAGTGTTCTGTTTGTTAATGCTTTTTTCTTTCTTTGCTTTCAATTTTCAATGAGTAGGTGTGAAGAATATGGATTATTATTATTTAATGTCAGCCATGATTCTCATACCAGCCATCTGCTGTCAGATAGCCGAGAGAGGAAATCAAACTCCACAGGGGGGCCCTGCTTCAAAGCCCAGCCAAATGGCAGATAACTTTTAGCAGGCCACCTTTGTTTACATTTTACACCTCCATTCAGACAGCCCGGATCCTGCAGGAAAACGTCCCTGCAGGTGTCTTAGTCAGTCCTCGGAACAAAGGCAGTTATCAGGCACATTGGTGCCGGCGATTCATAAGGAATTATGAATCGCCTGTCCATTACAGACATAAACTAGATACATATTTGTGTCCCTGTGGCCACGAGGAACAGGCCCATGGTCATAGTTTGGTGGTGGGATGCCAGGGAGGGGAGCTCTACATATCTCCCCACAGAAACCAAATAATGGTACCAGCTTGGACTCTACTGGTATCCAAAACCCAGGTGGATCTATTGGTCCCAGAACCACCTCCCTGCGACATTTTGGTCTGGAGCCATGAGCCCTAATCGGTTTTGTGGCTCATTTGCTTCCAGCACCGGAAAGGGGAGGTGCCGGCTACAGGTCAAAAGGCTCGTGCAGGCAAGCGGGCAGGTCTTTTCTCTGAAGGGGGGGTAACATCGTGCCATGTGTTTAGAGGGACCTGCAAACTGCTGACATCACTTCCACCCATGTGACTACAGCTAAGAACTCATCACAACCCAAATGACTCATCCATCTGGCAAACTGACTTTTTGCTCTGTTTAATCCTGTTTGTACCATACTACCTGTATTTGCAACCTCAGACCATTGTATATATTCTTTGTGTGTATAGTGTTATTTCTAGTGAGCCCTTAAGGCGATTAAATATATAATTTAATCTCGTGCTGTCTTGTATCTCGATCACGAATCCCCGCGTCCGTGTTTTGGCCTAGTTATACACTACTGCAGGTTGGTTTCTCACCCTATATAATCCTAATAGCGGACCCGGCTTATATCAAACGAGAAACTGGTGGCAGTATACCCGGGCTGAGGAAGCTCTGTTTCACTGGGGCAGTGAAAAACTCCCTCAGCTTGATGCCTCTCTGTGCCCGTTGTCGGGGATAATAATTCAATTAAGAATTATTAATTATGGTCATAAAAATTAACCATAAAAAAATTAAATTTGTCATAAATTCTTGACATGGTGAATAGTAGTAATAATGCCCCTATAGTGCCCTAGTAATCATGTTCCTCATAGCCCCCCAGTAGTAGTAAAGCTCCCCATAATACCCCCTAGTAGTACTAATTTTCCCTATAATATGACAGTACATGAAATACCCCCGCTTAGTGCCCGCAGTTGAGCTAATGTCCCCATAATGTGTATAAAATACCCCTATATAGTGCCCCAGTAAATGCCCTCATACTGCTCCTCTCCCCCTTCCCCATAGTGTCCCCCATAATATGCCAGTAAAAAAATGCCCCTTAGTGCCCCCAGCAGATGCCCCTATAGAGCTCCTCTCCCCCACAATGTGCCAGTAAAAAAATGCCCCTTCTTAGTGCCACCATATGCCCCAATAGTGCTCCACTCCCCCATAGTGCCCCCAAATAATGCCCCATAGTGCCGCTCTCCCCTATACTGCCTCCCATAATGTGCCAGTAAAAAATGCCCCCTTAGTGCCACCAAATGCCATAGTGCCCCCCATAATGTTCCAATACAAAAGGCCCCTTTAGAGCCCCCACTTCCCCATAGTGCCTCCAAATAATGCCCCTATACTAACACCAGATGCCCCATAGTGCTGCTCTCCCCTATAGTGCCCCCCAGAATGTGCCAATAATAAAAAAAAAGCCCCTTTAGAGCCCCCAGATACCCCCATAGTGCTCCTCTCCCCCATGGTGCCCCCCCATAATGTGCCAGTAAGAAATGCCCCCATAGTGCCAGCTCCTCCAATAGTGCCAGCTCCCCTCATAGTGCCAGCTCCCCCCCATAGTGCCAGCTCCCCCCCATAGTGCCAGCTCCCCCATAGTGCCAGCTTCCCCCATTGTGCCATCCCCCTTATAGTGCCAGCTCCCCCATATTGCCAGCCCCCCCATAGTGCCAGCCCCCTTATAGTGCCAGCCCCCCCATAGTGCCAGCCCCCCCCATAGTGCCAGCCCCCCCCATAGTGTCAGCTCCCCCCTATAGTGCAAGCCCCCCCATAGTGCCAGCTCCCCCCCATAGTGCCAGCTCCCCCATAGTGCCAGCCCCCCTATAGTGCCAGCTCCCCCTATAGTGCCAGCTCCCCCTAAAGTGCCAGCTCCCCCTATAGTGCAAGCCCCCCCATAGTGCTAGCCCCCCCATAGTGCTAGCCCCCCCATAGTGACAGCTCCCCCAATGTTGCAAGCCCCCCCATAGTGCCAGCCCCCCCATAGTGCCAGCCCTCCCTATAGTGCCAGCTCCCCCTATAGTGCAAGCCCCCCCATAGTGCCCCCCCATAGTGCCAGCCCCCCTATAGTGCCAGCTCCCCCATAGTGCCAGCTCCCCCATAGAGCCAGCCCCCTATAGTACCAGCTCCCCCTATAGTGCCAGCTCCCCCTATAGTGCCAGCTCCCCCTATAATGCCCCCCATAGTGCTAGCTCCCCCATAGTGCCAGATCCCCCCCATAGTGCCAGATCCCTCCCATAGTGCCAGATCCCCCTCATAGTGCCAGATCCCCCCCATAGTGCCAGCTCCCCCCATAGTGCAAGCCCCCCTATAGTGCCAGATCCCCCCCCCATAGTGCCAGCTCCCCCTATAGTGCAAGCCCCCCCATAGTGCCAGATCCCCCCCCCCCCATAGTGCCAGCCCCCCGCAAAGAAGAAAAAAAAAAAAAACACTAATACTTACCTCCATCAGCAGCGATGCAAGCCTCTTCTGGCCTGTGTCCCTGCTGTGTGCTGCCCAGCTCAGGCGTCGCGATGACATTGACGTCATCGCGCTGCCTGAGCCGGCCTCTGATAGGCTGCAGGCATTAGTGCCTGCGGCCTATCAGAAGAACAGGGGAGGGACACGCCTCTCCCTTCCCTGCCCCACAGCACACAGCACGGCCGCAATTACATCCAGGGCCGCGCCGCCTGTGGTGATCGGCGGTGCGGCCCTGAAGAATAAAAAATAAAAATAATTTAGCGGCCGTTTATTTAGGGCGGCCTGGGGGGCAATTGCCTCAATGCCCCCCCGGCCCAGCCCGACCCTGTCTGCTCCTCAGGGATGGCGTAACATCACGCCTTGGTAACCAGTGACTATACCGTATCTGAACAACTTGGGTCTCAGCTCACACCTGTGCAACTGGATACTGGATTTTCTTACAAAAAGACCTCAAATCGTACGCATGGGCAAGCACTTTTCTTCATCCTTAACACTAAACACTGGGGTACCGCAAGGCAAATGACTGTAAACCTATTCACAATACCAATACCATTATAAAATTTGCAGATGACACGACCGTGATAGGCCTAATCTCCAACAATGATGAAACAGCCTATAGGAAAGAGGTTGAGAACCTAGAGAGATGGAGTAAGAACAACAACCTTATACTCAATACCAAGAAAACAAAGGAGCTAATTCTGGATTTTAGGAAGAAGAAACTAAAATGGACACCATCCCATTAGCATTAATGGTGGAAACGTGGAGATAGTTCAAAGTTTCAGATTCTTGGGAGTTCATATTAGTCAGGACCTGTCATAGATAAAAAACACAACAGAAATTACCAAAAAAGGCCTTCAGAGGCTTTATTTTCTGAGGAGTCTGAAGAAAGCACAACTCCCAAAACAGCTGCTAGTCAATTTTTACAGGTGCACCATAGAATCTGTTATCACATACTGCATTACAGTGAGGACACTGTAATGCTCTTCTGAGGACAAGAAGACCCTCAAGCGCATCATCAGAATGGCTGGCAGAATCACTGGTACTCAGCTACCATCACTGGAGGACATCTTCACTGCTCGCTGCAGCAACAGGGCAAAAATTATCTGCGGGGATCCAACTTACCCCGGCCACAGCCTTTTCATTCCCCTACCCTCTGGTAGACGTCTTAGAGCCCTACATGCCCACACCACTAGGCTGAAGAACAGCTTTTGCCCCAAAACAATCAGTCTTCTAAATGCTCGGAGATTATTGCCCCTTCTTAGGATAGAAACTACCACAGACTGAAAGTGACTGCTGCATTCGTGAACCCATGATTAGTGATGAGCGGCAGGGGTCATATTCGAATTCGCGATATTTCGCGAATATTTTGTAGAATATTTGTCGCAAATTCGCAAATTCGAAAATTAACGATTTTTTTTAACTCAAAAAATCTGAAAGGTAATGATTGTGTAATATGCGACTTTTCGGAATTCGAATTTTCGGATTCTAATTTTTTATTGCGAATTTTTCAACTTACAACTATTAGACAAAGAAGATTATATCACTATATTAGCTAAATTGCTCTATTTGATTTTTTTTAGAATATTCTCTATATTGCTATAACTTTGTTTTTTCGAATATTCATAATATTCTAAAACAAGAATATATAGCAATATAGCGAATATTAAAAAAAAACGAATACAGGACAAAATTCGCAAACACTACTACTCCTAAAGTCAAGTATATTGCAGCCTTCTTATTGGCCCTCAAGCTAGAAGCAGTGAGGGATCATGTGTACTGATAAAAAAAAAATAAAAAAAAAATAGAAAAAAAAATTCGATAAAAATTCGAAATTCGAATATTCGTGATCAACACTACCCATGATGATCTCTTGTCTGCAGTGGTGTCTGATCAGTGTGTATATATACTCATAAGCACTTCCTACTTTGCTCTTGCTATATATATTGTTTTTTTTCTAGTGTAATACTTTAGTTTAAATGTCAGTTCTTGTTCCTCTGTCCATGGCATCTAGGATTGCGCCAAACAACATTTCATTGTATTGTACATTGTATTACATTGTATTGTACAGTGACAATAAAGGCATCTTATCTTATCTTATCTCACTGGTTCTACATATTTGATGTCCGGCGGCAGCGAGGTGCGGTATTTGTCACAGTAGGCAACACTCCCAGCCAGTTGGCAATGCAGGGAGTTACAGCTGGACCCATTAACTTAACTGGGTCCACATTCCAGTTCCCTGTATCAGAGGGGGCTGGTGTGTCATTGTGCAAAGCAAAAGCAGTGATTGGGGCATTGTTTTGCACATAGCACACTGACCCATTCATTTCTATGGGTCTATGCACACATCCGCATGCATTTTTGGTGACCCAATTATAGAGCAGGTATGAGCAGGTATGAAGAGGGAGCACTACCAAATTATAGGGCAGGTAGAGCAGATACGTAGAGGCGGCACTACTATTCTTAAACCTAGCTACTCTAATGGCTAGCAGAGAATGTCATCTGTGTATTTAATTCCAGGTCCTCGCGAGACGCGAGATTTCGCTCAAAGCCGGCCCGCGCATGCGCATCGCGGGCCGGCAAAATTAAAAGAAGAAGTTCGTCACCAGCCTGCCAGCAACGATCATTGGCTGGCAGGCTGGCGATTTTCAAAAAATCCAATCCAAAGTCATATAACAGATCATATTAGTAAATATGATCTGTTATATGGCTTGTCTGCTCCTGTGCTGGTCCTTTTCGTCGGTTGGATCCAGCACAGGAGCAGACTGAACTGTGAGTACACCAACACTACACCTTAGCCCCAGATCACCCACCTGCACCCCAATTAACCCTTTGATCACCCCTTTGATCGCCCCTGTCAATCACTAGTGAAAGGAAAAAAAGTGATTAGTGTAAACTGTCACTTTTTTTTTTTCACTGGTATTGGCTGTTAGGTTTTAGGGATAGTTTAGGCCCCTTGGTTAGGTAGTTAGCGTCAGTTAGCGCCCACCCCACCGCACCGCAGTCACTTTTAATCGCTGTTTAGCGTATCGCTAATCAGCATTTGTACTTTTATAGTATCTGTAAGTGATCAAAACTGATCACGGTCAGATCTATAATAGTATTAGTGTCACTTTAGTTCGCCCTCCACCCAAAACGCAGTGTTTGCCCGATCAGGCCTGATCGGTCGCCCACACGTGCGTTCACCCACGCCCGCCCCACCGCAGTGACAAAAAAAATATATTTTTTGATCACTGCACATTCATTTTACACGCACTGCGGCGATAAAAAAATCAGTTTTGATATTTTTTATCAACCGCAGCGGCCTCCGGTACTTCGCTAGCCTCCCCTTTGTAAGACAGGTTTGCTTTTTTTCTTGGGTAGTCTCAGGGAATACCCCTAAATTTAGTAGTCCAAAATGTCAAACAGGGGGTATTCTTCTGAAGAGGCCTACAGGATTCTGACCCAGTCGGATGAGGAGTGGGAACCCTCATCTGACGAATCTAGCGGGTCAGAATATGAACCTGTGGAAAGCAGTGGCTCTCTGACCCAAAGTTCGGACGAGGAGGTCCCTGGCAGCACCAGGCGTACCCGGCCCCATGTCGCTAGACCACAGGTTACACAGGATCCGCTTCAAGAGCAGCAGAGTGGGGCTGTCGCTGCCGGATCACGTGGTGAGGCATACACCAGCAGCGCAGCCCTTCCTGGACCTAGTACCAGCACTGCCGTACAACCTGGTGAAGTAGCGAGCACCAGAAGGGCAGTTGAAGCTGGTACGGTGGCACGTGCAATAGTTACCCCGTCGCAGCCACCGCACAGACAGGCCCGTAGAGCCCCTAGAGTCCCTGAGGTGCTGGCAAATCCTGATTGGCAGTCACCAACTTCAGCCGCACCAGTAGTTCCCCCTTTCACCGCCCAGTCTGGAGTTCGGGTTGAGACGGCTCAAATCGGTTCGGCCCTGGGATTTTTTGAGCTGTTCTTGACTGCGGAGCTCTTGGACTTAGTCGTGGCAGAGACCAACCAGTATGCCACACAATTTATAACCGCTAACCCGGGAAGCTATTATGCCCAGCCTTTCCGGTGGAAACCAGTCCAAGTTTCCGAACTTAAAATTTTTTTGGGCCTTCTCCTCAACATGGGCCTGACAAAAAAGCATGAATTGCGGTCATATTGGTCAACGCACCCAATTCATCACATGCCCATGTTCTCTGCTGCTATGTCCAGGACACGATTTGAGACCATCCTGCGTTTCCTGCACTTTAGCGACAACACCACCTCCCGTCCCAGAGGCCACCCTGCTTTTGACCGGCTCCACAAAATTCGGCCCCTCATAGACCATTTCAACCTGAAATTTGCAGATTTGTATACCCCTGAGCAAAACATCTGCGTAGACGAGTCCCTAATACATTTTACCGGGCGCCTTGGCTTCAAACAATACATCCCAAGCAAGCGTGCCCGGTATGGGGTCAAATTGTATAAGCTCTGTGAAAGGGCCACAGGCTATACCCACAAATTTCGGATCTATGAGGGAAAAGATCAGACCCTGGAGCCGGTCGGTTGCCCTGACTACCTGGGGAGCAGTGGGAAGACAGTCTGGGACTTGGTGTCACCCTTATTCGGCAAGGGGTACCATCTTTATGTGGACAATTTCTACACAAGTGTGGCCCTCTTTAGGCATTTGTTTCTAGAACGGATTTGCGCCTGTGGCACCGCGCAAACTAGTCGCGTGGGCTTCCCCCAACGGCTTGTAACCACCCGTCTTGCAAGGGGGCAGAGGGCTGCCTTGTGTAACGAAGAACTGCTCGCGGTGAAATGGAGAGACAAGCGTGACGTTTACATGCTCTCCTCCATTCACGCAGACACGACAATCCAAATTGAGCGAGCAACCCGTGTCATTGAAAAGCCCCTCTGTGTCCACGACTATAATGCGCTCATGGGAGGGGTGGACTTCAATGACCAGATGTTGTCTCCGTATTTAGTTTCCCGCAGAACCAGACGCTGGTATAAGAAGGTGTCTGTATATTTAATTCAATTGGCGCTCTACAATAGTTTTGTTCTCTACAGTAAGGCTGGGAGAACAGGATCCTTCCTCAAATTCCAGGAAGAGATCATCGAGAACCTCCTTTACCCAGGAGGTTCCATGGCCCCATCCACCAGTGTAGTTAGCCGTCTACACGAGCGACATTTCCCCAGTGTCGTTCCTGGTACCTCAGCCCAACCGTCACCCCGAAAAAGATGTCGTGTCTGTAGCAGGAGTGGAATAAGGCGTGACACCCGCTATTTCTGTCCTGACTGTGCTGACCACCCTGCCCTATGCTATGGAGAGTGTTTCCGGAAGTACCACACACAGGTACACCTAGCATAGGGATCACATCTCACCAGGACAGGCACACAGGGCTATTAGGGCCCATTCACTCACAGCTGCTGCAAACCTCTCCTTTCACCTGGGATAAAGTGCATAACGTACTTCGCCACATCTTTGGGCGATTTGCGCTTTGCACATTGTCCCATGGGGAAGGAGAGGTTTGTTCTATAAAGGTAAAAAAAACTAAACAAAAAAAAAAATACCGGTAAGTAAAAAAGTTAAACGTTCAGTTAAAAAAGTTTAAAAAAAGTTTCTATGTTCTGTTCAACAGTTAATAAAGTTATTGCTTTGCGGCCTGGTTTTTTCTTTTTTGTTTTGTTTTTTTTACCTTTCAGGTGGACCAACCGATCGACCAGCTGCAGCACTGATGTGCATTCGGACAGAAGCATTGCGCTGCTGTCAGATTACACGCAAGTCGGTGTATGCGGCGCTGCAAGACGAGATTTCTCCTCTGCAGTAAAAGATATGTTTGCCGAGGCATATGAGCTGAGGAGGTGGCGGTGTTCATATACTTTGGCAAACACTTTGTATATATAAAAAAAAAAATCCCGGCAATGATTTATTCATCCACATCGATTGATGTGAATGGAGAAATCTGGTTTGCCAGGGCATACGAGCTGAAGTGGGTATGGATGTTGGGCGGAGCTCCTATGTCCTGGCAGACGCCTTTCCCCTCCTTTTTCTTTTTTTGGCAGAGATTTTTTCATCCACATTGATCGATGCGAATGAAGAAATCTGTGCCGTTCATTTTTTTCTTTCAGCCCAGAGGCTGAACGGAAAAAAAAAAATCTCATTACCCGTATGCTCAATATAAGGAGAATAGCAGAAACTCCTAATGCTGGGCATACATGTAATGATTGCGGAGACCCTCAAATGCCAGGGCAGTATAAACACCCCACAAATAACACCATTTTGGAAAGAAGACACCCCAAGGTATTCGCTGAGGGGCTTATTGAGTCCATGAAAGATTGAAATTTTTGTCCCAAGTTAGCGGAAAGGGAGACTTTGTGAGAAAAAAATCAAAAAAATCAATTTCCGCTAACTTGTACCAAAAAAATTTTTTTTCAATGAACTCGCCATGCCCCTCATTGAATACCTTGGGGTGTCTTCTTTCCAAAATGTGGTCACATGTGGGGTATTTATACTGCCCTGGCATTTTAGGGGCCCCAAAGCGTGAGAAGAAGTCTGGTATCCAAATGTCTAAAAATGCCCTCCTAAAAGGAATTTGGGCACCTTTGCCCACCTAGGCTGCAAAAAAGTGTCACACATGTGGTATCTCCGTATTCAGCAGAAGTTGGGGAATATGTTTTGGGGTGTCATTTTACATATACCCATGCTGGGTGAGATAAATATCTTGGTCAAATGCCAACTTAGTATAAAAAAAATGGGAAAAGTTGTCTTTTGCCAAGATATTTCTCTCACCCAGCATGGGTATATGTAAAATGACACCCCAAAACACATTCCCCACCTTCTCCTGAGTACGGCGATATCAGATGTGTGACACTTTTTTGCAGCCTAGGTGGGCAAAGGGGCCCACATTCCAAAGAGCACCTTTCAGATTTCACAGGTCATTTACCTACTTACCAGACATTAGGGCCCCTGGAAAATGCCAGGGCAGTATAACTACCCCACAAGTGACCCCATTTTGGAAAGAAGACAACCCAAGGTATTCCGTGAGGGGCATGGCGAGTTCCTCGAATTTTTTATTTTTTGTCACAAGTTAGTGGAAAATGATGATTTTTTATTTTTTTTTTTTTTTTCATACAAAGTCTCATATTCCACTAACTTGTGACAAAAAATAAAAATTTCCATGAACTCACTATGCCCATCAGCGAATACCTTGGGGTCTCTTCTTTCCAAAATGGGGTCACTTGTGGGGTAGTTATACTGCCCTGGCATTCTAGGGGCCCAAATGTGTGGTAAGGAGTTTGAAATCAAATTCTGTAAAAAATGACCTGTGAAATCCGAAAGGTGCTCTTTGGAATATGGGCCCCTTTGCCCACCTAGGCTGCAAAAAAGTGTCACACATCTGGTATCTCCGTACTCAGGAGAAGGTGGGGAATGTGTTTTGGGGTGTCATTTTACATATACCCATGCTGGGTGAGAGAAATATCTTGGCAAAAGACAACTTTTCCAATTTTTTTATACAAAGTTGGCATTTGACCAAGATATTTCTCTCACCCAGCATGGGTATATGTAAAAAGACACCCCAAAACACATTCCTCAACTTCTCCTGAGTACGGGGATACCAGATGTGTGACACTTTTTTGCAGCCTAGGTGGGCAAAGGGGCCCACATTCCAAAGAGCACCTTTCGGATTTCACAGGTCATTTTTTACTGAATTTGATTTCAAACTCCTTACCACACATTTGGGCCCCTAGAATGCCAGGGCAGTATAACTACCCCACAAGTGACCCCATTTTGGAAAGAAGAGACCCCAA
Organism: Bufo bufo; assembly: GCF_905171765.1. Lineage (NCBI taxonomy): Eukaryota > Metazoa > Chordata > Amphibia > Anura > Bufonidae > Bufo > Bufo bufo. The sequence continues at coordinate 175,265,108 of NC_053396.1, forward strand.
GGTATTCGCTGATGGGCATAGTGAGTTCATGAAAGTTTTTATTTTTTGTCACAAGTTAGTGGAATATGAGACTTTGTATGAAAAAACAAACAAAAAAAAAAACATCATTTTCCACTAACTTGTGACAAAAAATAAAAAATTCTAGGAACTCGCCATGCCCCTCACGGAATACCTTGGGGTGTCTTCTTTCCAAAATGGGGTCACTTGTGGGGTAGTTATACTGCCCTGGCATTCTAGGGGCCCAAATGTGTGGTAAGGAGTTTGAAATCAAATTCTGTAAAAAATGACCTGTGAAATCCGAAAGGTGCTCTTTGGAATATGGGCCCCTTTGCCCACCTAGGCTGCAAAAAAGTGTCACACATCTGGTATCTCCGTACTCAGGAGAAGGTGGGGAATGTGTTTTGGGGTGTCATTTTATATATACCCATACTGGGTGAGAGAAATATCTTGGCAAAAGACAACTTTTCCCATTTTTTTATACAAAGTTGGCATTTGACCAAGATATTTCTCTCACCCAGCATGGGTATATGTAAAAAGACACCCCAAAACACATTCCTCAACTTCTCCTGAGTACGGGGATACCAGATGTGTGACACTTTTTTGCAGCCTAGGTGGGCAAAGGGGCCCACATTCCAAAGAGCACCTTTCGGATTTCACAGGTCATTTTTTACTGAATTTGATTTCAAACTCCTTACCACACATTTGGGCCCCTAGAATGCCAGGGCAGTATAACTACCCCACAAGTGACCCCATTTTGGAAAGAAGAGACCCCAAGGTATTCGCTGATGGGCATAGTGAGTTCATGGAAGTTTTTATTTTTTGTCACAAGTTAGTGGAATATGAGACTTTGTAAGAAAAAAAAAAAAAATCATCATTTTCCGCTAACTTGTGACAAAAAATAAAAAGTTCTATGAACTCACTATGCCCATCAGCGAATACCTTAGGGTGTGTACTTTCCGAAATGGGGTCATTTGTGGGGTGTTTGTACTGTCTGGGCATTGTAGAACCTCAGGAAACATGACAGGTGCTCAGAAAGTCAGAGCTGCTTCAAAAAGCGGAAATTCACATTTTTGTACCATAGTTTGTAAACGCTATAACTTTTACCCAAACCATTTTTTTTTTACCCAAACATTTTTTTTTAATCAAAGACATGTAGAACAATAAATTTAGAGCAAAATTTATATATGGATGTAGTTTTTTTTGCAAAATTTGACAACTGAAAGTGAAAAATGTCATTTTTTTGCAAAGAAATCGTTAAATTTCGATTAATAACAAAAAAGTAAAAATGTCAGCAGCAAAGAAATACCACCAAATGAAAGCTCTATTAGTGAGAAGAGAAGGAGGTAAAATTCATTTGGGTGGTAAGTTGCATGACCGAGCAATAAATGGTGAAAGTAGTGTAGGTCAGAAGTGTAAAAAGTGGCCTGGTCTTTCAGGGTGTTTAAGCTAGGGGGGCTGAGGTGGTTAAAGAACCTTGACTCCTTGCAGTTTATAGACTGAGTATTATGAGGGGGTCAACGGCCAAAGGCACCCCACTCAAACGTACCAGAACTCCAAGAAGGTCCATTAACCAGATTGAAGTCAGAGAATAGCACAACAGAGAGGGAGAAAGCAAAGTATTCAAGTTTGCCTGCCAGTTTATTCTTCGCCTGGTGGAGCCAAGAGAAATATCAAGCATTGTTTGGATGACACAAGGTTGTCGCAAGTTTATTCAAGTAAAAACCGTTGAACTTCACTAAGTCTGGACGCTACTAATTCCACCAACTACGACTCCTTGAATGCTATGGAGCCTAACCCTGGGGAGCGACAGTATCCTGGTAGGAGCACCGTGACGCCAAACTATCAGGCCACATCACCACTCGTCATTCCTAGTACTCGGACCCGATCGGCCCTGGAGGGTCGCATGTTGCAGGTACTGTTATTGTCTGTATTGCAGATGAGAGCAGTCATTTCTATTGATGGGAGAAAAATACAGAATACACATGCATACTTACCAACTTTGCAGTTGGCAAATTTGGGAAAATAGGCACCTCTTCCCCAGGAACGGCCTCAAACAGCATGCGATTGCCCATTTATGGGCAAGTCTTACATAAGCTCCTCCCATTTAAGGATCAGCACAAGCCTGAATTGGAAGGGACTATCTCTAAAAGGATAGCTCCTGCAAATTCGGAACTGTTGCCAACTATGCACACAGAAGGTATTCGTATTTTGCTTATTTGTTTTTGTTTCTTTTTATTGTGTCCTCATCATTCTCAGGATTGCATCGATCCTTGGTCCTCACTAAATATAAAATGAGGACATATCCTAGAGATTAATAATGGCTTGCTTAACACATTTTTTTCTCAGTTATGTGGCAATTACAGGTGAAGTAACTCGTAGATTAAAACATGTTCATTATGTATTTTAAATAATTAATTTGTAGCTCTGCCCATTATTTATTATCCCAGACACTTTTCTAAGTCCCATATTTAGTATACTACTGCCTTCTCAGATATTGAAATTCCTTTTATGCTAATCAGGTAAGAAAAAGGCTAAGCTGCTTCATGACTCCGAGACCCCTGACAGGGATGTGGGTCGGAGAGCAGGTACTTTTCCTTTTTTAAATGTTATTAGTCTGGTTGTTTTGCTAATTGTAAGCATTTTGCTGTGAAGAGATAGATGGTACAAAAGCCTTTCCCTATCAGCTATGAATAATTTAATACTGGCTGTTCAGAGTGCAGTTTAATTCCCTTTTCTATCAGAGAAAATGTAGTCTGTCTCGGGAATTTTAGATACAGCCCAGAAGTTCAAAATGAAGGCTGTCAGAGAAGAGCACACTATGTACAAGTTAAAAGAACACTCCAAGTGAAGCTGATACCCTGCGGTAAGCAGAACGCAGGGCTGGGGGGAGTGGTCAATGACATAAGGTGTCATGCCCCGGCCATTCCAGCTTTGTACTACATATAACAGAGTGTATGGCTATTGCTCAAAATATTCCTTTATGTAAGATCTGCCAGTAAAGTATCTTCTTTTAGAAATCTGTTTTTTGCCATTCCCATGCTATTCCTTCTGGAATTTAAAGGGAATATCCCACATTGAATGTAAAAATATGTAAAATCAGACATCATATAGTACATGACATTCTCTTTCTAAGGTCCATTCACACATCCGTGTGTGTTTTGCGGATCCGCAAAACACGGAAACCGGCAATGAGCGTTCCGCATTTTGTGGACCGCACATCGCCGGCACTAATAGAATATGCCTATTCTTGTCCGCTATTGCGGACAAGAATAGGACATGTTCTATTTTTTTGGGGGGATCAGAATTGCGGACCCGGAAGTGCGGGTCCACAATTCCGGATCCGGGCCACACATCGTACGGCCCTATAGAGATAAATGGGTCCGCAATTCCGTTCCGCAAAATGCGGAATGGAATTGCGGATGTGTGAATGGACCCTAACAAAGCTAGAACCAGCCCTGTACCTCACATGGATCCAGAGATCTCCCCATTCATTGCTCTGTTAGATTTGGGCTCCATTCACACATCCGCAATTCCATTCCGCATTTTGCGGAACGGAATTGTGGACCCATACATTTCTATTGGTTCCGCAATTCCGATCCTGAAAAAAATAGAACATGTCTACTACTAGGCCGGCAGCCTATCAGAGGCCGGCGCAGGCGGCGCGATGACGTCATCGCGCCGCCTGAGCCGTACAGCGCTGGAGTCGGGACACAGGCCGGAAGAGTCCTGCATCGCATCACTCCAAAGAGGTAAGTATAAGTGTTAATTATTTTTTTACTGGCACATAATGGGGGGGGCCCTATTACTGGCACATGATTGGGGGGGGCGGCCTGTTATTACTGGCACATAATGGGGGGGCCTGGTTATTACTGGCACATAATGGGGGGGCCTGGTTATCACTGGCACATAATGGGGGGGCCTGGTTATCACTGGCACATAATGGGGGGGCCTGGTTATCACTGGCACATAATGGGGGGGCCTGGTTATTACTGGCACATAATGGGGGGGCCTGGTTATTACTGGCACATAATGGGGGGCCTGTTTATTACTGGCACATAATGGGGGGGCCTGGTTATTACTGGCACATAATGGGGGGCCCTGTTATTGCTGGCACATGATTGGGGGGGCCCTGATATTACTGGCACATGATTGGGGGGGCCCTGATATTACTGGCACATGATTGGGGGGGGGCTGTTATTACTGGCACGTGATTGGGGGGGGCCCTGTTATTACTGGCACATGATTGGGGGGGCCCTGTTATTACTGGCACATGATTGGGGGGGGGGGGCCTGTTATTACTGGCACATGATTGGGGGGGGGGGCCTGTTATTACTGGCACATGATTGGGGGGGGGGCCTGTTATTACTGGCACGATTGGGGGGGGCCTGTTATTACTGGCACATGATTGGGGGGGCCCTGTTATTACTGGCACATGATTGGGGGGGCCCTGTTATTACTGGCACATGATTGGGGAGGGCCCTGTTATTACTGGCACATGATTGGAGGGGCCCTGTTATTACTGGCACATGATTGGGGGGGGCCTGTTATTACTGGCTGATGAGAGGTGCTGGGGGGCTGATGAGAGGCACTGGGGGCTGCTGGAGAGGCACTGGGGGCTGCTATGAGGCATGGGGCTCTTATCTGAGGTCTGATTGGGGGTCATTCATATTGGGGTCTGAGCTGAGGTGTGATCTGAGGTCTTATTAACATTTGGGATCTTATTGTTGCTGTTAGCTGAGGTCTGATTAACATTGGGGGTCTGATTGGTGGTCTGACCTGAGGTGTAATGAAAAATATTTTTTTCTTATTGTGCCCACTTCCAGCCCGGAGCCCAGAGCACTGATCCGGAGCAGCTTAGAGAAAAAGGCCTCACAGTCTCCCACACTCCTCTCCTTCTGCCCGGCCAAGCCAGCACCCCTGAGTCTTCAGAACTGTAAGTTTATACCCGGCGAGCAAAAATGCTGTTCCCCCCCCCCCCCCCCCCGATTTTTGGGGGTTCCTACACCCATGTGCAAGCTCCACATTTAAAGCAGAAGTATTCATTCCTGCCAATGATTGCCAAAACCTGCTGGGACCAAGAGACCAAATCTGCATACCGCTTGGATGAAAGTTACCTCAAGAAAAGAAATGTTTGAACTTCATCTAAAGGTCTGGACATCATTTCTTCTGCAAAATTCCTCTATTACTCTTACTTTCACTACACTCAAATTTATTGCAAGTGAGCCAGGAGCCAGGAGTCCAGCCGTACCCAGGTAGGAGACACCATGACACAATTCCCACAAAGCTATAGAGACATTATAGGCTATTACACCACTCTGGCATTCCTAATCTGGGACGTGCGTTATAACACCTTGGAAGGGCCCTGGGATAGTACCCTGCGCACGCTGAAATTGGCGTCACGACAAATACAGGATATATTATCCACCTGACCCGGCCACTGCATTAAAGTGGCGTTAGCGTACCCGTTCCTGGTCACTGCATAAAGTGGCGTTCCACGAACAGGATCTACCTTTGTGCCTATTGTGGGGGTCAGCTCAATAGTAGTAGGCACAGCAGTCAGAGACAGTGACACAATGGCACAGTTCACACAGGGATTTACCTGTTTTCTTTATTCTCATCCACAAGCAAAATATAAGGCCTTTACATTCAGGCAAAGATACAAAATAAATTCCTGCTCGGCTGAGAACTAACTAAACATAAAATTACCCTTTCTATACGGGCGGCTTACTACCAGCCACATGATTCAAAATAAACTCAGTGTCCTTTTTGTTGCTTTAGCAGACTTCAACAGCAATGGTGAAAGCCAGTCAGTTAAACCAGTCCCCCTCCCAGACATGCTCATAGTGCAAACCTTTATAGCCCAGAAATGAGCTGAGCTCTATCACCTGGCTGAGAGCTCTATATGAAACCTGTTCTGGACAGGAAGGGAATGAGGAGCCCCGCTACCAACCTGCATCCTAATTCCATTAAAATCCAGGCCCGATAACACCAGTTACCAAATTCCTCAGCAAACTATGTTTTGCTAAAGCAGACCATATTTCCTGGATTTCTGATATCATTTCCTGGATTTCTGATATCTAACCCAAATCCTAGTTGAGATATCCACCTCCTGTAGCCTAGTACATGGTATATGAAAGTAACCTAGGTGAAATATAACGATTTTCTACTACTTCTCCAGTCACTGTCTCACATACCCTCCCCTTTGTTCGAACCTGTGGGGCCGAATACTTTTACTCACCAAACAGGGTGTTCTGGATAGGGCATCGACATAACCTTGCAGTTTGCCTGACCTGTTCTCAATAAAAAATTTAAAGTTTTGTAAAGTCAGAAACCACCTTGTGACTCTTGCGTTTCTCTCCTTTGCCTGACTCATCCATGTAAGGGGGGAGTGATCTGTCACCAACCTGAACTGTCAACTCAACAAGTAATATCTTAGAGTCTCTAGAGCCCATTTAATTGGCAGACATTCCTCTTCCACAATACTATAATTTTTTTCCGCGGGAGTAAGATTTCTACTCAGGTATGTAACGGGGTGTTCTTCTCCCCCAACCTCCTGTGACAGGACTGCCCTTAAACCAACATCAGAGGCATCAGCCTGTACAGTAAACACCTTTTTGAAATCTGGGGTCATTAGCACTGGTTGTCTACAAAGGGCAGACTTTAACTCCTGAAATGCACTCTTAGCTTCTGTGCTCCATTTTACCATGGCCAACTTACTTCCCTTGATAAGGTCTGTCAAGGGTACTGCTACACTAGCAAAGTTTGGGATAAAACTACGGTAATATCCCACAATTCCCAAAAAGGCTCTCACTTGTTTTTTGGTTATGGGTCGGGGCCAATCTTGGATGGCTTCTACCTTATTCACCTGAGGTTTTATTACACCTCTCCCAATTATACTGTATACCCTAGATAACGTGCTTCCTCAAGACCTATAGCACACTTCTTAGGGTTTGCTGTTAACCCGGCTGCCCGGAGGGAATCCAACACCACCTGCACTTTTGGTAAATTACTTTCCCAGTCATCACTAAAAATTATGATATTATCTAGATAAGCAGAAGCATATCTATGATGGGGTTTAAGGATGACATCCATTAACCTTTGGAATGTTGCTGGAGCCCCATGTAACCCGAAGGGCATCGTGACATACTGAAAAAGGCCTTCTGGAACGACAATAACCGTTTTTTCTTTAGCACTGTCAGTAAGGGGCACTTGCCAGTACCACTTGGTTAGGTCAAGAGTAGAGAAATACCTTGCATGGCCAAGTCTCTCAATTAATTCATCCACCCTCGGCATTAGGTATGCGTCAAACTTTGACACTTCATTTCATTTTCGGAAATCATTACAGAATCTCACTGTACCATCTGGCTTTGGGATTAGGACTATGGGATTGGACCACTCACTTTGCGACTCTTCAATCACCCCAAGTTCTAACATCTTTTTTACTTCTTCAGATATAGCTTGTCTCCGAGCTTCAGGTACCCTATATGGTTTCAAGTGAACTCATACCTGCAGCTCAGTGACTATGTCATGTTTAATAGCTGAAGTGCGCCCAGGCAACTCTGAGAACACATCTGCACTGCATTTGAAGCTTGGGCAATGACTCTGAAATATGCACACCTACAGTATTATTACAAGGGTTGTTTATGTTATTTGCCGACAACTCTGGGGCAACACTGCCAGGGGAACTCACTGCTGACAGAGTCTCTCTGTCCTTCCAAGGTTTGAGCAAATGTATATGATACAACTGTTCAGGCTTTCTTTTACCAGGCTGGTAAACTTTATAATTTACGTCTCTGACTTTTTCTATTACCTCATATGGCCCTTGCCACTTAGCCAGGAATTTGATTTCTACAGTGGGCACTAGCACTAACACTCAGTCACCTGGGTTAAAGGTTCTAACTTTAGCTGACCGGTTGTAGACACAACTTTGTGCCTCTTGAGCCTGCTCTAAGAATTCTTTGACAAAGGGCATGACAGCAGCTATTCTGTCTTGCATGAGAGCAATATGCTCTATTACACTTTGGTAAGGTGTGGGTTCCTGTTCCCAAGTTTCTTTAGCAATGTCAAGGAGACCACGTGGGTGTCTGCCATATAAGAGCTCAAATGGGGAGAAACCTGTTGGGGACTGGGGTACTTCACGACCTGCAAACATCAAATGAGGTAATAAATAATCCCAGTCCTTTCCATTCTTGCTAACCACTTTTTTAACATGCCCTTCAGTGTCTTGTTAAATCTTTCAACTAGGCCATCAGTTTGAGGGTGATACACGGAAGTACGCAGGTGTTTAATGTTCAAGAGCTTACACATTTTTTTTGTGACCTTGGACATGAAAGGAGTCCCATGATCAGTAAGGATCTCGTTTGGTATGCCTGTGCGAGAAAACATGTAAAAAAGCTCTTTGGCAATAAGCTTAGCAAAGGTGTTTCGTAAAGGCACTGCCTCAGGATAACGTGTGGCATAATCTAACACTACAAGTATATGATGATGTCCCCTTGCAGACTTTACAACAGGGCCTACCAAATCCATGGCCACCCTTTCAAATGGTACTTCTATAATGGGCAGGGGTACCAAAGGACTTCTAAAATGTGACACAGGAGAGGTTAGTTGACACTCTGGGAGGATTCACAAAACCTCTGTACCTCAGAAAAAATCCCTGGCCCAAAAAAAAGCTGGAGGATGCGTTCTCTGATCTTTTCAGACCCCAGGTGGCCTCCCAGCACATGTGTGTGTGCCAGATAGAATACCGGTCTGAGATACGGTTGAGGCACCACCAGTTGCTCAACAATTATCCCACGTATTTTATCTACCCGGTATAATAGATCCTGGTTAACAGCCATATAGGGAAACTCACGATCAGCACCTGGATACTGTGGTACACCATTTAACACCTTCACATTTTCCCTTGATCGTGTCAAAGTGAGGTCTCTGAGCTGAGCAGCCCCAAAATTGTCACGAGATACCTCTAAATTAGGCATATCAGGAATCTCCCCCACATCTTCAGTATCACCAGCTAGAACGGCTAGAGGAAAATTATCAACTTCGTCAGTGGTCACCCCTACTGCGGGAACCTCCGAATCTGGGTCATATGGTTCAGGGGTAGCCTCAGTACACACATTATCAGTCAGATTTTCTCCACAGGTTACATTTCTGCTCTGCCATAAGTCCCAGAATAGGAAAAAGTCACTTCCCAGTATCACACTATGCATTAGTGATTTAACCACACCCACTTCATGACATGATACACCACATGGAGTTTCTATTGTGACCCGAGCAGTTGGGTACTCTCTGGTTTCTCCATGCATGCATAGTACCCCAACAGTATGTCCACTGTATGTCCCAGGGTTTACCAGAGAGCTGTGTACCAAGGTCACCAAGCAACCAGAGTCCAACAGCGCCTCAGCTGTACAACCTCCTATGGACACAGTACACATTTGAGGTTCTAACTTAGACACAGTTTCTAGACACGATCCTCACCACTGCCGCAGCTCTTCATTCGGCACTTGTATCGCTAGTACATATGTCCCACCGTGCTGCCACTCCATCCCCATTTATTATATTGGGGGGGGGGGGTGGAGGGTTTTCTTTTGAAATCAACCCCTCCCACAAATATTCATGAGGGAGAGATGAGTCATTGTTGTTACTGCTGCATGTAAACACAGCAATAACAGAACCTGGAAAAGGTGTAAGGATCGTTCTTTTTTCAAAAAAATCAAGCTTGACTAATGTATATGTATATCCTGATTAATTTTGTTAGGTTTTATTTTTTTTCCCATAACTCGGATAACCCCTTTAAAGCATTTCTCACCTCTCTAGCAATTGGTACAGTATTACCAGTAGACTTCGGTGACCTGCTGTCCCTGGGGCTGGCATACCTGGAAGAAGCTTGGAGTAGGTCCTCTGTTGCACTGTACTGCTCCACGAGACTCACCAATAGGTCAGCAGTTGTAGGTCCTCCTTGTCCAACCCAGTGCTGGATCTTGGGGAGTACTTTCCTCAGGCTGCAGCCATTTCCTCACAAGATGGATCAGATCGTGCATCTGTGAACGGGGTGGCAAGCTCTCAGAGAAAGTCCAGTTGTGCACACAGCCTGCACGCACATGCATGTTTACTCCAAGTTGAGCAAGTATCTCACCCTTAAGCTTTGCATAATTTCTTGCATCTGGCTCACCCAAATCGTAGTAGGCCTTCTGCGGTTCCCCAGTTAAGAAAGGCGCCACTACATCTGCTCACTGGTCGACTGGTAACTTTTCACACTCTGCTACTCTCTCAAAGACCATGAGATTCCACGTCATCTGTGGGCGCCATCTTTTGGAGTGAACTTTTTACTGCAGTCCGTGCTGTTGGCTATTCATCTCGTCCTGCCTTGCCTGTGCCTGGTGCTGTCGTTTGTCAGCTTGTGCAAAGGTTTGCTGCTACTGCAAAATCAGCTGTTGCTGTTGAAGAATGGCTTGTCAAAATTGTTTGTCAAAGTCCTCCATTACACCAGCCATGAAGTCAACTGGCAGCTCTGTGCAACAAACTTTTTAGGTGTCTGTCTCTTTAAGACTGCATTTTGGATCCAACTGCCCGCATCCGACACCATATGTGGGGGTCAGCTCAATAGTGGTAGGCACAGCAGTCGGAGACAGTGACACAATGGCACAGTTTACACAGGGATTTGCCTGTTTTCTTTATTCTCATCCACAAGCAAAATATAAGGCCTTTACATTCAGGCAAAGATACAAAATAAATTCCTGCTCGGCTGAGCACTAACTAAACATAAAATTACCCTTTCTATACGGGCAGCCTACTACCAGCCACACGACACAATTCAAAATAAACTCATAGTGTCCTTTTTGTTGCTTTAGCAGTCTTCAGCAGCAATGGTGAAAGCCAGTCAGTTCAACCAGTCCCCCACCCAGACATGCTCATAGTGCAAACCTTTATAGCCCAGAAATGAGCTGAGCTCCATCACCTGGCTTAGAGCTCTATATGAAACCTGTTCTGGACAGGAAGGGAATAAGGAGCCCGCTACCAACCTGCATCCTTATTCCATTAAAATCCCGGCCCGATAACACCATTTACCAAAGTCTTCAGCAAACTATGTTTTGCTAAGGCAGACCATATTTCCTGGATTTCTGATATTTCACCCAAATCCTAGTTGAGATATCCACCTCCTGTAGCCTAGTACATGGTATCTGAAAGAAACCTAGGCGAAATATAACGATTCTCTACTACTTTTCCAGTCACTGTCTCACACTATATACAACAGGATCGAATTGTGTGTCTAACACTACTACAAGGCCTAAGAACTGTGTTGAAACCCCGAAAATTGACTTTATTGCTTTTATTGCGGTGCAAGACAGCGCTAAACAGTGCGCGCCAGCACTCCAAGGGTTAATCCGCCATATTTCTGTAATGGCGCAACTTCTTCATGCCCTTCAGAAGCGGGAAAACACAAGAACGCCCTCTCAGGAGCGAGAAAATGCTAACTATGCCCCTCTAGAAGAGGGAAACCTAAATCCTGCCCACGAAGAACTTTGCAATGTGAGCCAATGGAGTGAAGACTCCTCCTCTCAGGCTCCACCTTTACTGCTTGCTAACAACATGTCTGAATACCAGAGGCAGGTGGCGAGTCTCCCAAAATCTAAATGGGACAAAATGACCATCAGCGGTGAACCGGTATTTGAAAGATACCCACCGGAGATCCGAGTCTCCCAAATGGTACAGAGAAGCGACCCTTCAGCACTTGCCATGATCCCGGAGGCTGTGGATCCCTCTGTGGCTACTGAATCAGCAGCCCAGCCATCCGACAAGATGGCCTCCCCAGCCAAGCACGCTGCCGTGGAATACCCCGACTGCCAAGTCGTTCAGACACTTGAGGCATCTGCACCGCCAAGTGCCCCATCATCATCGCCAGCGACCGACGTCCCGGCCCAGGAACAAGCCACGTCCTGTGACCGCAGTTCCGGAGACAGCCGCGACCGCCAACGATCACCAGCAGGAGGCACGGAACCAGCACCCGGCCACAACATCAGGTAGTAGCTACATCGCTCCTGGAGGCCTCGGTTTAACCCGTAGCTGCCCCTGCACTGCGCCCGGTGGTACCTGACACGTCTGCTAGGCCCAGAGAAGCCCCGCTCCGCACGATGGCTTGCGCGGCGGAGGCGCTGGAGTTTTCACTCCGCCGCCAGGAAATACAGCTTCAAGCCGTCACCTCAACCCTGAGGTTCCACTTGAAATAACCTGCCATGCCCAGAGCCAATGGGAATACAAGACGGCAGTAGAGGAATGGGTCAAACAGGTCCTAGATGACCCCCGGCCTGGCGATCCCAAACTCGCCTGGCGCACCTGGACTGTCCTGTGGTTTTCAGTGGAAAGAGTAGTAGGATTCCTTCAGGACAATCACAGTGGAGTAGAACTATTTGTGGGCCGCCGCTCCATTAAACGAAATTACTTGCCCCAGGCCCGCCACAATCTTTATGTCGGGGATCAAGTGGAGTTCACCCCGATGCGGTCCGTACAGGGCACCTTTGCCGCAGAGATTACCCTCCTGGCCAAACCTCTGTCCCCTGCTATTACCCCAGAGGCCTGGCCGGAAGAACCAGGTTCTGATGGGAGAGTCCGGTGCCTGCAAGAAGCCCTGGATGGCCAATTAAGGTTCAGGGAGCAAGCTCAATTCAAAACAGAGCCCCTTATCCCTGAGCTGGCTGCACCCCCAACACTACGGGTGGGCCAGATCAACAACTCAGTGCTGACTTTCAATTCAAGGGTGCAACTATATGTCTTAGGCTACTTTCACACTAGCGTTCGGGGCTCCGTTTAAAGGGGCTCACAAGCGGCCCCGAACGGATCCGTCCAGTCCTAATGCATTCTGAGTGGAGGCGGATCCGCTCAGAATGCATCAGTCTGGCACCGTTTGTCCTCCGCTCCGCTCAGCAGGCGGACACCTGAACACTGCTTGCAGCGTTCGGGTGTCCGCCTGGCCGTGCGGAGGCAAACGGATCCGTCCAGACTTACAATGTAAGTCAATGGGGACGGATCCGTTTGAAGTTGACACAATATGGCTCAATTTTCAAACGGATCCGTCCCCCATTGACTTTCAATGTAAAGTCAAAACTGATCCGTTTGCATTATCATGAACAAAAAAAATAAAAAATAATAATAATTTATTTATTTTTTTTGTTCATGGTAATGCAAACGGATCCGTTCTGAACGGATCTAAGCGTTTGCATTATAGGAGCGGATCCGTCTGTGCAGATACCAGACGGACCCGCTCTGAACGCAAGTGTGAAAGTAGCCTTACCGGGGAAACTTCCACAGGCGACCCCAGTTTGCCTTCCAGAACCTCTTCAGCCAGAGGTTTTGCCTACCTCTGCACCGGCAAGGGATTCTGGATTGCAGCAGGTTGCAGCAGCATTCTCCAGGCTGACGGCTCAGCCAGTATCCAGAAATCCCACAAGAGGGCAGTGGCGCACCACAACAGCTATAACACTTAACTACCAAAGTGAGGAGCACACTCTTATGAGCTTCAGTAGCTCCAGCAGTGAGGAGGACCTGCAAGTCCTTATCTAAATGTCTCCTTACCTTTAACAAGAACTAATGGGAGCCACAGTGTGGACTGGTCTTGAAAGATGCGGGACTGCAGGCTTGTTTGCTTTATGTTTTGTTGCCATTTGTTATAGCCTCAGATGGATGGCCACATTTGTTAGGACTCCCCCCGCCACTTCATCAACTATTTACACCTCAGTTCGCGCCAAAGTTTGCGCATTGTTTTATGCCCTTTCTCAGGTTATTTGAGAGCCTCATGGAACTATAGTTCTCTTTTTTGCTGCTATTTTATGTGTTTTTATAATATTTTATATCGTTCCTTGGATTACAAATATACCTCCTATTGGATTACAATTAACTGTGTTTGTTTCCAGAGGATTCCAAGAGACTGATGGACTTTTCTCCATGTCCAATTTTGAAGCACTTTAAGAAAAAGGACTCAAGTCATGTTTGAGCGGATGATGATAATATTGATTGCACTGATATTTGCATAATATATTTGCTCTGTTTTTCCCAACATGTTTACAGGTTATGCAACGTTCAAGTATCATATGCAGATTGTGTTTATTCTTTTCCAGGTGCCGCAATGTGAATTTATGCACTTTGTGTGAAATTGCACTTAACTTTTGCACTTAGCCAGATCAGTAGCACCTTTCTTTTGTGTCACTTTGCTTTACAGCTCTGTTCTTTTTATACGGACTGCCTCTGTGGACGCTTAATACTAATGGCCTACTCCTGCTGTCATGTATCCTAGGTACCCAGGATGGACAAATGGTAAGTCCCAGGCAGGTCCAGCAACTACAAGGGTAACCCCGCTGCTTCAGGAATGGCTAGGGGAGTAGAATACCCTGCCTTCCTGTTTGTTATATGTGCCAGGATTGGTAATGGGACTACTAAACCCCAATCCTGTGTTCAGGGGCGTACATAGAAATCATTGGGCCCCATAGCAAGAGTCTGATTTGGGCCCCCAGCTCCGCCCACTACCACCTTTTGCCCATCCCAGTAGCTGCCCTGGCTCCTCCCCGCCACACCCTCTTTTTCCAGTGGCTAGGGGATAACTTCAAACAACCGGACTACCCCTTTAAAGCGGGAATATCCAACCTACGGCCCTCCAGCTATTGCAACTACAAGGCAGTGCAGGCAAGAAGGTTTAGTTTTGCACCAGCTGGGGGTTGGGCATCCCTGACAAAATGTATTTAAACTTTTAAATACAGTTTATTAAACCCTATTGTAAGTGCCTTTTGTTGTAAGACATTTTCTAACAATTTTTTTCTCTATGTGAAATAGGCGCTGAATTCAGGTGCGTATAACGCTTTATAATCCGTAGTCTCATAAACCACTGATATTACACTGGTGTATGGGAGTAAGGATCTCACTCCATGTACTGCACACATCACTGCTCCTGCCTGTCTGCTTTGGTAGAGCCGGTGTTCTGCCAGATTTCTATACCTTGCCAAAATGCTATACCGGAAGTGACGTGACCGCACAGAATTCAGCTGGAGGAGGGTGTGTACGGCGCTGCGCAAGCGCACATCCACTGGATTACCCCAATATCCCGCACTCAGCTCTGCTATGTGGTGACCTCGATATTCTGCACTCAGCTCTGCGGTAAGGATGAACTGCTCCTTATGATTTGTGCGCGCATGTGCGCACTCAGGGTTAGGGAGATCTGATGGAACATTTTGCGCTGGAAAATCTACCTACCCCTAAGTGCGCACGCGCAGTGTACGGTTTCGTGCATGCGCATGAGGTCCTTCTCCCGTGGCGCTGCAATCATTTTTTGCTAATCCAGAGGATGTGCGCTTGCGCAGCGCCGCACACACCCTCCTCCAGCTGATTCCTGTGCGGCCGCGTCACTTCCGGTATAGCGTTTTGGCAAGGTATAGAAATCTGGCAGAACCCCGGCATAAGATGGGCTATGTCAGGTTTTAGCAGAGTGGGCACAGGGAGCCATATGTATGCGAGCACAGCTGAGCGAGTGCAGGGCAGGGGCCCGCATACACATCGCTCCTCCTGCCTGTGCCCACTGTGCTAAAGCCTGACATAGACCATCCCCCCACATCTGAAGATTTTTGCTGCTGATACTAGTGTGCACCAGCCCCCCACCCCCACACAGTTCATGGTGAGGGGAGACTGCCCTATGGCACACTGTCCTCCATATGAGTATGAACAGCAAGCAGAGTTCTTGGAGGGAGGGACACACTGTTCTCTATATGATAAGCCTTTTATACAGAACAGAGTGACCAACCCCCCCTACCCCCGCTCAGGAACTCTGCTTGCTTCTGCCCAGCAGAGCCACCACTTCCCCACACTAACCATCCACCCACTAACTTTTTTTTAAACATAAAGGCACTCATTTCTCACAACTCACTTTGTGGCACGCAGTGAAACTTGCCGGCGACACGGGGGGCTGGAGTGCAGTGGCTTCACTGAGCAAGGCAGTGCAGTATCACATTGCAGAGTGCCGTGTCCCGCCCACTCAGTTCTGTCTGCTGCTGCGATACATTGGCCAATCAGCAGCAGGAGCTTAGCACTGCTAAATGCTGATTGGCCAGTGCAGTCCCCAGCAGACAGAGGAGAGCGAGCGCTCACCTGGCTGCAGGGCTGGCTGTCAGGGACATCGCTGTCTGTGCACTGTGTTGTGCACACAATGTATGTAAGGGAGGAGGGGGGGCCCGAGCAAAGGGGGAAGCAGGGCTCGTCTGAACCGCAGATAGGGCTGTGGCAATGGCATAACACACAACTGGAGACATTGTAGGGGGCGGGGTCTTCTATCCACTCCGGGCCCCCCCTCAGCACGGGCCCCGTAACAGATGCGTGGTCTGCCTATATTGGCGGTACGCCACTGCCTGTGTTGTCTTCCAGGAGTTTCATGGGATTTTTATACCCTCCTCCTGTGACTGCCAGAAGCGTTAGGAGAAGCGTATACCTCCCCCTTTTGTGCCTTTGCCTAAGGTATGTCACCTCCACCTTAGAGCCATTTAGCTACCCATAGTCACCATAGTGATCGTGCTATAAGCCTTAATTTCGACTTTGGTGCAGGGAAGGGAATACAGGATACAGTCACCTTTCCATTTGCGGGCATTTCATTACACAATGGTGGGCTTATAGAGTAAAGACACCCCATGCTTTCTTTGGTATTAGGATCCAATATACAGGGTGGGCCATTTATATGGATACACCTTAATAAAATGGGAATGGTTGGTGATATTAACTTCCTGTTTGTGGCACATTAGTAAATGTGAGGGGGGAAACTTTTCAAGATGGGTGGTGACCATGGCGGCCATTTTGAAGTCGGCCATTTTGAATCCAACTTTTGTTTTTTCAATAGGAAGAGGGTCATGTGACACATCAAGCTTATTGGGAATTTCCCAATAAAGCACAAATGGTGTGCTTGGTTTTAACGTAACTTTATTCTTTCATGAGTTATTTACAAGTTTCTGACCACTTATAAAATGTGTTCAATGTGCTGCCCATTGTGTTGGATTGTCAATGCAACCCTCTTCTCCCACTCTTTACACACTGATAGCAACACCGCAGGAGAAATGCTAGCACAGGCTTCCAGTATCCGTAGTTTCAGGTGCTGCACATCTCGTATCTTCACAGCATAGACGATTGCCTTCAGATGATACGAGATGTGCAGCACCTGAAACTACTCTGGCACAAACCTCACATGACACATATGAGTAGACATCTCTAGACAAAGTAGGCCAGCAATAAAACCTGGAGACGAGTTCCTTGGTGGCATTAATACCCGGATGTCCACTAAACACAGAATTAACACCCAACAGTCCGAGACGTAAATGACCTTGGACAAATAGCCAAGTGTTGCCCCGCAGTTATTTTGGTCGTCAGATCTGAGACCAAAGCCATAATGATACCTGCCGGTAATATTGGTTCTGGTGGAGTATCAGGAGATTGAAAAGCACAAAAAATGCGGGATAAGGCGTCTGCTTTGATATTTTTACTTCCTGGCCTGAAAGTTATACAAAAATTAAAATGTGTAAAGAACAACGCCCACCTAGCCTTTCTGGGATTCAAACTCTTAGCAGACTCCAAAAACATCAAATTCTTATGATCGGTAAGTACAGTGACCTGATGGAGAGCCCCCTCCAAAAAATGGAGCCATTTCTCAAAGGCCCATTTAATAGCAAGTAACTCTCGGTTCCCAATATCATAATTTCTCTCAGTAGGAGAGAATTTACGAGAAAAGAACGCACAGGGCCTAAGATTAGTAAGAGTTGCTGGCATCACGGCCGGCGATGTATCAGTGTTAAATGGCAGCATTCGCTCCATAAGCCGCACTGCCATTTTCCCACCACATTTGGGGGGGAAAAGTGCGTCTTATATGGCGAAAAATACGGTAACCCAGATGGCACCACTAAATATTCATAATGGCCCTCAGGGGTATTAAAGGCCGTTTTCCACTCATCCCCCTCCTTAATTTGAATCAGATTGTAGGCTCCCCTGAGATCGAGTTTAGTGAACCACTGAGCTCCAAGAACCTAATTGAACAGGTCCGGAATCAAAGGCTAAGAATACTGCTTTTTAACAGTAATTTTGTTTAACTCTCTGTAGTCAATACATGGTCTCAATCTCCCATCTTTTTTCTCAACAAATAAAAATCCTGCCCCCATAGGAGAGACTGAGGGTCTAATATGACCTTTTAGTACACTTTCCTTCAAATAATCCCTCATATCCTTTCGTTCAGGACTGGACAAATTATAAATACGACCCCTAGGGTACTTGGATCCCAGAACCAACTCGATGCCACAATCATAAGGTCTATGAGGGGGAAAGAATTCAGCATCAGACATCGAAAAAACATCGATGAAGTCACTGATGTATGGGGGAAGGGCTTCCGACCCAGTAGTGATTCCAGCCTGAATAACGGGTAGACAGCATGAATCACACTTAGGTCCCCATTCTCTAATTCACCCGTGGACCAGTTGATTAGTGATCGACGAACCTCAGTCGGGACGATTCGCGAATGCGTGCTCGCGATCAAATGTTTGCGAACCTCGCGTTCGCATTGCGCCCTTCAGGTCATATTTGCAGCCACCAAATACAAACAATGAGTGCACAAATAGTCCCACAACATGGACAGTGATATACCAGAGGGGGATCATTGGCAAAAATTCCTACAAAAAATATGTATTTTGATCATGGGCCATTTTTATGCGTCTTAAAGGGAAACTCTCAAAAATGTGCCCTGCTGGAGCCTAGAATTTTTTTATTTCCTATCGGTTTGATGTATACAAATGTGCAGCACTCCACGTTTTTGTATCCTGCAGAGTCCATAAAAAAATGCATACGTTAATGTAATTTTTTTTCTACTATGGAACTGTATGGTGAACGGACGCCACTGTACAGCATCAGTCTGAGGCATCAGTTTTTTTGGTATGCATTAAATGGATGGAAAAAATAGGATGTGAACCCAGCCCTAGTGTCAGAATAAGCACCAGTACACAGAGGAGCAGCGTGGCGGAGAGGGGAGGCCGCCATGTACTGAGAGAGCGCTACCTGGTCCTGGTGGTCAGTGATGAGGACTGTGTTTCTTATCGGTCACGATCCCCCCCCCCTGCTGTGCTGAACGTCCTTTCGGACAGGACACTCGACGTGGGGCAAGCTAAGAGTTCCATGGCAAATTGTGCCAGCTCTGGCCACAGGTCAAGCCTGCACACCCAGTAGTCAAGTGGTTCCTCGCTTCTCAGAGCGTCCACATTGGCCGTTAACCCAATGTAGTCGGACACCTGTCGGTCTAGGCATTCCCTGAGGCTGGATCCGGAGGACGGCTTTCAATGGGTTGGCTGCAAGAATGATCTCATATCCGAAGTAACCAACACATCTTCAAACCGCCCTCTTTTTGCAGGCACGGTAGGATTAGTAGCTGCACCTGTTTCACTGTGGTTTGAACTTCCTTTGCCAGTGACGCAACAGCAGAATGCAGCATCTCTCGCAGCAATGCCTGGAAATGCTGAATTCTGACAGCCCTCTGTGATACTGGTAACGTGTCCGCCATTTTGTGTTTGTACTGGGGGTCTAAGTACGTTGCCACCCTGTACTGGTCCTTTCCCTTTATGCTTTTTATACAGGGGTCCCTCTTCAAACACTGGAGCATGAAGCCCTCCATTTGCACTAAAATGGAAGCGGTGGAGCTGCCTGGCTCCTGCTCATCGCCCAGGGGAATGTCGTCCTTGGTCTCCTACTCCCATCCACAGACAACACCAGGGATCCCAGAAAAGTTTAAAGCCTGCTCTTCTTGCTCCTCCACCTCCCCCAGCCACCATTCTCTTCTGACTCCTCCTCAGACTCCTGCTGACATGTCTCAAATGGAGTAGTCCCCCCTGGGAATTAATTAAGCATTGCGACTTCCTCATCTTCCAGCTCCTGCTCCTCGACGGCTTGATCAATGACATGACGCAATGCACGCTCCATAAAGAAGCCATAAGGTACGATGTCACTGATGGCGCCCTGGCTGTGACTGACCAGTTTAGTGATCTCATCAAATGGCCGCAGAAGTCTGCATGCGTCACGCATGAGCAGCGACTGGCGCAGTGAAAAAAAAATAAGCTCCCCAGAACCTGTCCTGCCGCAGAGTTTGTATAGGTAGTTGTTAACGGCAGGTTTCTGCTGGAGCAGCCTATCAAGCATATACAAGGTTCCAGCGTGTCAGGTAGTCACAAATCAGACATCTGACAGGCAAGTGGTGTCGCCACTGAACATCAGTAAGGCGAGCCATGGCCCTGTACGATCTTCTAAAATGGCCAGACGCTGGTATAAGAAGGTGTCTGTATATTTAATTCAATTGGCGATGTATAATAGTTTTGTTCTCTACAGTAAGGCT
This sequence comes from Bufo bufo, assembly GCF_905171765.1. Taxonomy (NCBI): domain Eukaryota; kingdom Metazoa; phylum Chordata; class Amphibia; order Anura; family Bufonidae; genus Bufo; species Bufo bufo. The sequence continues at coordinate 175,285,485 of NC_053396.1, forward strand.
GGGAGAACAGGATCCTTCCTAAAATTCCAGGAAGAGATCATTTCGGAACTCCTGTATCCAGGAGGGACCGTGGCCCAAGGCCCTGATGTAGTGAGCCGGCTACATGGCAGACACTTCCCGTCTGTCTATCCTAGTACGCCAACTCAACGTTCCCCAAGAAAAAGATGTCGTGTCTGCAGCAGGGGTGGAATAAGGCATGACACCACCTTTTTTTGTCCTGACTGTCCTGACCAGCCTGCCCTATGCATAGGGGAGTGTTTCCGCAAGTTCCACACTCAGGTACACTATTAGTGTAGGGATTGCATCTCACAGGACAGGCACACAGGGGTCTTAGGGCCCTTTCACACAGAGCTGCCACAAACCTCTCCTTTCACCTGGGACAAAGTGCATAATGTACTTCGCCACATCTCTGGGCGATTTGCGCTTTGCACATTGTCCCATGGGGAAGGAGAGGTTTGTCCTATAAAGGTAAAAAAAAAAATCACCGGTAAGCAAAAAAGTTATTGTCCTGTTTCAAAAGTTTATAAAAGTTAATGTTCTCTAAAGTTAATGTTAATAAATTTATTGCGTTTCGGCCTGTTTTTTTTTTTTTTACCTTCTAGGTGGACCAAGCGATCAAGCAGCTGCAGCACTGATGGGCATTCTGACAGAAACATTGCGCTGCTGTCAGATTACACAAAAGTCGTTGTATGCGGCGCTGCAAGACGAGATTTCTCCTCTGCAGTAAAAGATACGTTTGTCGAGGCATATGGGCTGAGGAGGCGGCGGTGTTCATATGCTTTGGCAAACACTTTGTATATATAAAAAAAAATATAAAAATCTCGGCAATGATTTATTCATCCACATCGATTGATGTGAATGGAGAAATCTGGTTTGCCAGGGCATACGAGCTAAGTGGGTATGGATGTTGGGCGGAGCTCCTATGTCCTGGCAGACGCCTTTCCCCTCCTTTTTTTTTGGCAGAGATTTTTTCATCCACATTGATCGATGTGAATGAAGAAATCTGTGCCGTTCATTTTTTCTTTCAGCCCAGAGGCTGAACGAAAAAAAAAAATCTCATTACCTGTATGCTCAATATAAGGAGAATAGCAGAAACTCCTAATGCTGGCCATACATGTAATGACTGCGGAGACCCTCAAATGCCAGAGCAGTACAAACACCCCACAAATGACCCCATTTTGGAAAGAAGACACCCCAAGGTATTCGCTGAGGGGCATATTGAGTCCATGAAAGATTGAAATTTTTGTCCCAAGTTAGCGGAAAGGGAGACTTTGTGAGAAAAAACAAAAAAAATCAATTTCCGCTAACTTGTGCCAAAAAAAATAAAAAATCTATGAACTCGCCATGCCCCTCATTGAATACCTTGGGGTGTCTTCTTTCCAAAATGGGGTCACATGTGGGGTATTTATACTGCCCTGGCATTTTAGGGGCCCTAAAGCGTGCGAAGAAGTCTGGGATCCAAATGTCTAAAAATGACCTCCTAAAAGGAATGTGGGCCCCTTTGCGCATCTAGGCTGCAAAAAAGTGTCACACATGTGGTATCGCCGTACTCAGGATAAGTTGTGGAATGTGTTTTGTGGTGTCATTTTACATATACCAATGCTGGGTGAGATAAATATCTTGGTCAAATGCCAACTTTGTATAAAAAAATGGGAAAAGTTGTCTTTTGCCAAGATATTTCTCTCACCCAGCATGGGTATATGTAAAAAGACACGCCAAAACACATTGCCCAACTTCTTCTGAGTACGGCGATACCTCATGTGTGACACTTTTTTGCAGCCAAGGTGGGCAAATGGGCCCACATTCCAAAGAGCACCTTTCGGATTTCACAGACCATTTTTTACAGATTTTGATCTCAAACTACTTTGCACGCATTAGGGCCCCTAAAATGCCAGGTCAGTATAACTACCCCACAAGTGATCCCATTTTGGAAAGAAGACACCCCAAGGTATTCCGTGAGGGGCATGGCGAGTTCCTAGAATTTTTTATTTTTTGTCACAAGTTAGCGGAAAATGATGATTTTTTTTATTTTTATTTTTTTCTTACAAAGTCTCATATTCCACTAACTTGTGACAAAAAATAAAAACTTCCATGAACTCACCATGAAATACCTTGGGGTGTCTTCTTTCCAAAATGGGGTCACTTGTGGGGTAGTTATACTGCCCTGGCATTTTAGGGGCCCAAATGCGTGCGAAGTAGTTTGAAATCAAAATGTGTAAAAAATGGCCTGTGAAATCCGAAAGGTGCTCTTTGGAATGTGGGCCCCTTTGCCCACCTAGGCTGCAAAAAAGTGTCACACATGTGGTATCGCCGTACTCACGAGAAGTTGGGCAATGTGTTTTGGGGTGTCTTTTTACATATACCCATGCTGGGTGAGAGAAATATCTCGGCAAAAGACAACTTTTCCCATTTTTTTATACAAAGTTGGCAGTCAGCTTCAAGGAGTTCCCCGGCGGCGTGGCAGTTGCTCAGACAATGTGCTGACGACAAGACACAAGTGGTTTGCACGCTGCGCAATCAGAGCCTGAAGCAAGGCAAAAACGTTCTCAACCTGAGCACAACCTACATGACCAGGCATCTAAGTGCAAAGCACGAGGTGCAGTGGAGTAGACACCTCAAGAATCAAGAAAGGTCTCTGGCACGGTCCTTCCACCACCGAGGATTGCAGGGCACTTCAGTTTGCCTCCTGTTGCTTCCTCCTCCTACTCCGCTTCCTCATCTTCTACCGGCTCCTCATCCGTTCAGCGTAACACCTTCACCACCAACTTCAGCACAGCCAGGGGTAAAAGACAGCAGGCAGTTTTAAAACGTATCTGTTTGGGGGAAAAAACCCACACCGCGCAGGAGCTGTGGACGGGCCTTGAACAACAGACCGATGAGTGGTTGGTGCCAGTGAGCCTCAATCCCGGCCTGGTGGTGTGCGATAATGGGCAAAATCTCGTAGCAGCTATGGGACTAGCCGGTTTGACGCACATCCCTTGCCTGGCGCATGTGCTGAATTTGGTGGTGCAGAGATTCCTTAAAAATTACCCCGATATGTCAGAGCTGCTGCTGCTGCTCGCCTGTCAGCGCTGCAGCATAACTTCGGCCTTCCCGCTCACTGCCTCATATGCGACGTGCCCACAAGGTGGAACTCCACCTTGCCCATGCTGGCCAGACTGTGCGAGCAGCAGCAGGCGATAGTGGAGTTTCAGCTGCAGCACACACGGGTGAGTCGCTTGGCGGAACAGCACTACTTCACCACCAATGACTGGGACTCCATGCGAGACCTGTGTTCCTTGTTGCGCTGTTTCGAGTGCTCCACCAACATGGCCAGTGCCGATAACGCCGTTCTCAGCGTTACTATCCCACTTATATGCCACCTTGAAAAAAAGCTGCTGGTGAGGATAGAAGAGGATGTGGCACAAGAGGAGGAGGAAGAGGGATCATTTCGTAGGGTTTCCGGTCAGTCATTCACAAGTGGCTCCGAGGGAGGGTTCCTGCACCCACAAACGCCAGGTACACAATTGTCCAGCCAGGACACAGTTTTGGAGGATGACGAGGTGGAGGATGAGGAGGAGGAGATGGAGGAGGAGGAACCGTGTTCACAGCAGGGTGACACCCAAACCAGCTAATGGCCATCACTTGTGCGTGGCTGGGGGGATACAGAGGACACAGACGATACACCTTCCTCAGAGGACAGCTTTTCGTTGCCTCTGGGCAGCATGGCACACATGAGCGATTACATGCTGTAGTATCTCTGCAACGACCGCCGAGTTGCCCACATACTAACTTGTGCTGATTACTGGGTGGCCACACTGCTAGATCCTTGTTACAAGGACAACGTACCGTCCTTAATTCCGTCACTGGAGCGTGATCGTAAGATGCGCGAGTACAAGCGCACGCTGGTAGACGCACTGCTGATGGCATTCCCACCTGACAGCGGGGGCACAGTGAAAGCACAAGGCGAGGGCAGAGGAGGAGGAAGAGGTCGCCAACGCAGCTGGGGCACCACCTGCACCTCAGAAGGGAGGGTTAGCATGGCCGAAATGTGAAAAAACTTTGTCAGCTCGCCACAACAACCAGCACCACCAGCTGATATGGAACGTCTTAGCAGGAGGCAGCATTTCAGCAACATGGTGGAGCAGTATGTATGCACACGCCTACACGTACTGAATGTCGGGTCTGCCCCGTTCAACTTCTGGGTCTCCAAATTGGGCACATGGCCTGAGCCCTTTACGCCCTGGAGGTGCTGGCCTGCCCTGCAGCCAGTGTATTATCTGAATGTGTGTTTAGCACGGCAGGGGGCGTTATCACAGACAAGCGCAGCCGCCAGTCCGCAGCCAATGTGGACAAGCTCACGTTCATTAAAATGAACCAGGCATGGATCCCGCAGGACTTGTCCATACCTTGTGCAGAATAGACAAGTTCACTGGCCTTAACCAGCCATTGTTATACTACAGCGCAATTGCTCATTGTTGTATTTTGGATATTTCACACTCTTTTTGAGTGTACCCTAATTTAAAAAATAAAATAAAAAATTTAAAACAAAAAACAGTGTTGACTACCTCGTCCTTCTCCACCGCCGCTTCCACCTACACCGCTACGTCCGCCGCCTCCTCAAACTCCTACTCCATATGGACCTCCACCTCATAAATCAAGTTACATTTTTTTAATTCTTACGTATTTTATTTTATTTTATGTCATTTCCATAATTTTTCTGTAACATTTTCAGGTGAAAATCACCAATTTTTGGGTGTGATATACCACTGCTATAACTAGTAGACAGGTAAAAAAAAAACACTAATTTGTCTGTTACATATTCGGGTGAAATTCACCAATTTTTGGGTGTGATATACCCCGGCTGTACCTAGTAGACAGGTAAAAACATTTCACTAATTTGTCTGTTACATTTTCGGGTGAAATTCACCAATTTTTGGGTGTGATATACCACTGCTATACCTAATAGACAGGTAAAAAAAAGTCATTAATTTGTCTGTTACATATTCGGGTGAAATTCACCAATTTTTGGGTATGATATACCCCTGCTCTACCTAGTGGACAGGTAACATTTCACTAATTTGTCTGTTACATATTTGCATGAAATTCGCCAATTTTTGGGTGTGATATACCCCAGCTGTACCTAGTAGACAGGTAAAAAAAATCCTAAATACCCCAGTGACATTCCCTATATTTTTGTATTAATCATTCCAATAACAGGGCATCTTAAGAGTCGTGTATTGTTATTTATCGTCACTACCTCCCCAAGTCGGGAGTGGGTAATTGCCGCACGCCCCCTCCTTTCCTTCGATTCTTCCGTTTTAATAGCTTCTCCCACATTTCCGCTCTATCACAATTAAATTTCATCCATTGATCTCCCTTTGATGTGTTATCCCTTTTTCACGCTCCCTCTCCGCTGTGGAACCCTGATTCGCCGCTTACCGTGATCAACATGGTAGGCGCAGAAAACAACATCGAAAGTTGATAGAGCAGATATCAAATTGGATCGTGAACATCACGGGGACGTGCGACATGGTGGGGCAGTATGTGTGCACACGCCTACACAAACTGGCTGATGGGTCTGCCCCCTGCAACTTCTGGGTCTCCAAATTGGGCACATGGTCTGAGCTTGCCCTTTACCTCTTGGAGGTGCTGGCCTGCCCTGCAGCCAGTGTATTGTCTGAACGTTTGTTTAGCACGGCTGGAGGGGGTTATTACAGGTTATATTTCCCAATGTTTTGGGGTGTACCCTAATAAAAAAATTTAATTTAAAATTAAAACCAAAAACAAGTGTAGGCTACCTCCTCCTCCACCGCCGCTTCCACCTACACCACCACATCCACTGCCTCCTCAACCCCCTACTACATATGGACCTCGTCTTCCTAGATCAAGATTATAATTTTTTATTTTTAAGTCATTTCCCTATCCACATTTGTTTGCAGAGCACTTGCCATGCTCTTAACCACATTTTGCTGGCATTTGCAGCCCTCTAGCCCTTTCCATGAAAATTTTAGTGCTCAAAAGTTTGGTTTTTGTGAAGTTAAGCCGAACCCGTCGAACCCGAACATCCAGGTGTCCACTCAACTCTAGCCAGGATTCTAACCTATTCCTTGGCTGAAGATAAATCTGACTAAAAAGTGAAGTGCAGCCTAAAGAAGAAGCCAAGTTATCCAGTCAGCTTCTCAGTACAGCAGATTGAGAGAAAGATATAGCAGAGTTGTGTTTGCCTGCCAGTTTAGTGCTAAAGCCTGCTGGAATCAAGACAAAGCCTGTAAACTGTTTGAAGAAACGTTTATTCAAAGTAAAGCTGCCATTGAACTTCATCTTAAGGTCTGGACTCAAGTTATTCTTTCCAATCCCTCAATTATTCCCCCTATTATTTGCTTCGAAGCCAAAGCCTGGGGTCTAGGAGTATCCAGGTAGGAGCACCGTGACACACATAAAGAGAAATTTAGGCCACACTACACCACTCGGAATTCCTACTACACCTGGGACACGATATAGAGTGCCCTAGGGGGAGGCGGCCCATTACAAATGGACATTGTTGGTCCTGCAGAGTGAGAGGCGCTCTTTGCAGCCGCTCTATGTGTTGAGTAATAGCTGAGACTCCTTCCCCACGACCATTAAACATTTTTATCACATATTAACTGCCTATATGTAAATATTCTATTAGGAATGAGCAGACCTGTGGATGTTCGGGTTCGCAGGGTTCGGCCGAACTTTGGGTCAAGGTTCGGGACCCGGAATTGACCGGAACCCGAACCCCATTGATAGGGAAATGACTTAAAATAACATAGAATGTAAAATAAATAAAAAATAATAATTTTAAACTAGGAAGCGGAAGTCAAAGTGGAGTAGGAGGTTGAGGAGGCAGTAGACGTGGAGGTGTAGGTGAAAGCGGCGGAGGAGGAGATAGCCAAGACAGTTTTTTTTTTTCCTTTATTTATTTTTGTAAATTTGGGAAGTCCCCAAAACATTGGGAAATGGAAAAGAGAATGCAAAGAGAAAGTGCGCTGTAGTATAACAATGGCTGGGTGTGGCCGGTATACTAGTCTATTCAGCACAGGGTACAGACAAGTCCTGTGGGATCCATGCCTATTTCATTTTAATGAACGTGAGCTTGTCCACGTTGGCTGTGGACAGGCGGCTGCGCTTGTCTGTGATCACCCCCCCCTCCCCCCCGCCATGCTAAACACTCGTTCGGACAATACACTGGCCGCAGGGCAGGCCAGCACCTCCAAGGTGTAAAGGGCAAGCTCAGGCCATGTGCCCAATTTGGAGACCCAGAAGTTGAATGGGGCAGACCCATCAGTCAGTAAGTCTAGGCGTGTGCACACATACTGTTCCACCATGTTGCTGAAATGCTGCCTCCTGCTAGAACGTTCTGTATCAGCTAGTGGTGCTGGTTGTTGCGGCGTGCTGACAAGACTTTTCCACATTTCGGCCATGCTAACCCTCCCTTCTGAGGTTCTGGCGGTGCCCCAGCTGCGTTAGCAACTTCTTCCTCCTCCTCTGCCTTCGCCTTGTGCTTTCACTGAGCCCCCGCTGCCAGGTGGGAATGCCATTAGCAGCGCATCTACAAGCGTGCGCTTGTACTCTCGTATCTTCCATTCACTCTCCAGTGACGGAATAAAGGACGGCACGTTGTCCTTGTAGCAAGGATCCAGCAGGGTGGCCACCCAGTAATCAGCACAAGTTAGAATGTGGGCAACTCGGTCGTTGCAGAGTGTTCCTCCAGTCTTGGTGTATGCTGGTGGTTCTCTGTTCCATCTGTCCAGTGAAGGGCCACCCTTGTGGTCATCAATGTTATCACGGTGTCTCCCTACCTTCCTGTCCCTTTGTGTATGGAGTGGGTTTTGATCAGGGTGTTGGTATGTCTATTTTTGGTGTTACATGTCTGGTAGTGTTTGGTGTCCAGGATGTTGTTTAGACATTCCCCTGTTCACATTTATTGCAGCTATGAGTGTTCTAGGTCCCTGTGTGGTTCGTGGTGTGTGCTGTGTCCTTTGATGTTGGTGTGGACACTAGCACTTGTGCACAGGTTCCAGTCAGTGTGTCTGTGGCAGGTAAGTGTGTTGCTGGTTTCACTTACCTGCCATCTCCATATGCTGTATGTGTTCCCCTCTGCTTGCAGCCTGGCCTTAGTTAGAGACTCCTGTTCCTCCGTGTTGAGGATGAACAGGTAGTCTCTCCCCTGCTCCTATGTGAGGGATTTCCAGGGCGACTCAGGATATTAGGTATCCCGTGTATGAGCCGTCCCACCATCGGGGTCCGCTCATACGGTGAGGAGTCAGGGAGAGGATTAGGGACACGGTAGGAGGTGACCTGCTCCCTTATGACTCCTTTTGGCCAGGCTGATCCTCTTTTTCCTTTGACACCACACGGTGGGGGGTTTCCCCCACTCCTCGCCGTGACAGTACCTCACACCAAAAATGTGTATATGTCACCCACCGATCTAACAGACGGATTAATTATATTTATTTCCCTTTGCAGTTTGGGTTCGCTCAACACTATATTCTATGTAATCTTTTTCTAACAGGCAGATGGTTTTCTGAATCTAACTTTTTTTTTAAAGTCACTCCATGTATTCTACTTCCTGTCCCTGTTCTTTAACCTCCTCCTTTGTTTGGACTTTTAGCATGCCAAACAGCCTTACTTGACTTTCTAAAGCAGACAATTCACATTGACCAGAGGAGGAAATGTAGTAAGAGACTCAATAAGAGCATCACAGATTAAAATAATAAGTCCAGTGTTCTTCTGTTGAAATCTTCATCAAGAGAACAATAGCTGTCATACTGTTATCCTAATTCTACAAATCTACTGCTATATTAGCAGATAACAGTTCCCTCCATCTAAGCAATTGATTACCTATCTATATGGGAGTTTTATCTCTCTGCGCTGACTTCTACCAACAATGTTTTGTATTTAACTTCAAGAGTATAGCACTGCCGAAAAGAAAAACAAAAACAGCCAAAAAGTATTTAAAAATTATTTTCTATGAATATAGAATTTTAAAAAAAAGTGTCCCTTTAAAGCAGGATTCCCTAATGGGGTATACAAGTCCAACCTCTATGAGAGCTTTAATGTCAGCCATGAACTTGTATTTCAATGTTTTGGCTTTTTTTAGGGGTGGGGGGACTGTTCTTTAATTAACCAATCCTATGAGTATATAAATTATCATCACAGTTTGGCGACAGTGCACCTTTTAGGCGATGTGCTTCAGAGTCTTGAGAACTGCCTTTGAGTCTGCACCCATAACTAATAGTGTACTATGCTGGAAAGAATACACACAATGACCTCTTGTGGGATGTCATTATGAATATTTGATGTGCCTAATGTAATCATATACAATCAATAAATGCAGGAATATCACTGGCTTTCTCCTTGCCCTTTCCTTTCACTCTCTGCCTCTCTCTCTCTTTTTCGTTCATTAATGCATTCGCTGTTGTACATTATTTATTAACTTCCTTTTTTAATAAATAAAAAAATGCCAGCAAAAAAAGAAGTTTGATGGAATTATTCAGTGGTGATATCGTCATAGACTTATTTACTAAGTGTAAAGAAGTAAGAAATAAACATTGTTAGGGTATGTTCACAGAACTGATTTTTCAAGCATATTCAACACCAGAATAGGGGTGATATTCCTGTGCATTCAGTGTCCCATTGATTTGATAGGGAATCATGAACTACTACTTAGAAGAAAAAAGTGACATAAATTTTTGATGGAGAATTTGCACAAAATCTACGAAGAAACCATGGGCGGGTAGCCACAAATGGATTAGCCCTGGTTGAATGGGGCTAATCCACTGACAGATCCATTGCATGACAAATTGCAAATTCATGGCAGAAATCCAAGGTTCAGCGTCAGAGTTCTAACACTTTAAACTGCAGATCATTGTCTTATGATAGTCTTATCATAGTCTTATGATATGAAAAGGGCTGTCCCAAGAAAAATATTCTATAATTTTTAAAACCAGCACCTAGGTCTCAATACTTTTAAAATTGGATATTTAAACACTTAATATAACCACTGAGTTATTTAATAAATGTATCTGTACAGCACCACCTGTTCTTTTCCATATTTCTCTGTCCACCTTGATGAGGTGGTCGCACATGTTAAGCTCCACTTTTTCAACTATCACCAGCTAGATCTCTTGTTAGGACCTCTGACAGTTACACACACACACCCTGAACTGTGATAGAAAGAGAGCTGCAGCAGAAAAGACACACCTCGTGAGAAAGTGCATGCCCCTGAGCTGCAAACTTCAAATAAATCTAGCAGAGCAAAAGGAGCAATGAATGGGGAGAACTCTGGATCCATGTGAGGTACAGGGCTGGTTCTAGATTTGTTAGAAAGAGATTGTGTCATGTACTATATGATATCTGATTTTCATGTTTTACATTATTCATTGGATAACCCCTATAAATGGCAGTGTATATATACACAAAAACAGGGATTTCTAGTTTTAGGTATATAAGTGATGAAATGTTATGCAACTTACCATCATGTTTTTCCTTTGACTTTCTCATGATTTTTTAAGATCTCTGTTTGCTACCAGTGACTGTAAACATTCACACATTCCTTCATGAAACATTTTTTCAGCTGTAAAATATTTGAGGTGTTTCTTGCCTGCACAATCCATTGAAGTTATTCCCTTAGGCTAATTGATGAGAAAACCCTTCTGGGCCAGGCCAACTGAAAACGTTGGACCCACACCTATATCGATAACGGAGCCCCGCAAGTGAAGGAGGGTGCACTGTGCATGCGCAGCCGCCCTCCATTAATTTTCTATGGGGCCGGAAAAAAATAGCAGAGCGCTGGCTTGGCTATTTCCATCGGCCCCATAGAAATAAATGGGAGCGGGGGCGGCGCATACGAGGTACGCTCCTATTCACTTCTATGGGGATCCCGCTTGGTGGTGGCCGGACCAGAGTCCTCCAGCCAACACCTTGCAGGGCTCCGTTCTCGATATACAGGGAGTGCAGAATTATTAGGCAAGTTGTATTTTTGAGGATTAATTTTATTATTGAACAACAACCATGTTCTCAATGAACCCAAAAAACTCATTAATATCAAAGCTGATTATTTTTGGAAGTAGTTTTTAGTTTGTTTTTAGTTTTAGCTATTTTAGGGGGATATCTGTGTGTGCAGGTGACTATTACTGTGCATAATTATTAGGCAACTTAACAAAAAACAAATATATACCCATTTCAATTATTTATTTTTACCAGTGAAACCAATATAACATCTCAACATTCCCAAATATACATTTCTGACATTCAAAAACAAAACAAAAACAAATCAGTGACCAATATAGCCACCTTTCTTTGCAAGGACACTCAAAAGCCTGCCATCCATGGATTCTGTCAGTGTTTTGATCTGTTCACCATCAACATTGCTTGCAGCAGCAACCACAGCCTCCCAGACACTGTTCAGAGAGGTGTACTGTTTTCCCTCCTTGTAAATCTCACATTTGATGATGGACCACAGGTTCTCAATGGGGTTCAGATCAGGTGAACAAGGAGGCCATATCATTAGATTTTCTTCTTTTATACCCTTTCTTGCCAGCCACGCTGTGGAGTACTTGGACGCGTGTGATGGAGCATTGTCCTGCATGAAAATCATGTTTTTCTTGAAGGATGCTTGAAGTTGCCTAATAATTATGCACACCTGATATAGGGTGTTGATGTCATTAGACCACACCCCTTCTCATTACAGAGATACACATCACCTAATATGCTTAATTGGTAGTAGGCTTTCGAGCCTATACAGCTTGGAGTAAGACAACATGCATAAAGAGGATGATGTGGTCAAAATACTCATTTGCCTAATAATTCTGCACTCCCTGTAGGTAAGCGTCCCAGTGGTGGGACCCGCACCTATAAGACAATGGGGGCATATCCTAGCAATATGCCCCCCATTGTCCATGATGAGACAACCCCTTTAATCTCTTAACTCAACTATTCCCCTTTATTTGCTTCGAAGCCTAAGCCTTTTGTATCCAGGTAGGAGCACCGTGACACATATAGGCCGCGCCACAACCCCCGGAATTCCTATAGACCTGGGACATGATTGGCCCTGGGGGAGGCTCATTGCAGTTATCTGTGGTAAAGCCTTTTGTGATGTGTATTAGTGGAAAAAGAAAAAATATATTTGCCCCTCAGCGTTGCACATATAAAGCCTTTAGTGTAGTGTAAAAGTGGAAAAAAATTAGGGCCTAATTGCCGTTGAGCGGTGCAGTTATATATTCTAAAGCCCTTTTTGCTGTATGGACCGAGTTATGTAGTCGTGAAATGTTTTATGTGAAACAGGCTTTTTTGGGGAAAATTGATGGGTGATTTTAGACTTTGTTCTGTATGAACCAATGTTATATGTTGAAAAGCCTTTAGTGTAGTGTAAAAGTGGGAAATAATTTTGTTGGGAAAATTGATGGGTGATTGTAGACTATGTTCTGTATGAACCGATGTTATATGTTGAAAAGCCTTTAGTGTAGTGTGAAAGTGGGAAAAATATTTTGTTGGGAAAATGTATAGGTTATTGTACACTTTGTTCTGTTTGTACCAATGTTATATGTTGAAAAGCCTTTAGTGCAGTGTAGCCTTTAGTGTGACTCCGTTCGCCCAGGCAAACCGGGTGCAGAACAGCGTGAGAGTGATGAGAGGGGTCGCACATGGCTTGCATACACTACATGCCTCCAACATAATTCTTGGATCTCTACATGAAAATAATGAATTTGCTGTAAATCACGAGAGGGGCATAGTTGGAGACATTGACTTCACTAGAGATACAGAGCAGCTGAGTTCAGCCACCTCTATTTGCTTCCCTTTTTTACTGCTCCTGAATTAAAATTGGGGCTTTAGCTTCCTCTGATGTGTATGCCTACAGAGTCCTTTTGTTATGGCTTTGCACAGGGAGTAAGAATGTTACACACAATTCTAATGGAACTCCTGATCTTATGAAAACTGGACTTGGACTCCAAAGCAAAGGCTCTCATGTCATGTCTTGTGTGCTGTGGAGATCCAATGCAGACAGAGCAAATAAAAATACATGAATATTTTCAACTTACTGAAGCTGCTTGATTTAACCCCTTAAGGACCAGCGCTGTACATGTACAGCGGGCTAATCGGGCGGGTGCAGGAGCTGCATCCGCCCGGTCAGTGCAGAGGTCCAGCAGTCACTGATAACATGAATATTTTCAACTTACTGAAGCTGTTTGATTTAATTGTGAATAGATGGTAAAGGTAAAGTCTGCTGGTGTGTTGTCATCAGCGTCTTCATTATGTTTGCTGCTGGACCCACGATGACCTAATTCGGTCCATACAGCAAAAGGAGATCTACAATCACCCATCAATTTTCCAGAAAAAAAGCCTGTTTCACATAAAAAATTGCTGACGAGGGTGTAAAAGGAGTGCGCTTCTTCTTGGCGCTAACATCGACCTGTAAGGCTGAGTTCACACTTGAGTTATTTGGTCAGTTTTGGCCCCGTGAATACCCAAATAAGTGAAGTGTGCAGTGATTCTAAGAGCGACCCCTGTCATCTGTCATATGGACTCACAGTATTATTTCACTACTAAAGCAGACTCCCTATGCGTGTTACTGCAAGACACTGTGTTGTACACTACTATAAAGGCTCTCTGCAGCCAGGAAATAGCAGTTTTTTAACGTAATTTGCCGCTAATTTATTCGGATCTAACCAAATTTTTCCCAAAAAAATTGTCGAACCGGTGGATCGGATTTTAAAAAAATTCGCTCATCTCTAGTATTTATGTTGCAAAGTCCACCTTTGAGTTTTAATCATACATCTGACAGATAGTCTCAAATTATCACCAAGCAGCCTCTTGTACAATGAAGAATTATTAGTGAGGACTTGCCTAGACCCTGATTCGGCAAACTGTTTTCTTTGGTTCTCACTAGAGACGAGTGAATTTCTTAAAAATTCGATTCGTCTGCTTCTGCGAATAAAAAAAAAAAATTTGCTTCGTGACAAATTACTTCTTCACGAAACACATTTTTTGGTAAGTAGCGGGAGAAATGATAGGGAGCTGCGGTATCACCGCCCCCGTCATTGTACCCCTCAGATGCCGCATTCATACATGATCGCGGCATCTGAGTTTAAAAACTGTGTAAAATTAACAATAAAAAAACAATTGCATCAAACTTACCGCCTTGATTTGCTCGCGACAGGCCGGCCGCCGCCATCTTTCTTGAAGGTCTCGGCCGAAATCCCGTGTGGCGCGAGATTACGTCATCACTCCGGCTGGCGTGATAATGTAATCTCGCGCTGCACGGGATTTCGGCCGTAATGGTTAAGAAAGATGGAGGCTGGCTGCCTGTCGAGAGCAAATGGAGGAGGTAAGTTTGACTTTTTTTGTTTTTTTTACTATTTCAGGATAAATCGATTCGCTGACACGAAGCACGAAGAAATTCAGCTTCTAGGCTAATTTGGATCGAATTCCACTTCATGGGATTCAATTCGCTCATCTCTAGTTCTCACCAAACATGACTTCTGGTACTGTGGCGATATGACTGTGGCTTTCATCTTGACATACTGTACTATCCTCTAATTTGTACTGTCATTCTAATGGTAGATGCCTGCACTTCATCAGCGGTGATGAAAGCTACGTGTAGGTCCCATGATAAGATGGGGCTGTTTGAGACATCTTTTATCATCTTCTGTTCTGCTCTTGGTGTGGCCTTGACAGGTTGACATTTGTATGAAATCTTCCTGACAGTGGCATTATTAATGCCCATTTTTTTGGAAATCTATTTCATTCACCCTCCAGAATGATACACATCTATAAGTTTTATTCTGAAGAACTCAGAGAGCTCTTTGGATCAAGGCATTGTGATGTCACACTTTACCAATAAAAAGCAAAATACTCATATTTTTGAGGATCAACCCCTAAAAGGGAATGCATCACCTATCATTGTTTTCTACCAATAAAACCAGATGATGGCACATATTATTTTCTTATAAATTGTTCTTAGTATGCCTTTTTTGTGTTCTATATTCTGTACATGATTATAGGAGAGTTTTGTAGACCGCCTCTGTGACCTATTTAGAGGTCACTGTGCAGGGAATTGGGTAGATAAGCTGTGAAATCCTCTGTTGTGAATGGTGGATCCTGGGTTATCTATATAGATGTGTTATCTTTCTTTGTAATCCTACCTGTAATAATAATGAAATGATTGCTGAAAAGTGATCTCAAGAGAACAAGAAGTCTCAACATATTATATTAGACTTAGTGGCCAGTGTGAAAACAGTAGATTTTAGGATTTTTATTCATAGGATTATTTTATCATCTGACAGATGGTCTCAAATTATCTTCAAGCAGCCTCTGGTACAATGAAGAATTAATAGTGATGACTTGCCTAGACCTTGATTCAACAAAGTCTTTTTGTGAAATGTTGCCTTTAGTTCTCATCAAAAATGTCTTCTGGTACTGTGGCCAAATGACTTTTGAGGAAAAAAATCACCCAAAAAATAAAAATAACTTAAAAGTTAAAACAAAAGATAATTTGCTAACACATTCCCTTTAAGCCTGCTTGGGGCTTAAAGAGGTTTTGCTTAAAGAGGTTTTCCGAGACTTTAATACTGATGACCTATCCTTTGGATAAGTCATCATTATCTGATCGGTGGGGGTCCAACACCCGGGACCCCGCCAATCAGCTTTTTGAGGAAGCAGCGGCGCTTTTCCTAGGTCAGTGAAGACACGTACATCAGTCACGTAGTCTAGGTGCAGCTCAACCCTATAGAAGTAAATGGAGCTGATACCAAGCACTGCTACTATACAATGTACGGCATTGTGCTTGGTGAGCATGGAGAAGGCTGCAGGGCACACAGGAGCACCGCTGCCTTCTCAAACAGTTGATCGCCGGGGGTCCTAGGTGTCGGACCTTCACTGATCAGATACTGATGACACAAAAACACCTAAAGGGGTATTCCTATCTCAGACAATGGGGGAATATCACTAGGATGGCTAGCAACCTTTCCTTGGGGAGGCTGCCTTATCTACCAAGGGAACCTCAGCCATTGGTTAGGGAAGGATTTGCAGATGCACGCACCAGCCCTTTAAGAGGCCACTGGTGAGAGCTTGTGCCCTAAGGAAATAGAGACTGGAGCAATGGAGACAGCAGCTTGCTGAGGTCACCATGTGTCATGGTAAGTAGTAGGACATTGGCAGGCATGGACCGCTGACCTAACAGGGAGCAGCATATGGACAACCTTTTCATTTTTTATTCCGGTTATGGCATAACACCTTTGAAGATAGCAAACAATTTGCTTGCCAATTTATATGACGGTCATATAATTGGCAAGCACATTGTTTGCTATCTTCAAAGGTGTTATGCCATAACCGGAATAAAAAATGGAAATCAGAGATTATATGGCACATGTCAAGCTCTTTCTCACAAAGCTAGAACCAACCTTCTATCTCACATGGATTTATTCATTCATTGCTTCAATTACTCAGCTAGATTTAATTCAAGCTGGCATCTCAGGGGGTATGTCTTTTCTCAGGGGGTGAGTCCTTTCTAAGGGGGTGTCCTTTATCAAGGAGTGTGTCTTTTCTGCTGCAGCTTTTTCCCTGTAGTTGTCACAGTTTCCAACAGTGAATACATAGCTGAGTACAGTTAAAGGATGGAACTGAGCACGTGCGACTAGGCACATCCAGCTCAGTAGGCGGACGTGCACATTGCTATACAGATTAAACACAAGGTGGTGCTGTTATAATGAAGTAGATAGAATATGTCACAACTGGAGCATTTTTGTGACAGAAAGTAAATTACAAAACCGACTAGTTTTTCATGCAGAATTACATTACGATAACAATTAATGGCGGCGAGAGCCCTTTAAATGTCCACTTTCACTATTAAGAGTACTGTAGCCTGGCATGAATGTCATCAGTAGCAGAGGATGTTTTACTTTATATTTGTCATTGCTCTTTTGCAGAATATACTGTACATTATTGTATCAACTTACTAAGTGGCTAACAAACTTTCCCAGTGATGTCATCATCGAAAGCTTGTCTCATCAGAAAGGGGAAATTACTCCACCCTCCCACCTATGAATAGCTTTCAGCTGGGAATAGCATTTCCTGTTGGAAGTTCGGTAATATCTGATCCTCTCATATGTGTTGTACAGTAGCATGCCGTAATAATGTACTGGGGTCTCACCCCCTTACATTTACATCATATTGACAAACAAGATCAAAGATCCGAAGTGCTTCGCTCAAAACTTTGTTTTAATGCCGTACAGAGATCCGTCTCCGTACAGCATTAAAATGTATGCGCTCCGGCAAGGTGAAGTCAGTTATCACGAAGTCTTGCGAGATTTCGGTGAATAACTTTGGTATTTGATTATTAAAGGGGTTATTATGAATAATGTAAAAAATGAAAATCAGACATCATATAGTACAGGACAGTCTATTTCTAACAAAGCTAGAACCAGCCCTGGACCTCCCATGGTTCCAGAGATCTCCCCATTCATAGCTCTGCTAGATTTATATCAAACTGAAAGCTCAAAGAGAGTGTCTTTTCTGCTGCAGCTAAGGAGGTGTGTCCGTGCTCTCCCTCTCAGCTCAGGAGGCAGTTGAAGGCTAAAACTGAGCATGTGCGGCCTTCTCAGTAACCAGGTCAAGGAAATAAGAAGAAAAATAGACAGCAGGTTGCGCTATACAGATAAAAAAAAATAATAACTCAGTGGCTATGCTAAATTTTTAATTACATGCAATTACAAAAGTATTCAGATCCAGGTGCTGGTTTGAAAACCATAGAATATTTAGGTATTGGAGCGGAAGCTCACTTCACTCATCCCTAATGTCCTTGCAAAATTCAGATATAAATGAATTCACTTTCAGTCATCCTCTTCTATACAGCCATTTCTTAGTTACACTTAAAGTGGATTTTTATATTGATGGCCTATCCTTTGGTGGGGGACTGACTCCGCAGATCAACTTTTTGAGGAAGCCATGGTGCTCACCGGAGCTCTGATGAGCGCTATAGCCTCCTCACAGCTTACCAAGCACAACGCCATGCACGGTATAGTGGCTGTGCTTGGTATCGCACCTCAGCCTTATTCACTTGAATGGGACTGAGCTGTGCCTAAGCCATGTGACTGATGAATGTGATGCCACTGGCCTAGGAAGAGGCCTAAGACTGAGTTCACACTTCAGTTGACTGGTCAGTTTTTCCATCAGTTATTGTGAGCCAAAACTAGGTGCGGGTCAAAAACACAGAACAGGAGCAAATCTTTCTATTATACCTTAACTCTGGGTAGCCTCTACTACTGGTTTTGGCTCAAAATAACTGATAGATATAACTGACCAAATAACTAAAGTGTGAACTCAGCCTAAGCGCTCACGGAGAGCTGCAGCCTCTTCATACAGATGATCGTGGGGGTGCCGGTACTTCCCTCGCCAATCTCATGTTGATGACCTTTCTTGAGGATAGGCCATCAATTTGAAAATCCCAGAAAAGCCATTAAAAAAATCACCAATGAGATCTGTCACGGCTGTCATGGTTTGGTGGTAGTGGACCGTGACACTTTTGCCGTTCCTAATTGTTGCTGGTGGCAACATGTTAGCATGATTTTACACTTCCCCTTTAAGGCTGGTGTTCCTTCCCATTTTGGTTTGTTTAGGGTTAAAGGAGTGTGCAAGGTGGAGCTGGGTGTGGCCTCATGGCTCTTCTTTTACTGGAGTTGGGAGCTAGAGGTTAGTGGTTTATCTGCCTTTGTAAGAGTAGGAGCTTTGTTCCTCTATGAAAGTGTCACCTGTCTGTGAGGGCCACCTAGTGGAACATCAAGGTCTTTGGCAATGTCATCCCGATGTTTCCCCTTACCCTTCCTCACCTGTTTTTGTTGTTTGGGTGTGTGTTTTGTCTGGTCGTTGTTGCATGTCTGGTGGTGTTTGGTGTCCAGCATGTTTACTAGACATTCCCCTGTCTATCATTGTTTACTCCAGAGGGGGGTGTCAGGGTTCCCCGGAAGGGGAACTACAAGTCTGTATGCTGCTCTGCCTGGGGCCGTAATGCGTCCTGTTTACATGGGGGTTTCCAGGCAGTAACTGGTGTGCTGGATACCTGGGTGTGGTTGTTTGTACTGTGTCCTGTATGGTGTGTGGGCACCAGTACTCATGCTCGGGTTCCAGTTGGTGTTGCTGCGGCAGGTAAGTGTGTTGTATGGTGTGATTACCTGCCGATCCAGTTACTGTATACGGTCTCCACTTTTTCAGTGCAGCTAGGCCGGTGGAGACTCCTGTTCATCTGTGTCTGGTATGAACCCTTTCTTTATTTGAAGGATTATCAGGGCGACTCAGGGTCCTAGGTTTCCTGGGAATGAGCCGTCCTACCATCCAGGTCCGCTCATACGGTGAGGAGTTAGGGTGAGGATTAGGGATGCAATAGTAGGTGACCTGCTCCCTTATCCCAGCCTCTGGCCTAGTTACTTTTCCACCGGGTCCACATTGTACGGTGGGGAGTTTCCCCTACTCCCCACCATGACAACATCAGAAGTCCAGGTTTATCTCCCACTCCCCATAATGGCAAGAGTTGTGTCACCTATCATCCCATCCCTCATGCATGATTGACAAAGTTGATGGCACTTAACACTGACTTACTGAAAGCAGGATATACTGTAGGTTTGACCCTTCCTTTGGCATGGACAGTGCTGGACACTCAAAACTAGTGTACAGAACGCTCCTCTGATTGCTTTAATTGCAGACTGTAGCTCAAAGGGGAAGCAGGGGGCAGGCTTCTTCTGCTGAGCCATTTGCAGAATGTTCACTTTACTATGTAGTATGGTGGTATAGAAGGTCAGCGGTGGCTTTAAATCCTACAAAGACCACTGGTATTCCTTCTATAATAACATCTACTAGACAATTCAATATGATAGCACTGGGAAGTATACAGTTTAGAATAACTGTGACAGTGTCACGTTCATGTGTGGGAGGAAAACACCACACTGAGCATAGGAGGTAAAGGGTATACCGGAATAAGGCCTGTAAACTAGGGAAAGAAGATGGACCCCTCCTAGAGAAAACCTTAACTCCAGTCCTGACAGACTACCAGTATGAACAGGCCCCAAAGGTATGTAAGTTCATACACCGGATACCTAGAATCCTATCTCACTCAATAGGACCCAGGAACTAATGTCAGGACTAAGTCTACCTGTTCCTTCAAAGGGAAGAACGAACAGGAGTCTCTCTCAGGCCTAATGACAAACAACAGGGAAAGGCATCACACACAAATAATAAACAAAATACAAAAGGGAAAGGAAACACTTATCTTTAATGAAGCTTTGGTAGCACCAGGATTTCAGCCGAGAACCAAACACAAGCTAACCACAAGTCCAACAGAAGCTATAAACCGCATAGCGTAGTGGGAGAAACAACAATAAATAGAGAAGGTAAAATAACCACAATAGACAAACCTGGGGATAGAAGGTGAGGCAAGCACCAGAAACAACACAGAAGTAATTTGATCCAAAAGGAAAACATGTCAGATCAAACCACGTGTTGCCAGCCTCACAGATCTCCTGCCACCCATCGTAGGAATGTTCATATGTCTCGGTACATCCGTGACAGACAATCATATCTAGGGTATAATATTCACAATATTATCATGTTAAATTCTGCAGGAGAGGCATTTAGCTTGCAGTATGTTTGCCTAGCTTCAGTAACAGAATTGCTTAATTGATCAGTAGCTTCTCCCACCAGCATAGTTAAAGAGGACCCGTTACCTCTCCTGACAAGTCTGTTTCAGTAACACCTTGCATCCCCCTCGTAATAACAATTTTGAAGCATCTATTTTTATGGCTGTTCGTTATACCACTCCTTTATTATTCCTGCTAGAAGTCATGAATGAATTGCTAGCAGTTTGCAATGAAGGTCCAACTAGGTGTTACAAGCTGGGTGTGTATCCCTGCACAGTCTGACACTGGCAGCACTGATTGGATTGGATAGTGTCAGATTTGGCAGGGGCACACCCCCAACTGTTAACACCAATCTGGACCTTAATAGCAAACTGTTAGCAGAACCTCCAGCAGAAATAATAAAGGAATGGCATGTAGAGTCATAAGAATAGATGCTTTAAAATTGTTATTACAAGGGGAATACAAGAAGTTACTAAAACAGACATGTCAGGTAAAGTGACAGGTCCTCTTTAAGCTTCTGGCTAAAGATGAGAACAAACATTTTCTGGAAGTACATGGTACACGAGCAGGTCAGTTGGTAAAGGTGAACCCCAGGAACTGTACTGTGCCTTGTGCGGTCGTACAGGTCGCCAGCCCTGACTGTACTGTACACCACCATTTAATAATGTGAATCTACTGAAATAAGGAAGGTCTCTCTCTCCATACAAGAATCGGTTACATACCTTGCAAGATTTCTAATGGTCAGAGGAGGACACTAAACCCAGGGTCCAGCATATAGGAATGGATCCCAGAAGAGGGGGACAATAAAGGAATGCTTTCTCGCTCCCACCTTTCATGGATACTTTTATCAGATACACTCTATCAGGTACAACAGAGTAGGTGCCTTCATGCAAATATGTAGTTCAGTGAAAAATGAAACATTTAAGAAGGACGGAAATATGTGAAGAAGTGACTGTGGGAGCAATGTGCGTGGCGTGCTGCACCCTAATGCAGAGTTGCACATGTAGAATGAACATGAAATCCGGTCCCTTTTTCTGGTAATAGCAGCGGCAGGATCACTTGTTTTGTTGCAGTAGACGGAATGGACTTTGCATGGTAAGCATGATCTCATGTTTCTCCCAGTCCTGTGCCTGCCATTGATTTCTGATACATCTCCCTCTATCAAGGTCCTGTTACACTCTGTCTGACACTAGGGTTTCTAGCTTCCTGGGGCAAATACTTTCTTTACATACTGTTAAGATGATAAGACAATATGTTATGAAAATTCTGTTCTTATTACATGTTGCTAATTGTAACACAATACGGTCAATAAGACATCAAAAAGTAATTGTCCCCAGCTATATCAGCTGATCGAGTGGGGTCAGTGGCATGGAAAGAGGTGTAGTGGTGTGTATCTATAGTTTACAGACAAATACAGTATATGGCTTCTTAGAGGGACACTACCATCATTTGTTTATCAGATATTACTATTTGATATGTGAATATCACATATCAGCCTGTCCTGGCTCTTTAAATTCCTCCTTTGTTTTGGACTTTTAGCACAGCAGACAGCCTCAATTGACTTTCTCTATCCGAGCATCACTGCGGCCAGAGAGGGAAGAGGATGAGTGAATCCATTATAGCATCACACAATACATTGATTAATGCAATAATCTTATGTTGACTTCTTTATCTAGTCCTATCAAGAGAACAATACAGGTGTCATAATGTTATCTATTAATTCTACTAATATGCTATTATATTAGCATATAACTTTTATTCACAGCAACAGTAAACTAAACAATGGGTTCTCCATCTATGTAGTAGTTTTATCTCTGTCTGTGCAGACGGGTGAGGCTGGAGAAGCACAGCCTAACAGAAACAATCATAAACAATGTTGCAGTTCACGGCTGCCATAGACTTGCATTGTGCCTCAATGCAAGTCATGGGGAATGACTAAGCAATTTCCAGACATAAACACAGAGTTAAACCAACGGTCAAAAGTTCACTGTGTCTGTTATTTCCCCCCAAAACCTAGCTCTGCATATGGTGCTGCTTCTCAGTTCACAGGCTGGAAAGTCCCAAAGTCTCTCACTATTATCTGGCTGTGTATTAACCCTTTCCACAGTGCAGGTAAACACAGTACATTAACAAATTAACAGAATATATTACAATAAACATAAAACGCAGTTTAACAATATAAAACAGAATAAGTGTAAACAAAATCATAGTAGAAGTTAATCCTTCAAAGTGCAATAAAGTAGAAAGTGGATGGCTTTGCATAGCATCAATAGGGCCAAATGTCCACAAACACCCAAACTACAAAGTACCCTTGCTTCAGGGCACTACACATAACCTCTCATACTCTGTAAAAAAATGAATATTGCTCTGTTGAGTACTATAATATTCACTCAAAAGTATCTACTTAGACCAAAGGTGTAACTTGAGGCTTTTGTGTTGTAAAGAAAAATCTGTAACATGTACAATGTGTCGTACATGATATTGGCGCCTTCTCATGTGGTAGGCCCTCAGGCTCTAGGGTCTTGGGCAACTCCTACCTCTGCACCCCCTGAAGCTAGGGCCCTACACAAGCATAATAGTCCTTGACAACAAACTGAGCAGGCAGATGATCCAGATTAAAAAACGGGCTACAAGAACCTTGGATATCCTTGCTTAGCACAGCCAAAGTACATAAGATTCTTATGATTGAGAGATTGACCCTAACTTGGGAAAGACTTCAATATTGCAAATGTCCAGGCCTTCCAGAATTGAGGAGGTCTGCACATTTTTTCCTATTGTGGACAACGATACCACATGAATATTATTTATGTTACTGCTATCTGCAATCCTTGTATCAGGGAGTGTCAGGACAGAGCGATTTTTAAAGCACAGCAGATGTTTTCCAGAAGAAGCAGCTGGGATCTGCACTGAGCATCTCTGATCTCCCCTAACCGTGCTTCTGAGAATTACAGTTTACAGTGAAGGGATAAATCCTCCTGGTTACAATCTAGCAGAGTCCCTTGATAAATTCAGGCAGGGAGACAGACAGCAGCGGAACTGAGATAAAAGATATTACAGAATAGATGGAATAAAGAGATGAATTATCTTAATGCTCAGCACATCTGTTCTTCCTCCAGTCTTATGTCACTTATCTAGACAGCAAGGCTTCACCTTTATCCCTCACATGCATATTCAAATGTTAATATCCACTCTCACGGGAGGTTATTTCGTAAAATAAGATTTACCAAAGAAATCTACTCTAATTGTAAGTGCACCTTTAAGTTCACAGGTGTATATATTAGACTGCATTACATTATCTGCAGTTATTATACCCTCACTAGTCAAATCGCTCATGTGCAGTCTACACTCAAGTGACAACCTTTAGGAAGAGTAAGGGTATGTTCACACGAGGTCAAAATCCACCGCAGAGCTGCCGTGTTTTCTGCCCCAGTTCTCCCTGAATGTCGCAGACTCATTCGTGACTTAGCTCCAATGCAATGGAGGTAAGCCACGAGTGGACAGCCTCCATGGCTTAAAGTGGCGTCTTTCGCACAGCGTGCCAAGAAGAGACATGTCCCTTCTTTGCACGGCTCCAGCTTTAGGCCTCCTGCGCACGAACGTATTTTCTTTCCGTGTCCGTTCCGGTCTTTTTGAGGACCGTATACAGAACCATTCATGTCAATGGGTCCGCAAAAAAAACGGAAGGTACCCCGTGTGCATTTCCTTTTTCGTATTTCCGTTCCGCAAAAAAATAGAACTTGTCCTATTATTGTCCGCATTACGGACAAGGATAAGACGGTTTTATTAGGGGCCAGCTGTTCCGTTCCGCAAAATACGGAATGCACACGGATCTCATCCGTATTTTTTGCGGATCCGTTTTTTGTGGACTGCAAAATACATACGGTCGTGTTCAAGAGGCCTTAATCTAACACTCCGCGATTTTCAGCAATGGGAGGCACAACACACGCGGTCACTGACAGAATTTCAGCACAGGTGTCCGGTTCGAAATTCCACAGGGAAAAAGCGCCATTTGAACGACCCCGAAGACATTTGATTTCCCACAGCTGTAGTTGTAGCAGAGATAATTTTGGTGGCAAAAGTATATTACAAAATACTACGCAGGTAATATAATTCCATAATATACTGCCTTAAAGGGGTTGGCTCATGTCAGACACTGATGGCATATTGCTAGGATATGCTATCAATGTCAGATAGGTGCGATTGCCCCTCTGGGACCTGCTTCTATCTCCAGAATGGGGCGTACTCGGCTATTTTTGGAAGTCCCATAGGCGGAAAATGGAGAGCGCACTGCACAAGCAGGGCACCATTCCATTGGCCGCTCTGGAACTGCTAGAAATAGACGGACGCTATTTTCGGATCTCCCATAGTAGAGAAAGGAGAATAGCTGCACATGAGTGGCTGCTCTCTGTTCACTTCAGGGGCCACATTCTATGGGGAACATTGATGGCATATCCCATCAATGTCTGAGATGGGAATACCCCTTTTAAGGGCCCATGCATTTCACCATAATACAACCTCCAAGTTGTTACCGAGAAACTACTCTACCTCCAAATGCCTCCAATCTCATATTGACACATAAAGAGTGTTTTTTTTTCCTTTTTGTATCCAACACACAGAAAAAAACATAAGGGGACATTTATTAAGACCGACTGGTGATTGAGAAACTGATCTTAATCCCTCTGCACTGCTGGTGGATGCGCCAAAGTTATGTAGACGCGCAGGCTTGCTGCCGACGGTCGTGCGACATGTTTTCATCTACGCCAGCTCCCTTGCTGGCGTAGTTTAAGGTCCTTTTCCACACCATAAATTGGTGTTAAAAATAATGAATGAATACGGCTGGCCAGCCTGTCCTCTTCTCCGCCCACGCCACGCCCACCTTTGCGACAAAATCTCCAACCTGAATACGCTACAAAATGGCGTATAACAAATAATAAATGACCGCCATAGTGTTCTCTATTGAGTGCTGTATTTTGAGAGTATTTTGAATAGACACATTGCTTCAACTGGAAAATACTTTGTAATATGGTATGGCAGAACACAAAGTGCCTAGGGTTCAGTAGGACGGAGACTTTAACTTCCACCATACAGGTTCACTATACAGAGGGATCTGGCTTCCAAAATCAGCAAAGCCCTAATCTGCCTAGATATGCTCATGCTCTGGTTACTGTGCCTCAATGCTACCAAAATTTTTATTATTAGTGTTGATCGAGCATGCTCGGCCGAACACCAGTTCGGCTCGAGCATCTCGATGCTCGGCACATGGCGGTACTCGGCCGAGTACCACTTGTGCTCGAGCGCAGTGCTCGAGTCTCCTCCCCGCACGTTTCTTGGCTGCTTGGCAGCCAATAAACATGCAGGGAGGTACTGGCACATACTGTAATGCCGTAGCCATGTTGGCTACTGGCATTACAGTGATTGGTTGGCCGGAACGCGTCATCGGGTGCTATAAAGCACCCGATGACATGTGTTCGGCTCAATCTTAGTCAGGGAGAGCTGAGCATAGGAAGGGACAGACAGTGTAGGGAATGTTATTGGAGATTTTTATTAGAAAAACTTTTCAGAGACCCAAAAGTCCTTTTAAGGACTATTGTGTGTGACAGCAGCAATATATATTTTTAGCGCATCCTGCACTAAAAAGCGTCTAATAGGCCGCTGCGGACAGTTAAATTATCCACGCCACATCTTCTGTGTAAAGTGTGCGCATCCCTAAAATATCATTGACATCCACTGTACTTTTTCCGTAGACGGTGTCCGCTGTGGACAGTTAAATTATCTGCACCACATCTTCTGTTTAAAGTGTGCGCATCCCTAAAATATCATTGACATGCACTGTACTTTTTCCGTAGATGGTGTCCGCTGTGGATAGTTAAATTATCCGCGCCACATCTCCTTTGTAAAGTGTACGCATCCAAAAAATATCTGTGACATCCAGTGTACTTTTTCCGTAGATGGTGTCCTCTTCTGACAGTGACATTAACTGTGCCACATCTCCTGTGTAAAGTGTGCACATCCAAAAATCATCTGACATCCAGTGTACTTTTTCCATAGACGGTGTCCTCTTCTGACAGTGACCTTACCAGGGCCACATCTGCAGTGTAACATGTGCGCTTCAAGAATTTATCTGTGACATAGAGTGTACTTTGTCAATAGACGGTGTCCGCTTCTGACAGTGACATTACCAGGGCCACATCTGCAGTGTAACGTGTGCGCTTCAAAAATGTATCTGTGATATACAGTGTACTTTTTTGCGTAGATGCTGCGGACAGTGACATTACCGGTGGTGCCTCCCCTGTATAACGTTTCCTAATCCTAAACACCTGTGACATTCCCTGTAATTTTTCATTAGCTGCTGGTGACAGCATTGACATTATCTGCGGGATATCTCCTGTGTGACGTTTCCACAACCCAAATACCTTTTTAAATTTGTTTGCTCATACGCTTCCAGTCATCGACAGCTTCAGCCGGTCTGTCAATTTTGCAGCAGTGCTTTAAAATTGGCAGCTCACTGGCTGTTGTGTGACATTAGCACGTGCTGGAACTCGACGTTCCATATGTTGGCCAGGCTTTGTGAGCAGCAGAGGGCAGTAGTGGAATACCAGCTGCAACATGGTCATCGCCTTTCCAGTCAGCTTCCGCTATTCACAAGCGAGGAGTGGGCATGAATGTCTGTCCTCTGTGAGGTTTTAAGAAACTTTGAGAAATCAACAGGATGGTGAGCGGCGATAACGCTATTATCAGCGTCACCATTCCACTTCTGTGTCTACTCAAACGCTCGCTGCTCACAATTAAGGCTGACGCTTTGCATGTGGAAGAGGTGGAAATGGGGTAAGACATTACACAGGGTGATAGCCAGACCACTCTCAGTGCAAATTGGATGATTAAGAGGAGGAGGAGCAGGAGACGGTTGCCTCCTCTACAGAGGGTAGTACCCATGGAAGTTTAATTCCATCTGTTCAGCGTGGGTGGGCAGAAGAGGAGGAAGAGGAGATTGAGAGTGATCCTCCTCATGACGACAGCGAAGTCTTGCCTGTTGGTACTCTGGCACACATGGCTGACTTCATGTTAGGCTGCCTTTCCCACGCCCCGTGCGTTATACACATTTTAGACAACACCGATTACTGGTTGTTCACCCTTCTCGACCCTCGCTACAAAGAGAACTTCTCATCTCTCATTCCTCTGGTGGAAAGGACAAGCAAAACGGTGCAATACCAGAAGATCCTTGTTGAAAAATTGCTCCAAAAATTTTCATCTGACAACGCTGGCAGCAGAGTCCGTAGTTCCTTGGCCAACCGAGGAGGGGAGACGAGGGGAACAAACAGCAGTTCCAACAGAGGCAGGGCAACACTCTCCAAAAGCTGGGACAGTTTCATGACAACCCGCCAGCACCCTCACAATGATGCGTGGCCTAGTGTCACAAGGAGGGAAAATTTTTGGAAGATGGTGAAGGAGTACATAGCAGACCATGTCAGCGTCCTCAATGATCCCTCAGTGCCTTACAACTACTGGGTGTCCAAGCTGGACACGTGGCACGAACTGGCGCTCTATGCCATGGAGGTGCTGGCCTGCCCTGCCGCCAGCATTTTGTCTGAGTGCTTATTTAGTGCTGCTGGGGGCATAATAACAGATAAGTGTATTCGTCTGTCAACTGAAAATGCTGACAGGTTGACTCTTATAAAAATGACCAAGGCCTGGATTGACCATGACTTCTCGACTCTACCAGAGAAAAGCTGATAAACATAAAGGCACTTTAAATGTGTTGTTTATAATGTACTGAATACACTGTATTCCCATGCACCCCTTCTACCACAAACAAGGGTTATTGTTGAATCTTCCTTTTCTCATCCTCCTTCTCCTCTTCCAAAATATGAACATGCTTATTCCTCGCATATAATGCCCTTGCATATATGCCCTTTGCATATAATGTTTTACAGGGTCAGCTCAGCTGCAGGCCCTCGTATATAATTTTGTAGAGTCAGCCAGGGGCGGATTAAGTGCATGATAGGCCCGGGGCTGTCTACCCAACTTGGGCCCCCCCCCCCCCCCCATGCATTTTAGTTTAGTTTTTTTTTTTTTTCTTCATGGGCGCCACAGTCTCTTCTTAGGCCATATGACATCTTCAGACTAAAAAAAAATACCCCAAATTGGGTCCTAAACTGAAAAATTTGGTCACCAAATTTTAAATACATATAATTGTAATAAAAAAGACATGGAGGAGAATACAGCACCACATACCTCTTACATCCAGGGACATCTCCTGTCATGTAGACCTTCTCTTTCCTCTTCTCCTCCATTTGACCCAGACCACCATGGCAAATTCTTTCAGCCGCATCTCGTCTCTACAGAGTTTGTAACACAGACACGTTAGATTTCTAAATTTTTCCATTGACCTCCCCATCCTGGTGTCCCCACAGTGTCATCCTGCCACCCCCAATACTGTGCCCGTTGTGCTTCCCAATGCCCCAGGAACTATACTGCTGAAAAAATAGTGACCCTAATAGACATAATTGGGGTAATTTATCAAACTGGTGTAAAGTAGAACTGGATTTCCAAAAGAGCTGTCAAATATGAAAGGTGGAATCTGATTGGCTGCTATGGGCAACTAAGCCAGTTCTGCGTTACACCAGTTTGATAAATTACCCCAAATGTTCCTATAGTGTCCACAGCAGCTATAATGTCCCCTAGAGCGCCCCAGTAATAATAACACCCTATATTGTGCTCCAGGTAATAATCCCTGGATAGTGTCCCCAGAAATAATAGAATTGCCCCTACAGTGCCTCCCCAATAGCAACACCCCCATATAGTAATTTCCACCACACTGCCCCCACATAGTAATCCCCCCATAGTAATTTGCCCCCACACAGTAATTTCCCCCAAACTGCCCCTATATAGTACAAACCGGATTCCAAAAAAGTTGGGACACTATACAAATCGTGAATAAAAACTGAATGCAATGATGTGGAGGTGCCAACTTCTAATATTTTATTCAGAATAGAACATAAATCACGGAACAAAAGTTTAAACTGAGAAAATGTACCATTTTAAGGGAAAAATATGTTGAATCAGAATTTCATGGTGTCAACAAATCCCCAAAAAGTTGGGACAAGGCCATTTTCACCACTGTGTGGCATCTCCCCTTCTTCTTACAACACTCAACAGACGTCTGGGGAACGAGGAGACCAGTTTCTCAAGTTTAGAAATAGGAATGCTCTCCCATTTTTGTCTAATACAGGCCTCTAACTGTTCAATCGTCTTGGGCCTTCTTTGTTGCACCTTCCTCTTAATGATGCGCCAAATGTTCTCTATAGGTGAAAGATCTGGACTGCAGACTGGCCATTTCAGTACCCGGATCCTTCTCCTACGCAGCCATGATGTTGTGATTGATGCAGAATGTGGTCTGGCATTATCTTGTTGAAAAATGCAGGGTCTTCCCTGAAAGAGATGACGTCTGGATGGGAGCATGTGTTGTTCTAGAACCTGAATATATTTTTCTGCATTGATGGTGCCTTTCCAGACATGCAAACTGCCCATGCCACACGCACTCATGCAACCCCATACCATCAGAGATGCAGGTTTCTGAACTGAGCGTTGTTAACAACTTGGGTTGTCCTTGTCCTCTTTGGTCCGGATGACATGGCGTCCCAGATTTCCAAAAAGAACTTCGAATCGTGACTCGTCTGACCACAGAACAGTCTTCCATTTTGCCACACTCCATTTTAAATGATCCCTGGCCCAGTGAAAACGCCTGAGCTTGTGGATCTTGCTTAGAAATGGCTTCTTCTTTGCACTGTAGAGTTTCAGCTGGCAACGGCGGATGGCACGGTGGATTGTGTTCACTGACAATGGTTTCTGGAAGTATTCCTGAGCCCATTCTGTGATTTCCTTTACAGTAGCATTCCTGTTTGTGGTGCAGTGTCGTTTAAGGGCCCGGAGATCACGCGCATCCAGTATGGTTTTACGGCCTTGACCCTTACGCACAGAGATTGTTCCAGATTCTCTGAATCTTCGGATGATGTTATGCACAGTTGATGATGATAGATGCAAAGTCTTTGCAATTTTTCGCTGGGTAACACCTTTCTGATATTGCTCCACTATCTTTCTGCGCAACATTGATCCTCTACCCATCTTGGCTTCTGAGAGACACTGCCACTCTGAGAAGCTCTTTTTATACCCAATCATGTTGCCAATTGACCTAATTAGTGTTAATTGGTCTTCCAGCTCTTCGTTATGCTCAAATTTACTTTTTCCAGCCTCTTATTGCTACTTGTCCCAACTTTTTGGGGATTTGTTTTTCCTTTAAAATGATACATTTACTCGGATTAAACGTTTGATCTGTCATCTACGTTCTATTACAAATAAAATATTGACATTTGCCATCTCCACATCATTGCATTCAGTTTTTATTCACAATTTGTTTAGTGTCCCAACTTTTTTGGAATCCGGTTTGTAGTTTGCCCCCACATAGTAATTTCCACCACACTTCCCCCACATAGTAATTTCCACCACACTGCCCCCACATAGTAATTTGCCCCCACACTGCCCCCACATAGTAATTTGCCCCCACATAGCAATTTCCCCACACTGTTCCCACATAGCAATTTCCCCACACAATAGTTTTCCCCACATAGTAATTTGCCCCCACATAGTAATTTGCCCCTACATAGCAATTTCCCCACACTGTCCCCACATGGCAATTTCCCCACACTGTCCCCACACAATAGTTTCCCCCACACTGCCCCCACATAGTAATTTTCCCCCACACTGCCCCATATAGTAATTTGTTCCCACACTGCCCCCACATAGTAATTTCCCCCCACACTGCCCCATATAATAATTTGTCCCTACACTGCCCCATATAGTAATTTGTCCCCACACTGCCCCCACATAGTAATTTGCCCCCACACCGCCCCATATAGTAATTTGTCCCCACACTGCCCCACATAGTAATTTGTCCCCACACTGCCCCACATAGTAATTTGCCCCCACACTGCCCCACATAGTAATTTGCCCCCACACTGCCCCACATAGTAATTTGCCCCCACACTGCCCCACATAGTAATTTGCCCCCACACTGCCCCATATAGTAATTTGTCCCCACATAGCAATTTCCCCACACACAATAGTTTCCCCCACACTGCCCCCATATAGAAATTTGCCCACACATAGTATTCCCTCCCATAATAATTTGCCCCCACACTGCCCCCACATAGCAATTTGCCCCCACACTGCCCCCACATAGCAATTTGCCCCCACATAGTATTCCCTCCCATAATAATTTGCCCCCACACTGCCCCCACATAGCAATTTGCCCCCACACTGCCCCCACATAGCAATTTGCCCCCACACTGCCCCCACATAGCAGTTTGCCCCCACATAGTATTCCCTCCCATAATAATTTGCCCCCACACTGCCCCCACATAGCAATTTGCCCCCACACTGCCCCCACATTACAATTTGCCCCCACATAGTATTCCCTCCCATAATAACTTGCCCCCACACTGCCCCCACATAGCAATTTGCCCCCACACTGCCCCCACATAGCAATTTGCCCCCACACTGCCCCATCTAGTAATTTGCCCCCACATAGTATTCCCTCCCATAATAATTTGGCCCCATACAGCCCCCACATTCCCCCCCATGTACTCGATTTAACTTCCCTAATATGTCCTCCTGTGTGTAGTCCCCCCCCAAAAGTAGGCACATGAAATAAAAAAATAAAAAATGAACAAAAAAATGAAAAGATAAATACTCACCTATGTCCAGGGCCAGGCGCTTGCTCGCAGAGGAAGGCGGGATGAGTTAGGCGCGTCACAGTGCTGCGTCCCGGCACAGGCGCGCGATTACGTCATCACGCACGCCTGCGCCGTGATTTCTCTACCGCATAGGCTTCAGGCCTACAAGGCCTGAAGCCTATGGCGGTGATCGGCGACGGGACAGGAAGCTATGCGCTCCCGTGCCCCGCCGCAGTATGTGGGCGTTCGGGTCAGCGTTGGGCCCCCCAGCGGTGCTGGGCCCGGGGCTGCCGACCCGAACGTCCCTATTGTAATCTGCCACTGGAGTCAGCTCACCAGCAGGCCCTCGCCTACAATGTTTTACAGGGTCAGCTCACAAGCAGGCCCTCGCATATAATTTTTTAGAGGGTCAGCTTACCAGCAGGCCCTCGCATATAATTTTTTAAAGGGTCAGCTCACCAGCAGGCCTTCACCTACAGTCTTTTACAGGGTCAGCTCACCTGAAGGCCCTCGCATATAATTGTTTAGAGGGTCAGCTCACCAGCAGGCCCTCGCATATAATGTTTTACAGGATCAGCTCACCAGCAGGCCTTTGCCTACAATCTTTTACAGGGTCAGCTCACCTAAAGGCCCTCGCATATAATTTTTTAGAGGGTCAGCTCACCAGCAGGCCCTTACCTACAATACTTTACAGGGTCAGCTCACCAGCAGGCCATCGCATATAATTTTTTAGAGGGTCAGCTCACCAGCAGGCCCGCACCTAAAATCTTTTACAGGGTCAGCTTGGATGTGGTAGCCATAGCCGTTTCTCAGGTTCCCTCTCCGGAATCGAACCCTGATTCCCAGTTACCCATAGGCACCATGGTTTGCGCTAACAATAACATCGAAAGTTGATAGGCCAGACATCCAAATGGATCATAGCCGTCACGGGGACGTGCAATCGGCCCCAGGTTATCTAGAGTCACTAAAGCGACAGCAGGCCCTCACCCATAATGTTTTAGATGGTCAGATCAGCAGGCCCTCGGCCATAATGTTTTTGAAGGTCACCAGCAGGCCCTTGCTCCAAATTTTTTTGAGGGTCACCAGCAGGTCATCAATCATAATTTTTCAAGGCTGTGTATGATGCCCTCCTTTATGTGTAACAAAGGGTGCATTGTAGTGCAGATTCCTTGTAATTATTGGCAGGCCTTTCACTTAGTGCATAGGCTTTATGAGTGTAGGAGTCCCACTACCTGAACTATTGTACCACAATGTGAATGAGGCCCTCCTTTATGTGGTATACAGGTTGTATCGGAGTGCCTCTTCTTTGTAATTTTGGCAGCACTTGCACTTTATATACAAATAAATATACAGAAAATAATGTTTCCTAACAATTTTTCCTCTAAAATCTATATTTTCTTTGGTTTTGTGCATATTATTGTCAGTCTGTAAAAGTGGCGTACTACTCAGACAACATAGTTCCCAGCAGCGACCTGGAAGTCCAAGATGCATTTTTGCTATGTAATGCAAGCTCCATCTATTGCTTGTTATTACTTATGTACATCTCCCTTGATGAGTTCGCTGAAGTACAGCATTTATGGGTGAGAACGTTCCTTTTTATGCTATATCTCTTTTGTTACCATCCAGTGTTTGTTTGTCTAGGCCCTATTGGGCTGTCTTTTGTTTGTTTGTATTAGAGGCTCTCCTTGTTAACGCTTATCTATTTTAGAAATGCATATTAAATGTTAAATTTTACCCCTTTGTCCCCTAGGGGATCAGTACATTTTGCCAAGATGCATCCAGACATCCTCCCCATGCTGTTTCCGAACCATTTTGGTGGTGTTTCCATCAATTTCTGACCTTTCCTATGAACCAGACACTCTCCCCTCTTCAGAGCAAGGGGTGCCTGGTTTAATGCTCAAGTTCTCCCATTGACTTCCATTATACTCGGGTGCTCGGTAGAGTACCCGAGCATCCCGATGTGTTCGACCAGAGCACCCGAGCACTTTGGTGCTCGATCAACATTATTTATTATACCTTTGAGTACCCTATTTACTATACCTATGAAGCAGCCCTTATCTGTCCTTATTTGAATTTGGAGACTATACATCTTCTTTTTCATCTAAAATGTTGATAATAAAATAGCAAAAACTATACATCCTGTGGTATGTGCCTGTCTTTTTGTCTAGTACCCTAAGTGTCTTGGCACCAGTATCGCCACATTCGATTGTATCTGCATCCCTTTCCCTCCTACAAGTGACCCAGAATGCACCAGGTATCTTCAGAGTCTAACAACAAAAAATTCCATAAAGATTGGGGAGATCTCTGGACCCATGTGAGGTACAGGGCTGGTTCTAGCTTTATTAGAAAGAGATTGTCATGTACTATATGATGTCTGATTTTCATATTTTTTTTTATTAATGATGGGATCAACCCTTTACAAATGTAAAAATTTTTCAATGGACACACTAGATGAGAATTAATTATAATATATTTTGAATATGATTTTGAATTGTATAAATAAACAATATAATAAACAGCTGTCTCACAGTATTTTTGCATACAAATGCTATTTATTAATATAACAATTATGCTTACACATTTAATAAAAAATAAAAGTCATATTATTTCATGTATAATGTTATCATTAATCTCTTCCAGCAACAGTAGACATATAAAAAATGCGGGGCTCACGCATATAATTAAAAACTAAACTTGGAGTACTCCAATAGTGAACTATGACTTCTCACGGTAATGTATTCCCACAGCGGTGCAGATGTGTCTGTATCTAATAGTCTCCCCGACAGAGTTAATGCTTGGTATGTATTTTAATTCCTTCGGTAAACTAAGGTACCACCAGTATTAGAATGTGACCACAATATAACGTTACCAATTGTTGGAACCCTCCTCGTTCAAATGGTTGTGTTCCTGTGGTGGCGCTGAATCCTGCTGACTTGTTAGTACTCAATCCTCCACCCTTAGAAGCGCTCTGTCTGCGCGTCTCTTTCACTAAGCCTCTCCTCGATGTATGCACGTGCGGCCAGTACGGCGTCCCACATGCTAATCAATGCAGTGAAATCCCGTAGGAATAGATGTCAAAGCCAGGAGTAGACGCAGCAAGATGCCATGTGGCAGGCGCAGCACTATGAAGTGCCTTTTGCGCTGTGGCATTAGAAGAATTTTGATATCTCTGGCTTTTAGTCTAGCCAGACTGTCTGTTACTCTGTAATTCCTCTAGCGCCAATCTATGGAAACAGTAGGTTTAAAGAGCACACCAAATGCTTCAAATAACTTCTTTATTAACTTCAACTTTTCTTCATATATAACACTGCCGCCTCCGCAGCAGATAGTCCATGTACAAAA
Source organism: Bufo bufo (assembly GCF_905171765.1). Classification (NCBI taxonomy): domain Eukaryota; kingdom Metazoa; phylum Chordata; class Amphibia; order Anura; family Bufonidae; genus Bufo; species Bufo bufo. The sequence goes on from NC_053396.1 coordinate 175,321,186, forward strand.
CACGTGTTGAAAAGATATCACAAAATGGCAGTATGCATAAGATGGTAGTTCAACTGTTCAATCTTGTCATTCAACATAAAATGTTGGATATATTTCTCTCTTGAGTATCTGTACTCTCACTTTAAGTTATTTAAGCACTTTATGATCTCTCTGAGAGGTATATCTGAGGTCTAACTAACTGTTCACTTGCAGTATGCAGTTAGCAGTGACTATTGCAGATTGGTTGAGTATGATCTGGTATGGTTGTATGCAATTTGGATTGCAATATGGAATCTGAATGCTTGCAATTTGAAACTTGCAATTGAATTTGTATGCAATTGTATGGCTCAGTATGCTTGCAATTTGGTGGAACTGTAAGTGAACACATATATAACTGGTTCAGTATACAGTTCTAATCACTATACTAACAACATGAACATTATATAACTGTTTTAAATACCTATATTGGCCTCTTGTTCCCAAAAACTCAGCTCTCAGTGGAGTGAATATTTGTTTAGTTCCTGTCTCTGGTGAATAATGATTCTAGCAGCAGGAGCTGGGGGAATTTCCAGACAGGCTGTGTGTGAGGCTGGCTGTGATTGGTGAAAACTCTTGCTGTGTGAGAAGCTGGCTGTGATTGGTCTAGACTTCTGCCCAGCAACAACAGATTAACACTATGCATTCTGTTGTTTCTGCTGTGTCACTGCTTACCTTACATTACAAAATGAATCTTAAAGGCATGTTATCTTTTTCTTCTTCTGTGAACACAAAATATAACAGTTATATGACATCCAAAACATGATGTCACAGTAAATAACTCTACTTTTGTCTTTAACACATAAACATAGGAACTGTATTAAGGCTATTGGCAGGTTTAGCTGTATACACATATAAGCTATACTAGCAACCTAGGACAGGTCTTAGCTGGCCAGCTACATGCCAGGAGTGGACACACCAGTAGCTGCAACAAGTACTAGCCACACCGTAATCAGGACACAATAGGTGTTGCAGAGTCCAGCCGGTACTTCACAGGTGCAAAGTCCAACCATTACTGGACAGTCACAGCAGAGTTCAGCCCGCTCCCTAACTCTGTCGGGGAGACTATTAGACACATCTGCACCCCTGTGGGAATACATTACCATGAGAAGTTCACTATTGGAGTACTCCAAGTTTAGTTTTTAATTAGGGCTCTTTCACACTTGCGTTGTTCTTTTCTTCCGGCATAGAGTTCCGTCGTCGGGGCTCTATGCCGGAAGAATTCTGATCAGGATTATCCTAATGCATTCTGAATGGAGAGAAATCCGTTCAGGATGCATCAGGATGTCTTCAGTTCCGGACCGGAACGTTTTTTGGCCGGAGAAAATACCGCAGCATGCTGCGCTTTTTACTCCGGCCAAAAATCCTGAACACTTGCCGCAAGGCCGGATCCGGAATTAATGCCCATTGAAAGGCATTAATCTGGATCCGGCCTTAAGCTAAACGTTGTTTCGGCGCATTACCGGATCCGACGTTTAGCTTTTTCTGAATGGTTACCATGGCTGCAAGCTAAAGTCCTGTTTGCCATGGTAAAGTGTAGTGGGGAGCAGGGGAGCAGTATACTTACCGTCCGTGCGGCTCCCGGGGCGCTTCAGAGTGACGTCAGGGCGCCCCACGCGCATTGATGACGTGATCGCATGGATCACGTCATCCATGCGCATGGGGCGCTCTGACGTCATTCTGGAGCGCCCCGGGAGCCGCACGGACGGTAAGTATACTGCTCCCCCGCTCCCCACTACTACTATGGCAATCAGGACTTTAATAGCGTCCTGGCTGCCATAGTAACACTGAACGCATTTTGAAGATGGATCCGTCTTCAAATGCTTTCAGTTCACTTGCGTTGTTACGGATCCGGCGGGCACCTCCGGCAAATGGAGTGCACGACGGATCTGGACAACGCAAGTGTGAAAGAGGCCTAATATGTGTGAGCTCCGCATTTTTTATGTCTACTGTTGCTGGAAGGGATTAATGATAACATTATACATGAGATAATATGACTTATTTTTTATTAAATGTGTTAGCATAATTGTTATATTAATAAATAGCATTTGTATGTAAAAATACTGTGAGCCAGCCGTTTATTATATTGTTTATTTATATTATCACGGCCAGCTGGTAACTGGTAGGCTGAGCTCCAATCGTTTGCTGGTTGAGCTTCTCTAAAGTTTATTAGCATGATTTTGAATTGGATGATAGAGTAAGGTCTCTTGCACACGACCGTATGGCTTTTTCAGTATTTTGCGGTCCGCAAAAAACAGATCCGCAAAAAATACAGATGACGTCTGTGTGCATTCCGTTTTTTGCGGAACGGAACAGCTGGCCCCTGATAGAACAGTCCTATCCTTGTCCGTTATGTGGACAATAATAGGACATGTTCTATCTTTGAACGGAATGGAAAAACAGAAATACGGAAACGTAAGGCATACGGAGTACCTTCAGTTTTTTTTGCGTATACATTGAAATGAATGGTTCCGTATATGGTCCGTATACGGAACACAAAAAACGGAAAAAAAAAACGTTTGTGTGCAGGAGGCCTAAAACAGTCTGATAGAATATGTTCTTGTATGACATGAATTCCATTTTTGCATCTTAGTATTAAAAGTGCATGTGCACATCGGTACCGTACTGTATATCCACCTCCACTGTGTCAATTTCCAAGAACCTGACTCATCACTCTCCAAGTGAGACAGGATGGAGAGAAGCTTAAGATAAAGCAGCTAGTGTTACATGTGGCTAGGAAATTCTGCCTACTTAAAATAACGCAATATGGACACAATTTTATGATACCAAAACAAGTAAAAACACCCTACTATAGATTGTAAAGTGAGAGGTCATTGTAATATCAAGTCAAATCTCAAATTGGTTACCTGTTTCCAGTAATTCCACATAAAATACATGCACTTGTAATGCTAGGCTGGTATGCCACTGGTTCAGCTGTGCAGCCAGGGGCGTGCACAGAACTCATGGGGCCCCATAGAAAAACTTAGTATGGACCCCCCTGACACACCCAGTTTCCCAGTATGTATGCGTCAATCACTCCCAGGCAATGTGCAGTACACCAGAGCAGGGTACTTAAATTTTTTTTGTTGCTTTGTTATGTCATTTTAGTTGGATATTTCCCACTATGGTTATGTATGGAAGTGTGGGAGTTAACCAACTCTGACACAACCCCTGCAGGAAGTTGGGTGTGGATCCTGGATCGACCTCTAGCTCAGTATAGCTAGTGTAGAGCTTGGGTTAGCAGAGGAGGAAAAGAGAGCTGCTACACGTGCTCCACTCCTCAAAGGACTGGACCAAAGTTAAAGAGAATCACCTTCTCTAGCATTATCTACTGAGTGAAATACCTCCTCATTTCTACAGTACTCTAGAAAGAGAGAGAGAGAGAGAGAGAGAGAGAGAGAGAGAGAGAGAAAGAGAATAGCCAAGAAGGTCTAGAGTCTGCATGGCTGAGCATTGGAGTCAGACAGTAAGGTATTTGCTGATCAAAGCTATAAATGTGACTGCTATGAGAGGGACATTGTTAGAACACCCTTCACACTGGGCTATGACTTGGCCAGTCGTATCTTAAACCCTGTATCCCTCAGTTGGAAAGTACAGCCAGCATTGCCAGCGTAATACTGCAGCCATAGATTCTGCAGAAAGAGACTTTGGGAAGATAGAGAGGAAAGAGTGCAATAATTCCCTTACTTACTCAAATCCATACATTGTTATCTGGGCAGATTTCCACTGTGTATTGTTGGAACTGTGCTTTAATACCGTTGGATGTACTACAACTCCCATTCTGCACTTTAGTAAAGAGAGAAATTTGTTTTCTACCTCTGGCTCATCGGCCATTGCACCCTACATCTCCTGCCTTGCATCCGCACCAAACCTGTCGCGTCATGGGCACCCAAATCACTATCAGGCAGGAGCCCCAACATCAGAGTGCTCCTTGAAAGAACAAATAGTGTGCCCTCCTTTCACTACATTGTGCTGAAAGACACACATTTTTACTGTCCCTGTGTTCAACATGTACACAGCAATCAAAGTACGCTATGTATAGAGATCAGGAAGTGCCAATGCCATTTCCCTGTTCCGGTCCCATAGGTCATGTTATCACTAGGGGGCAAGTAGTCTGTGCAAGCTGCTGGGTCTTAGCAGACCCTAATCAGCAATGTATAGAGATTATATGGTGTCTCTGGGGTTGTATTACCAATGTAGTTTGGAAGACTATGTCAGTTTCAGGTACAGGAGAAATCAGCAAAAACAAATGAGACAAAGTAACAATAATTTTTTTTTAAAAAGCTACCAGATGCCGCACCTCAACTTCTAGCCATTCTAGCAAACCATACAATACGATACATTTGCAATGAGCCGGACCGTGGTACAGTTACACGGACGCCAAATTATGCAGTGGGTCAGGATATGGGAATAATAGTCTACAGTTTTGTTTGTGACGCCAATTGCAGCATGCACAGGGTACTGTCGCAGGGCCCTTTAAGGATGTTATAACTCATGTACCAGGTTAGGAATGCCAGAGTGGTGTAATGTCTCTGTATGGTAGTAGTAATAGTGTCAACGGTGTATCCTACCTGGGTACGGCTGGACTCCTGGATCCTGGCTCACTTGCAATAAATTGAGTGTGGTGCTAGTAGGAGTAATAGAGGAATTTGCTGAAGTAATTGAGATCCAGACCATGGGTAAAGTTCAAACTTGTCTTTATAGTTGTAGCTTTCATCCAAGCAAGATACAGCATTAGTCTTTGGTCCCAGCAGGTATTGGCAATGTGTGGCAGGAATATATCTTCTGCTCTATACCTGGAGCTTTGCAGAAAAGGACGTCTGCTTGTTAGCTCTAAAATGTGGCAGGAATTTGGCTTCTGCACTGACTATCTTCTGCTGTATTGGGACTGACTATCTGAGGAGGAATATGGCTTCTCCTGGATCTCTGGATTTTACTCACAGTTAGCTTCACAGTGTATGCTTCTTCCTGGAGTTTGTCTGCTTGCTTCTACCAGCTGAGGCTGCAAGGCTCAGGCTGGGGATGATGATCAATTGTCTCAGCCGAGACAAGATCCTGGCTTGATTCCCTATATCTGGGAGCTCCTACACGCACAGCCTTCCCCTAGCAGGGGATGGCTTACACTAACTTAACTTCCTCCTGTCCCCATGAGGCAGGAAATGGGCGCAGCCCACTTTGCTCATAGAGGGAGGAGCTAAACTGGAATGAACTATTCCTGTTCAGATTCAGAAACACTAAACTGACTTAAGTCCCTGCCAGAACATTGCTGCCACCTGCTGGTGAACATGAAGAATGACAACAATATATATTTAACAAGGTTTGCAATGCACATTTGTGAGAATATTATGTGAAATTACATTAGATGACAATGTAAATGTTCTTAGCAGATTGTAGCGGGGTAAGAGAGTTTTGTAACACAACTCTGGGGTGTTACACATCTCATATATCAAAAGGGGAAATAATAAATAAAAAAATGCGGTACATATTTTAGTTGCACATTGTCTATTTTTCCCATTTTTAAAAACTGCTACACCACTCTGGTTAGTAGAATCTAAGGCAAACATAGGTGTTCACCAGACTGGACAAAGCTGGACAGACTAGGTTGCTAGAGATGTCTGCAAAATAAGATGACATAAAAAGAGTGCAAGCTCAAAGGTAGCAGATCATACTGCATGACAAAAGGGAAATACAAGAGTAGTAAGATGTCTAGGATAAAAACCAGGAGTAAGTAGAAGCCACGCAGGATATCTAAACAAAAATAGAGGGTGAACACTGAGAACGGTAGGACAAAAATTAGTCAAACCCAGGACTCATATGAAATCACAGTTACTGACTAAGAGTCAGTTTATGAGTTAAATACCTCACCTAGCCCTCGGATTGGATGCTGATTGGCTCGGTGCCCTGTCTTTTTGATAGGCCCACCAGCAAGAGCTTGGCTGTTCGACTTGGCAACCTTCGAGGAAAGGGTGCATGCACCACTCCCAATCGACCTGCTGCTGGAAGAAGAGACAGACACCGCCAGATCATGGCCGTGTAAGCCGTGTTTCGGGATGGGCTCCCCAGGATACGGAGAAGTCATGAACAAGGAAAACAACTCTGACACCACCTTCTATAGAACAGATTTTGTTTTACTGTTGCAGGATATCAAACACACTCCCAAATGTAGTGAACATAAAATCAGATTACATACACTCAGCCCGGAGGCTGAGACCCCTGTGTCACACAGCACGGCGCCCTACGATGGTAGCCAGAAAACACTTGCACAATTTACCTACTGCGAGCAGAGCTAACTATGCCTGGCCATAGCTGTTATTACCCTGAAGAACAGGAACAATCGTATGTGTGTGAGATACAGGCTAGCCTGGGGTGCAACACAGCAGCTTACAATCTTACCAGACTATACAGTACTATCCCCCTCCCTTTTCCCAAACTGTAATGTGGCATGTGCCTAATACAGTATCACTCCCGATAAACACGCTGGGGTAACTGGAGATTATGGTGAAGTGCTCTCTGTTCTCCAGAGCAAACCAGAACTTTAACTAATAAGTCCTTGTGATAAACAAGCACAATTCTTGAAGGCATATGATCAGCTTCACTTGGCTGCAGTCCTGGTCGCAAAAGGGTGATTCCACACTTGGATGTTAATGGATTTCTTCTCTCACGCACTTTTCCAGCCTGCAACTAAGATGGACGCCAGCTTCCTTCCTCTAGACACACAGCTATACCTCCTATGAATATTTACTGTAAATCTGAGCAGTCTGTTTAGCTGTTTGGGGAAACAGCGGCCTCTTGTGGCCAAACAGCAAAATAACTGTGTTCATGCAATAAGAGCTGTTTCACGATCTCACAGCCATGTAAGTACATGACAGATTTATATAGATGACAGAGTTAAGTACATGTTTATGTTCTAATTACCCTGGGAGGTGTTATGTTCTGTGCTCATTTTTCGCCCCCTGCTGAATAATACATGGTGTAGGTATTGCTAAGAGAATCAATGCAGTCAGGTCCATACGATTACTGACCCGCCTAACAAAGTTGAATATCTTTTCTGTACGAGTACTGTGACTCTGTTCCTTATGGGCAAGAATAAAATCTTGAACTGGATAGAACATTTTAGAATAATTTTGAATAAAGGTGAGTTCACATCACTGCTCGTTATTTCCATTGTGCTGTTCCATGAGAGAAGTAGAACAACAAAAATAATGGAGACGAGGAGAGCTGAACAAACTTCATTGGCTACAATGGATTCCTTTCAGTTTTCGTACAGGAACCGTTTTTTTTGCCGGTCAAAAAAAATCATGCATGCAGGACTTTTTTGTCTGGTCTTTTTGAGGGAATCTGCAACAGAGACCCTGAATGGAGCCTCCAATGCAGATGGAGAATATTTTGCTTTCTTATTCTAGGATGAACTGTTTATGGAAAACCTGTTGCAAGAGGCCAACTAAGGTAAGATGTAAGATGACTTACCTCATGGTCAGCAGAGTTTACTTGTAATAAACATCTCATTTCCTTTAATTATCAGCAACGGAGCCATTGATGTACAGTATAGTATATCATATACCTTAATGAAGAATGGATGCATTCTCTAGCATTTACAATCCATTTTTCTTTCATTTAGGCCTCAATTACAGGCAGTGAAATCACCATAAGACTTGCAATGAGATCACAGTCAATAATATCTGTTTTCTATTTATAGCCATTCACAGAAAAGACAAATGTTTTTGCATAGAGAAGACAGGCGCTACAAGACTAGACTGGAGACATTAGCAGTCGAGAATAGTACAGAGACGTAGCTGTTAGTCATGTGAGTTGCATCAGAAGACGTGCTACCATAAAAAAAAACAGGAAGTGTCTTCATCCCATTTAGTATTTTTGTATAACTCTCAGACCTAAATGCACAAGAGAAAGATTCAGAATAAGGGCTTAAAGGGGTTTTCCAGGAGTAGAACCCTGACGACCTATCCTCAGGATAGGTCATCAATATCTGATTTGTGGGGGTCCGACCCCCAGCACCACCACCGATTAGCGGTTTGAAGAGGCCGCAGAACTCTGGTTTTCCAGAGACTTGGGGAATGTGACCACAAAAAAAGAGTACAAGCTCACAGGTAGCAAACCATACTGGATGACGAGAAGGGAAACAGAAGAGTAATCAGCTAGCCAAGGTCAAAACCAGGAGAGTAAGTAGCAGCCATACAGTAAACAAGAGGTTAACCAGGAACCAAGCCAAAGTCGGCACTCAGAGGATATCTAAGCATGGATAGTGAACACTGGACCGCAGCACTCCGGTTTTCCAAGATTTGGTCAAATCTGTCAGAGACCTGGGGAATGTGGCCACAAAAAAGGGTAAGAGCTCACAGACAGCAAACCATAGTGGATGACTAAAAAGGGAAACAGAAGAGTAGTCAGCTAGCCAGGGTCAAAACCAAGAGAGTAGGTAAAAGCCAGAGGAGATCGGAGCAGTTGCACAGGACCAGCAGGACATTTAAAAGCAAGTACTTTTTTAAAATTAACTTTATCCCCTGAATCCCCAAATTTTATCAAATCAATCAAAGTGGAGAGGGTGTGGCAGTTGCAAAGAGAGCAGAGCCTCTAAGGCCCCTTGCAGACAAGCGTGTCCGGATTAGGTCCGGATGCGTTGTGAATGCGTTCAGTGAAAAATGCACGATTTCGCAGGCAAAGTAATTTAGTTTTGCCTGCGATCGTGTTCAGTTGTTCAGTTTTTCTCACGCGGGTGCAATGCGTTTTGATGCGTTTTGCACACGCGTGATAAAAAACTGAATGTATACAAACAACATCTCTTAGCAACCATCCGTGAAAAACAGATTTTCACGCAGCTCCAGTCACTTCTATGGGGCCAGCGTTGACGTGAAAATCGCAGAATATAGAACATGCTGCTATTTTCACACAGCGCACAAGTGATGCGTGAAAACAAACGCACATGTACACAGCCCCATTGAAATGAATAGGTCCGGATTACGTGCGGGCGCAATGTGTTCGCCTCACTCATTGCACCCGTGCGGAATGCTCGCTCGTGTGAAAGGGGCCTAAGTGTAACAGCAGCTGCCCCATTGCTCCTAGAGGCTCATTTGCATATATTGCATCATTTTTCTCAGCAATGTGGGCACATATGAACATGGGACCAACACAGATGTCTTCAGCTGCCAAGCGCACATGTAACAGGTCAGCCGGGGTCATAGGTACAAATCTGCTGCCAGATGCTCTATAAAAGTGCCTCCATGATTGAGTGTGAAGTTTAGAGAATTAGTTGATGCTGCGCTCTTTTACAGTTATTCTAGCTGAGATGTGAGATCGATGACAAAGAGGTGAATCATTTTACAGTGAATTGACGTACGTGGTTTGTTCTACCTGTTCCGTGCCAAATTATGTCACTTCTAGTGAATAGATGTCACGGACGTTCCCGCGACAGGTGGCAGGAGATCGGTGAGACTGGCAACACGTGGATTGATCTGACATGATTTCCGTTTGGATCAAATGACGTCTGTGTTGTTTCTGGTGCTTGCCACACCTTCTTTCCCCAGATGTGGCTATTAGGGTAATTTAACCTTCTTTATTTATAGTTGCTTATTCCACAATGTAGTACAGTTTATAGCTTCCGTTTGGACCTTTAGATAGATTGTGGTTGGATCTCGGCTGAGTTCCTGGTGCATCCATTGCTCCATTGAAGTTAAGTATTTCCTTTCCCTTTTGTATTTTGTTTGGGTTCTGTGTGTTGCATTTCCCTATTGTTTGCATTAGGCCTAAAGGAGACTCCTGTTCGTCCTTTCTTTTGGAGGAACAGGTAGTCTCGTACCTGCCATTAGTAGCAGGTTCCTATAGGGCTTGATAGGATTCTAGGCATTCCTGCATATGAACTCACCTACCTTTGGGGTCTGTTCATACTGGTAGTCAGTCAGGATTTTGGTTAGGGTTTTCACCAGGAGGTGTCCATCTTCCTTCGCTAGTTCTCAGCCCTGATTCCCTGTTCCCCCCTTCCCTTCTATACTCGGTGTGGTGTTTCCCTCCCACACCAAAGCGTGACAATTAGGGATGAGCGAACCCGAACTGTATAGTTCGGGTTCGTACCGAATTTTGGGGTGTCCGTGACACGGACCCGAACCCGAACATTTTCGTAAAAGTCCGGGTTCGGGTTCGGTGTTCGGCGCTTTCTTGGCGCTTTTTGAAAGGCTGCAAAGCAGCCAATCAACAAGCGTCATACTACTTGCCCCAAGAGGCCATCACAGCCTTGCCTACTATTGGCATGGCTGTGATTGGCCAGTGCACCATGTGACCCAGCCTCTATTTAAGCTGGAGTCACGTAGCGCCGCACGTCACTCTGCTATGATCAGTATAGGGAGAGGTTGCAGCTGCGACGTTAGGGCGAAATTAGGCAGATTAACTCCTCCAAAAGACTTCATTCTGTGATCGATCTACAGCTGTGGATCATTGAAGTGCTATTATTGACTTGCTCACTTTTTTGAGGCTGCCCAAAGCGTTTTTAGATCACTTTTTTTTTTGGGGTGATCGGCGGCCATTTTGTGACTTGTGGTGCGCCAGCACGAGCTATCACCAAGTGTATTTAACCATCGATAGTGTGGTTATTTTGTGCTATATCCTACATCAGCTGCAGGCTGACCCTGTGTCACAGAAGTGCATTTAACCATCAACAGTCTGGTTATTTTTTGGCCATATACTACATCAGCTGCAGGCTGAGCCTGTGTCACCGAAGTGCATTTAACCATCAACAGTCTGGTTATTTTTTGGCCATATATTACATCAGGGGCAAGTTGAGCCTGTCACCCAGCGCCTAAAAAATAGACCTGACATTTCTATTCAACCAAATCTGCACAGTTTTAGCTGGTCAAGTTATTTGTAGTGACCGTCAAAGCAGACTTTTTGTTCTGGGTTGAAAAAGCATTCCCAAATTTGCCATTCTGAAAATAACTAGTTTGTGGTATTTCAGGCCTACTTGAAATCTATCCCAAAAAGAAAATCTTCCATTAAAGTTATTGATAGTATCATTCAGAAAAACCTAAGACACACGCTAGCGTGCTGATAGAAGTGTCATTCTGTGATTAAAGCTATAACTGTCACACAGCGCAAAAAAAAACAGGTCTCACATCTCTATTCAACCAAATCTGCACAGTTTTAGCTGGTCAAGTTATTTGTAGTGACCGTCAAAGCAGACTTTTTGTTCTGGGTTGAAAAAGCATTCCCAAATTTGCCATTCTCAAAATTGTGGTGAACGGGAACAATGAGGAAAACATCTAATAAGGGACGCGGACGTGGACATGGTCGTGGTGGTGTTAGTGGACCCTCTGGTGCTGGGAGAAGACGTGGCCGTTCTGCCACAGCCACACGTCCTAGTGAACCAACTACCTCAGGTCCCAGTAGCCGCCAGAATTTACAGGGATATTTGGTGGGGCCCAATGCCGTTCTAAGGATGGTAAGGCCTGAGCAGGTACAGGCATTAGTCAATTGGGTGGCCGACAGTGCATCCAGCACGTTCACATTATCTCCCACCCAGTCTTCTGCAGAAAGCGCACAGATGGCGCATGAAAACCAAGCCCATCAGTCTGTCACATCACCCCCATGCATATCAGGGAAACTGTCTGAGCCTCAAGTTATGCAGCAGTCTCTTATGCTGTTTGAAGACTCTGCTGCCAGGGTTTTCCAAGGGCATCCACCTAGCCCTTCACCAGGGGTGGAAGAGATAAAATGCACTAACGCACAACCACTTATGTTTCCTGATGATGAGGACATGGGAATACCACCTCAGCACGTCTCTGATGATGACGAAACACAGGTGCCAACTGCTGCGTCTTTCTGCAGTGTGCAGACTGAACAGGAGGTCAGGGGTCAAGACTGGGTGGAAGACGATGCAGGGGACGATGAGGTCCTAGACCCCACATGGAATGAAGGTCGTGCCACTGACTTTCAGAGTTCGGAGGAAGAGGCAGTGGTGAAACCGAGCCAACAGCGTAGCAAAAGAGGGAGCAGTGGGCAAAATCAGAACACCCGCCACCAAGAGACTCCGCCTGCTACTGACCGCCGCCATCTGGGACCGAGCACCCCAAAGGCAGCTTTAAGGAGTTCCCTGGCATGGCACTTCTTCAAACAATGTGCTGACGACAAGACCCGAGTGGTTTGCACGCTGTGCCATCAGAGCCTGAAGCGAGGCATTAACGTTCTGAACCTTAGCACAACCTGCATGACCAGGCACCTGCATGCAAAGCATGAACTGCAGTGGAGTAAACACCTTAAAAACAAGGAAGTCACTCAGGCTCCCCCTGCTACCTCTTCTGCTGCTGCCGCCTCGGCCTCTTCTGCTGCTGCCGCCGCCTCGGCCTCTTCTGCTGCTGCTGCCGCCGCCTCGGCCTCTTCCTCTGCCTCTGGAGGAACGTTGGCACCTGCCGCCCAGCAAACATGGGATGTACCACCACCACCTGCGTCACCAAGCATCTCAACCATGTCACACGGCAGCGTTCAGCTCTCCATCTCACAAACATTTGAGAGAAAGCGTAAATTCCCACCTAGCCACCCTCGATCCCTGGCCCTGAATGCCAGCATTTCTAAACTACTGGCCTATGAAATGCTGTCACACACTGGGACACACACAGCTTCAAACAGCTCATGTCACTTGCTGTCCCACAGTATGTTGTTCCCAGCCGCCACTACTTCTCTAAGAGAGCCGTGCCTTCCCTGTGCACAAACAAGTGTCCGATAAAATCAAGTGTGCACTGCGCAACGCCATCTGTGGCAAGGTCCACCTAACCACAGATACGTGGACCAGTAAGCACGGCCAGGGACGCTATATTTCTCTAACTGCACACTGGGTAAATGTAGTGGCGGCTGGGCCCCAGGCGGAGAGCTATTTGGCGCACATCCTTCCGCCGCCAAGGATCGCAGGGCAACATTCTTTGCCTCCTGTCTCCTCCTCCTCCTACTCAGCTTCCTCCTCCTCTTCTTCCACCTGCTCATCCAGTCAGCCACACACCTTCACCACCAACTTCAGCACAGCACGGGGTAAACGTCAGCAGGCCATTCTGAAACTCATATGTTTGGGGGACAGGCCCCACACCGCACAGGAGTTGTGGCGGGGTATAGAACAACAGACCGACGAGTGGTTGCTGCCGGTGAGCCTCAAGCCCGGCCTGGTGGTGTGCGATAATGGGCGAAATCTCGTTGCAGCTCTGGGACTAGCCGGTTTGACGCACATCCCTTGCCTGGCGCATGTGCTGAATTTGGTGGTGCAGAAGTTCATTCGCAACTACCCAGACATGTCAGAGCTGCTGCATAAAGTGCGGGCCGTCTGTTCGCGCTTCCGGCGTTCACATCCTGCCGCTGCTCGCCTGTCTGCGCTACAGCGTAACTTCGGCCTTCCCGCTCACCGCCTCATATGCGACGTGCCCACCAGGTGGAACTCCACCTTGCATATGCTGGACAGACTGTGCGAGCAGCAGCAGGCCATAGTGGAGTTTCAGCTGCAGCACGCACGGGTCAGTCGCACTGCGGATCAGACCCACTTCACCACCAATGACTGGGCCTCCATGCGAGACCTGTGTGCCCTGTTGCGCTGTTTCGAGTACTCCACCAATATGGCCAGTGGCGATGACGCCGTTATCAGCGTTACAATACCACTTCTATGTCTCCTTGAGAAAACACTTAGGGCGATGATGGAAGAGGAGGTGGCCCAGGAGGAAGAGGAGGAAGAGGGGTCATTTTTAGCACTTTCAGGCCAGTCTCTTCAAAGTGACTCAGAGGGAGGTTTTTTGCAACACCAGAGGCCAGGTACAAATGTGGCCAGACAGGGCCCACTACTGGAGGACGAGGAGGACGAGGATGAGGAGGAGGTGGAGGAGGATGAGGATGAAGCATGTTCACAGCGGGGTGGCACCCAAAGCAGCTCGGGCCCATCACTGGTGCGTGGCTGGGGGGAAACACAGGACGATGACGATACGCCTCCCACAGAGGACAGCTTGTCCTTACCTCTGGGCAGACTGGCACACATGAGCGACTACATGCTGCAGTGCCTGCGCAACGACAGCAGAGTTGCCCACATTTTAACGTGTGCAGACTACTGGGTTGCCACCCTGCTGGATCCCCGGTACAAAGACAATGTGCCCACCTTACTTCCTACACTGGAGCGTGATAGGAAGATGCGCGAGTACAAGCGCACGTTGGTAGACGCGCTACTGAGAGCATTCCCAAATGTCACAGGGGAACCAGTGGAAGCCCAAGGCGAAGGTAGAGGAGGAGCAAGAGGTCGCCAACGCAGCTGTGTCACGGCCAGCTCCTCTGAGGGCAGGGTTAGCATGGCAGAGATGTGGAAAAGTTTTGTCACCACGCCACAGCTAACTGCACCACCTCCTGATACGGAACGTGTTAGCAGGAGGCAACATTTCACTAACCTGGTGGAACAGTACCTGTGCACACCCCTCCACGTACTGACTGATGGTTCGGCCCCATTCAACTTCTGGGTCTCCAAATTGTCCACGTGGCCAGAGCTAGCCTTTTATGCCTTGGAGGTGCTGGCCTGCCCGGCGGCCAGCGTTTTGTCTGAACGTGTATTCAGCACGGCAGGGGGCGTCATTACAGACAAACGCAGCCGCCTGTCTACAGCCAATGTGGACAAGCTGACGTTCATAAAAATGAACCAGGCATGGATCCCACAGGACCTGTCCACCCCTTGTGCAGATTAGACATAAACTACCTCCCCTTAACAATATATTATTCTACTCCAGGGCACTTCCTCATTCAATACTATTTTTAATTTCATTTTACCATTATATTGTGGGGCAACCCAAAGTTGAATGAACCTCTCCTCTGTCTGGGTGCCGGGGCCTAAATGTGTGACAGTGGCCTGTTCCAGTGGTGGGTGACGTGAAGCCTGATTCTCTGCTATGACATGTATACAGATTCTGCGCTGACATAAGGCCAGATTCTCTGTTACGGGACCGCTCTCCTCTGTCTGGGTGCCGGGGCCTAAATGTGTGACAGTGGCCTGTTCCAGTGGTGGGTGACGTGAAGCCTGATTCTCTGCTATGACATTAAGACAGATTCTGTGCTGACATAAGGCCAGATTCTCTGTTACGGGACCTCTCTCCTCTGCCTGGGTGCCTGGGCCTAAATGTGTGACGGTGGCCTGTTCCAGTGGTGGGTGACGTGATGCCTGATTCTCTGCTATGACATGAAGACAGATTCTGTGCTGACATAAGGCCAGATTCTCTGTTACAGGACCTCTCTCCTCTGTCTGGGTGCCGGGGCCTAAATGTGTGACAGTGGCCTGTTCCAGTGGTGGGTGACGTGAAGCCTGATTCTCTGCTATGACATGAAAACAGATTCTGCGCTGACATAAGGCCAAATTCTCTGTTATGGGACCTCTCTCCTCTGCCTGGGTGCCTGGGCCTAAATGTGTGACAGTGGCCTGTTCCAGTGGTGGGTGACGTGAAGCCTGATTCTCTGCTATGACATGAAGACAGATTCTGTGCTGACATAAGGCCAGATTCTCTGTTACAGGACGTCTCTCCTCTGTCTGGGTGCCGGGGCCTAAATGTGTGACAGTGGCCTGTTCCAGTGGTGGGTGACGTGAAGCCTGATTCTCTGCTATGACATGAAGACTGATTCTGCGCTGACATGAAGCCAGATTCTCTGCTATGGCATGAAGAGACTGATTCTCTGCTGACATGAAGCCAGATTCTTTGCTATGGCATGAAGAGACTGATTCTCTGCTGACGTGAAGCCAGATTCTCTGCTATGGGACCTCTGTCCAATTGATATTGGTTCATTTTTATTTTTTTTATTTTTATTTTAATTCATTTCCCTATCCACATTTGTTTGCAGGGGATTTACCTACATGTTGCTGCCTTTTGCAGCCCTCTAGCTCTTTCCTGGGCTGTTTTACATCCTTTTTAGTGCCCAAAAGTTCGGGTCCCCATTGACTTCAATGGGGTTCGGGTTCGGGACGAAGTTCGGATCGGGTTCGGATCCCGAACCCGAACATTTCCGGGAAGTTCGGCCCAACTTCTCGAACCCGAACATCCAGGTGTTCGCTCAACTCTAGTGACAATAGATCAACTGGGTTCTGAAGTATAAATGGTTATCAAAATCATCGAATGGTCCAGAAGTGAGTCCTGCACTATTCGATGATTTTGATAACCATGTATACATCAGAACCCAGATGATTCAAATTTATACTATAAAAAAAAAACGAATAGTTTTAGGGACAGTTTGTTGTTAATTCCCCAAGTCTATTGTGATTGATATTGTCTCAAAAATATCCATGCGCTACAGTACTCAATGTGACCAGAAGGACATTAGACAAGTGGTTACTGTGTAGATATTGTTGATAACAGTATGCTGGGAGCAGTGGTTGGATTGAGCAGACCTGTGCTGTACCCAAAATCTGAGGCTCCTCCTCCACCAGTGCCACCTTGCCACATGGTGACTATAGTCAACACCACCTTTCTGTGCTTTTCTGCTGCTCAGTTTATCAATGTATATTTCCATTTGACCAGTTTACACAATTAAACTCTGCATTACCTTGCAATTTTCCGCTTTAGCATTTTCAGTTTTTACTCTTTGCCCTCCCAAAGCCATAGTGTTTTTATTTTTCCATTCACATAGACGTATCAGGGCTTGTTTTTTGTGGGATAAGTTGTAGTTTCTAAGGAAAACTATTTAACATTGCATACAATGTAATGGGAAGCAGGAAAAAAATCCAAATGGGGTGGAATTGGAAAATAAAACTATACTCTGCCCCAGTTTTATGGGTTTTTCTCTTAAAGTGTTCCCTATGCAGTAAAACTGACCTGTTCCCTTCATTCTCTGGGTCAGTACGATTACAGCGATACCACATTTCTATAGTTTTTCTTTTGTTTTAAAACATAAAAAAATGAAAAATGGTAAAAAATATATTTTCTTTGCATCACCATATTCTAGCCTAATTATGCCTCTGGAGCTGTGTGAGGGCTCTTTTTTTTGTGGAGCAATCTGTAGTTATATTGATGCCGTGTTGGAATGTGTATTGACTTTTTCATCTTTTTTTTTTTTTTTTTATATGAAGCTAGATTTTTTTTCTGTTATGAGTTCACTGTACAGGAATATGATTATATTTTAATCGTACCGGTGTTTTGGTACATGGCAAAATGTATGGTCTTTATTTTTTTATTGTTTATTTTTAATGTGGGGAAATGTGAGTGATTTGAATATACACTCACCTAAAGAATTATTAGGAACACCTGTTCTATTTCTCATTAATGCAATTATCTAGTCAACCAATCACATGGCAGTTGCTTCAATGCATTTAGGGGGGTGGTCCTGGTCAAGACAATCTCCTGAACTCCAAACTGAATGTCAGAATGGGAAAGAAAGGTGATTTAAGCAATTTTGAGCGTGGCATGGTTGTTGGTGCCAGACGGGCCGGTCTGAGTATTTCACAATCTGCTCAGTTACTGGGATTTTCACGCACAACCATTTCTAGGGTTTACAAAGAAGGGTGTGAAAAGGGAAAAACATCCAGTATGCGGCAGTCCTGTGGGCAAAAATGCCTTGTGGATGCTGGAGGTCAGAGGAGAATGGGCCGACTGATTCAAGCTGATAGAAGAGCAACGTTGACTGAAATAACCCCTCGTTACAACCGAGGTATGCAGCAAAGCATTTGTGAAGCCACAACATGCACAACCTTGAGGCGGATGGGCTACAACAGCAGAAGACCCCACCGGGTACCACTCATCTCCACTACAAATAGGAAAAAAAGAGGCTACAATTTGCACGAGCTCACCAAAATTGGACTGTTGAAGACTGGAAAAATGTTGCCTGGTCTGATGAGTCTCGATTTCTGTTGAGACATTCAAATGGTAGAGTCCGAATTTGGCGTAAACAGAATGAGAACATGTATCCATCCTCTGATGGCTACTTCCAGCAGGATAATGCACCATGTCACAAAGCTCGAATCATTTCAAATTGGTGTCTTGAACATGACAATGAGTTCACTGTACTAAAATGGCCCCCACAGTCACCAGATCTCAACCCAATAGAGTATCTTTGGGATGTGGTGGAACGGGAGCTTCGTGCCCTGGATGTGCATCCCTCAAATCTCCATCAACTGCAAGATGCTGTCCTATCAATATGGGCCAACATTTCTAAAGAATGCTATCAGCACCTTGTTGAATCAATGCCAACATAGAATTAAGGCAGTTCTGAAGGCAAAAGGGGGTCCAACACCGTATTAGTATGGTGTTCCTAATAATTCTTTAGGTGAGTGTATATATTATATATAAGGGATCAGCAACCTCCAGCACTCCAGCTGTTGTGAAACTACAATTCCTAGCATGCTCCATTCATTTCTATGAGAGTTCTGAGAAGAGCAGAGTAAATATCCATGCTGGCAGTTGTAGTTTTACAACAGCTGGAGTGCCGGAGGTTGCCTACCCCTGTTATATATATTATATTATTATAATTTTTTTAACACTTCTTTAAGCCCCCCCTGGGGATCTGAACATGCGGTCTCATAGACAGCAATAAATTACAGTTGCAGCCATAGGAACATCACTGTGGTAATCCTTAAAGCCTCTTGCAGACTCAAGGCTGCAACAACCAAGAACGGCTCCCCCGATCTCCACACGGGGAAGCCATTCAGGGGAAAATCCTCTCAGTTGCTATGATCACAATTGACTGTGGCATCTGAGGGGCTAATGTTCGTGATCGGTGTTATTGCGGATTACAGACATTAGCTCTGTGTGTCTGGTGTTTAAAACAGCAGGAACCTGGCAGCTATGGCGCTTGCTCAGCTTCTGAGCGTGCGCCATGTTTAAATGCCAGATTTCCACTGTACATGTACAGTGGAGGTCTGGAAGATGTTAAACGACAAATCCTTAGCAAAACTTACATGAGTTCTCAGTTCAGACTGCATACTCCAACTCACTAAGGCCACAGAGGAGAGATTCAGTTTAAGCTAAATCTCCGCTCTTCTTCTGCATTAACCCCTGATTTAGCTTACAGAATGTACAGACAGCATAAAACAGCATAAATATAAGGAATATGTCTTTTGTTGCCCATATACATGGACCGGCTGTCAAGCATGCGGACTCCTGCTCCATTCATTTCCATGGGACTGCCAAAAACAAGCTAAGTACAGCACTCGACTATCTCTGGCAGTCCAATAGAGTTGGAACAGAGTGTCAGTGGTCATACTCAACAGTCACTCAATTAAAATGAGAACAGAGGACCACCATTCTCATGATTGGTGGATAAAGGATAACTTGTTCTATACCCCTTAAGGTGGAACCCTTCGTAAATTTTACTGGTGAGCCTTAGGAACCCAAGTCTGACACTGATACTAGGCATAACACAATTTGCCTGGTGTGTAAATTTAAAGGGATTTTCCAAGACCCAGTGGGACTCATCAACCCACCTTAAATAATCATAACTTGTCTGCAGAAGAAGGTTTCCAATATACTTACTGTACGCGAAGTTGCATGGATCGGTCACTCTTGAATCTGGTTATGTGACATGGTTCTCTTTGGAAATACTACATCTGCCATCATCACGTACTAAACTGTCAGAATACCAAGATTCTGATCTAGTCTATAGACAGGCACATCACCTCAGTAGCAAAGGATATGTGAGGTGCTGTGGACAGGGCCACGGCTTCTCCCCTCCCTCTGGCTTCCTGGTGCATGCACAACTACTGAATCCATCTCATCCCATCTGCGCATGTGCCAGGGAGACAAAAAACTTTGCCCCCCTGTACAGCACCTCCAACAACCTACAGTAGGTTGCCAAACTGATGTGCACAGACCAGACCAGAAACCAGATATTCTGACTTTTGTAGGATTTATGAACAGAACCGCATCACATCAGCTAATGCGGGAAACATCAAGACACTAAATATATTGGATACTCTCTTCTGCTGGCAAGTTCTGATTCATTAGGGTGGGTTGATGAGTTCTGCTGGGTCCTGGAAAAAATTTTTTTTTAATTTTGTTAGAATATAACATGCTTCTTAAGATGGTCAACCTAATACCATAAGTGCAGCTTTTACATTTCATATCTGGTAATCACCCGTTTTACATTGTTTTTTTATTGCTACATACTGTGCTGTGTTCTATTTTTGCAGGCAGCATTTTACATACATTTTAATGAAAAATTAGATAAGTAGATTGCCTATTGCTATATATAAAAGCTCACAGGCAATAGATATGGACTTACTCGTTACAACAGGAAGGAAGCTTAAGTGTTATTAGACTCCTCATCCCATTAGATATAATCAAAGGTAATTAGGTTAGGGCTGGCTGAGCCCCTGTCTCACCCTGTGATTGGAAGCACTTGGCTGGAGTATAATCAGACAGAAGAGAAAGTTCATTAGATTGTAGAAAGTCAGCAATGGCTATGCTGGTAGTGACTCATAGGCCTGAAAGTCTGTCTTTACTACTTTAAAGGACACTCCATTTTAATCTATGCCATTGTGATAGGAGCTAAACATTTCTTCTGCATAGGGAAATGACACCAAGAAAAATATTCAATATACATTGTAAAGAGGAAAAAATTAATATTCTAATTAGAGATGAGCGAGGTATTCAAAAATTCTGCATCGCCGAATTTTACAAAAAAATTAGTAAGCATTGGGTGCAATGACAGAGAGCAGCAATAGTGGTATATGATAGCAATATTACAGTGTAAAATTTAAATAAAAAAAAAATGTAATTATACCTCATTCATTTGCTCGCGAAGAGCCAGTCGTCGCCATCTTGATTGAAGATCTAGCGCGAAATCTCACACGGCCCGTCTCAGGGTTTCAGGCGAGATCTTCAGTCAAGATGGTGGCGGCCGGCCCGTTGCGAGCAAATGGATGAGATAAGTATGATTTTTTTTATTTATTTTTTACCGTCATTCAGGGAAAATCGATTCACTACTACGAAGCATGAGGAAATTCGGCTTCGCAGTGAATTTAATGTTCCCCGAAATTCGGATCAACACTAAATCCAATATTTAAAAGGCCAGGTCAATAGGTTATAAGTAAAGATGAGCGAATTTCTCAAAAATTCGATTTGGCTGGTTTGCTGTTCGATCCGAATTTATTCGTGGCTATCTCCTGGCTGCAGAGAGCCGTTACAGTGGTGTAGAACACTGTGCCTTGCAGTAACATGTATAGGGAGTCTGCTATGATAGCGAAATAATACTGTGAGTCCGTATGACATATGAAATGTAGATGACAGGCGTCACTCTTAGAATTACTACACACTACACTTATTTGGGCAGTTACGGGGCCAAAACGGACCAAGTAACTCAAGTGTGAACTCAACCTTGCAGGTCAATGAACAACTAATTAGTAGAACACCAATAGCTTAATATCTGTGGCGACATATGATAGCTCACCAAAAATCTAGACACACACATATAATATAAATTCATTCTTTATTGTTTAAAAAATATATGAATACATAATTAAGGACAAAATACATATAGTGGCAGCAAATCAAGGACAATACTGCGACAAGAGTGTACCCCCCTAAAAACTCTCGCTGGTGACTATACCGCGTCTGAAGAATCTGTGCACTACCTATGCATCATCATTGTACAGTCACCAATATAAGGTAAATGCAAATTGCATATGGTGTACTATGCCATTGAAGGCAATAATCGCCACGCTGTTGGGATATAAATACTGAAGTTGTTAACTAGTGCTGGGAGTCTTTCAAGGAAATACTCCCATGTATACATCCACACGTCAGCATGACAAGTAAATAGTAACACATAAACAATGGTACAAAATGGCACACGTGAGTTTTGCCTTGCTTCCTCGGAAGAAGCCTGTTAGGGGAAACGGCGTTGGGTGGAGGAGGCTGCAGGGTCGACGTGCCACACACGGTAGTACAGAGAATTTTCTGTTTCTTATCTTTTTCTCCTGCCTTTCCAGCGGTTAACTTTCAAAGGTCTTCTTTACCTTGATATGCTCACTGTGCTGGTAGTGGCAGGTGCATGCTCTGCTATTTCCCTTATGTTGTTTTTTGCTGCTGCCTGAGTGGCTTGCTGAATCTGTGGTTTCCTCTTTCTCCTCTCTTTTGGGGGGTTTCTATTTGCTGCTAATTTTACTGACCATCGTTCTATGTATTTTTATCATATTGAATAAAGACATTTTATTATCTCTATACGGAGGTTTGTGTTTACTTGGTATCGGTTATGATGATATGGAGATGGCAGCATGAGGAGGCCACATTGTGGCACAATGACAGAGTCTGGATAAAAGACTGAGGCCACAGATTGTTGAGAAAGATGCGGATGGAAACAAATCTGTAGAGCTGTATGACGGTCACCTGCAGATTAATGCAGCCATCAAAATCAGGTTGGGTTTGTCGGTTCCACCTCAGCTCACCAGCAGGCCCACACCTAAATTCTTTTACTGGGTCAGCTCACCTGCAGGCCCGCAAATCAAATTTTTTACAGGGTCAGCTCAGCTGCAGGCCCGCAACTCAAATCTTTTACTGAGTCAGCTCACATGCAGGCCCGCACCTAAAATTTTCTACTGGGTCAGCTCACCTACAGGCCCGCAACTCAAATCTTTTACAAGGTGAGCTCACATGCAGGCCCTCGCATAGAATTTTTTAGAGGGTCAGCTCAGCTGCAGGCCCTCGCATTAAATGTTTTACAGGGTCAGCTCACCTGCAGGCACTCGCATATAATGTTTTACAGGGTCAGCTCACCTGCAGGCCCGCAACTAAAATTTTGTACATGGTCAGCTCACCTGCAGGCCCGCAACTCATGTTGCCTTGCTTTGAAGTAGTAGCCGTAGGCGTTTATCAGACTCCCTCTCCGAAATCGAACAATGATTCCACGTTACCGGTGGTCACCGTGTTAGGCGCATAAAAGAACGAAAGTTTATAGGGAAGATATCAAAATGGATCATGGACGTCACGGGGACGTGTGATCAGGCAGAAGTTATCTAGAGTTAACAAAGCGGCAGCAGGGCCTTTCCTGTATAACGTTTCCTCATACAAAATACCGCAGTAACATTCCCTGTAATTTTTTATTACTCATTCCAATAACAGGGCATCTTAAGAGTCCTGTATTGTTATTTATCGTCACTACCTCCACGAGTCGGGAGTGTGTGATTGGCGCTCCACCCGCTTGCCTTCCTATGATGTGGTAGCGTTTCTCAGGCTCCGGAATCAAACACTGATTCCCTGTTACCCGTAGTTTACAATGGTTTTGAGCTGACAATTACATCGAAAGTTGGCCCCAGGTTAACTAGAGTCACCAAAGCGACAGCAGGCCGCCGCCCATAATGTTTTAGATGGTCAGATCAGCAGGCCCTTGCTCCTACTGTTTTTGAGAGTCACCAGCAGGCCATCAATCATAATTTTTAAAGGGTGTGTATGATGCCCTCATTTATGTGATATACAGGTATTATCGGAGTGCCTCTTCCTTGTAATTTCTGGCAGCACTTGCACTTTATATACAAGTAAATATTCAGGAAAGAATATTTTCTACCAATTTTTCCTCTAAAAATCGTTTTTTTTTCCCCTTGGTTTTGTGCGTACTATTGTCATTATGTAAAAATGGCGTACTATTCGGACAACATAGTTCCCAGGAGGGACCAGCGAGTCCAAGATGCATACATACTCCCCATGCTGTTACAGAACCATTTCGGTGGTGTTACCAACAATTTCTGACTTAACTTTTACTTTTTATACATTATAAAATATATCCCTCAAAATATACTAGAGGTTCAATGTGAATACAATTTTCCACAATCCCGCACACAGGGGGACTCCTTGGAAACAAAGATAACTGTGTCTACACTTGTACAATCAGGGTCAGACACTAGAGGGTGACAAGAGCTGATATGCACAAGCACCTTAGGTGCACAAAAATGAGGTAGCAGTGATCGGTATGTACTGGCACCCTATGTACACAATTTAAGCAATGATGCGAGAGATGACATATAACAGTGTATACATAATGCACGACATATCATTATGTGCAAGGATTCACCATGCAAGGGGGATGCACAGCTGCACCTGTATCATAAAGGTGCACGGCGGCACCAATGAAACCCAGTGTCCTACCCTACAGATTATGGACTCTTCAAACACCTCCGTTTCACTGTTTCTTGGTAGGGTGGTCGGGTTCGATGGTAGGAGGTCCTTAGGATATGAGGGAATCACAGGAAGGTGTTCCTATATGTCCCTGGATGACCCTATAGAGCCCTACAATAGCCCTATTGGTCTAATCACGTAGTGTCCCACTAATTGGGCCCCTGTCCGGAACCTAACCCTGGAATTGCGTTCCCTATTTTTCCCTGAAAAGATCCCGACATGCACGTTTCTGAGGCAGAAACAGTCCTCTCATCAGGGGAATATGAAAAGTGGGCTAGATATCTTTCACTTGCCGGAGAAGATGTTCACCACCAAGCGTTTGCTGGAAAAGATGCTTGCCAGTAGGGATGAGCGAACCCGAACTGTATAGTTCGGGTTCGTACCGAATATTGGGGTGTCCGTGACACGGACCGAACCCGAACATTTTCGTAAAAGTCCGGGTTCGGGTTCGGTGTTCGGCGCTTTCTTGGCGCTTTTGAAAGGCTGCAAAGCAGCCAATCAACAAACGTCATACTACTTGCCCCAAGAGGCCATCACAGCCATGACCACTATTGGCATGGCTGTGATTGGCCAGTGCAGCATGTGACCCAGCCTCTATTTAAGCTGGAGTCACGTAGCGCTGCACGTCACTCTGCTTTGATAAGTGTAGGGATAGGATGCAGCTGCTGCTGTTAGGGCGAGATTAGGCAGTGATTTATTTACTGAAGTGATCGATATACAGCTGTGTATCATACAACCTCTGCTATTCAATTGCTCACTGTTTTAAGGCTGCCCAGAGCGTTTTTCAGTCACTTTTTTCTGGGGTGATCGGCGGCCATTTTGTGTCTTGTGGTGCGCCAGCACAAGCTGCCACCAAGTCCATTTTTAACCATCAATAGTGTGTTTTTTTTTTTGTTGCTATATCCTACATCAGGGGCTTGGCTGTGCTTGCTATTTTATTGAGGGGTAAAATACAATTGCCAAAATAGCAGTACCCTAAATCTGGTGTTTCAGCTGTGGCTAGCCAATTGTAATACTGTCTGCTGTCTGCCGAAGCACAGTTTTTGTTCTGGGTTAAAATACAATTCCCAACTTAGCAATTCCCTGTCACTACCAGAGCTTTGGGACGTTCTCACAGCTCTGTTTCTCCACCCCTGTGATGATGTCACTACTAGAGCTGGGAGGAGTTCTCACTACTCTGTTTACTTTTGGTTTCTTTCACCACAGCTGTCCTTCATGTGTTTGATTTTCCTCTCTTTATATCACCCCCTCCTCCTATGATAGGATGTGGATTATAGTTCTCACTTCAGTTGTAGCTCTGGCTTTAGTTTCTTCACTTGTAGCTATCAGTTCACTGGACCTGTGTTCTGCTGCAGCTAGCACTCCGGATATTGCCAGCCTGTCCTTGGATCCGTCTTCTCTGCGGCTGCAACACCGTCAGCTAAGTGTGCAGACATTGTTGTGTTCCTGTTTATTTTCTGACTGGATCTGAGGTGGCCACGGTTCCCTCCATATACTGAGTAGGGCACTGGTGGCCGTGCCCCTTCCACTATTGTAGGGGTTACAGTGGTCATTAGTCTTAGGCACGTGGGCATGCCTCTTTCCGCCATTTGGATCCGGGCATGTGCTTTAGCAGAATAGGGAGAGCGTTGAGGGTCGGACAGGGGTCACCAGTTATCCTCCCTAGTTCTGGGTCCAGTCAGTAGCTCTGTACTGTGTATTACTATTGTTGCCCACATACAGCCGTGACATTCCCTAAATAATTGTTTTCTGCTGTATCAGGCCAAGTTTAAATCTATCCATAAAAGGGTATATTAGATTGAAGGTGCTGATAGGGTCATCCTCAATAACTTCACACGCTACCGTGCATTTCCAAGTCTAATTCTGTCCGTAAAAGGGATACCTGTCATCCAGGGCCTAAATACTAGGCCGACAATTTATATTCAGCTAAATCTGTCGGTACTGCTGTGCCTGTATTAGTGTAATACGATACCTAAATAGATAGCCAGATAGTGTTAGGTGCCTGTAAAAGAAGGCCTGAATTTGAATTAAATACATTGGGCCAAATAATTTTTTTCTTACTGTGGTGAACGGTAACAATGAGGAAAACATCTAGTAAGGGACGCGGACATGGTCGTGGTGGTGTTAGTGGACCCTCTGGTGCTGGGAGAGGACGTGGCCGTTCTGCCACAGCGACACGTCCTAGTGAACCAACTACCTCAGGTCCCAGTAGCCACCAGAATTTACAGCGATATTTGGTGGGGCCCAATGCCGTTCTAAGGATGGTAAGGCCTGAGCAGGTACAGGCATTAGTCAATTGGGTGGCCGACAGTGAATCCAGCACGTTCACATTATCTCCCACCCAGTCATCTGCAGAAAGCGCACAGATGGCGCATGAAAACCAAGCCCATCAGTCTGTCACATCACCCCTATGCATATCAGGGAAACTGTCTGAGCCTCAAGTTATGCAGCAGTCTCTTATGCTGTTTGAAGACTCTGCTGGCAGGGTTTCCCAAGGGCATCCACCTAGCCCTTCCCCAGCGGTGGAAGACATAGAATGAACTGACGCACAACCACTTATGTTTCCTGATGATGAGGACATGGGAATACCACCTCAGCATGTCTCTGATGATGACGAAACACAGGTGCCAACTGCTGCGTCTTTCTGCAGTGTGCAGACTGAACAAGAGGGCAGGGAGGAAGACTGGGTGGAAGACGATGCAGGGGGCGATGAGGTCCTAGACCCCACATGGAATGAAGGTCGTGCCACTGACTTTCAGAATTCGGAGGAAGAGGCAGTGGTGAGACCGAGCCAACAGCGTAGCAAAAGAGGGAGCAGTGGGCAAAAGCACCCGCCGCAAAGAGAGTCCGTCTGCTACTGGCCACCGCCATCTGGGACCGAGCACCCCAAAGGCAGCTTCAAGGAGTTCCCTGGCGTGGCAGTTCTTTAAACAATGTGCTGACGACAAGACCCGAGTGGTTTGCACGCTGTGCCATCAGAGCCTGAAGCGAGGCATTAACGTTCTGAACCTTAGCACAACCTGCATGACCAGGCACCTGCATGCAAAGCATGAACTGCAGTGGAGTAAACACCTTAAAAACAAGGAACTCACTCAGGCTCCCCCTGCTACCTCTTCTGCTCCTGCTGCCTCGGCCTCTTCCTCCGCCTCTGGAGGAACGTTGGCACCTGCCGCCCAGCAAACAGAGGATGTACCACCAACACCACCACCTCCGTCACCAAGCATCTCAACCATGTCACACGGCAGCGTTCAGCTCTCCATCTCACAAACATTTGAGAGAAAGCGTAAATTCCCACCTAGCCACCCTCGATCCCTGGCCCTGAATGCCAGCATTTCTAAACTACTGGCCTATGAAATGCTGTCATTCAGGCTGGTGGACACAGACAGCTTCAAACAGCTCATGTCGCTTGCTCTCCCACAGTATGTTGTTCCCAGCCGCCACTACTTCTCCAAGAGAGCCGTGCCTTCCCTGCACAACCAAGTATCCGATAAAATCAAGTGTGCACTGCGCAACGCCATCTGTGGCAAGGTCCACCTAACCACAGATACATGGACCAGTAAGCACGGCCAGGGACGCTATATCTCCCTAACTGCACACTGGGTAAATGTAGTGGCGGCTGGGCCCCAGGCGAAGAGCTGTTTGGCGTACGTCCTTCCGCCGCCAAGGATCGCAGGGCAACATTCTTTGCCTCCTGTTGCCTCCTCCTCCTACTCGGCTTCCTCCTCCTCTTCTTCCACCTGCTCATCCAGTCAACCCCACACCTTCACCACCAACTTTAGCACAGCCCGGGGTAAACGTCAGCAGGCCATTCTGAATCTCATATGTTTGGCGGACAGGCCCCACACCGCACAGGAGTTGTGGCGGGGTATAGAACAACAGACCGACGAGTGGTTGCTGCCGATGAGCCTCAAGCCCGGCCTGGTGGTGTGCAAAAATGGGCGAAATCTCGTTGCAGCTCTGGGACTAGCCAGTTTGACGCACATCCCTTGCCTGGCGCATGTGCTGAATTTGGTGGTGCAGAAGTTCATTTACAACTACCCCGACATGTCAGAGCTGCTGCATAAAGTGCGGGCCGGGCCGTCTGTGCGCGCTTCCAGCGTTCACATCCTGCCGCTGCTCGCCTGTCTGCGCTACAGCGTAACTTCGGCCTTCCCGCTCACCGCCTCATATGCGACGTGCCCACCAGGTGGAACTCCACCTTGCCCATGCTGGACAGACTGTGCGAGCAGCAGCAGGCCATAGTGGAGTTTCAGCTGCAGCACGCACGGGTCAGTCGCACTGCGGAACAGCACCACTTCACCACCAATGACTGGGCCTCCATGCGAGCAGGGCCGGTGCAAGGACTTTTGCCGCCCTAGGCAAGATAAAAATTTACGCCCCCCCCCCCTTATCAGATGATCTACCCATATCATGTTCCACCCCTTTCTCACTTTTAAATTAAAAGAACTGCTATGTTTCCCTTAGGGTTAATCCAGCTTCTTGTAGCCGTCTCTTTTTGCGGACCCATACATTTCTATGGTTGTGCGGCCCCGATCCGGAACTGCGGACCCGGATCCGCAATTCCGATCCTGAAAAAATATCCTATCCTATAATGTCCTATCCGCTGTCCGTGTTTTGTGGATCCGCAAAACACACACGGATGTGTGAATGGACCCTAAATGTGAGGTAAATTAGTTTCCAATGTAGAATTAATAACTAAACAATTACATAATAAACATATTGCATTGTCTACTGACCACCAGGACAATAAGATGATCTGGTCTCTGGCTGCAGTCTGGCTCTTGGTCTGGCTCTGGGGACTCCCTTGTCACTCTCATTATTTCCCCCCCTCTCCCTTGTCACTCTCATTATTTCCACCCCCCCCTCCCTCCTTTGTCACTCTCTCCCCCCCCTCCCTTGTCACTCTCATTATCCCCCCCCCCTTGTCACTCTCATTATTTCCACACCCCCTCTCTTGTCACTCTCATTATTTCCCCCCTCTTCCTTGTCACTCTCATTATTTCCACCCCCCCCTCCCTCCTTTGTCATTCTCTCCCCCCCCCCTCTCTTGTCACTCTCATTATTTCCCCCCCCCTCCCTTGTCACTCTCATTATTTCCACCCCCCCTCCCTTGTCACTCTCATTATTTCCCCCCCTCCCTTGTCACTTTCATTATTTCCCCCCCCCCTCCCTTGTCACTCTCATTATTCCCCCCCCCCCTCCCTTGTCACTCTCATTATTTCCACCCCCCCTCCCTTGTCACTCTCATTATTTCCCCCCCTCCCTTGTCACTCTCATTATTTCCCCCCCTCCCTTGTCACTCTCATTATTCCCCCCCCTCTCCCTTGTCACTCTCATTATTCCCCCCCTCCCTTGTCACTCTCATTATTTCCCCCCTCCCTTGTCACTCTCATTATCCCCCCTCCCTTGTCACTCTCATTAGTCCCCCCCTCCCTTGTCACTCTCATTATTTCCACCCCCCTTGTCACTCATTATTTCCACCCCCCTCCCCCCTTGTCACTCATTATTTCCACCCCCCCTCCCCCCTTGTCACTCATTATTTCCACCCCCCCTCCCCCCTTGTCACTCATTATTTACACCCCCCTCCCCCCTTGTCACTCATTATTTACACCCCCCCTCCCCCTTGTCACTCATTATTTCCACCCCCCCCTCCCCCTCCCCCTTTGTCACTCTCTTTTCCCCCCCACCTCTAGTGTAGTGTGGTTTGAGCTCTGTTCGATCCGCGGTACAGGAGCATTTGTTTCCTGTACCCGGCCGGACTGACAGGAAATGCACACTAAGTGAGCACTTCCTGTCAGTCCGGCCGAGTACAGGAAACAAAAGCTCCTGTACCGCGGACCGAACAGAGCTCGGCCACACTACATTAACAACAGCACACAGCAGGCGCAGGCAGGATTCTTTAGAGCGGCAAGCACTCAGCCTCAGCCGCTCAGGCGGCGCCACCGGCCGCTCGAACTTATATAAGCAATTTTTTTTTTATCGCAACGGGCGCCGGGCGCCCCCTGCTGCATGGCGCCCTAGGCGACTGCCTAAGTCGCCTTACTGGTGGCGCCGGCCCTGCATGCGAGACCTGTGTGCCCTGTTGCGCTGTTTCGAGTACTCCACCAACATGGCCAGTGGCGATGACGCCGTTATCAGCGTTACAATACCACTTCTATGTCTCCTTGAGAAAACACTTAGGGCGATGATGGAAGAGGAGGTGGCCCAGGAGGAGGAGGAGGAGGAGGAGGAGGAAGAGGGGTCATTTTTAGCACTTTCAGGCCAGTCTCTTCGAAGTGACTCAGAGGGAGGTTTTTTGCAACAGCAGAGGCCAGGTACAAATGTGGCCAGACAGGGCCCACTACTGGAGGACGAGGAGGACGAGGATGAGGGGGAGGTGGAGGAGGATGAGGATGAAGCATGTTCACAGCGGGGTGGCACCCAACGCAGCACGGGCCCATCACTGGTGCGTGGCTGGGGGGAAACGCAGGACGATGTCGATACGCCTCCCACAGAGGACAGCTTGTCCTTACCTCTGGGCAGCCTGGCACACATGAGCGACTACATGCTGCAGTGCCTGCGCAACGACAGCAGAGTTGCCCACATTTTAACGTGTGCGGACTACTGGGTTGCCACCCTGCTGGATCCCCGGTACAAAGACAATGTGCCCACCTTACTTCCTGCACTGGAGCGTGATAGGAAGATGCGCGAGTACAAGCGCACGTTGGTAGACGCGCTACTGAGAGCATTCCCAAATGTCACAGGGGAACAAGTGGAAGCCCAAGGCGAAGGCAGAGGAGGAGCAAGAGGTCGTCAACGCAGCTGTGTCACGGCCAGCTCCTCTGAGGGCAGGGTTAGCATGGCAGAGATGTGGAAAAGTTTTGTCACCACGCCACAGCTAACTGCACCACCACCTGATACGGAACGTGTTAGCAGGAGGCAACATTTCACTAACCTGGTGGAACAGTACGTGTGCACACCCCTCCACGTACTGACTGATGGTTCGGCCCCATTCAACTTCTGGGTCTCCAAATTGTCCACGTGGCCAGAGCTAGCCTTTTATGCCTTGGAGGTG
Organism: Bufo bufo; assembly: GCF_905171765.1. Lineage (NCBI taxonomy): Eukaryota > Metazoa > Chordata > Amphibia > Anura > Bufonidae > Bufo > Bufo bufo. Next base: position 175,352,350 of record NC_053396.1, read on the forward strand.
CTGGCCTGCCCGGCGGCCAGCGTTTTGTCTGAACGTGTATTCAGCACGGCAGGGGGCGTCATTACAGACAAACGCAGCCGCCTGTCTACAGCCAATGTGGACAAGCTGACGTTCATAAAAATGAACCAGGCATGGATCCCACAGGACCTGTCCATCCCTTGTGCAGATTAGACATTTATAACTACCTCCCCTTAACCATATATTATTGTACTCCAGGGCACTTCCTTATTCAATCCTTTTTTTATTTTCATTTTACCATTATATTGCGGGGCAACCCAAAGTTGAATGAACCTCTCCTCTGTCTGGGTGCCGGGGCCTAAAAATATCTGACAGTGGCCTGTTCCAGTGTTGGGTGACATGAAGCCTGATTCTCTGCTATGACATGAAGCCTGATTCTCTGCTATGGGACCTCTCTCCTCTGTCTAGGTGCCGGGGCCTAAAAATATCTGACAATGGCCTGTTCCAGTGGTGGGTGACATGAAGCCTGATTCTCTGCTATGCCATGAAGCCTGATTCTCTGCTATGGGACCTCTCTCCTCTGTCTGGGTGCCGGGGCCTAAATATCTGACAATGGCCTGTTCCAGTGGTGGGTGACTTGAAGCCTGATTCTCTGCTATGATATGAAGCCTGATTCTCTGCTATGGGACCTCTCTCCTCAGTCTGGGTGCCGGGGCCTAAAAATATCTGACAATGGCCTGTTCCAGTGGTGGGTGACATGAAGCCTGATTCTCTGCTATGGGACCTCTCTCCTCTGTCTGGGTGACGGCCGGGGCCTAAATATCTGACAATGGCCTGTTCCAGTGGTGGGTGACGTGAAGCCTGATTCTCTACTATGACATGAAGCCTGATTCTCTGCTATGATTTGAAGCCTGATTCTCTGCTATGACATGAAACCTGATTCTCTGCTATGGGACCACTCTCCTCTGTCTGGGTGCCGGGGCCTAAATATCTGACAATGGCCTGTTCCAGTGGTGGGTGACGTGAAGCCTGATTCTCTGCTATGACATGAAGCCTGATTCTCTGCTATGACTTGAAGCCTGATTCTCTGCTATGACATGAAGCCTGATTCTCTGCTATGGGACCTCTCTCCTCTGTCTGGGTGCCGGGGCCTAAATATATGACAATGGACTGTACCAGTTTTGGCTGACGTGAAGCCTGATTCTCTGCTATGACATAAAGACTGAATCTCTGCTGACATGAAGCCTGAATCTCTGTTATGGGACCTCTGTCCTCTGTCTGGGTGCCGGGGCCTAAATATATGACAATGGACTGTTCCAGTTTTGGCTGACGTGAAGCCTGATTCTCTGCTATGACTTGAAGCCTGGTTCTCTACTATGACATGAAGCCTGATTCTCTGCTATGGGACCTCTCTCCTCTGTCTGGGTGCCGGGGCCTAAATATCTGACAATGGCCTGTTCCAGTGGTGGGTGACGTGAAGCCTGATTCTCTGCTATGACATAAAGCCTGATTCTCTGCCATGAGATCTCTCTCCAATTGATATTGGTTAATTTTAATTTATTTTATTTTTATTTTTATTCATTTCCCTATCCACATTTGTTTGCAGGGAATTTACCTACATTTTGCTGCCTTTTGCAGGTTCATTTCCGGGAAGTTTGGCCGAACTTCTCGATCTGGAACATCCAAATGTTCGCTCAACTCTAGTCTTCAGATGAAAGTATCCCAGATTACATTATGATGTCACAATGTATGGTCAGCAGATGGTAGTATCCCGGATTCCATTATGAAATCAAAAAGTATGGTCAGCAGATGGTGGTATGCGAGAATGCATTATGATGTCACAATGTATTGTCAGCAGATAATAGTATTTATGATTCCATTATGATGTCACAATGTATGGCTAGCAGATGGTAGTATCCCGTATTCCATTATGACGTAACAATGTATGGTAAGTAGATGATAGTATCCCGAATTCCATTATGATATCACAATGTATGGTCAGCAGATAATAGTATCCAGGATTCCATTATGACGTCACAATGTATGGTCAGCAGATGATAGTATCCCGAATAACAATATGATGTCACAATGTATGGTCACCAGATAATAGTATCTAGGATTCCATTATGATGTCACAATGCATGTTCAGCAGATGGTAGTATCCCGGATTCCATTATGACGTCACAATGTATGGTCAGCAGATAATAGTATCCCGGATTCCAATATTACGTCACAATGTATGGTCCGCAGATGGTAGTATCCTGGATTCTATTATGATTTCACAATGTATGGTCAGCAGATAATAGTATCCCGGATTCCAATATTACGTCACAATGTATGGTCCGCAGATGGTAGTATCCCGGTTTCCATTATGATGTCACAATGTATGGTCAGCAGATAATAGTATCCAGGATTCTATTATGATGTCACAATGTATGGTCAGCAGATGGTAGTATCCCGGATTCCATTATGCCGTCACAATGTATGGACAGCAGATGATAGTATCCCAGATTCCATTATGATGTCACAATGTATGGTCTGCAGATTGCAGTATCCCGGATTCCATTATGATGTCACAATGTATGCTCAGCAGATTATAGTATGCCGGATTTAATTATGATGTCACAATGTAGAGTCAGCAGATAATAGTATCCTGGATTCCATTATGATGTCACAATGTATGGTCAGCAGATAATAGTATCCAGGATTCCATTATGATGTCACAATGAATAATCAGCAGATGGTAGTATCCCGTATTCGATTATGACATCACAATGTATGGTCAGCAGATGATAGTATCCCGGATTCCATTATGATGTCACAATGTATGGTCTGCAGATGGCCGTATCCCAGATTCCATTATGATTTCACAATGTATGGTCAGCAGATGGTAGTATATGGGAATGCATTATAATGTCACAATGTATTGTCAGCAGATAATAGCATTTTGGATTCCATTATTATGTCACTATGTATGGTCAGCAAATAATAGTATCCTGGATTCCATTATGATGTCACAATGTATGGTCAGCAGATAATAGTATCCAGGATTCCATTATGATGTCACAATGAATAATCAGCAGATGGTAGTATCCCGTATTCGATTATGACATCACAATGTATGGTCAGCAGATGATAGTATCCCGGATTCCATTATGATGTCACAATGTATGGTCTGCAGATGGCCGTATCCCAGATTCCATTATGATTTCACAATGTATGGTCAGCAGATGGTAGTATATGGGAATGCATTATAATGTCACAATGTATGGTCAGCAAATAATAGCATCCAGGATTCCATTATGATGTCACAATGTATAACAAGCAGATAGTAGTATCCCGGATACCATTATGACATCACAATGTATGGTCAGCAGATGATAGGATGCCGGATTTAATTATGATGTCACAATGTATGGTCAGCAGATAATGGTATCCAGGATTCCATTAAGATGTCACAATATATGGCTAGCAGATGGTAGTATCCCAGATTCCATTATGACGTCACAACGTATGGTCAGCAGATGATAGTATCCCAGCTTCAATTATGATGTCACAATGTATGATCAGCAGATGGTAGTATCCCGGATTCAATTATGATGAAAAAAATAAGGGGTTGGGTCAGCACAACCTGCCTGCAGGTGCACATCACTATGGCGAAATACATATACAAACGGAAAATGCAAATGTGATCGCACACTACATCCAGCACTCTGCCCTCCATGCTGGATGAGACATTGGTTTATATTTTGGCCAAAGCATAGTAAGCCACTCACCGCGTCAAGGTTGTCTCATGAGTGGTCCCTAACTCTTGTTCCTACCTGTTCATGGGCCATGACAGCCACATAAAATCCAGGGAATGCAGGTCAGCATGCAAGCCAAGTACACTTTGCTTGTAACCCTGTCCGGTGCCATTACAGCTTTCATCGGATCCAGGGATGCAAGTACCAACATGCATGCTGAACCCACCATATACTTCTCCTGGAGCCAGATGGCTAATGGTAGGTTCTATACAAGCAGACTCAGTTTTATACTGACTTTAAAACCAGCCTCAAGGACAGATTAACTGGTCAGGTGTGCAATGACTCCAAGGAGATCGCCACGCCTCCAATATATACTACAAAGAAAAAAATAAGGGGTTGGGTCAGCACAACCTGCCTGCAGGTGCACATCACTATGGCGAAATACATATACAAACGGAAAATGCAAATGTGATCGCACACTACATCCAGCACTCTGCCCTCCATGCTGGATGAGACATTGGTTTATATTTTGGCCAAAGCATAGTAAGCCACTCACCGCGTCAAGGTTGTCTCATGAGTGGTCCCTAACTCTTGTTCCTACCTGTTCATGGGCCATGACAGCCACATAAAATCCAGGGAATGCAGGTCAGCATGCAAGCCAAGTACACTTTGCTTGTAACCCCGTCCGGTGCCATTACAGCTTTCATCGGATCCAGGGATGCAAGTACCAACATGCATGCTGAACCCAGGCAGGTTGTGCTGACCCAACCCCTTATTTTTTTCTTTGTAGTATATATTGGAGGCGTAGCGATCTCCTTGGAGTCATTGCACACCTGACCAGTTAATCTGTCCTTGAGGCTGGTTTTAAAGTCAGTATAAAACTGAGTCTGCTTGTATAGAACCTACCATTAGCCATCTGGCTCCAGGAGAAGTATATGGTGGGTTCAGCATGCATGTTGGTACTTGCATCCCTGGATCCGATGAAAGCTGTAATGGCACCGGACGGGGTTACAAGCAAAGTGTACTTGGCTTGCATGCTGACCTGCATTCCCTGGATTTTATGTGGCTGTCATGGCCCATGAACAGGTAGGAACAAGAGTTAGGGACCACTCATGAGACAACCTTGACGCGGTGAGTGGCTTACTATGCTTTGGCCAAAATATAAACCAATGTCTCATCCAGCATGGAGGGCAGAGTGCTGGATGTAGTGTGCGATCACATTTGCATTTTCCGTTTGTATATGTATTTCGCCATAGTGATGTGCACCTGCAGGCAGGTTGTGTTGACCCAACCCCTTATTTTTTTCTTTGTAGTATATATTGGAGGCGTGGCGATCTCCTTGGAGTCATTGCACACCTGACCAGTTAATCTGTCCTTGAGGCTGGTTTTAAAGTCAGTATAAAACTGAGTCTGCTTGTATAGAACCTACCATTAGCCATCTGGCTCCAGGAGAAGTATATGGTGGGTTCAGCATGCATGTTGGTACTTGCATCCCTGGATCCGATGAAAGCTGTAATGGCACCGGACGGGGTTACAAGCAAAGTGTACTTGGCTTGCATGCTGACCTGCATTCCCTGGATTTTATGTGGCTGTCATGGCCCATGAACAGGTAGGAACAAGAGTTAGGGACCACTCATGAGACAACCTTGACGCGGTGAGTGGCTTACTATGCTTTGGCCAAAATATAAACCAATGTCTCATCCAGCATGGAGGGCAGAGTGCTGGATGTAGTGTGCGATCACATTTGCATTTTCCGTTTGGATTCAATTATGATGTCACAATGTATGTTCAGCATATGGTAGTATACGGGAAGGCATTATAATGTCACAATATATTGTCAGCAGATAATAGTATTAAGGATTCCATTATTATGTCACAATGTATGGCTAGCAGATGGTATTATCCCGGATTCCATTATGATGTCACAATGCATGGTCAGCTGATGATAGTATCCCGGATTCCATTATGACGTCACAATGTATGGTCAGCAGATGATAGTATCCCAGATTCCATTATGATGTCACAATGTATGGTCAGCAGATAGAAGTATCGCGGATTCCATTATGACGTCAAAATGTATGGTCAGCAGAAGGTAGTATCCCGGTTTCCATTATGATGTCACAATGTATGGTCAGCTTATAGTAGTATCCAGGATTCCAATACAATGTCACAATGTATGGTCAGCAGATGAGAGTATCCCGGATTCCAGTATGATGTCAAAATGTATGGTCAGCAGATAATAGTATCCAGGATACCATTATGATGTCACAATGTATGGTCAGCAGATACTAGTATCCCGATTCCATTATAATGTCACAATGTATGAAAAGCAGATGGTAGTATCCCGAATTCCATTATGATGTTACAATGTGTGGTCAGCAGATGATAGTATCCCAGATTCTATTATGATGTCACAATGTATGGTCTGCAGATGGCCGTATCCCAGATTCCATTATGATTTCACAATGTATGGTCAGCAGATGGTAGTATATGGGAATGCATTATAATGTCACAATGTATTGTCAGCAGATAATAGCATTTTGGATTCCATTATTATGTCACTATGTATGGTCAGCAAATAATAGTATCCAGGATTCCATTATGACGTCACAGTGTATGGTCAGCAGATGATAGTATCCCGGAATCAATTATGACGTCACAATGTATGGTTAGCAGATGATAGTATCTCAGATTCCATTATGACGTCACAATGTATGGTCAGCAGATGATAGTATTCCAGATTCTATTATGACGTCACAATGTATGGTCAGTAGATAGTAGTATCCCGGATTCCATTATGATGTCACAATGTATGGTCAGCAGATGGTAGTATCCCGAATTCCATTATAACGTCACAATGTATGGTCAGCAGATGGTAGTATCCCGGTTTCCATTATGATGTCACAATGTATGGTCTGCAGATAATAGTATCCAGGATTCCATTATGATGTCACAATGTATAATCAGCAGATGGTAGTATCCCGAATTCCATTATGATGTCACAATGTATGGTCGGCAGATGGTAATATCCCGAATTCCATTATGACTTCACAATGTATGGTCAGCAGATGATAGTATCCCAGATTTCATTATGATGTCACAATGTATGGTCAGCAGATGATAGTATCCCAGATTCCATTATGACGTCACAATGTATGGTCAGCAGAATGAATTATCCCGGTTTCCATTATGATGTCACAATGTATGGTCAGCTAATAGAAGTATCCCGGAATCCATTATGATGTCACAATGTATGATCAGCAGATGATAGTATCCCGGATTCCATTATGATGTCACAATGTATGGTCAGCAGATCATAGTATCCCGGATTCCATTAAGATGTCACAATGTATGGTCAGCAGATAATAGTATCCAGGATTCAATTATGATGTCACAATGTATGGTCAGCAGATAATAGTATCTAGGATTCTATTATTATGTCACAATGTATGGTCAGCAGATGGTAGTATCCCAGATTCCATTATGACGTCACAATTCATGGTCAGCAGATAATAATATCCAGGATTCCATTATTATGTCACAATGTATGGTCAGCTGATGATAGTATCCCAGATTTCATTATGACGTCACAATGTATGGTCAGCAGATGATAGTATCCCAGATTCCATTATGATGTCACAATGTATGGTCAGCTGATGATAGTATCCCAGATTCCATTAGGACGTCACAATGTATGGTCAGCAGATGATAGTATCCCAGATTCCATTATGACGTCACAATGTATGGTCAGTAGATAGTAGTATCCCGGATTCCATTATGACGTCACAATGTATGGACAGCAGATGATAGTATCCCGGAATCCATTATGACGTCACAATGTATGGTCAGCAGATGATACTATCCCGAATTCCATTATGATGTCACAATGTATGGTCAGCAGATGGTAGTATCCTGGTTTCCATTATGAAGTCACAATATACAGGGAGTGCAGAATTATTAGGCAAGTTGTATTTTTGAGGATTAATTTTATTATTGAACAACAACCATGTTCTCAATGAACCCAAAAAACTCATTAATATCAAAGCTGAATATTTTTGGAAGTAGTTTTTAGTTTGTTTTTAGTTTTAGCTATTTTAGGGGGATATCTGTGTGTGCAGGTGACTATTACTGTGCATAATTATTAGGCAACTTAACAAAAAACAAATATATACCCATTTCAATTATTTATTTTTACCAGTGAAACCAATATAACATCTCAACATTCACAAATATACATTTCTGACATTCAAAAACAAAACAAAAACAAATCAGTGACCAATATAGCCACCTTTCTTTGCAAGGACACTCAAAAGCCTGCCATCCATGGATTCTGTCAGTGTTTTGATCTGGTCACCATCAACATTGCGTGCAGCAGCAACCACAGCCTCCCAGACACTGTTCAGAGAGGTGTACTGTTTTCCCTCCTTGTAAATCTCACATTTGATGATGGACCACAGGTTCTCAATGGGGTTCAGATCAGGTGAACAAGGAGGCCATGTCATTTGATTTTCTTCTTTTATACCCTTTCTTGCCAGCCACGCTGTGAAGTACTTGGACGCGTGTGATGGAGCATTGTCCTGCATGAAAATCATGTTTTTCTTGAAGGATGCAGACTTCTTCCTGTACCACTGCTTGAAGAAGGTGTCTTCCAGAAACTGGCAGTAGGACTGGGAGTTGAGCTTGACTCCATCCTCAATACGAAAAGGCCCCACAAGCTCATCTTTGATGATACCAGCCCAAACCAGTACTCCACCTCCACCTTGCTGGCGTCTGAGTCGGACTGGAGCTCTCTGCCCTTTACCAATCCAGCCACGGGCCCATCCATCTGGCCCATCAAGACTCACTCTCATTTCATCAGTCCATAAAACCTTAGAAAAATCAGTCTTGAGATATTTCTTGGCCCAGTCTTGACGTTTCAGTTTGTGTGTCTTGTTCAGTGGTGGTCGTCTTTCAGCCTTTCTTACCTTGGCCATGTCTCTGAGTATTGCACACCTTGTGCTTTTGGGCACTCCAGTGATGTTGCAGCTCTGAAATATGGCCAAACTGGTGGCAAGTGGCATCTTGGCAGCTGCACGCTTGACTTTTCTCAGTTCATGGGCAGTTATTTTGCGCCTTGGTTTTTCCACACGCTTCTTGCGACCCTGTTGACTATTTTGAATGAAACGCTTGATTGTTCGATGATCACGCTTCAGAAGCTTTGCCATTTTAAGAGTGCTGCATCCCTCTGCAAGATATCTCACTATTTTTGACTTTTCTGAGCCTGTCAAGTCCTTCTTTTGACCCATTTTGCCAAAGGAAAGGAAGTTGCCTAATAATTATGCACACCTAATATAGGGTGTTGATGTCATTAGACCACACCCCTTCTCATTACAGAGATGCACATCACCTAATATGCTTAATTGGTAGTAGGCTTTCGAGCCTATACAGCTTGGAGTAAGACAACATGCATAAAGAGGATGATGTGGTCAAAATACTCATTTGCCTAATAATTCTGCACGCAGTGTATGGTCAGCAGATAAGAATATCCCGGATTCCAGTATGACGTCGCAAAGTATGGTTAGCAGATGATAGAATACCGGATTCCATTATGATGTCACAATGTATGGTCAGCAGATGGTAGTATCCCGGATTCCATTATAACGTCACAATGTATGTTCAGCAGATGATAGTATCCTGATTTTCCATTATGATTTCACAATGTATGGTCAGCAGAAGGTAGTATCCCGTATTCCATTATGATGTCACAATGTATGATCAGCAGATGGTAGTATCCCGGATTACATTATGATGTCACAATGTATGGACAGCAGATGATAGTATCCCGGATTCCATTATGATGTCACAATGTATGGTCAGCTGATGATAGTATCCCAGATTCCATTATGACATCACAATTTATTGTCAGCAGATGATAGTATCCTGGAATCCATTATGATGTCACAATGTATGGTCAGTAGATAGCAGTATCCCGGATTCCATTATGACGTCATAATGTATGGTCAGCAGATGATATTTTCCCGGATTCCATTATGACATCACAATGTATGGTCAGCAGATGGTAGTATCCCGGATTCCATTATTACGTCACAATGTATGGTCAGCAGATGGTAGTATCCCGGTTTCCATTATGATGTCACAATGTATGGTCTGCAGATAATAGTATCCAGGATTCCATTATGATGTCACAATGTATGGTCTGCAGATAATAGTATCCAGGATTCCATTATGACATCACAATGTATGGTTAGCAGATGATAGTATCCCGAATTCCATTATGATGTCACAATGTATGGTCAGCAGATGGTAATATCCCGAAATCCATTATGACTTCACAATGTATGGTCAGCACATAATAGTATCCAGTATTCTATTATGATGTCACAATGTATGGTCAGCAGATGGTAGTATTCCGGATTCCATTATGATGTCACAATGTATGGTCAGCTGATGATAGTATCCCGGATTCCATTATGACGTCACAATGTATGGTCAGCAGATGATAGTATCCCAGATTTCATTATGATGTCACAATGTATGGTCAGCAGATGATAGTATTCCGGATTCCATTATGACGTCACAATGTATGGTCAGCAGATGATAGTATCCCGAATTCCATTATGATATCACAATGTATGGTCAGCAGAAGGAAGTATCCCGGTTTCCATTATGATGTCACAATGTATGATCAGCAGATGATAGTATCCCGGATTCCATTATGATGTCACAATGTATGGTCAGCAGATGATAGTATCCCGGATTCCATTATGATGTCACAATGTATGATCAGCAGATAATAGTATCCCGGATTCCAATATGATGTCCAAATGTATGGTCAGCAGAAGGAAGTATCCCGCTTTCCATTATGATGTCACAATGTATGGTCAGCAGATGATAGTATCCCGGATTCCATTATGATGTCACAATGTATGGTCAGCAGATGATAGTATCCCGGATTCCATTATGATGTCACAATGTATGGTCAGCAGATGATAGTATCCCGGATTCCATTATGATGTCACAATGTATGATCAGCAGATGATAGTATCCCAGATTTCATTATGATGTCACAATGTATGGTCAGCAGATGATAGTATCCCAGGATCCATTATGACATCACAATCTATGGTCAGCAGATGGTAGTATCCCGGTTTCCATTAAGATGTCGCAATGTATTGTCAGCAGATAATAGTATCCAGGATTCCATTATAATGTCACAATGTATGGTCAGCAGATGGTAGAATCCCGGTTTCCATTATGATGTCACAATGTATGGTCAGCAGATAATAGTATCCAGGATTCCATTATGATGTCACAATGTATGTTCAGCAGATGATAGTATCCCGAATTCCATTATGATGTCACAATGTATGGTCAGCAGATGGTAATATCCCAAAATCCATTATGACTTCACAATGTATGGTCAGCACATAATAGTATCCAGTATTCTATTATGATGTCACAATGTATGGTCAGCAGATGATAGTAACCCAGATTTCATTATGATGTCACAATGTATGGTCAGCAGATGATAGTATTCCGGATTCCATTATGACTTCACAATGTATGGTCAGCAGATGATAGTATCCCGAATTCCATTATGATGTCACAATGTATGGTCAGCAGATAATAGTATCCAGGATTCCATTATAATGTCACAATGTATGATCAGCAGATAAGAGTATCCCGGATTCCAGTATCGCGTCACAAAGTATTGTTAGCAGATGATTGTATACCGGATTCTATTATGATGTTACAATGTATGGTCAGCAGATGGTAGTATCCCGAATTCCATTATAACGTCACAATGTATGTTCAGCAGATGATAGTATCCCGTATTCCATTATGAAGTCACAATATATGGTCAGCAGATAAGAGTATCCCGGATTCCAGTATGACGTCGCAAAGTATGGTTAGCAGATGATAGAATACCGGATTCCATTATGATGTCACAATGTATGGTCAGCAGATGGTAGTATCCCAGATTCCATTATGACGTCACAACGTATGGTCAGCAGATGATAGTATCCTGATTTTCCATTATGATTTCACAATGTATGGTCAGCAGAAGGTAGTATCCCGTATTCCATTATGATGTCACAATGTATGGTCAGCAGATGGTAGTATCCCGTATTCCATTATGATGTCACAATGTATGGTCAGCAGATGGTAGTATCCCGTATTCCATTATGAAGTCACAATATATGGTCAGCAGATAAGAGTATCCCGGATTCCAGTATGACGTCGCAAAGTATGGTTAGCAGATGATAGAATACCGGATTCCATTATGATGTCACAATGTATGGTCAGCAGATGGTAGTATCCCAGATTCCATTATGACGTCACAACGTATGGTCAGCAGATGATAGTATCCAGGATTCCATTATAATGTCACAATGTATGATCAGCAGATAAGAGTATCCCGTATTCCATTATGATGTCACAATGAATAATCAGCAGATGGTAGTATCCCGTATTCGATTATGACATCACAATGTATCGTCAGCAGATGATAGTATCCCGGATTCCATTATGACGTCACAATGTATGGTCAGCAGATGGTAGTATCCCGGATTCCATTATGATGTCACAATGTATGGTCAGCTGATGATAGTATCCCAGATTCCATTATGATGTCACAATGTATGGTCAGTAGATAGCAGTATCCCGGATTCCATTATGACGTCATAATGTATGGTCAGCAGATGATATTTTCCCGGATTCCATTATGACATCACAATGTATGGTCAGCAGATGATAGTATCCCGGTTTCCATTATGATGTCACAATGTATTGTCAGCAGATAATAGTATCCAGGATTCCATTATAATGTCACAATGTATGGTCAGCAGATAAAAGTATCCCGGATTCCATTATGATGTCACAAAGTATGGTTAGCAGATGATAGTATACCGTATTCCATTATGACGTCACAATGTATGGTCAGCAGATGATAGTATCCCAGATTCCATTATGATGTCACAATGTATGGTCAGCAGAAGGAAGTATCCCGGTTTCCATTATGATGTCACAATGTATGATCAGCAGATGATAGTATCCCGGATTCCATTATGATGTCACAATGTATGGTCAGCAGATGATAGTATCCCGGATTCCATTATGATGTCACAATGTATGATCAGCAGATAATAGTATCCCGGATTCCAATATGATGTCCAAATGTATGGTCAGCAGAAGGAAGTATCCCGCTTTCCATTATGATGTCACAATGTATGGTCAGCAGATGATAGTATCCCGGATTCCATTATGACGTCACAATGTATGGTCAGCAGATGATAGTATCCCGAATTCCATTATGATGTCACAATGTATGGTCAGCTGATGATAGTATCCCAGGATCCATTATGACATCACAATGTATGGTCAGCAGATGGTAGTATCCCTGATTCCAGTATGACGTCACAAAGTATGGTTAGCAGATGATAGTATACCGGATTCCATTATGATGTCACAATGTATTGTCAGCAGACGGTAGTATCCCGGTTTCCATTATGATGTCACAATGTATAATCAGCAGATGGTAGCATCCAGAATTCCATTATGACACCACAATGTATGTTCAGCAGATGATAGTATCCCGAATTCCATTATGATGTCACAATGTATGGTCAGCAGATGGTAATATCCCAAAATCCATTATTACTTCACAATGTATGGTCAGCACATAATAGTATCCAGTATTCTATTATGATGTCACAATGTATGGTCAGCAGATGGTAGTATCCCGGATTCCATTATGATGTCACAATGTATGGTCAGCAGATGATAGTAACCCAGATTTCATTATGATGTCACAATGTATGGTCAGCAGATGATAGTATTCCGGATTCCATTATGACTTCACAATGTATGGTCAGCAGATGATAGTATCCCGAATTCCATTATGATGTCACAATGCATGGTCAGCAGATAATAGTATCCAGGATTCCATTATAATGTCACAATGTATGATCAGCAGATAAGAGTATCCCGGATTCCAGTATCACGTCACAAAAGTATTGTTAGCAGATGATAGAATACCGGATTCCATTATGATATCACAATGTATTGTCAGCAGATAGTAGTATCCCGGATTCCATTATAACGTCACAATGTATGTTCAGCAGATGATAGTATCCTGATTTTCCATTATGATTTCACAATGTATGGTCAGCAGATGGTAGTATCCCGTATTCCATTATGATGTCACAATGTATGGTCAGCAGATGGTAGTATCCCGTATTCCATTATGATGTCACAATGTATGGTCAGCAGGTATAGGCGCGGCAGACGCCGCATTTGTGTGAGGGGAGGTGCCAGCAGGACTTCAAAAGGTGGGAGCAGCGAGCTCCCGGGTGACGCGGTCTTCAGCTACAGCTGACGTCACTTCCGGGATTCTCCTGCTCCTACTCTTGCTCCGGCGTCGGCGTGGAACGCGATCCCCCGATACTTCCTCCGGTGGGTAAGTATAGGGCGTGCAGCCGAAGCGAGGGACTGTACATCGGTACACACGGAGGGTAAGTGGGGTGGGGGGGGCGGCACGGCGCAGACACCAGCAGACACGTTTTCACACTTACCAGCGGCAGCCGGATCACTGGCACGCACGCCCGGTCCTTGCGGCGCATCTACCCGCCTCCTCACATGTGTTCTTCCAACAGGTTGTCGCTAGTGGCAGTTCGGCATCCCTCTCAAAGCAGCGCTTACTGTTGGTGTGTTAAAGGTATTGTCTGGGGATGATAGGGCTGTGGCACTGCAAATATGGGAGTTCTTCATCAAGTACATTTTCCCTTACAGGGCGCCAGTTCAGTGATAATCGAAGGAAAAAAAAAAAAAAAAGAGGGTTTATTTGCCTATGGGAGATGGGGGGGAGAGGAAATGTTGGCGACAGTGACATTTTCCTGCTGCATGATAGTTGGGTAAAGGACAATTTCATAAGGGCAGTACGGCCCGGGCATTCTGCACCAATCAGCTGCGCCCCCTCATCGCTGGGGCGCTAGTCTCGTATCACCATGTATCGTCAGGCTCACGTGTCTGTTCTCTCTGAGTACCCGAATACGCCTTACGCACGCGCGCAGATCCGTCACGCCTTCGGATCCGAAGGTCAAGCCCTGTCGCGTCTTCAGGCACCAGTAGTCCTTTACGCACTCAGGACACGATTTAAGTCCTGTCACGTCTGCAGGCAAGCATCAGTTCCACACGGTCTTGGACACTATTTAAGTCCTGTCACGTCTACAGGCAGACTCGGTCCTTCACGTCCAAGGACTCCGCAAAGTCCTGTCACGACTACAGGCGTACAAAATAAAGGGGAGGAAAAGAAAAAAAAAAAAAAAAAAAGAAACGTACCTTCCGTTCATGCATCAATTTCATGTCACGTCGCATCCATTTCAGTCATACCAGGGTCACTCCAGTCACGATGTTCCAGGGCAAAGGGCACGCATTGCATTCCATCTCACCACCTAGTCTGGGCGCACGTTGTTAGAATTCCACAGGTGATTAGTTCCCGGGTGCACTAGTGCATGCAGGAGGACACATTCGGGCAACAGGGCCTTCATGTTTTCACAATATCTTAGATGGAACCAGCACAGGACCAGAGGAGCCAAGGCACGGTAGATTCCCAGAGAAGTCTCGACCTGATGTCTGACAGGGAGCAATCCCAGTCCCTCAGATCCTGGACCATTCCCAAACTATCAGCCGAACTCCTGCGTAGAGGCATCCCCTTTCCCGCATCAGCCAGGAAGGCAGAACTGTTTCGTCTCCTCCAGGCGGATTCGGGCCCCAGCCAAGACGTGGTTACAATGAATACCATACAAACTTCTATCAGTCAGCTGCACGCTGTCATCAATAACATGGCCTCATCCATGTCCAGCTTTCAGGCCAGACTTGAAGTCGTTGAAAGCAGGGCTTCCAATCCCCCTGACGACAGCCAGGGTCCGGTGGTTCCATCGACTTCCGCCGGCTTGGGAGTCCACACCCCACCAGTTTTCCCCAGCATATCCCCATCTCACTTTATTCCTGCCACTCTGAGGAAGGACATTCTCGAGGGTAAGGCCATTAACTTAGCCTCTTTACTAATAGCCACCCACGAAGTCCCTGACAACAAAACGATCGCTTGCGGCGAAGTGTCAGTAATACTGAAATCTAGAGACAACCGATTGAACAGGAAGTTCAGTGTCATCGAATTTGTTCTAGCGTTCAGCTTATACAGAGACGTCATATGTACAGTGTCCCCAACACGCAGAGAGGAGTTAGATCTCTACCTCTATAAGGTGGCGGAACTGGGTCACAAGTACAGGGGCACTGCCTTCTATGAATATCATCGCTCGTTCTCCACCAAAGCGGCCGCGTTACTTACCCAGTTCCAGCATACTGTAGATTGGGCAGTCGTGGACACTGAGCTGTTCTGTCGGCACTTCGCCGGGCAGAAGTCACCGGCATGCGTCAATTGCGGGTCTTATTCCCATTCAGAAGAATGGTGCACTAATGCCAGCACGCGACTTGACGTTCCCATCCCTAAAAAACGCCCCGGAGGCATTTCCGTCCAAAACAGGCACGGGGGTGGACAAGTTAGGTCGGCCCATCAGATACTTGGGGAAGTCACAGATATGTAACAATTTCAATGCTGCAGCTGCTTCTACAATCAGTGCCGCCTTTTGCATCTGTGCGCGAATTGCTACAGGGCACATCCCCGCATTGCTTGCCCACAGAAAGGGCACAACCCCGCATGACTAAGCGGGGTAAACATTGATATGCTTGCGTGTCACCTGGCGGGTCATCCTGACCTAGCATGGGTCAGTTTTGTAATTAATGGTTTGTTCATCAGGGTTTCATACAGGACAGGTCGCCATTTCCCCAGGCTTCGTTCGAACGTAGGAGACCTCCAATCTGCCTTAAACAACCCCAAGGTGGTGTCACAGCTGATCCAGGCCGAACTAGCCAAGGGATACCTCATTGGTCCATTCACCAAACCCCCATTTGGAAACCTTCAGGATCAACCCCATTGGGTAGTCACCGGGAAGTTTAATAATAAACAAAGATTGATTTATGACTTGTCAGCGCCCCATTCTTTATCCACACCTAGTCTTAACTCGCTTATCCCAGCAGAAGAGTTTACTATGAAAATATTCCTCCATAGACGAAGCCATCCAGGTCATTCTGTCCTTAGGTGAACAAGCATGGCTATCCAAAGCTGACATCACGGATGCCTTTAAACTCCTTCTCATATCACCGCAGTTATGGCAATGGCACAGAGTCAAATGGGAGGCTGTTATTATTTCGCCAACAAATTAACATTCGGGTCTAGATCCAGTCCATGGCTTTTGATCAATTCGCCAGGGGCCTACACTGGATCTTGCAGCACAAATTCCACGCATTCCACGTCATACATTACTTAGACGATTTCCTGCTGATTGAACCCCCTTCACGAAACACCGGTAGACTCAATACTCTGATACAAGTTTTTAGGGAACTCCACGTACCAGTGGCTGATAACAAAACAGATGGGCCCAGCACCAGGATCACCTTTTTAGGAATCCAGCTAGACACCGCATCTGGTCAGGCCAGTCTACCAGCAGACAAGCTGTTCTAGATATAAGTGCGGCGGTGCGCAACTTGTTTTCAAGGGGGGGTCACGTCCAGGGTCAATCTGCAAAGCGTTCTGGGGATGCTCAATTTCGCCATGAGGATCATTCCCAGGGTTAGATCGTTCATCGCAGACTCCTGTCGCTTGTTGCCCGAGGCAGCGGATCAAAATTCATCATTTATCTCGACCACCAGGCCAAGGCAGATCTGGTCATGTGGATCAGTTTTTTGACACACTGGAAACGAGGTCTCTTTGTTCATACCCAAGGTCTCCAACAACTCTCCTGTCGTGCACACAGACGCTTCATCTTCGGTTGGGTTTGCGGCTATTTATTGGGGAGCACTGGATAGCTAGCGCTGGCCGGCAGAGTATCCTGCATCCCGGGGTTTCATGGTCATCACCTCTATTCGAGATTTACCCCATAGTCGCAGCAGCGCAGGCCTGGGGTAGTCATTGGTCCAATAGACGGTACTGATCATATCCGATAACATGGTAGTGGTCGATCTAGTTAACAAAGGGAGATCGGCATCCGCACAGGTCATGGCCTTCCTAAGGCGCTTCGTGTGGTTGGCATTACAACATCATTTCAACTATGAAGTCGCGCACATTACTGGGAAGGCTAATCTGGCCGCCGATGCGCTGTCGAGACTTAACATGCAATCTTTCTTCCAGGTTTCTCCAGATGCAGACCCATGCCCGACTCCAACCCCAGCTTACAACCTCCTCCACATGGATTGAGGCAGCACTTGGAAGTGGCTAG